>NC_089843.1:80213848-81413848 GCF_035609145.1 Eleutherodactylus coqui | reverse complement strand
ATGTCACAATTGATTTAGAGGGAATTACATTTTCCTCACTTTTATCTCAATACTATTTTGTTAGTTTTTTTGTCATGTCTTATATTATTTAAATGAGTTAGGGATTATTGGGGATTTAGGGATTTTCCTTACATGTCGTACAATGGGGATCCCTGCATTTCACCTTGCTTATCCATAAGGTGCCTGTTACGTCCGACCCGCCATATAGCTTTCTTCCTAGAAGGACAACTATATACACATTAAATATAAATGTGGCTAGTACAAAAAGGGAAACACAAAACAGGGAACATGGGCAATATAAGCCTTAAAATACTGATATGAGAAAACCCTACCTTTAAGCAGAGCTATAGATCTGATAAAGGCGACCACACATCAGAAACATGAGGCGACCTTAACTTTCTCTTGATAGTGACAGCAAACAGTGGCAAATGTTAGATGACACTGTGTTTATTAAACCACCAAAAGTACATAGAAAGAGATGAACTAAAACCCCAGATAAAAAAGTAAAGCACCAGCAGACTTATCTTAACTGAGACTCAGGTAAAACCTTGGAGCCAACGACAAGACTTGAACCCCACCTTTCAGACAAAGAGTATAAGCAGCACCTTCTGGTCAGAAAAGCTGGTATAAATAACTAACTGGGTCAGCAGTCAGTCATCTCAGCTAGTCAATTAACCACTTATCAATAACCACGAAACACGTTGTATGAATTGGACCATTTTATTCTTTTTCCACTTTGAAAATTAAAAACGACCCCTTTCCAAGTACTTTGGGGTCTGTTAGTTATTTGTCTCTAGAACAACAGAATCTCCAGGAAGTAGATTATACTCTCTTTATTCCCCTTTGTTCAGACTGTTTGAGAAACAATGTCCTCTGTCCAATGAATCTCTGCGAGCACAAAGGAAGTTTTCTCTTATTGTCTTGACCATTACTTCAACCATTGTCCTCCGGATTTTTTTTTTTTTCTTGCTGCCCCCCACAATCATGGATATCCTACTTAAGAAATTTACTGAGGTGATGAGTAAGCCATTTTGGAGGGCCCCCTCTTACGCCAGGAAAGTATCCCTTTTTCATGCACATATTGTTTTTATGGTCCAAAATTTGAACATTCCCCTGAAAGGCGCTGTCTCACAGCTATACTTATCAACAAGAAGTAGATAACTTCTGGTCGACCAGTGTTGACAGAAAAGGAACACATGCTGACATGGCACTTAACGTGAGTCGGTGCCAATGCCGCAACATCATCCCACACCCTCAACAGTCCACCATGACAGTGCCTCTTTCAATAATGAGGTGCCTTGTCAGAGGTCTAAATGCAATCAAATTACCATTATGTGAGCCAACCATAGGTTGTCAACTTTAACACAAAATGTCCAGCTCTTAAATAAGTGAAAGAAAAAAGTTGTTCCATGTACTATGGCCACTACCTCAGCTTAGTTCAGCAAGCCACGCCTCCACATGCTGTGGCTGTTGGGTTTATACAAGACACCATCCCTCCATGCATCTCTGCTAGCTTCTTCTTCCTCTTTACATTTCATCGTTCAGATCACACATAGAATATTGTGAACACTTTTGACACCGGTACTCAAGAAGGACATATCAGAGTTCGAAACAATATTTAGGAGCAGTGCTCAGGGTGAAAAACTATAATATGAGAATAAAGGAGGAAAGGGACTCACCACAGGCTTGCAGTTTTTCCTCAGGCTCTCTCCTTTGAGATAAAGATGATTTTTTCGTCCATCTTGCTAATTCCTCCTTCCACCATGACCCAGCCACTTTATTGTTAGTGAACCTGTTATTTATTTTAACCAGTATTACCAGACTATCCTTTCTTGTTGATGAGGTCGCGGATGTGGGTGTTCCAGGAAGAACACTACACCCACGGACCTCCGTTATAAAGGTTGCTTTAGGGTTAGTTGCTAGATAAAGGGGCCACAGTATAGCCCTGAAACGCGTTGCATATGTAGCTGTAATCCCTGCATGTCCATTTGTCTTTGTATACTTGGAGAAAATAAATCCTTTGTTGGAAGACCTTGGAAACTCTCCACTTTACTCTGCTGCATGATGTTTAGGGAGGTGTCAAAAAAGGAATGGCAGCATCCAGGGCGTAATGCAAAACAATAATTTATTCCTCCAGAATCTTGCTACGTTTCGACCCCCTTGGGGTCTTTGCCAAGCATAAAAGACAGAGACCTCCCATGGAAGGAAATCCTTCCTAACATTTACTGCGCATTGAATTGGCTCCTATGAGCATGGAATATTTTTTTTTTCCATATCACAGCTTGAGCGGGTTCAAAGGCGGGCAACTAAAGTAATAAACAGAATTGCCAGACTACAATATCCAGAGAGGTTATCAAAATTGTGATTATTTAGTTTAGAAAAAAGACTGCTGAGGGGCGACCTAATAACTATGTATAAATATATTAGGGGGCAATACAGGGATCTTTCCCATGATCTGTTTATACCCAGGACAGTGACTGTAACAAGGGGGCGTCCTCTACATCTAAAGGAAAGAAGGTTTCTACACCGTCATAGAAGGGGGTTCTTTACTGTAAAAGCAATGAGACTATGTTGCTCTCTGCCTGAGGATGTAGTGATGGTGAGTTTGATAAAAGAGTTCAAGATGGCCTGGTCACTTTTCTTGAGCATTACAATATTATATGTTATAGTCATTAATCACTTCTAAAGGGTTGTTGATCCAGGGATTATTCTGATTGCCAGACTTTGAGTCGGTAAGGAATTGTTTCCCTTAAATGAGGAAGATTGGCTACTACCATTGTTTGTTTTTTTTGCCTTGCTCAGGATCAACATGGGGGATGGGTTAATAGGCTGAATTAGATGGACATGTGTCTTTTTTCAGCCTAACATTCTATGTTGCTATTAGAGATGAGCGAACGTACTCGTCCGAGCTTGATACTCGTTCGAGTATTAGCGTGTTCGAGATGCTCGTTACTCATAACGAGCACCACGCGATGTTCGGGTTACTTTCACTTTCATCTCTGAGACGTTAGCGCGCTTTTCTGGCCAATTGAAAGGCATTACAACTTCCCCCTGCGACGTTCAAGCCCTATACCACCCCCCTGTAGTGAGTGGCTGGCGAGATCAGGTGTCACCCGAGTATAAAAATCGGCCCCTCCCGCGGCTCGCCACAGATGCATTCTGACATAGCTGAGGGAAAGTGCTATCATGTTGGAGCTGCTATAGGGAGAGTGTTAGGAGTTATTGTAGGCTTCAAGAACCCCAACGGTCCTTCTTAGGGCCACATCTAACCGTGTGCAGTAGTGTGGAGGCTGCTTTTTGCAGTGTTGCACATTTTTTTTTTTTTGGTATATCGGCCGTGCAGAGCATTGCGCCCTGCAGTAATACTCCAGGGACAGAAGTGTGGAGGCAGGGAGAGCGTTAGGAGTTATTGTAGGCTTCAAGAACCCCAACGGTCCTTCTTAGGGCCACATCTAACCGTGTGCAGTAGTGTGGAGGCTGCTTTTTGCAGTGTTGCACATTTTTTTTTTTTTTTGGTATATCGGCCGTGCAGAGCATTGCGCCCTGCAGTAATACTCCAGGGACAGAAGTGTGGAGGCAGGGAGAGCGTTAGGAGTTATTGTAGGCTTCAAGAACCCCAACGGTCCTTCTTAGGGCCACATCTAACCATGTGCAGTAGTGTGGAGGCTGCTTTTTGCAGTGTTGCACTTTTTTTTTTTTTGGTATATCGGCCGTGCAGAGCATTGCGCCCTGCAGTAATACTCCAGGGACAGAAGTGTGGAGGCAGGGACAGAAGACATATTATTGATTGAATATAGGCAGTGGGCCTTTTCTAAAAAATATTGGGCAAAAAATCTATTTGGCCTGCCTGTCACTGTGCTCAGTGTTGTGGGTCTGTGTGTGCTGGGTGTAGTAGTTCTACAAAATCATACGCAGCCAGCTAAGTGTTACAGCAGGCTTGCGCCAAATTATTTCCTGGCTCTGTCTGGGCTCTGAAATCACCGCTGTATTGCAGTTAACAGTGCAACACTCTGCAGTTCTGTGACACACTCCAGGGACAGAAGTGTGGAGGCAGGGACAGAAGACATATTATTCATTGAATATAGGCAGTGGGCCTTTTCTAAAAAATATTGGGCAAAAAATCTATTTGGCCTGCCTGTCACTGTGCTCAGTGTTCTGGGTCTGTGTGTGCTGGGTGTAGTAGTTCTACAAAATCATACGCAGCCAGCTAAGTGTTACAGCAGGCTTGCGCCAAATTATTTCCTGGCGTTCCGTAAGCGAAGTCAGCCTCCAACCACAGGCCAATAAGCGGCACATTTAATTACAGCGTTCTGTTTCTGCATTACTGGTAATACAGCATGCTGAGGGGTAGGGGTAGGCCTATAGGACGTGGACGCGGCCGAGGACGCGGAGGCCCAAGTCAGGGTGTGGGCACAGGCCGAGCCAGTGCGGTGGCCAGGGGTAGAGGCAGGGCCAGACCGAATAATCCACCAACTGTTTCCCAAAGCGCCCCCTCGTGCCATGCCACCCTGCAGAGGTCAAGGTGCTCTACAGTGTGGCAGTTTTTCACAGAGACGCCTGACGACCGACGAACAGTGGTGTGCAACCTTTGTCGCGCCAAGATCAGCTGGGGAGGCACCACCACCAGCATGCGCAGGCATATGATGGCCAAGCACCCCACAAGGTGGGACGAAGGCCGTTCACCGCCTCCGGTTTGCACCACTGCCTCTCCCCCTGTGCCCCAACCTGCCACTGAGATCCAACCCCCTTCTCAGGGCACAGGCACTACCGTCTCCTGGCCTGCACCCACACCCTCACCTCCGCTGTCCTTGGCCCTATCCAGCAATGTCTCTCAGCGCAGCGTCCAGACGTCGCTAGCGACACTGTTTGAGCGCGAGCGCAAGTACGCCGCCACGCACCCACACGTTCAAGTGTTAAACGTGCACATTGCCAAATTGATCAGCCTGGAGATGCTGCCGTATAGGCTTGTGGAAACGGAGGCTTTCAAAAGCATGATGGCGGCGGCCCCGCGCTACTCGGTTCCCAGTCGCCACTACTTTACCCGATGTGCCGTCCCAGCCCTGCACGACCACGTCTCCCGCAACATTGTACGCGCCCTCACCAACGCGGTTACTGCCAAGGTCCACTTAACAACCGACACGTGGACAAGCACAGGCGGGCAGGGCCACTATATCTCCCTGACGGCACATTGGGTGAATTTAGTGGAGGCTGGGACAGAGTCAGAGCCTGGGACCGCTCACGTCCTACCCACCCCCAGAATTGCGTGCCCCAGCTCGGTGGTGGTATCTGCGGCGGTGTATGCTTCCTCCACTAAACCACCCTCCTCCTCCTCCTCCTCCTCCTACGCAACCTCTGTCTCGCAATCAAGATGTGTCAGCAGCAGCACGTCGCCAGCAGTCGGTGTCACGCGGCGTGGCAGCACAGCGGTGGGCAAGCGTCAGCAGGCCGTGCTGAAACTACTCAGCTTAGGAGAGAAGAGGCACACGGCCCACGAACTGCTGCAGGGTCTGACAGAGCAGACCGACTGCTGGCTTGCGCCGCTGAGCCTCCAACCGGGCATGGTCGTGTGTGACAACGGCCGTAACCTGGTGGCGGCTCGGCAGCATCACGCACGTGCCATGCCTGGCCCATGTCTTTAATTTGGTGGTTCAGCGCTTTCTGAAAAGCTACCCACACTTGTCATACCTGCTCGGAAAAGTGCGCCAGCTCTGCGCACATTTCCGCAAGTCCCACACGCACGCTGCCACCCTGCGGACACTGCAACATCGGTTTCATCTGCCACTGCACCAATTGCTGTGCGACGTGCCCACACAGTGGAACTCTACGCTCCACATGTTGGCCAGGCTCCATGAGCAGCGTAGAGCTATTGTGGAATACCAACTCCAACATGGGCAGCACAGTGGGAGTCAGCCTCCTCAATTCTTTACAGAAGAGTGGGCCTGGTTGGCAGACATCTGCCAGGTCCTTGGAAACTTTGAGGAGTCTACCCAGATGGTGAGCGGGGATGCTGCAATCATTAGCGTCACCATTCCTCTGCTATGCCTCTTGAGAAGTTCCCTGCAAAGCATAAAGGCAGACACTTTGGAATCGGAAACGGAGGCGGGGGAAGATAGTATGTCGCTGGATAGTCAGAGCAACCTCATGTCTATATCTCAGCGCATTGAGGAGGAGGGGGAGGAGCATGAGGAGGAGGGGGAAGAGACAGCTTGGCCCACTGCTGAGGGTACAGATGCAGCTTGCCTGTCATCCTTTCAGCGTGTATGGCCACAGGAGGAGGAGGAGGAGGAGGATCCTGAAAGTGATCTTCCGAGTGAGGACAGCCATGTGTTGCGTACAGGTACCCTGGCACACATGGCTGACTTCATGTTAGGATGCCTTTCTCGTGACCCTTGCGTTACACGCATTCTGGCCACTACGGATTACTGGGTGTACACACTGCTCGACCCACGGTATAAGGAGAGCCTTTCCACTTTCATTCCCGAAGAGGAAAGGGGTTCGAGAATGATGCTATACCACAGGGCGCTGGTGGACAAACCGATGGTAAACTTCCCATCCGACAGCGCTAGTGGCCGAAGGCGCATTTCCGCGGCCCAGGTAGCAGGGGAGGCGCAGAGATCAGGCAGCATGTACAGCGCAGGCAGGGGAACACTCTCTAAGGCCTTTGACAGCTTTATGGCTCCCCAGCAAGACTGTGTCACCGGTCCCTAGTCACGGCTGAGTCGGCGGGAGCACTGTAAAAGGATGGTGAGGGAGTACGTAGCTGATCGCACGACCATCCTCGGTGACGCCTCTGCCCCCTACAACTACTGGGTGTTGAAGCTGGACACGTGGCCTGAACTCGCGCTGTATGCCCTGGAGGTGCTTGCTTGTCCTGCGGCTAGTGTCTTATCAGAGAGTGTGTTTAGTGTGGCGGGGGGAATCATCACGGATAAGCGTACCCATCTGTCAACCGACAGTGCCGACAGGCTTACACTCATCAAGATGAACAAAGCCTGGATTTCCCCAGACTTCTCTTCTTCACCAGCGGACAGCAGCGGTACCTAAACAATACGTAGGCTGCACCCGCGGATGGAAGCATCGTTCTCTATCACCATCCAAAACGGGGACCTTTTTGCTTCATCTATCTGTGTATAATATTCCTCCTCCTCCGCCTGCTCCTCCTCCTGAAACCTCACATAATCACGCCGAACGGGCAATTTTTCTTAGGCCCACAAGGCTCAGTCATATAATTTTTCTAAACAATTTTTAGACGTTTCAATGCTCATTAAAGCGTTGAAACTTTCACCTCAACCAATTTTTATTTTAACTGGGCTGCCTCCAGGCCTAGTTACCAATTAAGCCACATTAACCAAAGCGATTAATGGGTTTCACCTGCCCTCTTGGTTGGGCATGGGCAATTTTTCTCAGGTACATTAGTACTGTTGGTACACCAATTTTTGGAGGCCCTCGCCTACAGTGTAATCCAATTAATATTTTGCCCACCTGCATTACAGCTGATGTAACATCAGCTGTGTTGGGCACTGCAATGGGATATATTTATGTACCGCCGATGGGTTCCAGGGAGCCACCCATGCTGTGGGTCCACAGGGAGTTGTAAATGCATCTGTCCACTTCTAAAGAACCCCGGTCTGACTGGGGCATGCAGTGTGGGCCGAAGCCCACCTGCATTAAACATGACATTATTACCTCAGCTGTGATGGGCAATGCAATGGGATATATTTATGTGCCGCCGGTGGCTTCCTGGCACCCACCCATGCTGTCGGTCCACACGGAGTTGTAACTACATGTGTCCACTTCTAAAGAACCCCAGTCTGACTGGGGCATGCAGTGTGGGCCGAAGCCCACCTGCATTAAACATGAATTTATTACCTCAGCTGTGATGGGCAATGCAATGGGATATATTTATGTACTGCCGGTGGCTTCCTGGCACCCACCCATGCTGTGGGTGCACAGGGAGTTGTAACTGCATGTGTCCACTTCTAAAGAACCCCAGTCTGACTGGGGCATGCAGTGTGGGCCGAAGCCCACCTGCATTAAACATGACATTATTACCTCAGCTGTGATGGGCAATGCAATGGGATATATTTATCTACCGCCGGTGAGTTCCAGGGAGCCACCCATGCTGTGGGTCCACAGGGAGTTGTAAATGCATCTGTCCACTTCTAAAGAACCCCGGTCTGACTGGGGCATGCAGTGTGGGCCGAAGCCCACCTGCATTAAACATGACATTATTACCTCAGCTGTGATGGGCAATGCAATGGGATATATTTATACACCGCCGGTGGCTTCCTGGCACCCACCCATGCTGTCGGTCCACACAGAGTTGTAACTACATGTGTCCACTTCTAAAGAACCCCAGTCTAACTGGGGCATGCAGTGTGGGCCGAAGCCCACCTGCATTAAACATGACATTATTACCTCAGCTGTGATGGGCAATGCAATGGGATATATTTATCTACCGCCGGTGGCTTCCTGGCACCCACCCATGCTGTCGGTCCACACGGAGTTGTAACTACATGTGTCCACTTCTAAAGAACCCCAGTCTGACTGGGGCATGCAGTGTGGGCCGAAGCCCACCTGCATTAAACATGAATTTATTACCTCAGCTGTGATGGGCAATGCAATGGGATATATTTATGTACCGCCGGTGGCTTCCTGGCACCCACCCATGCTGTGGGTGCACAGGGAGTTGTAACTGCATGTGTCCACTTCTAAAGAACCCCAGTCTGACTGGGGCATGCAGTGTGGGCCGAAGCCCACCTGCATTAAACATGAATTTATTACCTCAGCTGTGATGGGCAATGCAATGGGATATATTTATGTACCGCCGGTGGTTTCCAGGGAGCCACCCATGCTGTGGGTGCACACGGAATTCCCATTGCGGAGTTGTACCTGCCTGTGACTATTTATAAAAAACCGCGGTCTGACTGGGGCATGCAGACACCTTGACAGAATGAATAGTGTGTGGCACATAGGTTCCCCATTGCTATGCCCACATGTGCAGCTCCAGATGGAGGTGGGACAGGAATGCATTTCTCATTGCTTCTGTACAGCATTGTGGACTATCGCCCCGCCCCTTTTAAAGAGGGTCGCTGCCTAGCCGTGCCAACCCTCTGCAGTGTGTGCCTGCTTTTCCTCTGGCAGACGCACTTATAAATAGACATGAGGGTGGCGTGGCATGAGGGCAGCTGAAGGCTGGGCAGGGACAGTTTGGTGTGCGCTGTGGACACTGGGTCGTGGGGGGGGGGGGTTTGGGCAGCATGTAACCCAGGAGAAGTGGCAGCGGCGTGTCATGCAGGCAGTGATTGTGCTTTGTTGGAGGTAGTGTGGTGCTTAGCTAAGGTATGCATTGCTAATGAGGGCTTTTCAGAAGTAAAAGTTGTTGGGAGGGGGGGGCCCACTCTTGCCGCTATTGTGGCTTAATAGTGGGACCTGTGAACTTGAGATGCAGCCCAACATGTAGCCCCTCCCCTGCCCTATCCGTTGCTGTGTCGTTCCCATCACTTTGTTGAATTGCCCAGATTTTCACAAACGAAAACCTTAGCGAGCATCGGCGATATACAAAAATGCTCGGGTCGCCCATTGACTTCAATGGGGTTCGTTACTCGAAACGAACCCTCGAGCATCGCGAAAAGTTCGTCTCGAGTAACGAGCACCCGAGCATTTTGGTGCTCGCTCATCTCTAGTTGCTATGTTACTTGCAGTAGCATGGAGTATATATGCTTGGCACTAAACAGAGGAAGTCAGATACACAATAATACTAACATAAAAAGTTGCCCTCAGTATATGGAAACCAGAGAAATTAGGACCACTGAGTGGCAATATTAAATTTTACAGCTAATCAGTAACTGCAGTTGACATAACGTAGTATTACTGCCCAGCAGTCCCAATTTCCCTGAATGTTATATACTGATTGCAACTGGGTATGTCATTATTATTGTGCATCTGGATATCTATGCTTAGTGCATAATAGTTTGTCCCTCCATGCACCCCAGATGCTGCTAAATTTCCAGAAAGCAGTTGCAGCAGCAATGGCTATTACAGAAAAAAGAGGTAAGGGCCTATGAGAATATTTATATGTGCACAAATTTTGCAGGTACAGGTAGTCCCTGACTTGCGAACAGGTTCCGTTCCAGGAACCTGTTCGCAAGTCCACTTTGTTCGTAAGTCCGAACAAATGGTAGTATGTAGCGGGATCGCGGGTGCATCCCGCTCCATACAACGTCGGGTGAGTTCCGACGAGCCACGCCGCTCATCTGAACTGTTAACACTTTAAATACCGCTTCTTACAGCCTGCACCCGACGTTCAGGGGGCCGTACAGCGTCCCAGAATGAGATCGGGGGACGCTGTGCGGTTGCTAGGCAGGCAGGGACCTCCTAAAAGGCCCCAGGGCTGCCTATGCAGAGCGCCCATCAAGCGCACGGCTTGATAGGCGCTCTGCATAGACAGCCCTAGGGCCTTTCAGAAGGCCCCCGGCTGCCTAGCAACCGCGATCTGACCGGACAGGCTTCTATCAGGCTTGATAGAAGCCTGCCTGGTCCCTGCACAGTATGATGTAATGCCATAGCATTACATCATACTGTGCAGAACAGATTGTTCGTATTTTGTGAAATTCGTAACCCGAATGTTCGTAAGTCGGGGACTAGCTGTATATGCAAACTTTACCTGTACATAGAAAGCATGCACATTGAACAAGAAAAAAATGCCTATTGCCACCATACACTGGTTGTAATAGCACATCCAGGATAGTCTGTGTATATGGTGGGGGGTTGTTGCTCTTCTTGTTGTTATACTACCCCCATAAATGCCCCCTCAATGTTTAAGGCTGCATGTGGTGAAACTGAATGCTAAATGCTGGATTCTCTAGGAAATGAAGATGGAACAACCCCACCATGTACACTCACTGTCTTAAAGGGGTATTTCTATATCAGCCAATTGTGGCCAAGACAGCAATACCTCTCTGTATCCAGCAGCAAGCAAAAGCAATATGGAAGCAGCTGAATGTGCTGTGCTCTTTTCATAACTCACAACCATTGTATACAGCTGGGACAACATGGGCAGGCACAGGTGTAGAGTTTTTATTTTTAAATGACCTTACTTATTGATACAAAGGTATAAGGGTAGGTACAAACACCAATTCCCAGCAGCATGTAGAAGGCAAAAATGCTATATGGGGGAAGGCATGTGAGTAGTTGTTCATCAGTATTTTCCACCTATGTTGCCTCCCTTCCACCTATGTCGCCTCCCTTCCACCTATGTCATTGATCCCTTTTTTCAGTGAATTGTTTGTTATGTTATGCTAGTGTAGGGACTCACAACACATGAGGACCCTTGATGCTGGTCTCAAACTTCCATATTTTGACCAAAGTACCCTATATTTACTTTATTTGCAGCAGCAGGATGGCCCCGGAGATGATGGCCGCCCATGGTGTCAGTGCTTTGTATGGTATACTTTGATACCGTAGTGTGTGGCAGCCCACCTGGTCTAGTAGTATGGAAGAAACTAACGGTGCTATAAGCCTTCATGGTGCACTACACGTGCTTGCGGTACTGGCACCCTTTACAAGCCTTACCTGTGCGCAAGAATAAGGCTACCATCAGACACGACGTCTGAGCTGTGGAATTTCTGCTGCAGAATATCTGTTGCTTTTCAGCAGATGGACAGAGTAAGGGCAGGAGCTTTTTTTGACACACTGGCTTTTTTGTATAAGTTTTTTGTGGATCAAAACCAGAAGCAGGTCCAAAATATGGAAGAAATGCAATCCTTCCATCATCCTTACTCTCTGTAAGTTCCACTCCAGCTTTTGGCTTGTAAAAAACTGATTAAAAAAGCCAGCGTGAAGGAGCTCTTAAGGAACTTTGCAGAATTTGCATGCAGTTTTTGTTACAGCTTTTGTATATGTATTTCCGTTTTAATGATATATTAGTCTAGTTACTGTTCTGGCAAAGCTTTATTTTCAAACAACAATAGATTTACAAGCAGAATCGGTGCGTTTCCACAACAGGAAAGCTTTAAAATCCGCAACAAAAGTGTATTTGTGGATTTTGGTGCTGTGTTTATATTCTAGATTGATTTCTATGACGAAACTTCACTGCATTTCCTCACAGATTCTGCAGCGTAAATAGATATGCTGCGGATTCATAAACCCCAGCATTTTTCAAACTTCTTATGTATCTGCAGCAAAAAAAATCCACTTCATGTGAAGGAAATATGTTAAATTCTATTCACTTGGCTTGTAATGTAAATGCTGTGGATTTCCACAGCAATTCCGCTAGCAGAAATTGCACTGCAGATGCTGCATGTGTGAAGGCGGTCTAATAGTAAGCAGCCCCACCGCTCGAGTACATAGTAGGTGTGCGAGTGATTATTTTGCAGTATTTGGCACCTATTTTGCCTTCACTATTGAAAATTGGTGTTTGTACCAGCCCTTGTACTATACCTTTGTATCAGTTATTATGGCTGTTTTTCAATGATTTTTGTATGTAATTGATCCCTTTTTTCAGTGAATTGCACATCTTGAGATTGGTACAGTTCCCAGAAGTGGGATCTGCATCTATTAGATATTTATGGCATATCCTGTGAATTTTAACCCCTTAAGGACCAAGTTTGGTAAATATACGGCACTTGGTCCTGAGCTTTATTCACGGCCAATAGCAAAAGTATGGCACAAGATTAAAGCCTCTCCTCCTGCAATAAAGCAGGAGCAAGTCGGTTCCCTGGCTGTCAGACACAGCCGAGGACCCAGAGCAGAAGGGAGAAGCAGTTTTTAACTGCTTCTGCCTTCTTATTTTCAGGCTACATAGCGCTCAATGAGTGCTATGTACTAAAGAGAGAAAGTGGAAGTATTGCTTCCACGGTTTGACCCAGAGCTCCAATGATCACCAGGTGCCCCCTGTTACAGCAGAGCTGCAGGGTCCTGGCAGACCCTGATTAGCTCTGTTAGTGACTATTGTTACTACAGGGGGATGTTTTCCTCTGTAACTGGGGCTCCTATGGATGCTCCAGCTACAGTGGAAAAGTGTGATATTAAAAAAAAAGAAAGAAAAGACAATGTGAATGACTAAAAAATTAGTTACAAAAATAAGTAAAAAAAATTTACAGAATAAAATAAAAATATTTACCTTTCTAAGAAAATGACCCACCGCCGATACCAACCTAAACGTCGCTATATGAGCCCTGTAATTCAAAACTATACAAATTATATTTCAAAAAATGTCCGAAACTGTATTTTAGTGTAAATGTACTAATTTTAAAAATAAACAACTAAAAAAATTTTTTAAATATTTTTCTTAGCTTTTTACCCCCAATAAAACTGGGGAATGAAAACTGCAGGATTTCAGAACAATTTTTTATATATCTAGTGACATGAAATTGAAATAAAAACAACTGCAACAAGATGAAACAAAATATATGTGTTTAGTGTAAACACTGAAGTTAAATAGAATGTGTAGGTATACAATGACCTATTATATAAATCTCATTTATTTGTTAAACATATTTTTTAGGAATTTTTATAGATTTTTTAAAATTAATATTTGGTCACAATCTGTTTTTTTTTTATCCTAAAATCCTGCATTTTTATGCTGACCACAGAGCCCAATAATAGTCTCATACTTTAAGTTCTGTAGAAAATAAACTTTGCAGCACTCACCTCACTAACATCATAGGCAGTATTACACGGAAAGGAAACGCCATATGATCAACATATGTAGATAACACAGACTCCACAATTCACAATAGAGATAAGATGTCTAATGACCTCCGCACAGGTAACAGAACATGTCTAGAACAGTCTCACATAGAAGTTAATGGGTTCTCTCTTGTCCTTTGTGTGACTGGTCCATGAGACAGCTGGAAAGCATATAATTAAAAAATGCTGTTAAATGAAGCTCAGGCAGCAGAATTAAAATTCTACAATCAGGCAATAAAAACAGATTCGAAAAATGGAATATGCATGAAGAAGTCGCCGGCCCAGGGTAAGTGACAAGAGCCTGTAGCGGTTAACTGCTAAAGCACCGGCAGGGCCAGTGACTGGAGGCGGCTAATAATGTAAGCCTAACACTGAAACTAACCCTCACCCTCCATCCCAGCCATAACTACATCCCCACACTACTAGGACCTTTCTGCAGGCAGCCAATCACGATCTTGTTGGCGTACGCTGGGTGGATACAGCCTTCACTACGTCTCCACCCATACTAATTGTAACTTCCTCAAATAACATCTACCTAATGTGTCCACTGCTGATGGTCACACACATTTAGTAGTTTAATACCACTAACAACATGCTCTTATACATTTTCTATGGAGTGATTAATGTTATTGTGCTAACCAGGCATAAAATTCTGTGCACTAGTAGTGGGTTCTTCTCACCGGCACTGGACGTTAGTGATGAGCGAACTTTCCATCAGTTCAGTTTAGCTGCTTCACTGAATTTCAGCAAGAAGTTCTGTTCTGTCTGAATTAGTTCAATCCAAGCCCAAGTTTCATCAACACCCCTAAAACAGCTGTACAGTAGTTTCAAAAAGCCATAAAAGCGTCTTAGGTCAACTAGGAATGTATCAAAGTATTTTTCAGCTCTTTTTAAGGCACTTTAATGTCAAGGTTACAGCAACGTGTACTGCTAAGGGTATGGATGGCACCTGGTAGTACCTAACAGCTTGTTTAAAAACACACTGCAGTAGGAGATTTGTTATGCTTTTTAAAAGTGAATAAAAAAGGTCCAAAAAATGAACCATTTTTGGCGGCAGATGTCTGCTGGTGTTTTCACACACATGGTAGTAAAGGAAGGAGCAATGAATTTTTCAATGAAATCCAAAAATTATCCCATTTTGGGAGAAGCAACACGTTTGGTGCCTAAAAAGGGAAGATGAAGTAATGTTTTTTTTTTTACTGTAAAAGCTGTCAAAAATATCTCTTTTTGGGAATAGCAACGTGTTTTGTGCCTGGAAAGTGAAGATGAAGTGATAGTTTCTTACTAGAGATGAGCGAGCACCAAAATGCTCGAGTGCTCGTTACTCGAGACGAAACTTTTCGCGATGCTCGAGGGTTCGTTTCGAGTAACGAACCCCATTGAAGTTAATGGGCGACCCGAGCATTTTTGTATATCGCCGATGCTCGCTAAGGTTTCCATTTGTGAACATCTGGGCAATTCAAGAAAGTGATGGGAACGACACAGCAACGGATAGGGCAGGCGAGGGGCTACATGTTGGGCTGCATCTCAAGTTCCCTGGTCCCACTATTAAGCCACAATAGCGGCAAGAGTGGGCCCCCCCCCCCCTCCCAACAATTCTTACTTCTGAAAAGCCCTGATTAGCAATGCATACCTTAGCTAAGCACCACACTACCTCCAACAAAGCACAATCACTGCCTGCATGACACTCCGCTGCCACTTCTCCTGGGTTACATGCTGCCCAACCCCCCCCCCCCCCCCCCCCGCACGACCCAGTGTCCACAGCACACACCAAAGTGTCCCTGCGCAGCCTTCAGCTGCCCTCATGCCACGCCACACTCATGTCTATTTATAAGTGCGTCTGCCATGAGGAGGAACAGCAGGCACACACTGCAGAGGGTTGGCACGGCTAGGCAGTGACCCTCTTTAAAAGGGGCAGGACGATAGCCCACAATGCTGTACAGAAGCAATGAGAAATATAATCCTGTGCCACTGCCATCAGGAGCTGCACACGTGGGCATAGCAATGAGGAACCTATGTGCCACACACTATTCATTCTGTCAAGGTATCTGCATGCCCCAGTCAGACTGCGTTTTTTTATAAATTGTCACAGGCAGGTACAACTCCACAATGGGAATTCCGTGTGCACCCACAGCATGGGTGGCTCCCTGGAACCCACCCGCTATACATAAACGTATCCCATTGCAGTGCACTGGACAGCAGAGCTAACGTCAGATTAAATGCAGGTGGGCTTCGGCCCAAACTGCATGCCCCAGTCAGGCTCGAGTTTTTTATAGGTATACACAGGCACGTACATCTCCCTAATGGGAAGTCCATGTGGACCGACAGCACGGGTGGGTCCCAGGAAGCCACTGGCGGTAAATAAATATATCCCATTGCAGTGCCCAGCACAGCTGATGTAACGTCAGCTTTAATGCAGGTGGGCAAAAAATTAATTGGATTACACTGTAGGCGAGGGCCCAAAAAAATTGGTGTACCAACAGTACTAATTAGAGATGAGCGAACGTACTCGTCCGAGCTTGATACTCGTTCGAGTATTAGCGTGTTCGAGATGCTCTTTACTCGAGACGAGTACCACGCGATGTTCGAGTAACTTTCACTTTCATCTCTGAGACGTTAGCGCGCTTTTCTGGCCAATAGAAAGACAGGGAAGGCATTACAACTTCCCCCTGCGACGTTCAAGCCCTATACCACCCCCCTGCAGTGAGTGGCTGGTGAGATCAGGTGTCACCCGAGTATATAAATCGGCCCCTCCCGCGGCTCGCTACAGATGCATTCTGACAGAGATCAGGGACAGTGCTGCTGCTGCCGGAGCTGCTATAGGGAGAGCCTTAGGAGTTATTTTAGGCTTCAAGAACCCCAACGGTCCTTCTTAGGGCCACATCTAACCGTGTGCAGTAGTGTGGAGGCTGCTTTTTGCAGTGTTGCACTTTTTTTTTTTTTGTATATCGGCCGTGCAGAGCATTGCGTCCTGCAGTAATTTTACACTGTCCAGGGCCAGTAGTGGTGAGGCAGGGACAGAAGATATATTTAGTGTATATGGGCAGTGGGCCTTTCCAAAAACATTTGGGAAAAAAAATCTATTTGGGCTGCCTGTGACCGTCCTCAGTGTACTGGGTCTCTGCTGGGGGTAGTTGTCCTAATTCATACGCAGCCAGCTAAGTGTTACAGCAGGCTTGCGCAAAATTCTTTTCTGCCTCTGTGTTGGCTGTTACATCACCGCTGTATTCCTGTCCACAAGTGTACTGGGTCTCTGCTGGGGGTAGTTGTCCTAATTCATATGCAGCCAGCTAAGTGTTACAGCAGGCTTGTGCAAAATTCTTTTCTGCCTCTGTGTTGCCTCTTACATCACCGCTGTATTCCTGTCCACAAGTGTACTGGGTCTCTGCTGGGGGTAGTTGTCCTAATTCATACGCAGCCAGCTAAGTGTTACAGCAGGCTTGCGCAAAATTCTTTTCTGCCTCTGTGTTACCTCTTACATCACCGCTGTATTCCTGTCCACAAGTGTACTGGGTCTCTGCTGGGGGTAGTTGTCCTAATTCATACGCAGCCAGCTAAGTGTTACAGCAGGCTTGCGCAAAATTCTTTTCTGCCTCTGTGTTGCCTCTTACATCACCGCTGTATTCCTGTCCACAAGTGTACTGGGTCTCTGCTGGGGGTAGTTGTCCTAATTCATACGCAGCCAGCTAAGTGTTACAGCAGGCTTGCGCAAAATTCTTTCCTGGCTCTGCTGTGCGTTCCGTAAGCAAAGTCAGCCTCCAACCACAGGCCAATAAGCGGCACATTTAATTACAGCGTTCTGTTTCTGCACTACTGGTAATACAGCATGCTGAGGGGTAGGGGTAGGCCTAGAGGACGTGGACGCGGGCGAGGACGCGGAGGCCCAAGTCAGGGTGTGGGCACAGGCCGAGCCAGTGCGGTGGCCAGGGGTAGAGGCAGGGCCAGACCGAATAACCCACCAACTGTTTCCCAAAGCACCCCCTCGCGCCATGCCACCCTGCAGAGGCCAAGGTGCTCTAAGGTGTGGCAGTTTTTCACAGAGACACCTGACGACCGACGAACAGTGGTGTGCAACCTTTGTCGCGCCAAGATCAGCTGGGGAGCCACCACCACCAGCATGCGCAGGCATATGATGGCCAAGCACCCCACAAGGTGGGACGAAGGCCGTTCACCGCCTCCGGTTTGCACCACTGCCTCTCCCCCTGTGCCCCAACCTGCCACTGAGATCTTACCCCCCTCTGAGGACACAGGCACGAGTGCCTACCGGCCTGCACCCACACCCTCACCTCCGCTGTCCTCGGCCCCATCCAGCAATGTCTCTCAGCGCAGCGTCCAGACGTCGCTAGCACAACTGTTTGAGCGCAAGCGCAAGTACGCCGCACGCTCAAGCGTTAAACGTGCACATAGCCAAATTGATCAGCCTGGAGATGCTGCCGTATAGGCTTGTGGAAACGGAGGCTTTCAAAAGCATGATGGCGGCAGTGGCCCCGCACTACTCGGTTCCCAGTCGCCACTACTTTTCCCGATGTGACGTCCCAGCCCTGCACGACCTCGTCTCCCGCAACATTGTACGCGCCCTCACCAACGCGGTTACTGCCAAGGTCCACTTAACAACGGACATGTGGACAAGCACTGGCGGGCAGGGCCACTATATCTCCCTGACGGCACATTGGGTGAATTTAGTGGAAGCTGGGACAGAGTCAGAGCCTGGGACCGCTCACGTCCTACCCACCCCCAGAATTGCGGGCCCCAGCTCGGTGCTGGTATCTGCGGCAATGTATGCTTCCTCCACTAAACCACCCTCCTCCTCCTCCTCCTCCAACGCAACCTCTGTCTCGCAATCAAGATGTGTCAGCAGCAGCACGTCGCCAGCAGTCGGTGTCGCGCGGCGTGGTAGCACAGCGGTGGGCAAGCGTCAGCAGGCCGTGCTGAAACTACTCAGCTTAGGAGAGAAGAGGCACACGGCCCATGAACTGCTGCAGGGTCTGACAGAGCAGACCGACCGCTGGCTTTCACCGCTGAGCCTCCAACCGGGCATGGTCGTGTGTGACAACGGCCGTAACCTGGTGGCGGCTCTGCAGCTCGGCAGCCTCACGCACGTGCCATGCCTGGCCCATGTCTTTAATTTGGTGGTTCAGCGCTTTCTGAAAAGCTACCCACACTTGTCATACCTGCTCGGAAAGGTGCACCGGGTCAGCGCACATTTCCGCAAGTCCAAGACGGACGCTGCCAGCCTGCGGACCCTGCAACATCGGTTTAATCTGCCAGTGCACCGACTGCTGTGTGACGTGCCCACACGGTCGAACTCTACGCTCCACATGTTGGCCAGACTCTATGAGTAGCGTAGAGCTATAGTGGAATACCTACTCCAACATGGGCGGCGTAGTGGGAGTCAGCCTCCTCAATTCTTTACAGAAGAGTGGGCCTGGTTGGCAGCCATCTGCCAGGTCCTTGGAAACTTTGAGGAGTCTACCCAGATGGTGAGCGGGGATGCTGCAATCATTAGCGTCACCATTCCTCTGCTATGCCTCTTGAGAAGTTCCCTGAAAAGCATAAAGGCAGATGCTTTGCGTTCGGAAACGGAGGCGGGGGAAGACAGTATGTCGCTGGATAATCAGAGCACCCTCATGTCTATATCTCAGCGCGTTGAGGAGGAGGGGGAGGAGCATGAGGAGGAGGGGGAAGAGACAGCTTGGCCCACTGCTGAGGGTACCCATGCTGCTTGCCTGTCATCCTTTCAGCGTGTATGGCCTGAGGAGGAGGAGGAGGATCCTGAAAGTGATCTTCCTAGTGAGGACAGCCATGTGTTGCGTACAGGTACCCTGGCACACATGGCTGACTTCATGTTAGGATGCCTTTCTCGAGACCCTCGCGTTACACACATTCTGGCCACTACGGATTATTGGGTGTACACACTGCTCGACCTACGGTATAAGGAGAACCTTTCCACTCTCATACCCGAAGAGGAAAGGGGTTCGAGAGTGATGCTATACCACAGGACCCTGGCAGACAAACTGATGGTAACATTCCCATCCGACAGCGCTAGCGGCAGAAGGTGCAGTTCCGAGGGCCAGGTAGCAGGGGAGGCGCAGAGATCAGGCAGCATGTACAGCGCAGGCACGGGAACATTCTCCAAGGCCTTTGCCATCTTTATGGCTCCCCAGCAAGACTGTGTCACCGCTCCCCAGTCAAGGCTGAGTTGGCGGGAGCACTGTAAAAGGTTGGTGAGGGAGTATGAGCCGATCGCACGACCGTCCTCGGTGACGCCTCTGCCCCCTACAACTACTGGGTGTCGAAGCTGGACACGTGGCCTGAACTTGCGCTGTATGACCTGGAGGTGCTTGCTTGTCCTGCGGCTAGCGTCTTGTCAGAGAGGGTGTTTAGTGCGGCTGGGGGAATCATCACGGATAAGCGTAACAGCCTGTCAACCGACAGTGCCGACAGGCTTACACTCATCAAGATGAACAAAGCCTGGATTTCCCCAGACTTCTCTTCTGCACCAGCGGACAGCAGCGATACCTAAGCAATACGTAGGCTGCACCCGCGGATGGAAGCATCGTTCTCTATCACCACCATCAAAAACGGGGACCTTTTTGCTGCATCAATCTGTGTATTCTATTCATCCTCCTCCTACTGCTCCTCCTCCTGAAAACTCACGTAAGCACGCCGAACGGGCAATTTTTCTTAGGCCCACAAGGCTCAGTCATATAATTTTTGTAAACAATTTTTATACTTTCAATGCTCATTAAAGCGTTGAAACTTTCACCTGAACCAATTTTTATTTTAACTGGGCTGCCTCCAGGCCTAGTTACAAATTAAGCCACATTAACCAAAGCGATTAATGGGTTTCACCTGCCCTCTTGGTTGGGCATGGGCAATTTTTCTGACGTACATTAGTACTGTTGGTACACCAATTTTTTGGGGCCCTCGCCTACAGTGTAATCCAATTAATTTTTTGCCCACCTGCATTAAAGCTGACGTTACATCAGCTGTGCTGGGCACTGCAATGGGATATATTTATGTACCGCCGGTGGGTTCCAGAGAGCCACCCATGCTGTCGGTCCACAGGGAGTTGTAACTGCATGTGTCTACTTCTAAAGAACCCCAGTCTGACTGGGGCATGCAGCGTGGGCGGAAGCCCACCTGCATTTAACATGACATTACCTCAGCTGTGATGGGCAATGCAATGGGATATATTTATGTACCGCCGGTGGCTTCCTGGCACCCACCCATGCTGTGGGTCCACAGGGAGTTGTAACTGCATGTGTCCACTTCTAAAGAACCCCAGTCTGACTGGGGCATGCAGTGTGGGCTGAAGCCCACCTGCATTTAATCGGACGTTACCTCAGCTGTGATGGGCACTGCAATGGGATACATTTATGTACAGCCGGTGGGTTCCTGGGAGCCACCCCTGCTGTGGGTGCACACGGAATTCCCATTGCAGAGTTGTACCTGCCTGTGACTATTTATAAAAAAACGCGGTCTGACTGGGGCATGCAGACACCTTGACAGAATGAATAGTGTGTGGCACATAGGTTCCCCATTGCTATGCCCACGTGTGCAGCTCCTGATGGCGGTGGCACAGGATTATATTTCTCATTGCTTCTGTACAGCATTGTGGCCTATCGCCCCGCCCCTTTTAAAGAGGGTCGCTGCCTAGCCGTGCCAACCCTCTGCAGTGTGTGCCTGCGGTTCCTCCTCATGGCAGATGCACTTATAAATAGACATGAGGGTGGTGTGGCATGAGTGCAGCTCAAGGCTGCGCAGGGACACTTTGGTGTGCGCTGTGGACACTGTGTCGTGTGGGGGGGGGGGGGGGTTGGGCAGCATGTAAGCCAGGAGAAGTGGCAGCGGAGTGTCATGCAGGCAGTGATTGTGCTTTGTTGGAAGTAGTGTGGTGCTTAGCTAAGGTATGCATTGCTAATGAGGGCTTTTCAGAAGTAAAAGTTGTTAGGGGGGGGGCCCACTCTTGTCGCTATTGTGGCTTAATAGTGGGACCTGGGAACTTGAGATGCAGCCCAACATGTAGCCCCTCGTCTGCGCTATCCGTTGCTGTGTCGTTCCCATCACTTTCTTGAATTGCCCAGATTTTCACAAATGAAAACCTTAGCGGAGCATAGGTCCCATACAAAAATGCTCGGGTCGCCCATTGACTTCAATGGGGTTCGTTACTCGAAACGAACCCTCGAGCATCGCGATAATTTCATCCCGAGTAACGAGCACCTGAGCATTTTGGTGCTCGCTCATCTCTAGCTATAACCCATGATCGCCCAACAAACTTGTTTTTCTTTATAACATTGAGTGTGTGCGAGAGCTATACTTTTAATGAAACTGGCACAGATAACTTCTTATTTTTCATCTGCAGAAGAATTGCTGTTTGATTCACGTAAAACCCCAAACCACGCACTGATAAAATCAAGAAATATATTCCAATATTATTCTTAAAGGAATTTTCAGAAATATTAGTATGCTATATTATTATTAATATAAATGTGATATTTGAAACATTAATCTACCCTTAGAATACATGCTTAAACGAAACGCATGCCTGCTGCAAATCTTAATCTACTCCATTAAAAATTAATTGCTTTCAGGTCTATTTATTTAGAATATTATGGTTAGAACCTCCATCTATTTTATTTGGAGCATTTTACTTGGATTAAGAAATTAACCCCAAGATTTTTGTGGGACTATATGAATAAGATCCTTAGTGCTGAAAAATGTGGAAGGCATCCAGCTAGCAGCTGCGTGAGGGGGTGTCCCAAAATATGACTTTTTGTGGTGCATGATTTTGTTTGTCTTAGGTTTTCTTTCTTAACATATGACAGGTTCCCAAAATTAGATAGGTTTGTAATAAATCAAGCAACAAATAAGTTATGCGTGTTGACTATTAGAAAGCAGTTAGTAAAGCTATGTATTAGAAAGCAGTTAGTAAAGCTATGGTACAAAAAATCAATAAAAGTATCAACGTTTTTGTTCCATATTGCAGAACGTATGCGTCGTATAATCCAAAATGATTGCTCCTGTTTGTTTACAGCAAGATGCATATATACAGTTTATAAAATGATCATATAACATTGGACATTTTGATACCTAGATGATTAATGGCAGAAAAAGACCACGTAGTCCATCTAGTCTGTTCTTACATTAGTTCTTTTTTACTTCTCTCTTCGGGCTTATTCACACCGTCTTTTTTGCGCTGTGTATTACGCGTGCAAGTTTTGCAGTGAATAGAACCCATTTATTTCACTGGGTTTGTTCACATGAGCAGATTTTGCTTGCGCGTTTTGTTTGTGAAAAAAAAATACATGTTCTATTTTTGTGCAAATTACACAAAAAAATAGCACATATTAAACTAATAAAACTTAATCGCCAATTGAAATCAATGTGAGCATGCCTGCAGGTTTTTTTGCATGTGCAGGGCAAATACAGTAAAACACGCGAGCACAAATGCAGCAAGCATCAGACCAATATACAGCGCAAATGTGCTCATAAATATGCATAAATATCCTTAGGATAGATATTTATTCATACCCGATATGCTTACATTCACTTACTGTTGATCTTCCAACTATGTCTGCTGGAAGTTTGTTTCAAGCATTTACTACTCTTTCAGGAAAATAATATCTAAACTCATCCGCCCGAACCTCATTGAACTTGCACCATGATACACACAAGTAAAACTGAGGAAGAGACTAGTGTTTAAGTCTCGATACAAGTCATAATTATTTTGGCTTTTTAGCTTCCCTGCTGAGGTTAGGTGACATCACCCCAGCCCGCGGTATCTGCATAAGCAGCCGCTACTGGCCAGAGTGGGTGCGGCTCACATGTGTGCTCTGTGCTTTCTCAACTGCTGCTTATTGCCTTCTGCTCCCGTTCTCCACCTGCTGCTGCTGGGTGAGTGTTTTTTACATTGATATATTGTTATTTTGTACTTTTACTGACACTTTTTTTTTGTATTTTTTAACATTGCTATATTGCCTTTCTGTACTCCGTATGCCTCTTTTCCTGATTGTACTAATATCGGCACATTTATCAAGTTTAGTGCACCGTTTGTAGATTTTCGCTTTGACATTTCATTTATTTTTGTAGGCTGTGGTAGTGGCCTACTTACAGTTGCAGCTACTTGTTACATACTTCTGGCGTGGGGTTATACATACCCTGTTTCCCCAAAAATAAGACCTATCCCAAAAATAAGACCTAACCTGATTTTTCGGGGAGGCTTGAAATATAAGCCCTACCCCAAAAATAAGCCCTTGCTGCATTACATTAAAAAAAGCAATACATTGCCTAGCAGGCTCAGTTTATGTCCCTCCCGCTGCTCTCGGGAGCTCCGACATGCTTTGTGCAGTCCTCGGCAGTCCACAGAAGATCACTTCCTGGTTATGGAATTCATAAATTCCGTCCCCAGAAAGTGATGGCTCTGATTGGTTCATCAAGCGCTGCTTTTATTGGCTGCGCAGCACTCGAAAACCAATGTGATGGTTGTGATTGATTAATCCAGCACTTCACTGATTGGCTGAGCAACGCTCGAGAACCAATCATAGCCATCGCATTGTGGAGGCGGGATTTATGAATTGGCCAATCAATGCCGCGGCTCAGGGACCAAGCCTGCTACGTAAGTATAATAAGTAGAGATGAGCGAACATACTCGCTAAGGCAAACTACTCAAGCGAGTAGTGACTTATGTGAGTACCTGCCCGCTCGTCTCTAAAGATTCGGGTGCTGGCGGGTGAAAGCGGTGAGTTGCGGGAGTGAGCAGGGGGGAGAGAGTGAGAGAGATATCTCCTCCCCCCATTCCTCCCCGCTCTCCCCCACTGCTCCCCACCCCCCGCCGGCACCCGATTCTTTAGAGACAAGCGGGCAGGTACTTGAATAAGGCACTACTCGCTCGAGTAGTTTGCCTTAGTGAGTACGCTCGCTCATCTCTAATAATAAGACATCCCCTGAAAATAAGGCCTAGTGCCTCTTTTGGGGCAAAAATTTATATAAGTCAGGGTCTTATTTTCAGTGAAACATGGTACATATTTATATAAAACTTAGGTTCCATTTTTTGTATTATTTTTCTATTTAAATCAACACAGTGATAGCATTTCTTACAAAATAATGGTCAAAGCTACCCTCATGTACTAAAAACTCCAACTTATTCAGCAAAATCTAATCTTTTATTTTATCTTTTCGCTAGACTATGTAAGAGGGGTGAGCAGTACTCCCACAACCCCCTTATAGAACAGGCTTACAGCTACTCTGACATGCAGCCTGAGAGCCACGCCATCACATACATACCATCCACCTGCCTGAAAAATGGCATGGTCAGCAGCAGGGCACTAGCAGCAGAACCTCTGTGGGCAATGCCTGTATGTTATAAAGTGGCCCGAGACTTGCAACATTAAAGTAGGGAGGGTGAGTGGTGGCCCATTACCCCCTAACAGAAGTAGCTTCTAGCCACTATAATATGCAGCCAAGAGCTGTGCCATTACATACATACGATCCACTTGCTTCACCTACAAAATATAGTGAATACCAACATAATTTGTTGTTTATTTAAATTGCTTGGGCAAAATTATTATTTTTTTTTTACACTGGCATCAAAACACTGATATCTTTGTTCCTCCAGAGGAAAAAGTGCTCTTTGTAGCGACTCTTTGCTCTGATTAAAAATGTATGGTCCAGAATAGACCCTTCTATCAATTCTGAATTCTACATGTGGGTTTCCTAACTAAACTCTTTAATGTTTTAATGGTTGATTTGGGACTTGCATGGGCTCTAAGTGGTAACACCACCAAACATCTAACCAGAAAAAAGCTACTAAATAACCCCTAAGACAATATAAAATTGATGTAATTCATACAAGTTAATACATAATTCATAAACATTTATCATTCATGCTATACATCAGAACACATATATTGATGATGCTTATTCTACATCCCGCGCCGAAACGGTTTTTCTTTTTTCAATAGCCCCCCCGTTCGGCGCGAGACAAACCCGATGCAGGGGTTTAAAAAAAAAAAACTGGATAGTACTTACCCGAATCCCCGCGCTCCAGTGACTTCTTACTTACCTTGCGAAGATGGCCGCCAGGATCTTCACCCACGGTGGACCGCAGGTCTTCTCCCATGGTGCACCGTGGGCTCTGTGCGTTCCATTGCCGATTCCAGTCTCCTGATTGGCTGGAATCGGCACACGTGACGGGGCGGAGCTACGAGGAGCAGCTCTCCGGTACGAGCGGCCCCATTCAGAAGGGAGAAGACCGGACTGCGCAAGCGCGTCTAATCGGGAGATTAGACGCTGAAATTAGACGGCACCATGGAAACGAGGACGCCAGCAACAGAACAGGTAAGTGAATAACTTCTGTATGGCTCATAATTAATGCACAATGTACATTACAAAGTGCATTAATATGGCCATACAGAAGTGTATACCCCCACTTGCTTTCGCGGGACAACCCCTTTAAGTCCAAGTGATGTAACATTTCATATGTATCCAGCTGGACTCAAGAAACGAGTGCTGATAAGAAAGTTGTATAATTTTTCGAATGCAAAACTTGACACACTTCATATATGGACCCCCTGCCCGGCTCCCCATAGAACTGACAAAGTATCCATCAATTTTACAGACTGAGAAAATATATACTGCAATTATTGAATATACAATTCCAAAAATATTCTTGTAGGTATGGTCTGTATGCAAGTGACAGCGTTCCAAACCATTTCTAATGGACTTCTGACATAAATGAAACTTTATGCTGGCATGGCAAGCAAAGTACTTGATTAATAAAGAGTTTCACTGTTTTCAAACACATATTCCATGCAGGCTCATTTGAAGAAACCACAAGTGGAGAATGCTTTACTGCTTCCAGTCACAAGGGGGTTGTGTATTTCAGCCCTGCTTACACAGTCAGCTTACTTTGGAGTTCTGCTAGGAAAGAAACTCGACCAGAAGAAAAAACGCCACATTCACTGACCTTGCCCTAAGATTCAATTGGCTTGATAGGTGAATTATTTTTTTCCCTGTGCTACTGTTTTCTTAGTTTTATGCCCACTTAACCCCTTCACCCATAGAAACCACCATTGTGATAGAATACTGTATATAATTAAACCATGCTGTGGAAAATACATTAATATTTATTTCCGGTCAATGTTTCTCAATGCTACTAGTCCAATTGTTGGGGGTCATTAGTTGAAAAATCGAACATTTTTAAGTAGTCTTGAAACCTAAAATAATCTTCCCACCATCTTCTCTCCAAGCACCAATGCTGTTTTTGTTTCTGACCATGACAGCTAGGTCTGTTTAGGGGATGGCACTTTATGTTCTTTTACTTCCCAATGTTAATATGGGTACAAAAACAGCAAGTTACATCGTTTTCCTGTTTCTTTAATTTTTAGATGAGAAAATATTAGAAAAATAAGCTATTACAAAGGATTCCTATTTTCATTGCAGCATTATACTGTATCTATTGGGGGGGATTTATTTCTAACGCCTGTCTTCACACATTAGGTCATCTCAGTCATCCCTGCATCTACACAGAAATCACTGAACTCTAGGCTAGCCTTGAGTTGGAGTAATTTCTGGTATAATTTACATCAGTTAATTGCATAAATTATACATAAATCCATTAAAGGGGTTGTCCCGCGAAACAAAGTTGGGGTATACACTTCTGTATGGCCATATTAATGCACTTTGTAATGTACATTGTGTATTAATTATGAGCCATACAGAAGTTATTCACTTACCTGTTCCGTTGCTAGCGTCCTCGTCTCCATGGTGCCGTCTAATTTTCAACGTCTAATCGCCCGATTAGACGCGCTTGCGCAGTCCGGTCTTCTCCCTTCTGAATGGGGCCGCTCGTGCCAGAGAGCTGCTCCTCGTAGCTCTGCCCCATCACGTGTGCCGATTCCAGCCAATCAGGAGGCTGGAATCGGCAATGGACCGCACAGAAGACCTGCGGTCCACCGAGGGTGAAGATCCCGGCGGCCATCTTCGCAAGGTAAGTAAGAAGTCACCGGAGCGCGGGGATTCGGGTAAGTACTATCCGTTTTTTTTTTAAACCCCTGCATCGGGTTTGTCTCGCGCCGAAGGGGGGGGGCTATTGAAAAAAAAAAAACCGTTTCGGCGCGGGACAACCCCTTTAAGTCAAGGCTGCCATTGCCCTTTTTTTTAAAGTGCCATCTGGTGGATGAAATTTAAAGTCACAATTCTTTTTGTTTAAGCTAGGCTATTTTTTGTTTGTTTCTTTGAGTTTTATGTTCATTTTGCTAATATCTCTTCGTTTTACTTTGTTCTCAGTTCTGTTGTGTATTGTTTATTGATACTCTGCGTACCAGTTTTTTGATACAAAATGAATCAGTTGTCTATTTCCACTAGTGAAATATTGTTTTATACTTTTGCACTGTTTAATATTCTGAAAATATTTCAATAAAGTTTGAAGCGTTAAAAAGTTGATGCAGTTTTGTCATGATAAATACTCCCATAATGTTTATATTGTATGATGCAGCACACGTATATTAAGGCTGGCTATGGGTATGCTTTTTGGTTGGTTGTATCAATTTGTGCTTTTTTTACTATATGCTTTATTGCAGTTTTTTTCTTTAATATTTTATACATTTTCCTTACAAGGTGTACCCCCTAAAAAGATTATAGAAGAAGGTATTTAAAAGAGGTTTTACTGGTTTTTATTTTACATAGCTTTGGGCCCTCCATACCAAAAACTATCTAAAAGTAATACACTCATTGTGGCATCGGTCCACCTCTTTGGTACCACAGCATCTGACAAGTCTTCTGGCCTGGTGACATACTGTAAACTGACATATGAGCTTCTAATGTAAAAGCCTCATGGCAGGTTTACGGGACGTCACTGATGGTGTCTCTACCCAGCTTACTATGGGCTGATAAAACATCCAGGTCCACTTGTCATACATGCATGGTCTGTGAGAATTAATGTGTTAAATCTTTCCAATAATATCCCCTCTTTCTGCTATTAGGTCCTGAATAGATGAATGAGATCAGTAAAGTTAGTGCTAAATGTTATTTATTTATTTTGACACCATAATTTACTCATATATACCAAAATATACTAAAATGCATTGATTAGGAGTTCAATTCATGATTATAATTTACAAATATTGGTCAAGGAACAATGAAATATGCTATGTGATTGGTTTCTGAGGGCATCAAAGGTAGACAATAAATGCTTAAAAACACAAAAAACTAACAAGAAGTACTTTGCTGTACAGGCGACTGCACTGGGTATTATATTCAAGTGCTGCGGTATTTTAGCCATTGGGATTACAAGTTTCAAGTAGACCTGATGCCAGCAAACCGAGTCCAGAAGTCACTGAACATAAAGCCTTGATGAATGCTATTGTATAATGGCATACATCATTCATAGGCTCCTATATTAAAAGAAAATGCAGGCATATTCTAAATGTCACTTCATCATTTTCACCACTGTTAAATATTGCCAAGAGCAGTGGAAAAAAATTTCTGAGCACATTTCTGGCTTATGGACTTGGTTATCATTTCAAAAATATCACAGAGGGCTTAGTAGGACTCTTAGAGAGAGAACTTGTCACAGATAGTGTTACTCATATTTCGGTTTTTATACCCCAATGCTTATATTCACATTGAAACACCCACAGTAGCCAACCCCTATTTGTTATGGAACAGGCTTCAGATGCCATGATAAAAATATTCACCTGCATCCGCCAATTTAGAACCAAGAGGGTATTTGAACATATGGGTTGCTTACAACTGAAGGCCTAAACCAAGCAATACAGCCACGGTCTCTTCCCAAAAAGATATCTCCCAGCTAATACAAGATCAATAGATGACATTCATGTGACAGTTGGATGAACAAAAGCCAGCAAAAAATGTTTTCAATTGTTTTCAGTACAAAAAACAATGTTCAGTACAACCCCATATCAAGTTAGCAAGCTACAAATGTGCTATATGATCCAATACGCGACCCATAAACCCAGTTGGCTTGCCCTGATGATTGCTGGAGTAGGTTGTATTACTAACCAGATACATATCGGTCTAATTGCTGACTGTCCTTATATAAAAACTCAGTCCCACACTCTGCTAAGGCTCAAGGCATTGACTCCAACTAGTTATTTCATCAGGAGCCAGTTTTTCAACCTCTAAAATATCAAAATAATAAACACCGGACTGCCACGCTGGTTGACAGCCGAGTTGCTAATTTGATATGGGGTTGTATTGAATATGGGATTTTGGTTTGGAAACATTAAAAGAGTATTCCAGCATAACCCTATCAGTGCCTTAATTGACCCTTTAATACCCTGTATTGCAATTTTGCTGGTTTTTTTTTGCTGGTTTTGGTTTATCCATCTATCTCATGAATGTGATCTATTGATCCCATACTAGCTGGGGGAGATCTCCTTTATGGGAAGTGACCATGGCTGCATTGGTTGGTCTAGCCCTTCAGTTGCAAGTACCCCATATGTGCGAATACCCTCCCGGTTCTGAATGGGCAGATGCATGTGTATATTTTTATCATGGCATCTGAAACCTGTTTCAGAACGAATAGGATTTTGCTACTGTGAGTGTTTCGATATGAATATGGACATTGGGGTATAAAAGACAAAATACGAGTAACACAGTCCCATATATGTATATTTCAAGCATTGACTTTTTCTGGTCATCCTACTGGTTATCATTTCAAGCCCATTGAGCCATTGGCCTAACTAACTTAACACTTAATCTAGAAGCTTTTTTTATATTACAGTAAATGCAATGGATTAAAATGTTGAACTGAACATGTTAGAGTATTTTCCTGCATCGCTGTTAATAGCCTCTTCCTGTCTGGCTGCTGCAAACTTGGCGCAAATAAGTCATTGCTAAAACAGTTTTCAGTGAGATGCTACTGCTGGTACCATAGTGTTACATAACCCTAACCTTAACAAACTTTAAATAAAGTGTTTCTTCCAAGGCCACTATTTTGTTAAAATGGCAATGTGTGATGTATAAAGACAGGTGCGAAACAAAACTGAACTTACATAGATCACTGGTTGATAAAAGAATAAAATGTAAGAAAAAACATGAAATACATAATTTAAAAGAGCAAATGCATAATATTAACGCATTATCACCTGAAATTAACAAAGATATGAGATAGATAGATAGTAGATAGATAATATATATATATATAAGATAGATAAATATGAGATAGATAGTAGATATGAGGTAGATAGATAGATAGATAGATAGATAGATAGATATGAGATAGATAGATAGATAGATAGATAGATAGATAGATAGATAGATAGATAGATAGATAGATAGATAGATATGAGATAGAAAGATAGATATTTATGAGATAGATAGTAGATATGAGATACATAGATATAAGAAAGATAGTAGATATGAGATAGATAAATATGAGATAGATAGATATGAGATAGATAGATAGTAGATATGAGATAGATAGATAGATATGAAATACATAGTAGATATGAGATAGATAGTAAATATGAGATAGATATGTGATAGTAGATATGAGAAAGAGATATTTACGAGATAATTAGATAGTAGATATGAGATGGATAGATATATAGCAGATATGAGATAGATGATAGATATGAGATAGATAGATATGAGATAGATAGATAGATAGACAGTTAAGCAGTAGATATGAGATAGTAGATATGAGTTAGATAGTAGATATGAGATAGATAGTCTCTCCTTCTTGTAGATCATGAGTAGTAACAGATTCTAGTAACTATTATTCTATAATACATCATTCTCTGCTATGATTAATTTGATTTGACATTTTCTTTGTTGTTTTTCCAACATTAAAATGTTGTTAATGACAAGCTTATCATAATTTTTAACATATTTCAATCATTTTCGATAAAAAAAATACATATTTAGAACACTGTGTAAGACATGGAAATTATTCCATCCCAAACTGCGTTTAATAGTGTTTTATTAACCTGCAGTCATTATTGTGGTTTGTAGCACAGCATGTATTAACCTAGTTATTTTTCTTCAAATTCACTACTAATCCAATAGTGATTACTAATTGCTAACAGAGATCTCAGGACCATGGGGCTGCCTATAATAAATAAGGGCAAACAATGTTGTGACTAGGTTGTTAAAAGATTCCATATGAGATGGTGAACAGAAAAATAATGCAAAGAAAGTCTATAGCAAAGGAGTCATTATACATGACAATTGCTTAACCACTTCACGACCAGGTTTCAGACCTTAAGGCTTCCTTTGAACATATTTTTTTTCAGCATTTTTAAGTGAAAAAACAGCTAGAATAGTAGCATGTATTTTTTTTCTATTATGCTTGTGTTTTTTTTAACTGGCTTTTTTTGTGGAATTTTGCAACTTGTGTGTAGTACTACACTTTCATTTTTATTATGTTTATTCATTATTTGTAAAGCCACTAACTTCATGGGTCCAGTATATATCACATGCAGATGGGCCTAAAATGGGTGGTCCCACTTCTAGGTGTTTTGCTACATTCATCAGACAGCTATACATTGCGCAATGGCCTGGAAAGTACTGCAGGTTGACTCATATTCACTTCAATATGACTCAGCCTGCAGTACCAACTTGGGCCACTGTGCAATGTATGGAGCTGTCTGCTTCCCTCTAATACATAATATAAACAAATTATAAAAACAAGCTAATACAATAAACATGAGCTTACTGAGTGACAGACCGGTACAATAGGAGAAAGGGTTCTGCCCTAGAGGGCTTGTAATCTACAAAAAGAAGAGACAGTACGTGAGGGTAGAAACTAATTGCATAGTTGTCTGTTGTAGGTTATAAACTTTTTTGAAGAAGTGGGTTTTCAGGTTGCCTTTGAAAATGAGGACGATGGTTGAGTTTCTGAAGTGTTGGGCAATAGGTTTTATATGAACCCCTCAAGGACAAGGCCCTTTTTTTCCATTTTCATTTTTTCCTCCCCCCTTTTAAAAAAAATCATAACTCTTTTATTTATCCATCTATGTAGATGTTTGAGGGCTTGCTTTTTGTGGGGTACATTTTACTGTTTCAATAAACTTTTTAGTACTATTTAATGACCCATATAATATACTGAAAAACATTAAAAAATATTTAAGTGGAGTGAAAAGAAAAACAAACAAAATTGCATAATCTTTGGGAAGGTCTTGTTTTTACGGCATACAGACTGCAACAAAAATGACCTGATAACTTTATTCTATGGAGCAGTACGATCACTACAATACCAAATTCATATACTGTGTCCCTAGATAATAGGACCTACCCCAATTTTCGGGGGAGAGGGCTTGAAATATAAGCCATCCCCGAAAATGAGCCCTAGCAAGGCTACATGTGAAAAAAAAACAATACTAATGCTCTGATTGGTTAATCAAGCAATGCATCAGCCAGTTTTTTTAACTTTTATTACCTTTTATTTTTTTAATAATTAATAAAACTTTAAAATAATGTTTACGTTTTTTAAGTCCCCAGTGGGGACAAGAACTTGCGATGGTTCGATCGCTCCTGCATTATGATGTAATGCCATAACATTACTTTATACCACGATCTCACAGGCAATCTATCAAGCCATACCACAAGCATGGCTTAATAGGTAATCTGCAATAGCGATTGCTTGAAAAAACACAGCAGGCACTATTCTGAACTAATTTGCGGATGAGACTCACCCATTCAAGTCAATGGGGACTCAAGACAAACTGCTGTCAATACTTCATGGATCAGAGAGATGAATAAAAAAATGAATTGGACGCGTTTCAGGTGTTTTTTTTTGTCATGAAAAACAGATGACATATTAAAGTAAAAGATAGACACATGGACGTCATACAGATGGTATATGGAACTGCACTTCAGATGCAACAATATGAGTTTTCATACAGTTGTGTGCATTAGGCATAGCTGTTGGCCAAATGCTTGCTTGGTACACGGTTATTATTCTGGACTCCGCCATACACATGCACTCCAAGTTTAAAGTGAAAAAAGAGAATCCACCTATTGAAATCCATCTGCCATCAAGGGAGAGTTAGAACACCACCACCCACCTTAGATGAGCTTCCAATCTCATTGAAAACTACTGAGTTTCGTCAACATTACTTATCTAATATGATCCCCTCTACCTGCCACTAAGGAGTTGCTACAAACTCCTCAGTGACATCAGAATGAATGCAACGCTGGCCGAACATGCACAGCTGCCACTCTATTCATTCCAATGGGGCTGATGGAAATCCCCCAGAGCTTGCTGCTTGGCTATCTCCAGCAGTCCCAATAAGAATGATTAAAGTGGCACAGCGATTGCATGACCAGCTCTCCATTCAGCCTCCTCCTCACTGCATGGGGGTGCAGTAAGCCTGCAGTCAGGAGGACACAAGACCCCATTCTTGAGATTGGTGGTAGTCTCAGTGCTGAATCTTGGAGATGATTATAGGGAAGCAACTCTCGATAACAGGGAAGTAACACAGGGACCCGAACAGTTTAAAAGTACTTAAAACAATTAGATTTTATGATGTGTCCTGGACAAAACATACCGATTTAGTGATCGTTAAAATGATCACCGGTATGATGAGTTAAGCCGGCTTTACACAGGCAGGAAAATAGCGAAATCTCTTTTGAATGGGGTCATACATATGAGTGATTTTTTTTTCCTGCATCGCCCCGTGATGTGATACAATGTGGGAAGCAAATAGCGGAATGTCCAATCTTTGGGCATGCCCTTGCATTTCTTCACCCATTGAATTTAATGGGGCTGGCAGCAGCATCACACCATGTGCTAGGTATACACAGTGCGGTGCAAGGTTTTCCCATTGTCAACCGTGGCAGATCCCTGAAGATATGCAAGGCGGTTTTGAGATAAAACACCTTGAATCTGCAGGGAAATCACATGTTGGTGAGCGCAATATCGGGCCATGATCCACGGCCCGATATCGTACTTACCCATATGAAGTTAGCCTAAATAGCATAATGACCATGGAGTATTATGCTTTTTATATATCGCCGCCATATTCATTTACTTTGAAATCAAATGCTCTAGGTTGAATAACTTATCATTAAAGGGCTAAGCAAACAGAACCAGAAGAATTCTGTTTCAGCTTGAACTTTGCTAAAAGTTTGGTTCGGCACGAACCCAAACCAAGCTTTTGGTAAAATTATACCTGAAACAGGATTCTACTGGTTGAGTTCACTCAACAATAGCCTTTAACACTGGTGTATTACAGTGTCTACGAGTCATAAAAGCCCTGTATAACATTCTCAGATGCCTATATACAGTGTTATACACCTGTTTTAGGGATTTGGGTGAACTTCAGGTTTGATTCTTTTTAATTTGGGCCAAACTAAACTTTTTGAAAATGTTTGGCAAACTGGACAAACCAAACTTCTTAAGTTTGCTCATCACTACTTACCAAAGTACTGTATCAATATCTGATAAAAAAGACCTGACACTGTTTATAATTGTCTATAATGTGTGCCTATAACTTGCTGCTTTAGCTTGGCTGCCTGTCTATTGTATATGGATGAGCGCTTGTACAGCAATGTACTGTAATGCCATACAGAAGTCTGATATTACACTGCTGGTAAAAAAATATAAAAGTTTAACTTCTTTAAATGGGACCATAAAAGAATATAAAATAAAGTGCTAAAGTGTCAATATATAAATAAATGGAAAAAATGGCAGCACTCCAAATTATTCCAGTGAACCAAAGTTGGCACTTTATTCACCCACATGTGGGTAATGTTGCCAACTTTGCTTCAATGGAAGCATTTGGAGTGCTGCCATTGCTTGCCATTTGTGGTTGATGGCAGTCCTGAGGCTTGTAACCCATTGCTGTTTGCTTGGCTCTGCTTTCCTTTTGTGAATATATATATATATATATATATATATATATATATATATATATTTCAATTGTGACTTAGAGAGAAGCGGCAAGTGGATTTCTGCTTCTCACATCCTACTCGTTGCAATTGGGTTTTACTCTCTCTCTTACAGGGGCCACAACACAAAATTGAAATCCATGTTCCAGGGCCCCTCGAGGCCATGTGCCATACCATCGTGTGCATCCATGCTTTACTATTCAAGTATAGTGTTGTTATTTCAATACAGGACACCAGAATTGAGATATAGCGCTGGATTTGTCTATATATATATTGAAACAATAGCGCTTGAATAGGAAGACATGGATGCACTGATTGATGGCATGGTGCATGGCTCTGCTTGCCTTTTGTGAAGACATCCATGTCTTCCTATTCAAGTGCACTATTGTTTGAGTACAGGGCACCAGTACAGAGATAAGGTTTGTCTGTTTCCTTATAAGAACTGATCTTCTATTTACTTTGTATGTTGGAAGACAAGGCCTGTCTATAGCAGATGCTGAAAATGGCGCCCTTCAGCATCCAAGACCTTTTATATGCAAGTCTGCATATTGACGAAGGAATACATTTGCTAGTGTGATATTATTAATGGCAGCAACCTCCCACCATGTTGCATCTTTGAGGGCACCAATTGTTCGCAGGTCATTGCTGTATACACGGCCCTTCAGTAAACCCCACAAGATGAAATCAGATGACGTTGGGTGATTATGGCAGCCACAGATTTTTTTAATTAATCGGTCACCAAAATAACTTTCAATTTCTTACCTGCTTGCATTGGATGTGCAGCACATTGTGCCATCCTATTGAAACTAACCTTAACTTCATTTGTCACAAATACATTCGCCAATTTATAAATCCAGGATTTTGTCCGTACTTCCTTCATCAGACTTATTCCGAAATGCCGTTTGACATTGTTTAAATGAACCCCATTGCCAGTATTCACAAACAGAAGACACAAGGTTCAGCTGAGTACATTTGTGGCACACAGAGTCAAACATCTGTTTGGCGGTGGTGTCTCGGCATCACGGGTACAGTCTAGAGATGAGCAAGCTCACTCGCTAAGGCAAAGTACTTAAGCAAGTAGTGCCTTATGCGAGTACCTGCCAGTTCGTCTCAAAAGATTCGGGTGGCGGCAGGGGGCGGCGGGGGAGAGCAGGGAGGAATAGGGGGGAGATCTCTCTCTCACTCTCTCCCCCCCCGCTCCCCCCTGCTCACTCCCGCAACTCACCACTCTCCCCCGCCGACACCTGAATCTTTAGAGACGAGCGGGCAGGTACTCGCATAAGGCACTACTTGCTCGAGTAGTTTGACTTAGCGAGTACGCTCCCTCATCTCTAGTACAGTCCACTGTGTTGAGAGGTGCGATGGTTCAATAGACATAGGGGAAAATTCTAAAACACAAATTGTCTGTTTCCTACAGCAACCAATCAGTGCTCAGCTTTCATTTATCATAGTGCTCCTACAAAATGAAAGATATTCTGTGATTGGTTGCTGTGTTTTTTTTTTTACTTTTCATACATTTGCTCCATAACCTTCATCATGACGATTTTCATAAGGAACCAGACAAAAATTCAAACGTTATTGAGGAATGTTTGAGTTTCCTAAGAAGAGAATCACCCTGTATAATGTGCATGTAGATTGAGGCTGGCTTCACACGGGCGCTAAAATCGCATGAGTTTTGCACGTTGTGAGACGCACAAATCTCACACAAATATGAAACCCATGCGATGCTCTACTGGAAACAAATCGCGGCATGTTCTAGCATGCTCTTTGCTCTCGCATCGCAGCGCCCATTGTTTTCCATGTGCAAAGTGCACGCGACGCAATGTGAGATCTCCCATTAAAAACAATGGAAGAAACTTTGAGAACTTCGGCCGCAGCTGACACCCACAGCGGAGGTACCCTGCATCCCTGAAGTGATGCGGGGCTGTTTTCACATGAAAATGCCTCACATCCTCGGAGATTTCACCTGGATGGTGAACGCGATATGGAGGACGGGATTGACGGCCTCATATTGCGCTTGTCTGTGTGAACAAAGTCTAAATACAACATTAAATTAGCACTTTGGCAATTTTTTTGTTTTTCAGATCTAATGCCAAATCATCTGTATTATTCTAGCTTTGTTCCAGCCCAGTTCAGTTACATCCATAGATTTTGAACTCTCTCATTATGGGAAGTTGTGTTATGTGACCCTGGTCTGACCACCAATCCAGAGCTTGCACTCCTGTGTAGTCAGGATGTCAGTCATTTCCTGTGTGGGGAACTACCTATGAACTACAGGATTACATCAGTGTCTATCAAATACCTCCTGGCTGTTCTCAGACCGCTCCTCACCTAGTTCCTTCCTCTTCTGCATAGTCTTCCATACATAGAGTACCACTGAAGATATAATTTCTTATCATCCTTATCTCGGCACCAAGAGTGCAGTGATATACAGAGGTAGCAAAGTTTAAACCAACTGCTATGGTGCTCTACAGTGATAGTGTACACTACTTGCATAATGCACTACTCAAAATCATCTGCCATTTCATTGGTGCAGAGGAAAGAGGGGCGAAGCATCTCACAGAGACCTTGCTCTGAAGACCTAAAGCACTCAATATCTCATTACACGGTTTCTTTAAAAAATATATATAAAGTGGCTAACTCCTTTAATAATGGCTTTACTAATGGCTGGAGCACTTTTTTAAAGTCTAAGTAGCATTTTATAAAACTTTTGACATGTCATAGGGACATGTCAGATACTTTGATCAATAGGAGTCTGGGGGCTGAGACCTCCACCAATCACTAAGGGGCAGAAGCTTTCAGCCAAGCACTGTGCCTCTTTGGCTTTGGTCGGCTGATCATTGGGTGTACAGATTCATATACTTTCTATGCATCCATAGACAATGCACTCAAATAGCCAATCAAAGCCAAAGGGGCACAATGCTCAGCTGAATGCTTCTTCACCTTTATTTTAGCAATCACTGGGGGGAGCACAGAGCCTAGAATCGCACCTATCAAAATTTCTGGCATGTTACTACTAGTCAAATATTTTAAAAAATAATAGGTACCCTTTAGGCCTCATGTCTACAGGCCTGCACAATTTCCCCATGCAGAATCCTGCAGCGGATTACACTCGGCCCGAAGAAAATACATAATACTCACCTGTCAGGACACTTCGGAGGTCACCTCCGTGGCAGCCGGATCTTCTTTCTTCTGCCTGGCAGTTGCGCTCGGGACACCGGAGGCATGCCATCTTTTTTTTTTTTTAAACTCCTGCTTTCCCGTGGTCCCACGGCACAAGCACATTGTCAGTTGCGTCTGTGTCGTGGGGCCAATGGCTTTCATTGACTTCAATAGAAGCCGTGGAAGCCATCCGTGCGAGAAAACTGAACAAAATGGAGCATGCTGTGGGTGTTTTCCTGTGCATGTGATCCGCACCGGGAAAAAAATTACATCCGCAAATATTTAACCCTTTCCAATCCAATTTATATCCTGGTTTTCCTAGGGGGCTTACTCTTTTTCTGCCGTTATACAACGTTGCTATCTGCTGGCTAAAACCAGTACTGCATGAGGTGACAAATTGGATAGGCTCCGACAGCAGGGAGGCTGGCAATAAACAGTAAGAGAACCCCGATGGACATCTTCCAACATCAGAGCTGTACAGCCTTAAATCATAATGTACTCAGACGTCAGACAGTGGATTGGAAAGGGTTAATTACCTGCGGGTGCCCAATGATTCCGTATGGGTGGTGATCATGCTTGCGAGAGCACCAGGTGGATTTTAAAATTCTATTTTCCCGTGGACATTTGGGCCTTATAAAAGCACTCCATCAATATTTTCGATTCTGAATGTGCTACCTTGCTTTACATGCAAAAAAGGAAGATGAAACAATACCTCTGCATCGCCACCTACTGGATGACAGCATTCCTGCAAATCAATGTCCGACCCTTTATACAGGTCTAAAGGGTCGGACACTGTTTTGCAGAAATATTGCCATCCAATAGGTGGCGCTGCAGAGGTATTATTCCATCTTCCTTATTTGCATATATTGCCCAGAGGAGCCTGATAGGTCTTATAAGCTTACTCACTCACCTTCCAGGTGCTCTCCTTAAGGAGTAATGATACCCCTCCTGACATTGCTTTATAACACCCTGCCAAAAATTGCCAATATCGGCCCTTTAAGCTCTTAGGCATCCGACATATTGACAGCTATGCATATCAACCAAAGACATATTAAAATTAGCTAAAATATGTCTGGATACTATGTGACTCAGTGTAACATTATTTTAGTAGATTACATATACAACAGCTTTGCAAGACAGCTCCTCTGGAAGTGAAGTGCTGCCACATTACTTATTATAAGGGCTGTAATATTGTACTAGGATTGTATACTTGCAGCCCTGTAAAGCCACCCACAAAGTAATGTAAGGAAAAGTAATACACGCAGGACAATTTCAAAGATTTCCTGTTCAGTAAATGAAATCACCAACATTGAGCTCGACAAGCCAAGCCATATGCACCAGGTATAGTGTGCTGGCTCCAGTCTTTCTAGCACAAGATCATTTGAATACATAGGGAAAGACTAGTTTTCCAGCTGCTGAGTTTATGAAAGCCTAGCTGCTCATATAACATGTGGATTTTTTTTTAACTACATGTACAACACTAGTAAAGTTCGATTTAACAACATGTGGTGGAGGAGCCGAGGATTTCCTCATTGCTCTTTGGTGGGTTCCAAAATTTGTAAAAAAAAAAAAAAAAAATGTTAAAATTTTTAACAATGCAAATTAATTGGTTTCTTGGCACAATATTGATGAATTTAATCATTAAAAAATAAATCGATCTATTTCTATATATATATTTTTTTTAAATTATTATTATTATTATTTTTTTTTTCAAAATATATATTTTTCGAGAATAAATCCAATTTTCAGTGTGAAAAATTGCTCTGCAGGTTTATCTGAAGTTCTGATGGCTAAAACGCTAGATCTTTATGACCTGCTCAGTGGCAAGTTTACATTGAAACTGTTATAAATTATTACAGAGGTGAAGCCAATCTAAACAGTCCAACATAAATATATCTGCAGACATGCTGGCTACTACATATTCTAAACACTGTCTGTATATGAATAAACAGAGCTTTCTAAATCATTTAAGAAAATGTATTTATTCATAAAATCAACAATATTTATTTTTAAAACTTTGAAATAAACGTGATATTATTTTAAACCTATTAAAGTCTAAAAGTTTTAGCGTGTCGCTTAAAATAATGGCTTCCTACGAGAGACCAAGTTATTGACGATTAAGGCAGAGTCATTTCTTATTTATTGCTTGAATTTCTCATATATATTTTTAATTACAGGCCAACATATAAACTCGTGAACAGAATATCTAGAGCATATGGCAGTTTCAGGTAATGGCAATGGTGGAAAAAAATGTAGCATAGTAATGTCATTAAAATGGTAGACGGTTAATTAGATTTTTTTTTTTTTTTTTTTAAGTCTGCAATGAGCATTTGGAATCAAACCAATGTATGTTTCTAAATTTTAAAAAGCAAAATGCTGGATAATTAGACTTCACTTGTAATGAAATACATATATTATAGGGGTTAACCCATCTGGACAACCCCTTTCTATTGCTTTATTAGGGCATGTATCGACCACCCTACTTGCGCACTCCGCTTTGCAAATGACCTTAGACTGGTTTCTCTTTAATCCAAACCTCCCACTCTCATATCCAAGATTTGTTCCAAGCTGTACTCGTTTTTCTTAATACACTACCACAGGAAATTAGGTTAATTCTCAACACCCACAGTTTTAAGTGTACCCTAAAAACACATCTATTTCGGGAAGCCTTCCATAGTCTCTAATCTGACTGTTCTCCAATTACTCTGCTTCTATATCTAGGAAACCTCACCCTTTTATCCCCCAGTGTATCCCCCACTCCCCATACACTCTAATGGACTTCAAATCTGAATATACACAGATACCAGCTGGTGACTGTTTTGATATATGAGGGCCGGTGTTCATAAATTTGCTTCATGTATTTTGCAAACTGTTATCCACACAGCCATCCAAGGCGGAATTAGGACAATAGTGGCTCATTTAGTTGGGGTGATTATCACACATGATACCTGACTGAGGCTACAATCACACATTATGGGCTCAGTCACACGGGTGCATCGGCACCCGTACACCGGCGCCGATGTGCCCGTGTGACTGAGCCGTTACTGCAGAAAGAAGACGGCTGTACCTGAAGACGGACGTCTCTCTGCAGCGCTGATGAAAGAACACATGACTGTCATTGAAGGCGGTCCCATGTTCTTTCCTCCGGCGCTGCAGAGAGACGTCCGTCTTGAGGTACGGCCGTCTGCTACCTGCAGTAACACGGGCGCCGATGCGCCCGTGTAACTGAGCCCTGTGTGTGTTGCAAGACGCACAAAACTCTTTTGAATGGAGTCATACACATGAGCGATGTTTTCCCTTACAGCAATGTTGCAAGGTAAAAAAATCGTTGCGTGTCCTATTTTTTCACGTTCCCTTGGAACGCATTGCCCATAGTTTACAATGGGACAGTCACACGTGAGTGCAATGTGATGCTTCCCATTGAAATCAATAGGAAGCACTTTCCAATCCTCTTACGCACGTGATACAAGCACCGGAGAAACGCAATCTCACAGAAGTGATGCAAAGCATTTCTGCATAAATGCCTCGCATTCCAAGGGTAAAATGCACCTTGATAAGCGGGATATCGAGCCGGGTTTTTCAGCCAGATATCGCGCTCGCCTGTGTGAATGTAGCCTCATTGTCATATGGTCAGATATCATTGCTTTCAATGTGTTTATTCGCACGAGAGATTTTTATCTGAAGTTGAATAATCAGTGCATTCTATATTTGGGCAATTCTGCTTTAGAGTTGCTTATTATTTCGTATGACAGCCCAAAAAAATTGCATTCGCTTGCAATTAGATGGGATTTTCATGCACTTGAAAAATGCATGTTGTAGAGAGGAAAATCAGATTTTTTTTAAAAAACAACACATCACACTTGCAGCAGAAATCGCAGGTTTAAAGGCTTAAATAGATGACCGTAAATTTGTCAGGTTTTGCGGCTATGAAAATCTCGTCCGCAAAATGTGATAAAGCAAGACCGTTGATTTAAATGGTTTAATTTCGACTAGCCTTGCCCTATCATTTTTATACGTAGTTTTTCTATGTACCTATCTTTCTGCTTTTTTTCTTTTACCATGCGCAATAGCATGAAATTTAAATGGTAAAAAAAGTTAACTTTTGACTTGTTCATAGGCAAAAAGGCTCTATAGTGACGAACCGTATTTGCGAATATGCTCGTCAATTTAAGCCCTAAGGGCGTATTCAGACAAACATATGTATAAATATGTTCGCCAGTAAGGAGCGTATTTTCACATGAATGTGGTTAGGAGATGGCAAGAAGCAGGCTGATACGTCTGTGCTAGCAGATAGATTTTTTTTTTTTGCGATCGCAATGCCAGTTCACACGCAACAAATACAGTAATAGAAACCTGTGCTTCAGCACCCATACATATTTAATATCTGAAAAAACTGCTGTTTACATGATATTACTAGTAATAATTAGGAAATAATAGTCCCAGTGTTTCCTATCGGTGCAATGCGCTCCACAGCTCTGCTACATGCACGTCATACGCACAGCTCTGCTACATGCACGTCATATGCACAGCTCTGCTACATGCACGTCATACGCACAGCTCTGCTTCATAAATTGTTCATCCCATCCTGAATGACTTACATGCTCCACCTCTTATCACATGACGGTGATGTCATCACAGGTCCTGCATTGTTATGCAGATTACAGGCGGACTACGAACCTCCTGCGGCCTCAGTTGCTATGGAATACTAAGGAACAACTAGTCAGACAGCAACCATGTGTGTACTGGACCTGTGATGATGTCACCATCATGTGATCAGGGGCGGAGCATGTAACTCCCTCAATGGGGATGAAGGACCTTTGATGATGTCACCGTCATGTGATGTGGAGCAGAGCATGTAAGTCACTCAGAAACCGGCTCACACATGGACAGAAAGGTTGTCATTAGTATTTTGATTAGGGCAGGTCTGCTGATCAGGGATTCCCTCTATGAGCGTATATTCACAAGTAGCACATTTTGCACTGCTGATCCATTTGGTGTAGATTTTCGTGTGGATCCATAGCAGTTGCACCCTTTGAACTGATGTGTTGAAGTATTTTGATGCAGTTTTTGCTGCTGATTTTCCCTTGCAGAAAATCTTCACCAATTTAGCTTTGTATGAATTTTCCCCAAGTAGTACTGTAGGTGAGAAATAGTGAAAAAAGAGATTGCAGAGGACGCTATGTAACACCTAATTTCTCCTGTAGAGGCATGGAGCTTTCCCTATGGATATTGGTTGATTGCCTTGATTGTTTCTTTAGATGAAGAGTTTGTCCACATACTTCTCCTGATGAAGCTACTATACATTTGAGTCTCCATACACAGCTTTATTTGTTTGGATGATATTTATGGCTCCCTGGCACTTTAGCGCATAAATAGCTGTGCTAAGAAAAAAAAAATCGCACATCATGTGTAGAAAAATAGCATGAAAGGGTATATTTGCACTATCTTGTGCAGGTGCGATTTTTGTTTTAGCGCGTCTAAAAAACGTACATGCGAACTCTTTGATTTGAAAGCATTGGTTCTAATAGAGCCACTTTTTATGTGCCGCTATTCATGCGCTAAAATATCGCTCGTCTGATCAAGCCCTTATGGACATGGTTACTCTAGTTTAGTTTACAGTTAACTAAAATGACATGTATTTCCTTGGCTGAATGCATAAACTTTAGAGATGAGCGAGCACCAAAATGGTCGGGTGCTCGTTACTCGGGACGAAATTATCGCGATGCTCGAGGGTTCGTTTCGAGTAACGAACCCCATTGAAGTCAATGGGCGACCCGAGCATTTTTGTATATCGCCGATGCTCGCTAAGGTTTTCATTTGTGAAAATCTGGGCAATTCAAGAAAGTGATGGGAACGACACAGCAACGGATAGGGCAGGCGAGGGGCTACATGTTGGGCTGCATCTCAAGTTCACAGGTCCCACTATTAAGCCACAATACCGGCAAGAGTGCCCCCCCCTCCCAACAATTTTTACTTCTGAAAAGCCCTCATTAGCAATGCATACCTTAGCTAAGCACCACACTACCTCCAACAAAGCACAATAACTGCCTGCGTGACACTCCGCTGCCACTTCTCCTGGGTTACATGCTGCCCAACCCCCCCCCCACGACCCAGTGTCCACAGCGCACACCAAACTGTCCCTGCGCAGCCTTCAGCTGCACTCATGCCACACCACCCTCATGTCTATTTATAAGTGCGTCTGCCATGAGGAGGAACCGCAGGCACACACTGCAGAGGGTTGGCACGGCTAGGCAGCGACCCTCTTTAAAAGGGGCGGGGCGATAGCCCACAATGCTGTACAGAAGCAATGAGAAATCCAATCCTGTGCCACCTCCATCTGGAGCTGCACACGTTGGCATAGCAATGGGGAACCTATGTGCCACACACTATTCATTCTGTCAAGGTGTCTGCATGCCCCAGTCAGATCGCGTTTTTTTATAAATAGTCACAGGCAGGTACAACTCCGCAATGGGATTTCCGTGTGCACCCACAGCATGGGTGACTCCCTGGAACCCACCGGCGGTACATAAATATATCCCATTGCATTGCCCATCACAGCTGAGGTAATGTCGTGCTTAATGCAGGTGGGCTTCGGCCCACACTGCATGCCCCAGTCAGACTGGGGTTCTTTAGAAGTGGACACATGCAGTTACAACTCCGTGTGGACCGACAGCATGGGTGGGTGCCAGGAAGCCACCGGCGGTACATAAATATATCCCATTGCATTGCCCATCACAGCTGAGGTAATGTCGTGCTTAATGCAGGTGGGCTTCGGTCCACACTGCATGCCCCAGTCAGACTGGGGTTCTTTAGAAGTGGACACATGTAGTTACAACTCAGTGTGGACCAACAGCATGGGTGGGTGCCAGGAAGCCACCGGCGGTACATAAATATATCCCATTGCAGTGCCCAACACAGCTGATGTAACGTCAGCTGTAATGCAGGTGGGCTAAAAATTAATTTGATTACACTGTAGGCGAGGGCCCCCAAAAATTGATGTACCAACAGTACTAATGTACCTCAGAAAAATTGCCCATGCCCAACCAAGAGGGCAGGTGAAACCCATTAATCGCTTTGGTTAATGTGGCTTAATTGGTAACTAGGCCTGGAGGCAGCCCAGTTAAAATAAAAATTGGTTGAGGTGAAAGTTTCAACGCTTTAATGAGCATTGAAACGTATAAAAATTGTTTACAAAAATTATATGACTGAGCCATGTGGGCCTAAGAAAAATTGCCCGTTCGGCGTGATTACGTGAGGTTTCAGGAGGAGGAGCAGGAGGAGGAGGAGGAATATTATACACAGATTGATGAAGCAAAAAGGTCCCCGTTTTTGATGGTGATAGAGAACGATGCTTCCATCCGCGGGTGCAGCCTACGTATTGCTTAGGTATCGCTGCTGTCCGCTGGTGAAGAAGAGAAGTCTGGGGAAATCCAGGCTTTGTTTATCTTGATGAGTGTAAGCCTGTCGGCACTGTCGGTTGACAGGTGGGTACGCTTATCCGTGATGATTCCCCCAGCCGCACTAAACACACTCTTTGACAGGACGCTAGCCGCAGGACAAGCAAGCACCTCCAGGGCATACAGCGCGAGTTCAGGCCACGTGTCCAGCTTTGACACCCAGTAGTTGTAGGGGGCAGAGGCGTCACCGAGGACGGTCGTGCGATCGGCTACGTACTCCCTCACCATCTTTTTACAGTGCTCCCGCCAACTCAGCCTTGACTGGGGACCCGTGACACAGTCTTGCTGGGGAGCCAGAAAGCTGGCAAAGGCCTTGGATAATGGTCCCCTTCCTGCGCTGTACATGCTGCCTGATCTCTGCGCCTCCCCTGCTACCTGGCCCTCGGAAATGCACCTTCGGCTACTAGCGCTGTAGGATGGAAAGTTTACCATCAGTTTGTCCACCAGTGCCCTGTGGTATAGCATCATTCTGGAACCCCTTTCCTCTTCGGGAATGAGAGTGGAAAGGTTCTCCTTATACCGTGGGTCGAGCAGTGTGTACACCCAGTAATCCGTAGTGGCCAGAATGCGTGTAACGCGAGGGTCACGAGAAAGGCATCCTAACATGAAGTCAGCCATGTGTGCCAGGGTACCTGTACGCAACACATGGCTGTCCTCACTAGGAAGATCACTTTCAGGATCCTCCTCCTCCTCCTCTGGCCATACACGCTGAAAGGATGACAGGCAAGCAGCATGGGTACCCTCAGCAGTGGGCCAAGCTGTCTCTTCCCCCTCCTCCTCATGCTCCTCCCCCTCCTCCTCCTCCTCTGGCCATACACGCTGAAAGGATGACAGGCAAGCAGCATGTGTACCCTCAGCAGTGGGCCAAGCTGTCACTTCCCCCTCCTCCTCATGCTCCTCCCCCTCCTCCTCCTCAACGCGCTGAGATATAGACATGAGGGTGCTCTGACTATCCAGCGACATACTGTCTTCCCCCGCCTCCGTTTCCGAGTGCAAAGCGTCTGCCTTTATGCTGTGCAGGGAACTTCTCAAGAGGCATAGCAGAGGAATGGTGATGCTAATGATTGCAGCATCCCCGCTCAGCATCTGGGTAGACTCCTCAAAGTTTCCAAGGACCTGACAGATATCTGCCAACCAGGCCCACTCTTCTGTAAATAATTGAGGAGGCTGACTCCCACTACGCCGCCCATGTTGGAGTTTGTATTCCACTATAGCTCTACGCTGCTCATAGAGCCTGGCCAACATGTGGAGCATAGAGTTCCACTGTGTGGACACGTCGCACAGCAATCGGTGCACTGGCAGATGAAACCGATGTTGCAGGGTACGCAGGGTGGCAGCGTCCGTCTTGGAGTTGCGGAAATGTGCGCTGACCCGGCGCACCTTTCCGAGCAGGTATGAGAAGTGTGGGTAGCTTTTCAGAAAGCGCTGAACCACCAAAGTAAAGACATGGGCCAGGCATGGCACGTGCGTGAGGCTGCCGAGCTGCAGAGTCTCCACCAGATTACGGCCGTTGTCACACACGACCATGCCCGGTTGAAGGCTCAGCGGCACAAGCCAGCGGTCGGTCTGCTCTGTCAGACCCTGCAGCAGTTCGTGGGCCGTGTGCCTCTTATCTCCTAAGCTGAGTAGTTTCAGCACGGCCTGCTGACGCTTGCCCACCGCTGTGCTGCCGTGCCGCGTGACACCGACTGCTGGCGACATGCTGCTGCTGACACATCTTGATTGCGAGACAGAGGTTGCGTAGGAGGAGGAGGAGGAGGGTGGTTTAGTGGAGGAAGCATACACCGCCGCAGATACCACCACCGAGCTGGGGCACGCAATTCGGGGGGTGGGTAGGACGTGAGCGGTCCCAGGCTCTGACTCTGTCCCAGCCTCCACTAAATTCACCCAATGTGCCGTCAGGAAGATATAGTGGCCCTGCCCGCCTGTGCTTGTCCACGTGTCTGTTGTTAAGTGGACCTTGGCAGTAACCACGTTGGTGAGGGGCGCGTACAATGTTGCGGGAGACGTGGTCGTGCAGGGCTGGGACGGCACATCGGGAAAAGTAGTGGCAACTGGGAACCGAGTAGCGCGGTGCCGCCGCCATCATGCTTTTGAAAGCCTCCGTTTCCACAAGCCTATACGGCAGCATCTCCAGGCTTTTCAATTTGGCAATGTGCATGTTTAACGCTTGAGCGTGCGTTTGCGTGGCGGCGTACTTGCGCTTGCGCTCAAACAGTGGCGCTAGCGACGTCTGGACGCTGCGCTGAGAGACATTGCTGGATGGGGCCGAGGACAGCGGAGGTGAGGGTGTGGGTGCAGGCCGGTAGGCACTCGTGCCTGTGTCCTCAGAGGGGGGTTGGATCTCAGTGGCAGGTTGGGGCACAGGGGGAGAGGCAGTGGTGCAAACCGGAGGCGCTGAACGGCCTTCGTCCAACCTTGTGGGGTGCTTGGCCATCATATGCCTGCGCATGCTGGTGGTGGTGGCTCCCCAGCTGATCTTGGCGCGACAAAGGTTGCACACCACTGTTCGTCGGTTGTCAGGCGTCTCTGTGAAAAACTGCCACACCGTAGAGCACCTTGACCTCTGCAGGGTGGCATGGCGCGAGGGGGCGCTTTGGGAAACAGTTGGTGGATTATTCGGTCTGGCCCTGCCTCTACCCCTGGCCACCGCACTGGCTCGGCCTGTGCCCACACCCTGACTTGGGCCTCCGCGTCCTCGCCAGCGTCCACGTCCTATAGGCCTACCCCTACCCCTCAGAATGGTGTATTACTAGTAGTGCAGAAACAGAACGCTGTAATTAAATGTGCCGCTTATTGGCCTGTGGTTGGAGGCTGACTTCGCTTACGGAACGCCAGGAAATAATTTTGCGCAAGCCTGCTGTAACACTTAGCTGACTGCGTATGAATTAGGAGGACTACTACACCCAGCACAGACCCAGAACACTGAGGACAGTCACAGGCAGCCCAAATAGATTTTTTTCCCCAAATGTTTTTGCAAAGGCCCACTGCCTATATTCAATAAATATATCTCTTCTCTCTCTGCGTCACCACTACTGCAGAGTGTTGCACTGTGGACTGGAATACAGCGGTGATTTAACAGCCAACACAGAGCCAGGAAATAATTTTTCGCAAGCCTGCTGTAACACTTAGCTGGCTGCGTATGAATTAGGAGGACTACTACACCCAGCACAGACCCAGAACACTGAGGACAGTCACAGGCAGCCCAAATAGATTTTTTTCCCCAAATGTTTTTGCAAAGGCCCACTGCCTATATTCAATAAATATATCTCTTCTCTCTCTGCGTCACCGCTACTGGCCCTGGAGTATGTCAAATAACTGCAGAGTGTTGCACTGTGGACTGGAATACAGCGGTGATTTAACAGCCAACACAGAGCCAGGAAATAATTTTGCGCAAGCCTGCTGTAACACTTAGCTGGCTGCGTATGAATTAGGAGGACTACTACACCCAACACAGACCCAGAACACTGAGGACAGTCACAGGCAGTCCAAATAGATTTTTTTCCCAAAATGTTTTTGCAAAGGCCCACTGCCTATATTCAATAAATATGTGTTCTGTCCCTGCCTCACAATATATGTCTTCTGTCCCTGCCTAACCACCACTTCTGGCCCTGGAGTATTACTGCAGGGCACAATGCTCTGCACGGCCGATATACAAAAAAAAAATGTGCAACACTGCAAAAAGCAGCCTCCACAGTACTGCACACGGTTAGATGTGGCCCTAAGAAGGACTGTTGGGGTTCTTGAAGCCTAAAATACTCCTAACGCTCTCCCTATAGCAACTCCACCAAGACAGCACTTTCCCTAAACTATGTCAGAACGCATCTGTGGCGAGCCGCGGGAGGGGCCGATTTTTATACTCGGGTGACACCTGATCTCGCCAGCCACTCACTGCAGGGGGGTGGTATAGGGCTTGAACGTCGCAGGGGGAAGTTGTAATGCCTTCCCTGTCTTTCTATTGGCCAGAAAAGCGCGCTAACGTCTCAGAGATGAAAGTGAAAGTAACTCGAACATCGCGTGGTACTTGTCACGAGTAACGAGCATCTCGAACACGCTAATACTCGAACGAGTATCAAGTTCGGACGAGTACGTTCGCTCATCTCTAATAATCTTATATTTATCAGTGTTAAACCTCATTTGTCACTTTGCTGTCCAAACCCGCAACTTATCCAGATTCATTACATTCTGTCCTCTCTTCTGTTAAAGGGGTTTTCGAGGGAGAATATTACTGATGACCTATCCTCAGGGTAGGGGTTCATCGCTCAGGACCCCAACCGATCAGCTGAGCGAGCGCATGCGGTCAACGCCGCAAATACATAAAGGTCGGAGCTAGAGCAGTGGAAGTCTCCGTGCAGACCTCCGTGTAGGGGCCGGTGCTTGTAACTGCAGAGACAGCTCTCATTGAAATCAATGCATGTTGTTCCTGCAGTTACAAGCGCCGGCGACTACACAGGGGTCGTTGCAGAGGTTTCCATTGCTTCAGCTCCGGCCTCTGTGTAATTGTGGCACTGACAGCATGCGCCCGCTCAGCTAATCGATCGCGGTAAACTATTGATGAGCTATCCTGAGGATCGGTCATTGGTAGTGTTCTCCCTCGAAATATATGTTGTCTTGACTATGGGAATGCACAGTTCACTGTGTATCGCTTCTGTTTCTTTTTGCTATGTTTTAGAGTTTCAAAAGTGCAATTTTTGTTAGCACACATCCTTGTTTCCTTTTTGGTTCATATTAACCATTAGATTGGTGCAGTGACTTTCAATGGAGGATACTGCCGACTCTCAATGATATAACACTAATGTAACTTGCTTACCGTGGCAATCCTGTGGTTATCAGTGGTCATTGATTAATATCTATATCTATGAAAATGCAGTGACTAAACTGAAACAGGCAGGAATAGGGGAAACTAATTATAAATGCAAATAAAAACAATACTCAATAACTAGAGATGAGTGAATCTACTCGGTTCGGGTGTTTTTGCACTCGAGCACTGCTTTTTCCGAGTAACTCACTACTCAGAACAAAAGATTCGGGGGGCGCCGGGGGTGAGCGGGGGGTTGCAGAGGGGAGTGGGGGGGGGGGGAGAGAGCTCCCCCCTGTTCCCCACTGCTACCCCCCACTCCACCACGCCGCCCCCTGGCGCCCCCCAAATCTTTTCATCCGAGTAGTGAGTTACTCGGAAAAAGCGGTGCTCGAGTTCAAAAACACCCGAACCGAGTAGATTCGCTCATCTCTATCAATAATACAATAAGTTATTTTTATCTTGTAATGGGTAAGAATAAATGTAAACATTATATTCAATATATACATTAAAGTATACTTGACTTCTCAGTTGACATTTCAGAACAGGCTGCTGTGTTTACATGAGGAATAACACTATTTCTGGACATAACATGACTTGTATGCTGCATTAGTCACCAGTTTACTTCTCCTGCAGGCTGTATCTGAAATTTTCAGTTTTTGCTAAAGTGTTGGGAGCAATCTAGCTTTTCTGCTGTCTTCTATACACTGCACATGTAGAAAATGGGCACATTCTGCTCCCTAACCCTTTGAGGCACACGCAGAGAAATAACATCATCATAGAGGACAATAAAAAAGCACTAAGCAATGTAAATGTGATTTTAGTATTAGCAGTAAATCACCCACCGGTTTGCTACAGGCAGTTCTATGTGAGCATCACTCCCTCCCCCCTCTCCTCTCTACAAACCTCTATGGGTAGCATCAGTCATAACCCTTCTCCACTTGTCTGTCTTGTTATTTGTGTTACTACAAATGGGCAACCCTTAACAACAGGCAGTGGACGACAAGTTAGAAAGAATGTAGACACCCAGTAGCCAACACTTTAGGATGATTTTTCAGTAAAAGAAAGGTCATCTCAGATAAAATGGTTTGCACTTTTACTAGTTATCACATTGGCTATCATATAAGCTGTTTAAAAATGCTGTGCCCATTTAAGGATCCATTGCACAGGCAGATAGTTAATTGCCCACAATAAATTTCCAATCAATAATATAACACCTCTATCAGCACTTGTTGGTTTTACATTTACATGTTGAAATCATCATGCGGTTCGGACGAATGATTGTTTGTACAAAGCAGTTTACATTAATATTGTTGGCATCCCCTATATACATGTAGCTAGTATCTGTAACAATCCTCATGCAATAGGGCAAACTAATATTACCCATGGCTTGTTCTTGGACACTAGGCTGTAATTAATTGCAAAGGTGACTGAGCTAAGGAGGAAATGGGATATATTTAATTACTTTGTTTTCAGCAATTACTTATTAGGCCTTAGTCAGACAGGCGTTTTTTCGCGCGATTTGCGCATGCGTCCGGTGATTTCTTAAAACCATTGCTTTGCAATGGTATCGGACACATGAGCGCTTTTTATGCGCTCGTCCAATAAATTATAGAACAGAAATCGCAGATCGCACCTATCTGCGATCTGCGATTCCTGTTCTATTCTCTATATGCGCTCAATGGGGCCGGCGGCAGCAGCGCCGACCCCATTGAAAACATATAGAAGACAAATCATTCTTCTCTGCGACAGCTGTAACAGCTGGGGCAGAGAAGAACGATGTTTGCCCATTGAATTCAATGGAGCCGTCCTGCAGTGGGTGCGAAGGGGGTGTGAGTCAGACCTGCCCCCTGATTGGCTCAGCGCTGAGCCAATCAGAGGCAGGTCTGACTCACACCCATTCATGAATTCATGAATGGGTGTGAGTCAGACCTGCCTCTGATTGGCTCAGCGCTGAGCCAATCAGTGGGCAGGTCTGACTCACACCCCCTTCGCACCCACTGCAGGCCGGCCGCGGGGAACTCCGGCTGCCGGGAGCAGGTGAGTATATATATTTTTTTTATTTTAACACTTTTCTGGATGAATTGCAGGGAAGGGCTTATATATTTAAGCCCTTCCCGACAATTCATCCCACACTCGCCCGCAGCGCTTTGCTTTCAATGGAGCCGGCTGTATTGCCGGCTCCATTGAATGCAATGCGCTGGACAGCTCCGGCCCGTTTCTAATGAAACGCGGCTAGGAGCAGATTTTCGGGCGATTTTCAGGCACCGGTCACGCGATTTGAGGATGCGCATCCGTCATGCGATCCGCAAATCGTGCGAAAAAACGCCCGTCTGACTAAGGCCTTAGATAGTGTTTTAAACTTCCTAATGAATCATGCTTTAACCCCTTCCCTCCATATGACGTAAGGGTACGTCATGGCTGCGGGTACTTCCCACAAGTGGACGTACCCTTACGTCATGTGGATAGGGCGAAATCATAAGCAATATATGTAGATCGCAGCATGGGAAGGGTTCACAGATGTTATCGGGCTCTCGCGATATAATCGCAGAGAGCCCGGCTGGTTGCTATGGTATCAGGACGCCACCTACAGGCGTCCTGTATTACCATTGCCTATGATCGCTTTAATAAGAGATAAGGCATTGCAGGAGAGAAGTCCTGCAATGCTTTATCATAGCTGACATTGTGTAAGTCCCTCAGAGGGACACAAAAGGTGTAAAAAAAAGATCAAAATAATGGGGCTTTTTCCTCATATAACCATTAAAAACTCCACACATTTGGTATTGTCGTATTCGTAAAGACACGTACAATAAGTTGAACATGCCTTTTATCCTGCATAGCAAAAAGCTTAAAGGGGTTGTCCCGCGCCGAAACGTTTTTTTTTTTTTTTCAATAGCCCCCCCGTTCGGCGCGAGACAAACCCGATGCAGGGGTTTAAAAAAAAAAACGGATAGTACTTACCCGAATCCCCGCGCTCCGGTGACTTCTTACTTACCTTGCGAAGATGGCCGCCGGGATCTTCACCCTCGGTGGACCGCAGGTCTTCTGTGCGGTCCATTGCCGATTCCAGCCTCCTGATTGGCTGGAATCGGCACACATGACGGGGCGGAGCTGCGAGGAGCAGCTCTCTGGCACGAGCGGCCCCATTCAGAAGGGAGAAGACCGGACTGCGCAAGCGCGTCTAATCGGGCGATTAGACGCTGAAAATTAGATGGCACCATGGAGACGAGGACGCTAGCAACGGAACAGGTAAGTGAATCATTTCTGTATGGCTCATAATTAATGCACAATGTATATTACAAAGTGCATTAATATGGCCATACAGAAGTGTATACCCCAACTTTGTTTCGCGGGACAACCCCTTTAAAAAAAAAAAAAACGCTAAAAAAGTGAAGCGAAATGCTAATTTTTTGTATTTTGCCTCCCAAAAAACGCAATAAAAGTGATCAAAAAAAGGAATGCACCCCAAAATGATACCAATAAAAACTACAGCTTGTCTCGCAAAAAGTCCTTACAGATCTCCGTACATGGAAAAATAAAAAAATATAAGACTTTGAATGCAGCAATTTAGAAAAAAAAAAGATTTCCAAAAAAAGAGTTTTTATTGCAGAAAAGAGGAAAAACCTAAAAAAATGAGAATTTTTTGTATCCTTATAATCGTACTGACCCGCAGAAAAAAAAGGATTGTGTGATTTATGCTGCATAATTAACGATTTTAAAAAATCTGTTGCAGAATTAATGCGTTTTCTCTCTCTGCGATCATAAAAAATGTAATAAAAATTTTATTATATTGTCTATGTACCCAAAAATGGCACCAATAAAAACTGCAGTTCGCCACACAAGAAACAAGCCCTTACACGGCCATGTTGACGGAAAAATCAAAAAATTATGGCTTTTGAAAAATGGAGATTAAAATCCACCAAAAATCGTTGCGTCCTTAATAGAGATGAGCGAGCACCAAAATGCTCGGGTGCTCGTTACTCGGGACGAAAATTTCGCGATGCTCGAGGGTTCGTTTCGAATAACGAACCCCATTGAAATCAATGGGCGACCCGAGCATTTTTGTATATCGCCGATGCTCGCTAAGGTTTCCATTTGTGAAAATCTGGGCAATTCAAGAAAGTGATGGGAACGACACAGCAACGGATAGGGCAGGCGAGGGGCTACATGTTGGGCTGCATCTCAAGTTCCCAGGTCCCACTATTAAGCCACAATAGCGGCAAGAGTGGCCCCCCCTCCCAACAATTTTTACTTCTGAAAAGCCCGCATTAGTAATGCATACCTTAGCTAAGCACCACACTACCTCCAACAAAGCACAATCACTGCCTGCATGACACTCCGCTGCCACTTCTCCTGGGTTATATGCTGCCCAACCCCCCCCCCCCCCCGCACGACCCAGTGTCCACAGCACACACCAAAGTGTCCCTGTGCAGCCTTCAGCTGCCCTCATGCCACACCACCCTAATGTCTATTTATAAGTGCGTCTGCCATGAGGAGGAACCGCAGGCACACACTGCAGAGGGTTGGCATGGCTAGGCAGCGACCCTCTTTAAAAGGGGCGGGGCGATAGCCCACAATGCTGTAAAGAAGCAATGAGAAATACAATCCTGTGCCACCTCCATCAGGAGCTGCACACGTGGGCATAGCAATGGGGAACCTATGTGCCACACACTATTCATTCTGTCAAGGTGTCTGCATGCCCCAGTCAGACCGCGGTTTTTTATAAATAGTCACAGGCAGGTACAACTCCGCAATGGGAATTCCGTGTGCACCCACAGCATGGGTGGCTCCCTGGAACCCACCGGCTGTACATAAATGTATCCCATTGCAGTGCCCATCACAGCTGAGGTAATGTCATGTTAAATGCTGGTGGGCTTCGGCCCACACTGCATGCCCCAGTCAGACTGGGGTTCTTTAGAAGTGGACACATGCAGTTACAACTCCGTGGGGACCGACAGCATGGGTGGATGCCAGGAAGCCACCGGCGGTACATAAATATATCCCATTGCATTGCCCATCACAGCTGAGGTAATGTCATGTTAAATGCAGGTGGGCTTCGGCCCACACTGCATGCCCCAGTCAGACTGGGGTTCTTTAGAAGTAGACACATGCAGTTACAACTCCCTGTGGACCCACAGCATGGGTAGCTCCCTGGAACCCACCGGCGGTACATAAATATATCCCATTGCAGTGCCCATCACAGCTCAGGTAATGTCATGTTTAATGCAGGTGGGCTTCGGCCCACACTGCATGCCCCAGTCAGACTGGGGTTCTTTAGAAGTGGACACATGCAGTTACAACTCCGTGTGGACCGACAGTATGGGTGGGTGCCAGGAAGCCACCGGCGGTACATAAATATATCCCATTGCATTGCCCTGCACAGCTGAGGTAACGTCAGATAAAATACAGGTGGGCTTCGGCCCACACTGCATGCCCCAGTCAGACCGGGGTTTTTAATACATAGACACAGGCAGTTACAACTCCCTAATGTGAGGTCCGTGTGGACCGACAGCATGGGTGGCTCCCTGGAACCCACTGGCGGTACAAAAATATATCCCATTGCAGTGCCCTGGACAGCAGAGCTAACGTCTGATTAAATACAGGTGGGCTTCGGCCCAAACTACATGCCCCAGTTAGGCTCGAGTTCTTTATAAGTATACACAGGCACGTACATCTCCCTAATGGGACCGACAGCATGGGTGGGTCCCAGGAAGCCACCGGCGGTACATAAATATATCCCATTGCAGTGCCCAGCACAGCTGATGTAACGTCAGCTTTAATGCAGGTGGGCAAAAAAAATTAATTGGATTACACTGTAGGCGAGGGCCCAAAAAAATTGGTGTACCAACAGTACTAATGTACCTCAGAAAAATTGCCCATGCCCAACCAAGAGGGCAGGTGAAACCCATTAATCGCTTTGGTTAATGTGGCTTAATTTGTTCAGGTGCAAGTTTTAATGCTTTAATGAGCATTAAAACGTATAAAAATTGTTTACAAAAATTATATGACTGAGCCTTGTGAGCCTAAGAAAAATTGCCCGTTCGGCGTGATTACGTGAGGTTTCAGGAGGAGGAGCAGGAGGAGGAGGATGAATAGAATACACAGATTGATGAAGCTAAAAGGTCCCCGTTTTTGATGGTGATAGAGAACGATGCTTCCATCCGCGGGTGCAGCCTACGTATTGTTTAGGTATCGCTGCTGTCCGCTAGTGGAGAAGAGAAGTCTGGGGAAATCCAGGCTTTGTTCATCTTGATGAGTGTAAGCCTGTCGGCACTGTCGGTTGACAGGCGGGTACGCTTATCCGTGATGATTCCCCCAGCCGCACTAAACACCCTCTCTGACAAGACGCTAGCCGCAGGACAAGCAAGCACCTCCAGGGCATACAGCGCGAGTTCAGGCCACGTGTCCAGCTTCGACACCCAGTAGTTGTAGGGGGCAGAGGCGTCACGGAGGACGGTCGTGCGATCGGCTACGTACTCCCTCACCATCTTTTTACAGTGCTCCCGCTGACTCAGCCTTGACTGGGGAGCAGGGACACAGTCTTGCTGGGGAGCGAGAAAGCTGTCAAAGGCCTTAGAGAGTGTTCCCCTGCCTGTGCTGTACATGCTGCCTGATCTCCGCGCCTTCCCTGCTAGCTGGCCCTCGGAACTGCGCCTTCGGCCACTAGCGCTGTCGGATGGGAATTTTACCATCAGTTTGTCCGCCAGGGTCCTGTGGTATAGCATCACTCTCGAACCCCTTTCCTCTTCCGGTATGACAGTGGAAAGGTTCTCCTTATACCGTGGGTCGAGCAGTGTGTACACCCAGTAATCCGTAGTGGCCAGAATGCGTGTAACGCGAGGGTCACGAGAAAGGCATCCTAACATGAAGTCAGCCATGTGTGCCAGGGTACCTGTACGCAACACATGGCTGTCCTCACTAGGAAGATCACTTTCAGGATCCTCCTCCTCCTCCTCTGGCCATACACGCTGAAAGGATGACAGGCAAGCAGCATGGGTACCCTCAGCAGTGGGCCAAGCTGTCTCTTTCCCCTCCTCCTCATCCTCCTCATGCTCCTCCTCCTCCTCAACGCGCTGAGATATAGAAAGGAGGGTGCTCTGACTATCCAGCGACATACTGTCTTCCCCCGCCTCCGTTTCCGAGCGCAAAGCGTCTGCCTTTATGCTTTGGAGGGAACTTCTCAAGAGGCATAGCAGAGGAATGGGGACGCTAATGATTGCAGCATCGCCGCTCACCATCTGGGTAGACTCCTCAAAGTTTCCAAGGACCTGGCAGATGTCTGCCAACCAGGCCCACTCTTCTGTAAAGAATTGAGGAGGCTGACTCCCACTGCGCCGCCCATGTTGGAGTTGGTATTCCACTATAGCTCTACGCTGCTCATAGAGCCTGGCCAACATGTGGAGCGTAGAGTTCCACTGTGTGGGCACGTCGCACAGCAGTCGGTGCACTGGCAGATTAAACCGATGTTGCAGGGTACGCAGCGTGGCAGCGTCCGTCTTGGAGTTGCGGAAATGTGCGCTGACCCGGCGCACCTTTCCGAGCAGGTATGACAAGTGTGGGTAGCTTTTCAGAAAGCGCTGAACCACCAAAGTAAAGACATGGGCCAGGCATGGCACGTGCGTGAGGCTGCCGAGCTGCAGAGCCTCCACCAGGTTACGGCCGTTGTCACACACGACCATGCCCAGTTGGAGGCTCAGCGGCACATGCCAGCGGTCAGTCTGCTCTGTCAGACCCTGCAGCAGTTCGTGGGCCATGTGCCTCTTCTCTCCAAAGCTGAGTAGTTTCAGCACGGCCTGCTGACGCTTGCCCACCGCTGTGCTGCCGTGCCGTGCGACACCGACTGCTGGCGACATGCTGCTGCTGACACATCTTGATTGCGAGACAGAGGTTGCGTAGGAGGAGGAGGAGGGGGAGGGTGGTTTAGTGGAGGAAGCATACACCGCCGCAGATACCAGCACCGAGCTGGGGCCCGCAATTCTGAGGGTGGGTAGGACGTGAGCGGTCCCAGGCTCTGACTCTGTCCCAGCCTCCACTAAATTCACCCAATGTGCCGTCAGGGAGATATAGTGGCCCTGCCCGCCTGTGCTTGTCCACGTGTCCGTTGTTAAGTGGACCTCGGCAGTAACCGCGTTGGTGAGGGCGCGTACAATGTTGCGGGAGACGTGGTCGTGCAGGACTGGGACGGCACATCGGGAAAAGTAGTGGCAACTGGGAACTGAGTAGCGCGGGGCCGCCGCCGCCATCATACCTTTGAAAGCCTCCGTTTCCACAACCCTATACGGCAGCATCTCCAGGCTGATAAATTTGGCTATGTGCATGTTTAACGCTTGAGCGTGCGGGTGCGTGGCGGCATACTTGCGCTTGCGCTCCAACACTTGCGCTAGCGACGGCTGGACGGTGCGCTGAGAGACATTGGTGGATGGGGCCGAGGACAGCGGAGGTGAGGGTGTGGGTGCACGCCAGGAGACGGTAGTGCCTGTGTCCTGAGAGGGGGGTTGGATCTCAGTAGCAGGTTGGGGCACAGGGGGAGAGGCAGCGGTGCAAACTGGAGGCGGTGAACGACCTTCGTCCCACCTTGTGGGGTGCTTGGCCATCATATGTCTGCGCATGCTGGTGGTGGTGGCTCCCCGGCTGATCTTGGCGCGACAAAGGTTGCACACCACTGTTCGTCGGTCGTCTGCACTCTCAGTGAAAAACTGCCAGACCTCTGAGCACCTCGGCCTCTGCCGGGTGGCAGGGCGTGAGGGCGCGCTTTGGGAAACAGTTGGTGGATTATTCGGTCTGGCCCTGCCTCTACCCCTGGACACCGCACTGCCACTTCCAACCTGCCCTGCTGCTGCACTTGCCTCCCCCTCTGAAGACCTGTCCTCAGTAGGCGTAGCAAACCAGGTGGGGTCAGTCACCTCATCGTCCTGCTGCTCTTCCTCCGAATCCTCTGTGCGCTCCTCCCTCGGACTTACTCCAATTACTACTACTTGAGTGATAGACATCTGTGTCTCATCGTCGTCGTCCTCCTCACCCACTGAAAGCTTTTGAGACAGTTGCCGGAAGCCCCCAGCCTCATCCCCCGGACCCCGGGAACTTTCCAAAGGTTGGGCATCGGTCACGACAAACTCCTCCAGTGGGAGAGGATTCGGAACCATTGCTGCCCATTCTGGGCAGGGGCCATAGAACAGTTCCTGGGAGTCTGCGTGCTCCTCAGAATGTGTCATTGTAATGGAGTGAGGAGGCTGGGAGGAAGGAGGAGCAGCAGCCAGAGGATTCAGAGTTGCAGCAGTGGACGGCGCAGAACTCTGTGTGGTCGATAGATTGCTGGATGCACTTTCTGCCATCCACGACAGGACCTGCTCACACTGCTCATTTTCTAATAAAGGTCTACCGCGTGGACCCATTAATTGAGAGATGAATGTGGGGATGCCAGAAACGTGCCTCTCTCCTAATCCCGCAGCAGTCGGCTGCGATACACCTGGATCAGGAGCTCGGCCTGTGCCCACACCCTGACTTGGGCCTCCGCGTCCTCGCCCGCATCCACGTCCACGTCCTCTAGGCCTACCCCTACCCCTCAGCATGGTGTATTACCAGTAGTGCAGAAACAGAACGCTGTAATTAAATGTGCCGCTTATTGGCCTGTGGTTGGAGGCTGACTTCGCTTACGGAACGCACAGCAGAGCCAGGAAATAATTTTGTGCACGCCTGCTGTAACACTTAGCTGGCTGCGTATTAATTAGGACTACTACCCCCAGCACAGACGCAGTACACTGAGGACGGTCACAGGCAGCCCAAGTAGAAAGTTTTTTCCCAAATTTTTTTTGGAAAAGCCCACTGCCTATATAGACAGTATATCTCTTTCACTGTCCTTGCCTCAGCACTACTGGCCCTATACTATGTAAAATTACTGCAGACTGTTTCCCTCTAGACAGGATGACAGCGGTGATGTAACGGCCAACGCAGAGCCAGGAAAGAATTTTGCGCAAGCCTGCTGTAACACTTAGCTGGCTGCGTATTAATTAGGACTACTACCCCCAGCAGAGACGCAGTACACTCAGGACGGTCACAGGCAGCCCAAATAGAATGCTTTTTCCCAAATTTTTTTGGAAAAGCCCACTGCCTATATAGACAGTATACGTCTTTCACCTTTTTCACTGTCCCTGCCTCATCTCAGCACTACTGGCCCTATACTATGTAAAATTACTGCAGACTGTTTCCCTCTGGACAGGATGACAGCGGTGATGTAACGGCCAACGCAGAGCCAGGAAAGAATTTTGTGCAAGCCTGCTATAACACTTAGCTGGCTGCGTATTAATTAGGACTACTACCCCCAGCAGAGATGCAGTACACTCAGGACGGTCACAGGCAGCCCAAATAGAATGTTTTTTCCCAAATTTCTTTGGAAAAGCCCACTGCCTATATAGACAGTATATGTCTTTCACCTTTTTCACTGTCCCTGCCTCAGCACTACTGGCCCTATACTATGTAAAATTATTGCAGACTGAAGACGCAATGCTCTGGACGGCCGATATACAAAAAAAAAAAAAAGTGCAACACTGCAAAAAGCAGCCTCAACAGTACTGCACACGGTCAGATGTGGCCCTAAGAAGGACCGTTGGGGTTCTTGAAGCCTAAAATAACTCCTAACGCTCTCCCTATAGCAGCTCCGGCACCAACAGCACTTTCCCTGAACTATGTCAGAATGCAGCTGTGGCGAGCCGCGGGAGGGGCCGATTTATATACTCGGGTGACACCTGATCTCGCCAGCCACTCACTGCAGGGGGGTGGTATAGGGCTTGAACGTCGCAGGGGGAAGTTGTAATGCCTTCCCTGTCTTTCTATTGGCCAGAAAAGCGTGCTAACGTCTCAGAGATGAAAGTGAAAGTAACTCTAACATCGCGTGGTGCTCGCCTCTAGTAACGAGCATCTCGAACACGCTAATACTCGAACGAGTATCAAGCTCGGACGAGTACGTTCACTCATCTCTAGTCCTTAAGCACAAAATAGGCCATGTCCTTAAGGGGTTAATATGCAGTTTGAAGGACTTCACTACTGGAGTTAATGGTAAGTTGACATCCAGAAATGGGATACCCTTTATAGTCAATAAAACTAAATGTAGTGCTTGCATAATCTATCTAAAAAGTTGAATTGTGAGTGTGCCATGTGTCAGATGAAGACAGCATCCCAGAACAAGAAAGCAAGGGTTGGGGGTTACTATGGAGGTGGCAGGTATTTAAGGAACATATGGAGATGTTCATGAAACTCTTATGGAAATCTGCGGCTGACGCAAATAAGTGCTGAATAGAAATGGTGAAGACAACTATGACTATGGCACAACCTAAAGCCACTGAGATAAGCCAAGCAGAGATGTTGTGGTATAGTATAAAGGATCATTTTATTTAGAACCAGGCAGTAATGTATTTTGAGGCATATACCTCTTCATTCGACAGCTAGACAATGTGTTTGGCTATGATTTAATTCATCATAGTCCAAAGGTGCAAATTGATCATAACCAGTGGTGGTTAGCGGGGTATATTAGTGGCTGTGAGGATGACATTTAAACTTGGAGCGTGGGTGAAAAAGTTTTACCTTTGTACACTTGTATTTCTGCACTTTCACAAAACTTCTGACAATTCATAGAGACGTCAGAAGTTTTGATTAGTTGAGGTCCAGGTGGTGAGGAAGGTGAAGAAGTGTTGAGCGGAAACCTGTCTTTTCTTGCTAGCTGAAGTCGGACTCAAAGACCTTCATTTTCAGCTAGCAAGGAAGGTAAGTAGAAGCAAGCAAAACTAAACATAAAGTGGTGAGCACTATTCTATAAAGTTATTTACAATAATATCTCCACTCCCTACCCAATGTCCACGTGCAGATTTTAATTATAAAATGTCTCCTGCGCGGGAGATCCGCAGCTCCAGAAGCCCATAGGGATGCATTAGCATCCATTGGGCATATAAATGCATAAGGATGTGATTTTTTTTCCCCATGGCATGTGGGTCGCATGCACGGGAAGAAATTACAGCATGCTCCATTTTCCCACGGATGTTCGGCACAGGCGGCTCCCACGGCTTCCATTGAAGTCAATGGAAGCTGTCTGGACGCGCAGCACACCCGCAGCTCTTTTTGTACTGTGCCGCGGATCTGTGGGAGAGCAGGAGATTAAAAAAAAGGTGTGCATGGTGCATGCATGCGGCACGCTGCTGGCGTGCCGAGCACATCCGCCGGGCAGAAGAAAAAAGATCCGTCGGCGATGGACGGGAGACCTGCAGCATCCGGACAGGTGAGTATGCTGTCATTTTTGGCCTCATGACTGCAGACACGGGTGAAAACCGCTGCAGGATTCCATCGTGCGTTCCCGTGGACATGAGGCCTTAGTCTACCAGGGAAATTTTAAAATAATATGCAATATTTATTCTTATTTTTTTCCTAAACCTGGGGTGTGTCCTATAGTCAGGTTAAAAGAAATGCCACGCAATAATCTCATACTATTCATTTATGCATAACATGTGCCTTAATAAAATACATACACGTGAATCAAATTTTGCCCACACATAAAATGCCCGTTTTCCCTCAATAAAGTGGTAATTTTAGAGCATTTACTCTAAAAATGTGAAAATATCTATTTCAAATCCCAAACGCACACATTTATGACCTACGAAGGTAAGCTAATGGCAAATAATAAATAATCAAATAGCGGGAGATTTAGAAACAAATCTGGTTAATGTGGAATTACTCCACGTGTTAATCCATCTCCAATAACAGCGAGCTCCACACAAAAAGCACTTCACTTAAAGCAGCAGTGATTTAATAGTGTTCAGTGCAAGACTCTGCTAAATATAGTATGGGACCAACCTGATGAAGTACGAGCATAATTTACAGCCCTGCAAAGTAACCGCAGGCACAGAACGCAATCAGACAAGACAATTAAACAAATAATATATTCACATACACACTTCTCCAAACACTCAAAGACAACACAGGTAAGAGTAAATCAGACCCCATCAATTGCTAGCAATAATCAGCGCACACAAAGCCCCATCTGTTTAAGACTTTACTTTTTTTTTTTAGCTTCTGCTAATTGGCTACACTTGCTTGTTGCATTCACTTTTTACAAGAACGGGAAGAAAGCTTGCTTTCACTCTACCATAGGTGTTTTATCCCAGTGTCGCCTGCTGGCTGCTGGTCCGGAGGTCCAAATGCTTAGTTCTACAAGGAGCTTCCCAAAATCCTCATACTCTGCTGTTCTTTTTTGTTTTTTTTTCTCCAAGCTGTTCTTTACACATAATTTTTGGGGGTGTTCTTTTACTTAGAAATTGTTTAGCATTTTTAACAGTGTTTTTTGTAACACTTTTTTTTTTTTATAACACGTTTTTTCTGATGTTTTTGAAGTCCTATAGAAATTACTATGGGAAAAATAACTAAAAAAAAAACAATACTTGAGCCGCTCTCACACTGGATGCAATAAGCGTGGCGGTCCAAATGGCGCACTAATTGCGGTACAACGCTCCTGTTGATTGGGACTCGCAGACCTGAGCTCAAATGCAGCGTTTCAACACCGTGATTTACGGTAGCTGTCTGTTCTATTTTTGTACGTTTTCACATTTTGTAGCGCACCACATCACCCATCACAATGATGGGGTGTGTTAAAAACGTTGTCAAATGCTTCGACATGCATTCAAAAATGCAGCTTGAAATCGCGGGAAAATGCCGCAATTTCTAACACAGTGTTTTGTGAACGCATGTTTGAGAGTGGTCTTCGAGCATACTGAAAAAATGCTCAGTAATATCAGGTTGCATTAAAAAACGCAAAAAAAGCTGTTAAAAACACCATAAGAAAAAAAAATGTGTAAAACCACTATGAGGCCGCTTTCACACAGCCATAGAAATTGCACAAGATTTGTGCAATGCGAGATGCAGAAATCTCGCACGAATATGAACCTTATTCTTGTCCTATTCTTGGACGTTCCCTTAGAATGCCTTGGCCATTGTTTTCAATGGGGCCAGAAAGACATCGCATGGCGTGCGGCGTGCTTGCTAGTGCGATGTGAGGTTTCCCATTTCAGCCACACCAGAGAATCGTAACTGTACTGGAGTGGTGGGAGGCATTTGTGACACAAAAACGCCTCGCATCCACAGAGACAGTGAATGAGCGCAATATTGAGTCGAGTTTCACAGCCCGATGCAGCCCAGCAACTAGTGCTATTACACGAATGTTGATCCCCTCATCCAGCCAGCAACCTGCTCCAGGGGTATTTCTGAGGCAAACAGCAAAATAGTGCCCCCTCAAAGAAAAATTATATATACAGGGTGCAATCAAAAAGATGATTCCAGCGCTATATCTCAACACTCGTGTCCTATATTGAAATAACAACAGGATACTTGAATAGGAAGGCATGGATGCACCACATGATGTTCTGGTGTACAGACTCCTTGCTTCAGTCGTAGCAGCGGTTCCATGGGACTTAGGCCAATGTCCACGGGCAAAATAGAATTCGTAAAACTGTGTGGGTGTCCGGCACACGTGATTCACGGCCATAGGGAATCATTGGACACCCGCAGGTAATTAAATACCTGCCGATGTCATTTTTCCCTGGTGCGAGGATCGCACGTGCAGGAAAACACCCACAGCATGCTCCATTTCAGATAGTTTTCCAGCATGGACGTCTCCTGCGACTTCCATTGAAGCCTGTGGAAGCCGTTCGGTCCCGCGACACAGACGCAGCTGTGCCACAGGACCGCGGGAATGCAGGAATTTTTTTTTTAAAGTGCACAGCACATGCGTGCAGCATGCTGCTGGTGTGCTGAGCACATCACCTGGGCCAAAGAAAAAAGATCCAGCCGCGATTGAGGGGCGACCCGCAGCATCTGGACAGGTAAGTATCATCTATCTTATGGCCTCATGTCTGCAGGCCAAGAGGGACCCGCTGCGGGATTCTGTACAGGGAATCCGTGCGGCCCGAATTTCCCCGTGGACATGAGGCCTTAGACGAGGAAAGTGCATTTCTGCTTCTCATATGCTGCTTTTCAACTTTGTAATTCAGTTTTACTCTCTATCTCTCACAGGGGTCACAATACAGAATTGTAATCCACATTCTGGGCCATATTTTACGGTTTAGAAAAATGTGGGGTTGATGGGGTACACCCTTGGGGATATAGAGCAGGGAAATTTTAGCTTAGCTGTGGGCACATGTCCCAGTTGCCACCCCCCCCCCCCCATTACTTCCCTGAATAGGAGGAACTACAACTTCCAGCATATCCAGGACAGTATGGGTTAACAGAGAGGGCTGAGCTGTAAGTCACATAATGCCAATATTGTCACTATGAGATATTAGAAGACATTACAGGAAGGAAGTACAAAATAACTACAACTCCCAGCATAATGGGAACTCAGAAGATATTAGGGGAGAGAACTCTAACTCCAAGGTAATATAAAAATTCACATAAAGATCTATAATCACAGGACCTTTACTCTCCACTATGAAGCCCTACCGCTTGTGACATCATTGCAACTCCTTCAGCTGTAGCATACAGTCTAGCTTCCAATGCTGAGCTCCACCTCTTGTGACATCATTGCAGATCCTTAACCTCTCCTCTTCTCATTTGTGCCATGCAGCCCCTCCTTTCTGCTAAGAGGCACCACCTGAGGCAGGAGACTCATCTTGCCTCGTGGTACGGGCTTCCTCGCTCTACTCTATACTGATAATTGGCAAGAATCTCAAAACAACTATCTGGAGATGGGTGTCTCTTGTCTTAGGAGGAGACTCTGGCTTGACTAAAAGCCTAGTCATGTTTCAAGACTCTTTAATGGGTCCAACATTTACTTACAAGGTAGTTTTCTATACTGATGGTGGCTTTAGAGAGAGAGTTTTCTGATCAAAGGAAAGTTAAAATACCAATTTTTGGGAGCAGAAGAGGGAGATCCCTTACAGCGGTTACATGCCCTGCACCTTCTAAGTGCACAATACAACATATTGTCATCTGATTTTCCTATCTACACACATGCTGAAGAATATTAGGTTGGTACATTCACAACTAAGACATATGCTAAAACAGGCATCCTCTAAGAAAGGCACCTTGGAATGGAATTTCTAATAAAAACAGGTGGGATTTCATTTATACTGATATTACACAAAACACCAGCAGCCTTAACAGTGACAAATAAGATAGCACCTTTACAAGGATGCTGTAATTTGCGTAGCAGGTGTGAAAATTTCCAGATGTGAAAACTGGCCTCTGTTCATAATGAAAGCAGGTGCTCACAAGTCATGTAAGTGCACAATACCTGATTATTGCAGTTTAAACCTTCATAACAGTTTATTTTAGGGTACATTTACACATAGCGCAATTGGTGTGGATGCAGTGGCTCCTCCATAATCTTCTTCGTCTGTTTCATGTCAATGTCTTGTCAGTGTCTTGTCTGTGGCATGCATTTGATCTATGTGTATTGGATGGTTGCAGGACTGAGAGGGTTAATGTCTGGTATGTCTAGTCCTGTCTAGTTAATGTATTGATTTGCGTGTATCGTTTGTGCTCAGGTGATAATGCTATGTATATGTGTTTGCAAGAATACAATGCAAGATGGTAGTAGTTGGAGTTGAGTTGAGTAAGTCAGTCAGTGGAAGAAGTCTGGCAGAGAGTCCATGAGATCGGCGGGTGTGTGGAGAAATATGAAGGAAGCCAAGCGACTTCTTTACACTCCACCTGGGCTCATTCTACCCAGGAGACCTCGGTGCTTCTGCTGAGCGCTGAGAGAAGGACAAACCGCTTCGTGGCACGAAGAAGAAAAAATGAGAGTGAGTGTTGACCGGTAGTGAGAGAATTTCCCAGATAACTTGGACTGTGGATTATTCAGACACCCCGAGAATCCTCCCTGTTGCACCACTCTGATTTGTTTCGTGCCAAGACTGCTATGTGGATTTGAGTTCAAGAGTTTACAGTAAACAAGGGGAACCGACCATTCCTGGTTCTTGTTCAGAAAGTTACCCTGTGTGTGGACTACTTTGTTGCGTCTGAGAAATCTGCCACAGAGGACGGGATGGTGGCTTCATGAGTGACAACTGGACTTAAGGTAGCCTAAGCTTACTACCCCTGTGATCTCCCCCAGTGGTAACGTGGTCGGGTCCTAAGCTATCGCCAGGGGAGGAGATGTTAGAGCCCCATGAGAAGGCTTTTCTCTACCCCGCTGTCTTCGCGGCTGTGAGCCCGCTCCTTGGACGCTACATGGATTTTCCAAAATCTGCAACTAAAATCCGCACCTAAAACCACATCTAAATCCGCACCATTGGTGACATGGGTTTTTAGTGTGAATCTGCAGCAACATTCACACCTTTAATTGAAATTGTGAAATCTGTTGGGCCTTATTCACACAAGCATTTTGGTATGGCTAAATTTTAGTCGCAATCTGCTGAGGGGAAAACATAATGCTCATGTAAAAGAGGCCTTAGGCTGCATATTTTGGTGCAGATCTGCACTAAATTCAACTATGTGTAAAGATACCCTTACGGAACACAGGAATAGACAAGTACTAAGGGTGCACTCTGTAGCCATGTCTGGGTCCCCTATATAAATATATCTAGAAATGAGTATATGGCCTCATTCACACGAAGATTTTTACACAGCTACTTAGCCACATAAATACGTCGGCAAAAAATCGCGACCATGTAAAGCATTGGATTCCATTGCATTCATTCACATGAGTGATTTTTGGCCACATGAAAAAATTGGACTGTCAAAAAGAGAACCTCAGCAAACATTTTCGGTCGCTGGCTTTTCATGCTGCGTGAAAATGTAGGTTTTGACCTATCTTTTGACAAAAAACACTGGGAGCTCCCATAGACTCCTGTGGGAGCCAAAAAAGGAAGGGAGGGGGAGTACGTTTACCTGCGTCCGCTTGGAAAAGAATACAGCTGCCACTATTTGAACCTTTAGAAGGCATTCCGAGGATTTCTGCTGACGAACAGAATTCCATGCAGCAGCATACTTTTCCCGCAACACGCCCATGTCAATGGACGAGGAAACGCTAATTAAGCTCGGGACTTGATCGTGGCTATTTTTCATTAATGCAATTTTACGACACGTGCGGCTGGTGTAAAAAGCACTTACGCTCATGTGAATGAGGCCTATGAGTTAGATGGATTGTTTATGCATGCAGCTTTCTCCGTTGCAGTTTATAGGTCGTTACCTCTACATCCGTCATCTACAATGGAGAGAGCCACATGCATTGTTTCCTCCTCTCTGGAGTACTGATTGGGGGTAACCCCCATTCTCCCAATAGGTGAGAGTCCTGGAAGTGGAACTTACTTTGATTTATTATGGCATATACTTAGGACATACCATAAATGTCTCAGATGGGAATACCCTTGCAGCACTTGGAAGTCATTCAGTATGGCAATGTGGCCCTCAGACCACAAGAGGTTGTGTACCCCAGCTTAAGAACATGCCATATTTTTGGCCTTCAGGGCCCAATAATTGTTTTTGTATTTTCCATAGTCACATTCTAAGAGTTATTTTGCATTTTCCTGTTGATATAACCATGTGATGCTTTGTTGCAGGACACAATGTACTATCTTGGAAAACAATTAATTAATTTTTTAAATAGAGATGAGCGAGCATACTCGCTAAGGACAATTACTCGAGCGAGCATTGTCCTTAGCGAATACCTGCCCGCTCAGAAGAAAAGATTCGGGTGCCGGCGCGGGTGAGAGGTGAGTTGCGGCAGTGAGCAGGGGAGAGCGGGGGGGAGAGATCTCCCCTCCATTCCTCCTTCCCCTCCGCCGCCGCTCCCCGCCTGCCGCCGGCAGCCGAACCTTTTCTTCCGAGCGGGCAGGTACTCGCTAAGGGCAATGCTCGATCTCTATTTTTAACCTTTATAAATTTCAGTTCTGTTTTCTAGCATGTACAGTATAAATGACCAACTTTTGTATTTACACTATCACCATGAGGTAATAGTGCAGAAACTTAAGGGAATAGTTTGCGACATTCTGTTAAAACATATGCCAGAAAGAAGTTACCCTGGTATAGTTCTCTGCTCAATCTCACATCGAGCTTGGAAAGACACAACTGCATGCATGGCAGGACAGTTGACCAAACAACCTTTTGTGATCCAGCAAATATTGTGCATGGCTCCCACTGATTAAGGAATAGGATCAGTGCCAGATAATCATTGGTCATCCAACTTTTGCTTCAGCTGCATCCTTCCACACCCAGTGTTAGGTCAGGTTGGAGAGGAATGCTATCGTTTCTCCTTAGAAGAGCACTTAGAATGTGTGAGGAGACTTATGAGGCCATCCATGCTTCTCTGGTAAACATGAAGATAGAAAGATGGAACAATGCCTCTACAGCACCACCCATTGGAAGGCAGCATTCCTGCAAAGTCAACATCAGATCTTTTAACAAGCCTTGTAACAATGAATGGGAATATGAGCTAAAGCTAGAATCTTGTCCAGGAGGAAAGGATAACTATGTACAGATAGACTGTTTCAAAGTGATTACCAATCATAAGTGTGCAATAGGTTTTTGGCTTGGCTAGTGAGAGGCTTATCCATGTGGGTCAGAAAGGGTATCATTCCTGCTTTGGAAGAGCACTTAGAATGTATGAGGAGATTTATAAAGCCATCTATGCTCCTCTGGGAAATATGCAAATTGAAGATGGAGCAATGCCTCTATAGCATCACCTATTAAAAGGCAGCATTCCTGCAAGTCAATGTCAAACTTTTTAACAAGCCTTCTAACAATGTCTGGATACATGGGCCAAAGAAGATTCTTCTCCAGAAGGAAAAGATAACCATGCACAGACAGACTGTTTCAGGGTAATTGCTCCATAGACCCCTCACAAGCCAAGCCAGAAACCTACTGCACACTGATGAGTGGCACTCGCCCTAAAACAGCTGTCTGTGCATGGTTATCTTTTCCTTCTGGAGAAGACTCTGGCTTTAGCTTATATTCCCAGTCATTGTTACAAGGTTTGTTAAAAGATCTGACATTGACTTGCAAGAATGCTGCTTTACAATAGGTGGTGCTATAGAGGCATTGTTCCATCTTCCCACCTGGTGGGAAAAGTATCCCTGGTCAACCACTTTAATGTTATCCACGTAAGAAAGCAATTTATCCTAAAAAAATAAAATGTATAAATTAAAAATGTCAATGGTCTCTTGATTTGCGCTGGCTGAAGAAGACTTCGGAAGTTATTCTGACTAATTTTTCAAATTCTATATATCAGTCAAGTATTATATATTTATCTAAGCTTACAAATTAATAGAAAATTTCATTAGATCTAATCTAGTCCAATAAAAAAACATAACCTTTAAGAATGTTTGTAGCTATTAATTTCGTATCACCCTGTGTATTCCAACTTAAATATGACTAGCCAAAGTATTGTTTATGAATATGAATCTGAAATGTTTGTACAAGCGCTAAATGCCAATAACATTAATAATAGTTAAAGAAAAAAAAAAGAGAAAAACAGAACATTACCTTGGAAACTATAAAAAAGCAATGACTTGATCGTCAAATTAAATACTTATTAATGCTTGTCCATATGTTCCTAATTCTGCATTAATTATGTCAAAAATGATATAACTCCAAAATAAATGACATCATTAGCAAAACTTGGTTCTCTATAGGGTAACAGTGCAAGGTGCCAAAATAGGCTTCGTTTTGTTCACACAGACAATTTTGACAAGTCAACTTTAATTACTTTATGTGCTAGTAACAAGAAGGAGACTGTTCCATAGATTTAGCAAGGCCGTTGTATTATCTCTAACAGAAGTGCCAAAAAGTATTTCACTTCTTAATCTATTTATAACTTTGCCTACGATTGCTGTTCCCGGAGGTGTAATTGTCCCGGTTCATAAAAGTTTGTTCAGCTGCCAGCATGAAGATGTAAGTAAATTGTAATACCATTGCTATGAGGTATAAAGGTCCCTGAGCTCATATCGAAACCCTTGTATAATAAATTCATGTAAACATTTTATTTCCTGAACAGGACTGTAATTTCAAAGTACAGTACTTTAAACTAAGCCGTACAATTCTAATTGCTGGGGGAAAGTGGATTCCTAGTTTTAAAAAATTTAGGTCAGTACCAATTTACGTTTTTTTTCTGATTGCTTGACTGTATTTAACCAATGCAAAGGTACCCACATCCAACAGGGATAGTTAGAAATGGGGCAAACTTTGTCTTAGTTCAAAATTAGAGCTGAGCAAACCAAATCTGTGGAGTGTGAATTTGGGTCAAACTTTACTAAGAGTTTGGTTCCACAAAAACCCGAATCTCATGTAGTGAACAAGAAGTTCTTAAAAAAAACTAAAACCAGTCTGAACTGAAACAACAGTGGTGGCACTTCAATGCGTGTGGTTAACACTTCCAGCACTGGGGTCCTGGGTTCAAATCTGAACTTTGAAAAACTCCATGCAGATGTTGTCCTCAGTACTCCAGCACTGGAAAGGTGGAGGATTACTGAGGAGGAGTTCTTCTCCACCAGAGAAAGAAGAAGATTAGTGGTTAGCACTATTGCAGCAATGGGGTCCTAGGTGCGGAGTTGACCAAGGACTATATCTGCATGGAGTTTGTATGTCCTTTCTGTGTTCAGTTTTCTCTGGAGTAGGAATAAGTATAGGAAGTATAGTGTTTAGTAGTGCTGGAGTCCTAGGTTCAAATCTGTCTGAGGATATCTGCATGGAGATTTTCAAAGTCCATGCAGATATCATTAATCGGATTTGAACATTGCTGCTGTAAAGCAGCAGTGCTAACCAGTAAGCCACAACCATTGAATGACCAATATCACCTTTATTAGTTCTGGGCTCTTAAACAGTGTTGAATAGTAGGTTTAGGGGTTTTAAGACCTTCTGGTTTAAGTGAATTTATACTGTACCGAACCTTTTTGATGAAATTCGCTGAACCGGCTGAAAGTTTGCTGATCTCTTTTGAAAATAGTTATTTAAAGAAAAAACTCTCAGTTATCCACTATTATTACACACACCACATTGAACCTCTCCAAAAGGCTACCTGTTTTAGGAGATCATGTCTTTATCTAGACTGAGACCATGGTAATGACAAAGTCAATAAAACCTTTGTTGAGTGCTATAGTATTAAATGTTATAATCACTAATAACTTCAGTAGGGTTTTGATCCAAGGATTTTTCTGAATTCCCTTAAATGGGGAAAATTGGCTTCTTCCTCATTGGGGTTCTTTACCTTCCTCTGGATCAACATTGGAGGGGGGTAATAGGCTGAACTGTAGGGACTATGTCTTTTTTGGCCTCACTCACTATGTTACTACAGTATACTATCACATTTATAATTTTATCATATACTTTATTATACTTTGCGTAAAAGTCATGCTCTTTGAGAAGACCAGTCTCCGAGCCTAGGAGACGTTTTTCAATTTTGCTTGGTCATCTCAAAGTGGTTTCACTGTATAGAAATAATTCTGCCATGTAAGTAAGAGTCACTGCACTGCAAGTGCAATTTTAGAAATGGTGGTGTAATTCTAATTCTCGACAAAAAAAAAAAAATTCAGCTTGTAGCCAGATTCACAAGGCTCTATTTGCTTTGTTTTTGATTTTATAAACTGTTAAAAATGTAAGATTTGCTGCTGTCCCCTACTAGGCCACTGCTAGGGCCGAAGATTACTATGATAATGGCGCAGCATGGTTATTTGATACTTGGAATTCAGTATAGGAAGTACTCTATTGCCACTATATTGGGCTTCATTTATGTCCATTACATTTATCCCAATTAAGTGCCTATTATGTTTATTAGATAAGGTGGTGGCAGTAAACTTAGAGTCACAAATCAGAAACTGACAAGTGATGACAGATTTTTTTGTGACATTGTAGCAATAGGTGTTGTTCTGGACAGCACGAATAACTGCCAAGGGGGATATATGACAGCAGTCCACTTTGGTGATCGCTTTAACCCATTAAGGACCAAGCACTGTAAATTTACGGTGCTTGGTCCCAGGCTTAAAGCCCAGCAGTATGTAAAATTACGGCAGGAATTAAAGCCTCCTGCTTCTGTAATCAATCAGAAGCAGGACGGGTTGTCAGCTGTTAGTCACAGCTGATAACGCGGAGGAGGAGGGAGAAGTGGGTTTCCACCCTTTCTGCCTCCTCCTTTCCTTAGTACGCAGTGCTCAATGAGTAATAAAAAGTGAAAGTGGAAGTGTTTCTTCCACTACACGAGTCCGGGGGTCACGTGGCCGCCGGGATTCCCTGCTGCAGCAGTGCTACAGGGTCCTAGAAGACCACGGTCAGTTTTGCCAGTGACTAATGTCACCAGTGGGGATCTTTCTCCTTGTAAAGGAGGCTGCTATGGATGCCTCAGCTACAGTGGAAAAATGTCAAATAATAAAAAAACAAAAACATGTGAATGTCCCCCAGAGGTCTTATAGGACATCATAGGGGACATAGATAGTAAAAACAATAATTACATAAATAAAGAAAATTTCAGAAACAGGGCTCAGTCACATGGGCGCAACAATTTATACATAAAAAAGAAAATAACCCAAAGCCAACGCCAACCAAAACCGTCGCTACATGTGCCCTGTAATTCAAAACCATACATATTATATATCAAAACATCCAAAACAAAATGAGGAACCCATTCCCATTCTTTATTTTAGCGTAAATATACTAATTAAAAAAAAATAACTATAAATGTAAAAAAGAAATCATTTTTTAAGCTTTTTACCACCAACAAAACTAAAAAAAACTTTAAAAAAAAAGTCAGTGAAAAAGATATTTTAAAAATAGTCATATGTCATGGGGGAAAAAACACAGCAAAAATAATTTTGGTAGCTAAAGGAAAAAAGATAGGGCATTAAAACTACTACATGGCTAAAATCGGTAAGAAGTGTCTGGTCCTTAAGGGGTTAATTGATGAGTCTGTATAGAATTACCAATCACAGCACTTAGTGCCATTTCAAGGCATCTCATTGGCTCTGCCTGCATATTCCCTTCTGAGCATTGCAGTGTGCCCAGGCAGCATATAATGGCCACAGGTGGGACATTTCTGTACTTCGAAGAATTGTGGAAAAATTGTAACATTCACTCTGCACCATCTACGATGCATTCATTTCTGGAAAACACTTGTAGGGTCAGAATTAGAGATGAGCGAACGTACTCGGATAAGCACTACTCGTCCGAGTAATGTGCTTTATCCGAGTATCTCTCCGCTCGTCCTGAAAGATTCGGGGAGCTCCGCTGCTGACAGGTGAGTCGCAGCGGGGAGCGGGGCAGAGCGGGCGGGAGAGAAGGAGAGAAAGATCTCCCCTCCGTTCCTCCCCGCTCTCCCCTGCAGCTCCCCGCTCCGCAGCGCGTCCCGAATCTTTCAGGACGAGCGGAGAGATACTCGGATAAAGCACATTACTCGGACGAGTAGTGCTTATCCGAGTACGTTCGCTCATCTCTAGTCAGAATGCTTGATAAATATCTTTGGGGGAGTAGCTAGTTTCCAAAATGGGGTCACATCTCTGGGATTTCTTTCATCACATCACTCAGAGTCTCTGTGATCATGGGCAAATGCTGTGTAAATCACCAATTTAGGTTTCAAATGCATAGTGCTTTTTCAAACCAGAGCTCTGTTGTATGTTGAGGCAGAAGTTTAGGACCTCATATGGAGGGTATATAAAACTATTAAAAAAATAGCACAATGGTACAAGCTGGAAGCAACATACTGGGCATCAAAATGGCATACTGTCATACTATATCTTGTGAAAATGTTTGACTTTCATGATACATTATCCACAGTACATTAAAGGGGTTGTCCCGCGCCGAAACGGGTTTTTTTTTTTTTCAACCCCCCCCCCGTTCGGCGCGAGACAACCCCGATGCAGGGAGGTAAAGAAAGCTCACCGGAGCGCTTACCTTAATCCCCGCGCTCCGGTGACTTCTCTACTCACCGCTGAAGATGGCCTCTTCCTCCGTGGACCGCAGCTCTTCTGTGCGGTCCATTGCCGATTCCAGCCTCCTGATTGGCTGGAATCGGCACGTGACGGGGCGGAGCTACACGGAGCTACACGGAGCCCCATAGAAGACTGCAGAAGACCCGGACTGCGCAAGCGCGGCTAATTTGGCCATCGGAGGGCGAAAATTAGTCGGCACCATGGAGACGAGGACGCCAGCAACGGAGCAGGTAAGTATAAAACTTTTTATAACTTCTGCATGGCTCATAATTAATGCACAATGTACATTACAAAGTGCATTATTATGGCCATGCAGAAGTGTATAGACCCACTTGCTGCCTCGGGACATCTCCTTTAATTTCTGAAAATGACTTGTGAAGTAAAAATGTTCACTGCTATTTCCCATTACAGAGGGCTACTAGGTAGGGCTGTCTTTTGTCTTCTCTTATGTTTGCCTTATGCACCTTTTACACTGACAAATATACAACAAGGAAGATGGAACAATACCTCTCTAGCGCCACCTATTGGATAGCAGAGTTCAATTCCAAATCATCGTTTTAAAGACTTGTTTAAAGTGTCTGACATTGATTCAAAGGAATTCTGCCATCCCATAGGTGGTGCTGCAGAGATATTGCTCCATCTTCTTTATTTGCATATATTTCCCAGAGGAGCTTGCATGGCCTTATAGGTCTTCTCACTCACCTTCTAAGTGTCTCCAAACACCTTCTGGGTGCTCTCCTTAAAGGGGTTGTCCCGCGCCGAAACGGGTTTTTTTTTTTTTCAACCCCCCCCCCCCGTTCGGCGCGAGACAACCCCAATGCAGGTACGTACAGAAAGCTTACCGGAGCGCTTAAATTAATCCCCGCGCTCCGGTGCCTTCTATACTTACCTGTGAAGATGGCCGCCGGAATCCTCTTCTTCCGTGGACCGCAGCTCTTCTGTGCGGTCCATTGCCGATTCCAGCCTCCTGATTGGCTGGAATCGGCACGTGACGGGGCGGAGCTACACGGAGTCGGCATCCTGCACGAAAGGCTCCATAGAAGAGAACAGAAGACCAGGACTGCGCAAGCGCGGCTAATTTGGCCATCGGAGGGCGAAAATTAGTCGGCACCATGGAGACGAGGACGCCAGCAACGGAGCAGGTAAGTAAAAAACTTTTTATAACTTCTGTATGGCTCATAATTAATGCACGATGTACATTACAAAGTGCATTAATATGGCCATACAGAAGTGTATAACCCCACTTGCTGCCGCGGGACAACCCCTTTAAGGAAAGATGATACCCCTCCTTCAACACTAAACGAGAGTTGCACGATTCTCGTTTGCACAAGCGAATGATCTGGTCACGTCATCCCCAGCTAAATCACGGTTGGGCAGCTTGTTTCGACAGGTAGATTAATCACTGAGGATCTTTCACTTTGCACAGTGTTTTACATTCCTATGTGAAACACTGAATGAGCATTATTTAAACAAAATGACAAGTGAATGACCCAATGATCATAGAATCATAGAATGGTAGAGTTGGAAGGGACCTCCAGGGTCATCGGGTCCAACCCCCTACTCAGTGCAGGATTCACTAAATCATCTCAGACAGATGATTTTAGTCCTGCAGAAACTGAATGATGAATGAGAAGCGAAAGATTCTCATTCAGTTGTTCACTCATGTTTAGACTGAAGAATTATCTTTGAGTTTTATTTGTTTGAATGATTTTTTGAATTATAATAGTTTTGTCTAAATGTACCTCTAGCCATTAAACCACTGGCTATTATTTTACTTGAGTGTCCTTAATATGAAGGTTCTTCTATTGGTGACAAAGAGGATTGTGTGGCACTGTACGCTGATGATCTTATGCTGTTTCTGTCTAACCGCACATTGTCTCTCTCACTAGCAATAGCCCAAATAAATAAGTTTGGGTAATTTTTAGAATTACACATCAATTGGGTCAAATCAGCTCGCATACCCATTATGCAAGACCATGCACTTCTTGCTACCGACTCTCTGTGGCCTTGAGATAAACCCCAGATTCAAGTACCTGGAGATTCAGATATCTAATGATTGCAAACTTTCCCTGGATCTTAATTTCTAGGTCTAAATTCAGGATATGCATAACTGCCTCAAATTGCTTTCACTAAAATGTATCCGTGGTTTGACCATGATGTGATTGTGGTGGGGTTCCAAAATCATTGTTCTAGGCAAGATAAATTGCAGTGGAGGTTGAATGATGCCCTTCTGACTAACCATCTACTTTTGGAGGAATTGAAGAAGGGTGTTCAGTTTTATTTTGAGACCAATTGTTTCTTGTTTCTGCAAGGAAAGTCCGCAAAGGATATTCATAGTGATATGTGGCAGACAGTCGGGGAATCAATGCCCTTCATATTCTACAGTTAAGAACTGGGTTGCCAAATTTAAAACGGGCCACTTCAGCACCAATGATGAGGAACATCATGGACGACCCAGAGAGGTTGTTGTTCCGGAGATTGTCGATGCTGTGCACAACCTCATACTGGAGGATAGGTGAATTTCAGCTAAAGGAATAGCAGACATCATGGGGATTTCTCGTCAACGTGTTTGTGTCATTACCCATGAACATTTGAACATGAAGAAGCTATCTGCAAAGTAGGTCCCCAAATGTTTGACAACAGATCAGAAAATCATGCAAGTGAAAACTTCCCGGTCCATTTGTTAGCGTTTCCGGACTGATAAGAACTTCCTGGATCGACTGGTCACTATGGATGAGACCTTGATTTATTTGTATGACCCTTAAACCAAGGAGCAGTCAAAAGACTGGAGGCACAGTGGTTCTCCTCGCCCAAAGAAGTTCAGGGTGCAAAAATCAGCCACTAAGGTGATGGCATCTGTGTTCTGGGATAAGGAGGGTGTGCTGCTAGTGGACTACCTTCAAAATGGTTCCACCATCAATGAAAGGTATTACATTGAACTTTTGGACCAATTGAAGGCCGCTCTGAAGGCCAAAAGGCGCAGCAAGCTGTCCAAAAGAATCTTGTTCCTGCAAGACAACGCCTCCGCTCACACTGCACAAGCGACCACGGCGAAACTGGTGGAGCTAGGCTTCCAGCTGGTTGACCATCCACCTTATTCACCAGATCTAGGTCCCTCCGACTATCATCTGTTTCCAAACCTGAAGAAACACCTCAAGGGTACCAAATTTCACACCATTTCTGATGCCATGGCTGCTACGGATGACTGGTTTGAGGCACAACCGAAATCCTTCTTTTTGCAAGGCTTACAGAACTTGGAATACCGGTGTAAGAAGTGTAGAGTATGTGGAATAAATGTAACGTTTAATCTTCCTATCTTGTTGCTTTCTGGGTAAAGCCAAAGACTTATCAGCAGCCCCTCGTAACCTCATTTCTTTTTGTTAGCCATTGGAAGGTAACAGCAAGCTTTCAAGACTTCTTACCCAATTTTCAAGGCCATGGGGTCCATATGAATTCTTAACCACCTGAAGTAAAGCATAATTTTTTAATGCAATTGTATAATTTCATATGAATTAACATAATAGTGCAAATATGCTCTTTCATAGAAATTCTAGGAAAATTTACAAGGGAAAATTGTCTTTTTTATGTTCCTTTTAAAAAATGGAAATTTAGCTTATGAAACTTGAGAAATTTCAACCTAACTTTGAAGTTTCCCTACTACTATGACACATGATACATATTACACAGGTGATTGAAATAAATGGTTTTCATATTATTTCCCTAGAACACGTAAGCCAGTAATTCAGTCTTCAGACAGATGATCATGATCCCATGTGGATAAAATATAATTAGCATCCAAGTGATTATATATGAAAATCGCCTTTTCTTTAGATTTTCATATTCTTCATAGCCTTGCTTTAAACCTATATTACTATTAAATCCATTAAGTGTTTATGCATTAAATTGGTAGTCACTTGCGAATTTTGTGAAAATTATAGGATTTGTACTGGGAACATTTCATAACAGAAACATGTGTTCCTCTAAGTCTTGTATGGCTTCATTCATTATAATTTTTCCTGATGTTTTGCCTACCATATTATTAACTTCTCCTAAGCGATGAAATACCAGCTTGTCTTTTCACTGCAGAAAAACGAGGAGAATAATTATGAATGTGGAAATCCTAATGAAAACATAGTTTTATTGATCGAGGCTAGTGCTCCAAAAATGGGAGATTGCTGGATTTATGAATACCATAAAAAGGCAAACATAAAGGAAAAACAGTTGCATTTCTAAAGCTAAATTACTAGGCATCATAAACTAGCTTACATTTTTTGCTACTGCGATGGAAAAAATACAACGTTCTAATTTAGCATTAATCTAATTTTCAAGTACTTGGCATTTATACATTTTTAATGACCTGAAGTGTGCTTTATATGAGCTAATAACTTAAACATTTAGTCTGTTGTTGAGCGATGGAATTTCACCTCCCTCATTCTCTCCATGTCTGTATGAACACTCTGCAGCCAGACTAAGACCATTATAAAAATATTAATGGAGGTATTCTAGTCATTCTACCCCCACCCTTGTTATTTGTTTTATAGGAGATATTCCAACCCAGAATACAAGACTATTTACTTTTTGGTTGGTTGGTTGTTTCTTAACATCTTTGACGCTATGAATTTAATAAATACTTATTTAAACATCGCGTTTCTTCTGATGCAAATTTACTTTATTTTTTTACTATTGTAATACTACTGTATTATTTCCCTATTATTATACTTCAGAACAGGGGATTATGGGAATAAAAAATGAATTTATCATACTCTACTAAGTTTACCTAAAAACTTTTGGGGTGAAGTTCGCCCTATTACTATATAGTACAATTTGTAATATATATATTTTTTTTTTAAACATTGCTTGAAAGAACATTGGCTGTAAATGGAAAAGGAATGTGCTACTGCTATCATAACATAACCAAAATCAAGTTTAAATGTTAAACCTATTTTACCCAATTTTTGGTGATTTTAAAACATTTTCTATATCATCTACACTACAGCTAAATAAGGCAAATAAACATGCACCCTTACCAGTGATCACAAGATTTATTTGCCTAATAACTCCATGTTGATTAAAAACTAGCTTATTTTGTTCATTTTCAAAAAATCTATAATTTGGATGGTGTGTTGAAATGAATGAACTGTAGGGCTTTTTTTTAAATATCAAAACTTTACAACTTTCACTCTGGAAACATAGCCTAATAGGCTCAAACATCCTATTCTTCAGAGATCTCTTCTAGCAGTCATCTTATTATCATCACTGTCAGGATTGCAATGACAGCTAACACCAGATAACGCATCATTCAACAGTCACAATAGTGATGGTCACAGCTCACCTCTCCCCCTTCCTTGCACAGTGACATTTGCATAGATCACAGAACATGCTCACAACACTATCGCATAGAAGTCAATGAATGTATCCAATTTACTGTACATGTGGTTGCCATAAAGCATATTTCTGTAAGTACTTACAACAGTTTTGCCAAGATGGCCACACCATATTCATGTACTTAAAATAGAATAAAAATATAATATCAGGAAATAAAAATTATTTAGAAAAAAAAGTTTAGAGAAAAAAGAATGTTTATTTAGTACCTGGTTTTAATTAGTAAAAAAGGTGATATAATCCTAAATGTTTCTAACTAGACTTTCATTAGCCAGACGTATTCCCCAACATATATTGTCTGCTATAGCTTAATATATTTCCTTCAAACTGTATTTAAAAGTACAGTGAGCTACTCTTTTCAATATAGCTGTTTGCCAAAAAATCAGCCCTTTTTAATATTTCGAATAAAAGACAATGGCAGATGTATTGCATGTAACTATAAAGGCTTAAGAGTTGCACACACTTGGCAAAATATTTGAATTTGTCTTCTTGAACACAATGCCGAATGTAGTGCTGTTCCAAAATTAATCAATGGCAGATCAATATTTTTGACAAGTAATAAAGAGTTTAGGCTCTATTAACATTTAGTTCAGGGGCTCTGTTGTAGATTCCTTCCTCATATTTGATGGGGAAAATAGTACTGCATATGGGATTATTTTCCCCATCAAAACGATGGACACCGTGCCAGAACCCACCACACCTCAGTATAAGTCAAGAGGGTCCATCAAGCACTGGAAGCATCTAATACATGACAGATCCAATGAGAGCTGTGGCTTCCAGTATGAACTTAGTGATATATTGTTTGAACAAGAGAACGAGCGAACAATGTCAGACTTTACTCCTTCAGTTGGGCAGCCTATTTAAACGGGCAGATGCACCGTTGGCTCATTCAAACAAGGAATTCTTTAGTCGTTCACATTGACTGTATAAGTGAATGAGAATGACCGAATGATCATTTTTTTAAACTGAACGATTAGTAAACGAGCCAACAATGATTTTTATGAGTGCATGAAATGAACAATGAATGAAAAGCGCATAATTTATTATTTGGCGTTTGATCATTGGCTGCATTTACCCTGAACAATTATCATTTATTTTTGCTCATTTGAACGATTTTTTGAATGATAATCGTTCTATGAGAAAAGGCCTTAACACAGACAGCAACACAAACATGATCTTAGTCCGCAACAGATAAGAAAACACAAACCATCATTTATAGAAATCTTTAAGTGCAAGTAGAGATTTATTAAATAGCAAAATACTAATCTCTTTTAATACTATATATATATTTGCCCTGCTATAATCTGTTCAAAATGCGCCTAATTTGAAAATAAAGGCTTAATTAGTAAATGAATATTGGTTACACTTCTTTTATTCGGACATAAAACTTAAATTTTACTAAAAAAAATATAATTTCGTGAAATGTAAAATATATGGCACATAGTAAAAAACCCATAAAAACATTAAAATTGGCTTAAGATAATAGTTAGAAATAATAATTAATGATTCTATTAATTAATACTTATGTAAAGTATTAGCCCTTTTTTACTATTTCGAGATCTAATAATGCCCATTTTAATTCATAAAAATCCGTATGATGAGGTTATTTGACAGTAAACTGTTACAAGTCATATAAACCTGTCAGGTTCAGTAAAACTAGTAGTCACAGTGCCTTCAGTAGCCTTGGAGAATTGCTGTTGAAACAATAAGCTAAAGTAACAACATTAATCATGTACAAGTGTCACATCATAGTCAGAATGTGTTTTACTAGATATTTTCAGCTGTAACACGTGCTCTTTGTTTTTGTTCCCAACAAGGGCCATGTCTGTTCCAACATTCCCAGCGCCTGGGTGGTCATTCATAAAAAAAAATGAGATTTATAATCGTTCTTCAGATGCTTCATCTATTTTCCATAAAGATATACAAGGCATGCAACAAATGATATCAAGAAAAGCCTATACTAAAAAAAGGAGGCAATTACAAGAGAAATGAAAAAAAGTTTTTTCCACATACCAAATATGTTGAAGCATGCTTAGCTAATTACACAAGAGGGGCATTATGTAGGAAGATATTGGTTTACAGAAATAAAAAAGTGAATGGGGAGATAAAAGTGAAATTTAAAACATTACAAACTACACCAAACTTGATCAGATTTTTTTAATTTTCGAGAAAAATAAGCAAGCAGAATTTTTCATTGAAATTGCTGAGCAAGTAAACTTGGCAATCTCTGGTGGTCTCATTGAAATTATTGAAGCGGCGGTGCACCTGCATGACCTCTACTCCATTCAATAGGGGACCAATCAGACTCCTGTTCTGGTGTTCAGTGGGAATTGCAGCAGTCAGACCCCCACCAATCAGCTAGTTATCACCCAATCCCAAGGATAGAGGATAATTGCTACAACCTGAACACCCCTTTAATGTATTCTATGTACGCCATAATTTCACAGCAATCACCTTAAGGCCTCGTTCACATGAGCGTGGTTTTCACGCTCAAGTAGCAGCGCTAAAAAAATCACATAACGCTAGGAGAAAATAGCGTGAATGTGGGGATTTCAAGCTATTAAGTCTCGAGCTTCATTAGCAGTAAAATTGCCTATTCACACGATGGGAAGCTGCGTGGGGCATGTTATCCAGCTCCCATAGGAGTCTATGGAGACTCCTGCACAGCTCGCACCACAGATAGGTCAGGTCCTATCTTTTCTCACACCAAGGACCTTAGATGTGTGCATGGTAGCCACAAATGTCTTATCTTTTGAAGGTGCGCGTTTTTTGCGTGTCTAAAATTCCTTCATCTGAACACTTCTGTAGGAATTGGTTCTAATAGACGCAATCTTTTCACGTACCTCTGCTCTAAAACCACACTTGTGTGAACGAGGCCTCAAGTAAAGATGATAGTTGCAGCTAGAAAAAAATTGTAGGTTCAAAATTCTTGCTGTAATAGTGACCTTTGACCTTGATTCATATAGAAAATATTCCCCATGTTTCTTGGTATTATGTCCCATTTGGATGGGATGACAGTCATCTGAATGACCGCAGGAGCACTGATGTCACTGCTAGGTTGAAAGCACTCGGTTCTGGCTGGCTATATGAAGCGCTGAGCAGGGAGCATTTTATATTCAGCCAGTAGCCAGCGATCTACTATAAACGAATAGTGCACGATGCTGTGCATTTAGATGCAACAATTATTGTGCAGATTCATTTGTTTGAACACATTTTGCACGATAATTGTCCCATGTAAATGGCCCTTTCTACTACAAAGAGAATCAAGTTTACATTTTCTATTAATGCAAACTATAACATCATTTAATTAGGTTATAATTTATTTAGTACTTAGCATGAACATGTACTGTATGCCTCACCAGGCTGGGCACAGTAAGGGTTTGTGTATATGTTATCACACTTAGGCCTTAGTCACACGGGCGTTTATTGCCGCGATTTGCGCATGCGCATGCGTCCGGCGATTTTTTAAAACCATTGCTTTGCAATGGTATCGGACACATGAGCGCTTTTTATGCGCTCGTCCGATAAATTATGGAACAGAAATCGCAGATCGCACCTATCTGCGATCTGCGATTCCTGTTCTCTTCTCTATATGCGCTCAACGGGGCCGGCGGCAGCAGCGCCGACCCCATTGAGAACATACAGAAGACAAATCATTCTTCTCTGCCACAGCTGGAACAGCTGTGGCAGAGAAGAACGATGTTTGCCCATTGAATTCAATGGAGTCGGCAATACAGCCGACTCCATTGAAAGCAATGGGCTGCCGGCGTGCGCGGGATGAATTGTCGGGAAGGGGTTAAATATATAACCCCTTCCCTGCAATGCATCCTTAAATGTGAAAAAATAAAAAAAATGTATGTACTCACCGGCTCCCGGCAGCTGGAGATCCCGGCGGCCGGCCTGCAGTAGGTGTGAAGGGGTGTGACTCAGACTGGCCCCTGATTGGCTCAGCCTGAGCCAATCAGAGGCAGATCTCAGTCACACCCATCCATGAATTCATGAATGGGTGTGACTGAGACTTGCCTCTGATTGGCTCAGCGCTGAGCCAATCAGGGGCAAGTCTGAGTCACACCTCCTTCACACCCACTGCAGGCCGGCCGCCGGGATCTCCAGCTGCCGGGAGCAGGTGAGTACATACATTTTTTTTACTTTTTCACATTTAAGGATGCATTGCAGGGAAGGGGTTATATATTTAACCCCTTCCCGACAATTCATCCCACTCTCGCCCGCAGCGCTTGCATTCAATGGAGCTGGCTGTATTGCCGGCTCCATTGAATGCAATGTGCTGGACAGCTCTGGCCCGTTTCTAATGAAACGCGGCTAGGAGCAGATTTTCGGGCGATTTTTGGGCCGATTTTTCGGCGCCGGTCACGCGATTTGCGCATGCGCATCCGTCATGCGATGCGCAAATCGCGTGAAAAAACGCCCGTGTGACTAAGCCCTTAGCCTATAGATATTGGTTAAGCTCCAAAATAGCCCAAACATTTAAGATTGTACGATAGAACATTTCGGTTTTTGTGCTTGGATTTCCTAATACTTAGCATCTTGCTTTATCTTAAAGCACCCTGCTGTCTGACTCAAACACAACACCTTAGAGCAAACCTTAACCTACACAGCAGTATCTTATGGCATCAAAAATAAATAACCGTCTGACAATGATGAGATAAAAACATCTACAAAACAGGCAATGATGCCGAAAAGATAAGTAAAAATAGCAAAGCGTCATGTAGGGATCAACAGAAAAAAGTCATTTGATGGTGATAAAATCATGAGCTGTGATGACCTGATACATTTTAATTGGTTCAACATGGTCCCATTGTTCAACACTTGTATTGACTTGCAATTTTATTTTGTGAGCATAACTTTTTATAGTTATTTTACTCAATTTTGAAGAGAAAATCTTAGTGATCATGCCCTATGAAAAAATAGTTTACTTTCAGTTCAATTACAAAATCAATTTTCTTCTCCAAGAACAATTTTACAATGTATAAATCACAAATGAGCGTAATAACATTGCTTGAAGGGGTTGTTGGAGTTATTTTTTTTAAATCTATCTTCTCTATGCTTAAACATAATAAAACAGCTTATACTCACTTCAGTCTCTTCATGTCCTCCACCAGCAGCTTCATGTCTCTCCTGTGATATAATGTCTACAGGCTGCAGCAGCCTATGTATGAGTAATCATAGGCTGCTGTAGCCAATCACAGAGCTCAGCATTATGTCCCACCCACAGGCTTCTGCAGCCTATAAACATTACATCATAGGAGAGACCAGCGGCTGAGGCATGAGACATGTGGAAAGCAAGGAGAAGTGAGTATTAGCTGTTTTATAATATTTGGGCATGGGCAAGACAAATTAAAAAAACATATTAACTTCCCTTTTAAGATGTCTCAACAAGACAACTCCATTCCAGCCTCATCTTATCTATGTGGTTACTGTTTCTGCAACCCCTGGCAATCATCTGATATTATCAGGGAATTTTCATCACACTTTCCCTGCAGCGGCCACTGCAGGGGAATAATAGAATTGCATGGTGCTCCATGGGTGACTATGAAATGTATGGCTAGGTTAGGTCATCAGAGCAGACAGCACTCTTACTGTCACTCTGGCTAATAGAGAAATATCCTGAGTGACAGACTCCCTCTAAAACATCCATATGCCCTAGTAGGATAAATAGACCGGGGTACTGAGGTTGATTCTCCTGCCCTCCTCTGTTATTACATTGCCTTTCCAACCTTAAAAGATACTGGCAGCAAGGGGCACACTGCTTAATAGCTGAAGTATTTTATATTGGGGTACTAGCAACGAGTCTGTAGTAACTAGTTCAGCTGATGGTCAAATTGGTAGAGAAGGGTCAAAAATGTTCAGTAATACTATTTTAATCAGAGTAAAGAGACATATGGCTTATCCAGTGTATTTTATGTACAATAAGTAGCGTTTTAACAGAAGAAAGTCGGAATTAGAGGACTTATTTGGTTTAGTGCAAAAATTACACTAATGTGTATGACCTATAAATATATGACTTGAGATCATTTCAAAAATTATTTCTCCTGACATGTCAATGGTCAATTTTATTAAAGCAGCTTAGGTCTAATCTTTCAACCTAGAGATCAATTAGAGGGATTTCACATGAGTTTCTGAAAAATGAGACCTAATCCTCGTTATAAATTTTTAAAGACTGACAAAATGAAAGTGATGTACAATGGGAAAAGGAAAATTATGTACACTGGGAAAAGGGCTGCATAACCACATGTTACTAATATTTCCAATTTAAAGGTAAGAAAAAGTCATACAAGGAAAACATTAATAACATTTTACTTGCAAATGATTTAGGTGAATGTGGAAAAAATGCTGCAAAGTCGAAATACTTTCAAAAAGTAGGAGTGTTAATAGTTTATTTTTGTCAATTACCAAAATGCAAAGGGAATAAATAAAAGAGAAATCTCAAGGCCTATTTACATGGAACTATTATTGCTCAAAATTCATTCAAACTAATGAATGTGTGCAATAATCGTCGCGTCTAAATACACAATCATTGTGCACTATTTGTTCACTTGTCCTCGGTCGCCGAATTTCAGCTATATATATATATATATATATATATATATATATATATATATATATATATATATCCTCTAACATTAAGTGATCTTATATGAATTGTGTGATAGTTATCTTGGACTGTAGAATTAAAGTTCCCTTTACACCAAACGACTGTTGGGTGCATAAGCACCTTTACACAGGAGCAATAGTGATTCAAGTGAGTGGGGGAGCAGCAGTCCGGGGATCAATCCAGTCAACCAGCCTCCATTCACAGTAAACAGGCAATTGCTCAAACATTGCTCAACTCCTATTTGAACTAAGCCAGAAGCTGCACAGTAGTTGTTCCTTTTCAGTGAGCTGAAAAGGAATGACTAGCAGCAAGCAACTGAGTGCTCAGTATGCTGCCATCTGTATATTGGCTGGCAGCCACTCTAAATTCCTAATTTGAGCGATTATTTGGGCAGCTATCGGCCTGTGTAAAGTTACATCAACTCTGAGTGCCTTGAATCAGGCTTAATTTGGATTGCTTGTGTGGCCATTTGTCTGGAAGTCCATGAAGATGATCTGAAAGAATTAAAGCAGTTGAACCATGGGGGGATTCAACCTGCAATCTTCAGATCGTGAGCTAGGACTGCATTCTGCTGCCTTAGGGCTCAGTCAGACGGGTGTTTCTAGCCGTGATTTGCGCATGCGCATGCGTCCCGCGATTTTTTAAAACCATTGCTTTGCAATGGTATCGGACACATGAGCACTTTTTATGCACTCGTCCGATAAATTATAGAACAAAAAATCGCAGATCGCACCTATCTGCGATCTGCGATTCCTGTTCTTTTCTCTATATGCGCTCAATGGGGCCGGTGGCAGCAGCGCCGACCCCATTGAGAACATATAGAAGACAAATCATTCTTCTCTGCCACAGCTGTAACAGCTGTGGCAGAGAAGAACGATGTTTGCCCATTGAATTCAATGGAGCGGCAATACAGCCGCTCCATTGAAAGCAATGGGCTGCCGGCGTGCGCGGGGTGAATTGTCGGGAAGGGGTTAAATATATAAACCCTTCCCTGCAATTCATCCTAAAATGTGTTAAAATAAAAAAAAATTGTATACTCACCTTTCCACTGCAGCCGGAGTCCAGCCGCGGCCGCTGTCAGTTCTCCTGAACTGCTTCTCGGCACTATTCAGCCGGCGGGGCTTTAAAATCCCCGCCTGCTGAATGATCTGCCTCTGATTGGTCACAGCCTGACCAATCAGAGGCCGGTTTCACTCACACACCCATTCATGAATTCATGAATGGGTGAGTGACTGCTGCCTCTCAGCGCTGAGCCAATCAGGGGCAGGTCTGACTCACATCCATTCATGAATTCATGAATGGGTGTGAGTGAGACATGCCTCTGATTGGCTCAGCGCTGAGCCAATCAGGGGGCAGGTCTGACTCACACCCCCTTCACACCCACTGCAGGACGGCCGCACGGAGCTCCGGCTGCCGGCAGGTGAGTATACAATTTTTTTTTATTTTTACACATTTTAGGATGAATTGCAGGTAAGGGCTTATATATTTAACCCCTTCCCGACAATTCATCCCGGGCTTGCCCGCAGCGCATTGCTTTCAATGCAGACGGCTGTATTGCCGTCTCCATTGAATGCAATGTGCTGGACAGCTCCGGCCCGTTTCTAATGAAACGCGGCTAGGAGCAGATTTTCGGGCGATTTGCGGGCGACTTGCGCGCACCGGTCACGCGATTTGCGGATGCGCATCCATCATGCGATCCGCAAATCGCGCGAAAAAACGCCCGTCTGACTAAGGCCTTTACGCTATGTGCCACACAAGGCCATTGCTTCTGGGGAGTAGTATCAAAAGGTTCTTTCTTCCACCAACATCTCTACACCTCTGAATAGATTTACTCTGCTATTGCAACTTAACTCAACTGAAATGAATGGGGCTGAACTAGAATACCAAACACAACCTGTGGACAGGTGTGGTGCTGTGTGTGTGTAGATTAAAGTGATCACCTTGGCCAAATTCTGTACAACACCACGAAGGACAGACTATGAAGAAATGCCTGTATTCATCATAGAAGGTGGTTCACCAGCTTCTGCAACTCTTTCTGACTCGTACATGGAGGAATTTGTGGTAATGTTATAATTCTGCTTATTTTAGTTAATTCATTCTTATTTTAGAGTAACTTTTTGGTACTTTGCAACCAATAAGAGTTTTTCCACAGAGTTCTGGTCAAGTTTCTAAAGTGATGTTCAAGATATGTCTAACATAAATTATCTTGTGTCTTAGAGCTAGCATTCCTAATGTTAATATATCTACATTTGTACAGACTACGTTAAGTAAATCGTCTGTCACCATTTAAGAGTCTTTACTTTTCTATATGTATTGGTTTTGGAAACCCTGGCAAAAATAAAACTACTTTGCATTTTAACTTTTTAAGATTTTTTTTATATCCCTTACTTCTGGTCTCACTTAATTTCTGACTTGTGTTTGTAGCTTCAGCAGCGAAATAAAAATATAAGGCTTTAAATAAAAAAAACAGCATCTTAACCACTCCTGAGACTACAAGCTGGCATTCTATTAATGTTTATTTATGTACTGTCTATATGTCTTACTCAACCTGGATTTGGCCATATTCTGTATTTTGACTCCATAAAGTGGCTTTCAAAGTTTTCTTCTAATCATTTTAACAGCTCATGGTCAACGTTTAAGCGACTCTGAAATAAAATAAATCCAGAAATAAAAGTAATAATAATCATCATATAATAATAATAATGCAGACAGAGAAATGTGGCCAAAATTTTAGTTTAAAGTACATATTCAATAGTTCATTCATAGCCCGCAATAAGAAAGACTTCGGCAGCATCCAGGGTGCAAATTGATATCCAAAGTTTTATTCCCCCATCACAGAAAAACAGGCAACGTTTCGGCCATGTTGGCCTTTGTCAAGCTTGACAAAGGCCAACATGGCCGAAACGTTGCCTGTTTTTCTGTGATGGGGGAATAAAACTTTGGATATCAATTTGCACCCTGGATGCTGCCGAAGTCTTTCTTATTGCTGCATGTGATTTTGGTGATAAGGATCCATTCACCTGTTTCTTTGGCTACTGCATAATCTATGCCCAGCCCTTGGAGGGATATACAATTTGTGCTGCTGGCGACCTGCTTTCTCTGTTCATTCATAGCCCTATGTACAACAACTCATTGCGCTCTGTGAATTCTAGAAATGGACTGCACCCCAATGCTCATTTCACTGTGGCTTTGTAAAGAGATCAAGTCACACTTCAAAATGTAGAGGTTATTTTCAACTGGACCATTATTGAGGTGCCTAGTTGACCTTGAAGAACTACTGGGTACAACAGTATGTGTTAAATGTTTGCTGGCTAAGCTTATCTATTAGAGATGAGTGAGTGTACTCGCTAAGGCAAACTACTCGAGCAAGTAGTGCCTTATGTGAGTACCTGCCCACTCGTCTCAAAAGATTTGGGTGCCGGCGGGGGGCGAGGAGCGGCGGGGGAGAGCGGGGAGGAACGGGGGGAGATCTCTCTCTCACTCTCTCCCCCCAGCTCCCCTCTGCTCACTCCCGCAACTCACCGCTCTCCCCCGCTGGCACCCGAATATTTAGAGACGAGCGGGCAGGTACTCGCATAAGGCACTACTCGCTCGAGTAGTTTGCCTTAGCGAGTATGCTCGCTCATCTCTATTATCTATACATTTTCTAAGAAGAAAAAAACATTAGGTAATATATTGATTAACCTTTAAGCAAACTGTCTGCCATATTTCTTGAAATAATTAGACTATTATTATATCTTAAGACAATTAGTATTTTTCAATGACAGGTAAGCACCTCCATTCTTGGGCTGCTCTCACACAGGCATTAGTAAAAGAAGTGTTTTCAAACACTTTCAACAGCGTTTTTAACGTGCCCCATCATTGCAATGGTGATGTGGTGCATTAAAAATCGACTACTAAAATAGAGCAGGCAGTGTTCGAAAAGCACATCTGGGAAGCCACATTGAAATCAATGGAGATTGTTTATTAGCGGGCGTTTCAAGCGCTGCACTAAACGTTGTAAAACCGCCCGTGAGAGTGGCGTAAAAGTGGAGACAGAAAACACAGTATCTACCATTGACAACAGGTGATGATCACAGCTCACCTCCTCCCCCTCCTTGCACAGTGACTTCTGCACAGAATCACACAGCATGCCTACAACACTTTCTCGTAGAAGTCAGTAAGTCATTTCTAGCAACTAGTTTCCCATTTCTATGTGGTTGCAGTAAAATATATCTCTGAACTGCTGTTAGCAAAGCAGCTCAAGCAAGATGGTTGCCTCTATGATTACATAGACATATGCAGATAATAACATGTTTCCATATCTGGTTTTGAAAAGTAAAATTGATACAACTGTTACATTCTCTTTAATCGCAGCATTGCATCGTATTCCGGAATGCAACTCACCAAATCAAGCTAGGTACAGCTATAAAGACAGAAAGGAATGTTGGACTTGAATGCTGTAGCTTGCAGAATTATGAATACCGCTTTTGACTCTAAAGGTATGTTCACACAGGGTGGATTTGCAACAGATTTTTTCGCATTGTTTCTGTAGGTAAAATCTGCTTTAAAAATCCATGGCTACTATTGTGAATTTGTGGTATATATTGCTGCGAATGATCTGTGTATTTTCCATATGGAAAATCTACTATGGAAATCTATTCTCCATATCCGCAGCTCCTGTTGCAGATTTTGACCTCTCCATTGTAGTCTATGGTAGCAATCTGCAAGTTTTTCTGCACCAAATCCACTGCTAAAAATTGTTATATTGCAGATTTAAATTCTACAGTGCAGGTCAATTTACATACTGATTGAGGACTCTTTCACATAAGGGACCTACGCCTGCCCAAATTCAGCCCCACTCTCTCTCTCTACATGCTAGTTCTGCCCCCTCTCTATTCCCCCGTCCTCTCCTTGCTATGAGGGATTCCCTCGGGGAGTCCCTTCCAGCCCCACTCTCTCTCTCTCTCCACGCTGTGGGGGAATGTAGCAGAGAGAGAAGGGTTACCCTGCAGGAGGTATGCCTTTTAGTCCTTAAACTACCCACTAACATCTATGCCACTACTGGGGAGTTTAACCCTTTGCAATCCAATTTTGGATTCAGGGTTTCCTAGGGGGTTTTCTCTTTCTGCCATTATACAATGGCGCCATTTGTTGGCTAGAGCCAGTACTGAGGTATGGGACATGCTGGAAAGGCCCCCGACAACAGAGCGGCCAGTAATATACAGTAAGAATACCCTGCCGGACGTCTTCTGACATCGGAAACTGTACAGCCTTCAATCAGAATGTCTTTAGACGTCAGACAGTGGATTGGAAAGGGTTAAGGGCTAAAATGCATAATGACAGTCAGTGTAATTACCTCCTGCAGTGTAACCCCTCTCTCCCCACTACAGAATCCCTCATTCTCCCTTTGCCAGCCTGCTTGGATAGTCTCCCAGGTGAGTTTATGGAAACTCCTGCACCCAGCGCACCAAAGATAGGTCAGGCCCTTTGTTTTTGCACAGCTGAATTTCAGTTGCTGAAGTCCTTTTTTTTGGCAGAGCACTGTTTGGGCGCAGCCAAAATTCCTCCATCTACATAATTTTATAAGAAACCATTGGTTTTAATAGGCGCAATTTTCAAAAGGATGCTCATGTCAAAGAGCCCTAAGTGTGGATTCTTTCAACAGTGCCTGGACAAAATTTTAAAAGGGCCACTCCGGTGATTTTTGTTTTAGTCATTTGTTATACAGCTATTCCCCAGCTATATATAAGTGAGCTAGTGTTACCTTGGTTAGTTATCTCTTTCTGTCTAAATCCCCCAGCCTTTTTTTCAGATAGTCATGTGATCTCAGTTCTCACCAACTCGGATCTACGTGGGGTTTGTGGATTCATTTCCTGGTCAGTTTCTCAATTCATGTAATTCTGCTACATGGATCTACAGTAGAAATTGCTTAGAGGGGGATGTGGGCATTCCTATCACCGTTACTAATGATGATCACACAGTTATAATAGAGGAGATCACAGCTCCTCCCCCTGACTGTATATTTATGGTCTGCAGCTTATTTAGGTGAATATAGAAGGTGATGATAAATGTTTGAAGATGGACTAAGGGTATATTCATACACAGAGGATTTGTTACAGAAATTGATGCAACTGTCCAATACATTTGGGCCATGGCTTGCCACCAAAATTAACTCCTTTTAGATGAATAGAAATGATATTAATTTGCAGTAATTTCTACAACAAATCTACTGTATGTGAATATAATTTAACAAACTCAGACTTAATATTCCTTGGGAGGATGTGCTTTATTTTAGAATTGGTTTTGGGCAGTACTGAACAAATGAGCACAACTTTAGCTAATGGAGTCAACCAGGGTGCAAAAATTATGCAAATCTTTATCTATTTTTCAATGTATATCCATAGTCATAAAGTGGTTACATGATACTGTGATAATCACTGTGTTCCATACATGAGGTTTTCGTTTCTATATCCGGAGTTGAAATGATGGCTCTTTGATCCACAACATTATTACTCTAAACTATACATGCTCCAGTTCTTGCAGCATTGGTTTAATTAAACAGTTCTGTTATTTTTGTCAGGACCTAACATGGTGTAACATGTAACTACATACATATAGAAATATGAAATATATAAATATATAATGCCCTATGTAACATAAATAGCATGGATTTGTTTTCATCCCCTAATTCTGCTGCGCAGTATAATTTTCATACAGTTTCTGAACACCAGAAATGAAAATAAACATTCTTCCATAGTCAATGCCTTAAATGTTACCACCCCCGTGATTAATGGATGCTTTGATTTGGAACATTCAAAACCGCACACAACAGACTTTTGCTTCATACACAAATCCATGGGTTTGGCATGCTAGAGAGCAGGCACCATGTTTCACATGAATCCGTCCCATGTGGCATGACATCACTCCTTCTGCCATGCAACAAGTAACAAAGCGTGACATTAATGAGAACTGATGAATTTATCAAGAAATTACAAGCATAATAATCCATTAGTCCCTCAATATTATTATAGTAAAGATTAGTGATGACAAAAATTTTGAAAAGTTTGGATGGTCGGTTTGCCGAACGCTTGCAAAAAGTTTGGTTTGGTCTGAATTAGTTCGAAACAAACCGGAAATTCACCGAAACCCAGGAAACTGGTGTATAACAGTAAGAGCCATAAAAGGCATGTATAACACTCTGAGCATGTTATAAAAAGCTTTTGTGGCTCCTACCAGTGTTCAGGATCAGGGTTGAGTAAAGCAAACTATCAGAACCCTGTTTTGGGTGGAACTTTGCCAAAAGCTTGGTTCTGGGTTTGTTATGGGTCCTACTGGGTCAGTTCACTCAATGCTAGGACTTTGTTTGGTATTGCACCTCAGTCATATTCACTTGAATGGAACTGAGCTGCCATACCAGACCCAGCTAATGGACTGGGGCAGCACTGTTTTTGGAAATCTCAAACAAGTATTTTAATTAATTTCATTGGTTCATGTTTGATGTAAGGGGGCCGTAATGGGTGTCATTAGAGAAAAAAGGATACAGGTCAATGCAACAAATTAGTGAGATTCAAAAGACACAAAGGGTGGGCAGAGCTTCTGATATCGAGGGAATGTAGATGCATTGTGGAACCAACAGTTGCTGCCTTCCTAGTGACACTGTAAAGCCAAGGGGCAATATTGGTGCCAATTTCCTGCAGGGAAGGTACAGACAAAGCTAGAATCCTAGCGCAATGCACCAAAGAGGAGGTCAGCTCAGAGGCAATGGGAAATTAAAAAGCTTAATTATCGCCAGCACATGATGTGTTTTGAGGCAAGGCAGACTCTTTTTCAAACAGCTGGACTATAAGGTGCATTATAAATGAGAATGAATGGTAAGACAACACAAGAAGGTGAATAAGAAAAAAAGAGAAAATCAATATCATTATAAGCAGCATCCAAATGTTATTAAATGCCTACAATGGTAAAATGCCCTTATTTAATAAAGGCAATGGTCAATTTAACGTAAATAGGATATATCTTAGTGTAGTGAACATAGGATCCATGTTAATAATAAATTTCCAGAGCTTATACTCCATAAAAATAAGTAAGGGTCAAACTTACATGAACCACTAGAAAGATTTTGGATCAAATATTAAACAGTAGGTTAACAGTCCGTAGTTTCACATATATCAACAATAATGATAATAAATGACACTCCACTACTACATCCACATGTTACAAAATGCAGCATATTTTTACAATGAGGCAATAATGTGCTTACCATTGGTGCTCAGTGGGAGAAAACTTAGCTGGAAAACACCAGAGTCTGATTAGAAACCCTCAATATATGTCAAAGAAAGTGGTCAGCTGACCAACAACAGGGTGGTGGGAATTGTGCATGTGCCTGCACTCACAGCTGTGCATCCTGAAGCAAAGGTGGTGATGTGACAAGAGGTCACAGTGCATGTGCCCTCCAACTCTCTATGTCCATGGCAACGGACTCGGCAGACAACCAGTAGACAGTTTTGTCTGATCGTCCGACAAGCACGAGCAGCTACAACTCTTTCTTTGTCCATCATCCAGAGACAGGTGGTACCATCATTACAGGGTCCAAATAACGCAAACACAACAGCACCTGTGCGCGCCTTATCACATAAGGGAGGCTCCTTTCGTTGTGTGTTGCGAGCTCCCAAAAGGAGTCTGGATCCGTGACCCCTATAAAGTCCAGCAAGAAATGATGTGTTGGAGCCGCAAGGCAGGGCACTCAAATATGTCAATGCATAAAGTTAAAAGAATTCCATCTTGATTGTGGCTTCAATAAAGATGGAATTTTTTTTACTTTATGCATTGACATATTTGAGTACCCTGCCTTGCGGCTCCAACACATCATTTCTTGCTGATCATTACAGGGTCCTGTATCTGTCAGAACCATTTTAAGGTGCTTAGCTGAAGGGGGGAAAGGGACATTTAATTTGTATAGCGCCAACTTATAGCACAGTGCTTTCAAGTAATTTGTTTATTCCAAGCTGGGTACTCATGTTTCCGAGCTCGGAAGGATGGAAGGCTGAGTCAACCTTGAGCCAGCTACCTGAACCCGAAACCTTCTGGTCGTGAGTGAGAGTTTAAGACTGCATTCTGCTGCCTTGACACTCTGCGCCATACGAGGGCCATTTGGTCTCATGGCTGCCATTACGTGTATTGCCTTTCACACCCACCCACTGTCGCCCCCATTTGCAGGGGTGTCATGATTGATGAAGCTGGTCTGCTACGGAGTGAAACCAAGTTATCTTCAATGATAAATCGAGGTTTAGTTTGGGCACTGACGAAGGCCGTGTTTGTGTCTGGAGACCAAGGGGTGAGTGTTTCAATCCTGCCTTTGCTGTGGAGTGGCACACTGCCCCCACTGCTGGTGTGATGGTCTGGGGAGCCATCGCATACGACAGTCAGTCACCTCTAGTAGTGGTACAAGGGACAATGACAGCTCAGCTTCAGGACATCCTGCAGTCACATGTGTTCCTCTCATGTGTCGCAGAAATGTCTCCAAGACATTGTCATGGAGCCCCATTGAAAGCAATGGGAGAACACTGCGATTCTCTGCCACAGCTGTGACAGATGTGGCAGGGGATTCTTTAATCCCCGTGGGGAGTCCCCTTGTCACTAAACACTGTGACAGTGCTGTCACAATGTTCAGTGACAATGGGACTCCCCCTGGGGAATATTTACACCCACCATGGACCTATGCAGTGCACGCATGTCCTATCTCTTGCAGATGCACAAGTTTGCACACCAGTAAAACACGGACATGTAAACGCACCATAGGAAACCAATGGTTCTAAATAGAGACGTAGTTTTGTGCACACCTATGTACGCACATAAACACGCCCATCTGAATGAGGCCTTAGATGCAGGATTGGACTGTCCAAGTGGTTACTATGGCAAATTGGCTGGTCTGCACAAATAGCCAATTCCCTCTTCTCCAGTTCTTGTTCTGAAGCTCCATCTCCTCTCCAGGCTTGGACTAGTGAGAAATGTACTATATGACCTATTGCAGATCATTATCATCTTACAACCAGCAGTAAGAGCAAAGCTGCAGAAAATATCTGTATTTGAGGTGCTAAAATGCTTTACTGCTTTGGGGATCACATATACATAAGAGTGAGGTAAAATGTCGTGGTCAATAAATGCTTTAATAGTGATTTCTAGAAAGTTGCGGCAAGTTAGTATGATTTTGCAGCAATATGTGCAACATTTTTCTAAAAAAATTGTAAAAATACATTTTGAGCATAAAGTATTGACTAAATATCCTTTAGTAGAATCTGGGTGACTGAGACGTGGCCATAAAGCCATTAAAGAGGTTTATCACAATTGCAAGTAATCCCCACAGGATAGGAGATAACTTGCTGAACAGGGGGAGTTTCGCTGCTGAGACCCCAGCCGATCTCGAGAATGGGACTCCCGTGTCCCGCTCTGCCTATAACAGCGGAGGTTGCTTCTCCCCCACGACACTGTGAATGGAGTGCTGTCTGAGCATGTGTGGTCAGCGCTACATGAATTTCAATGAGGCTGACAGAAATACCCAACTAGGTGCCGCTCTGGTATCTCCACAGTCCCATTGAAAGTGCATGGTGTGATAGTTCACTTGCGTGACCAGTGCTCCATTCAGTCTCCTCCTCACTATGAGGGATGCAGTAACCCCACAGTGAGAAGGAAAGAGGACACAGGACCCCCCTTCCTCAAGATCTCCTATTCACAAGATAACTTGCTGATCTGTGGGGGTCTTACTGCAAAGACCCCCACAGATCAGCAAGTTATCTTGTGAATAGGAGATAATTTGCAATTGTGGTACAACCCCTCTAAGTGTCTATTCATTGATGGTTACATGCTTTTGCGGGTAAAAACTAATTTACCCAAGAAAATTGTACAACCTTGCTTCTCAGCATGGTATGTGGAAGCGTCAGCGCTGCCTGGCTTATGTTAAGTAGAACAGTACAGCAAGGCCCTAAAATAACTAAGGACTGATAGAGCCTGCAGTGTCACAATAATATTATATCTAGTAATATGGATATAGAATTCCAAGCAGTCCTTAAAGAAGCCCTCAAGAAAAACAAAACACTTTAGTAAATTTGTAATGTACATCCAAAAAATAGCGGAGCTGCTGAGAAAGTGCAGGAGAGCCAAATGCAGGTCACATGGTATAACCAGAGGAATAGAATGGAGCTGATAATTGAAGAAAAAATATTGGTAGGTAAATTAACTGCTCAGCTGTTTTTAATGTATATTACAAACCAAATGCAAAAAAAAATTTACCACTTCTTTAAGGTTCGAACTTCATACCCATGTTACATTTTTTGCCTTAATTTTTACAAAACCGCAGCAAAACTGTTATATGAAAGTGCAACAACAAAAATGTCCTCTCGCAATCACAGTTTTAAACTGTATTTGTGTCCTTAGGAAGACCTTAACACATTAGCACAAATTGCTGTACATTTATGGTACATTAATGGAACAGGTGGATGTGTGTGCTTTCAATGCCAGGGCTGAGTTTTAGTCCCTTGAGGATTATTCATGCCCGCGCTGAGAGAGTATCAAAGATAGTCATAAATTTGTGCTCCCAAACTCTTCTGTCATTGAATTTTAAAGTTGCCTTTTAATATATGTTCTATGTTATGTCCTTGGCTACTAAAACGCTCAGTCATAGGTAAAGGTGGATTCATGTCTGCATTGGAATCGCCATTGGAGGTTCTGTTGCAAAAGGTACCGGAAGAAATAGCACTGCATGCAGAACCTTTTCTCCAGGCTAAAAGTCGGACAGCTGAGCAGAAAGTGAACAGACTCCATTATAGTCAATGGGTCCAATTGGGTGCTGTTCGGCTCCGTCATAAGATGGAGCCATTCTGCCTGGGGATTCCTTTTTCCTGCTCTCCGAATGGAGCAGGAAACTGGAACCACTGAGCACAGATGTACCACCACCCTAAGCCTCTCAGGGTTTTATGGCAGGGCGGGCTAGTTGAGAGATCTGGTACAGAGATAGTTCAGAAGCCTGCAATCCCCCACCACCACCACCACCACCACACCACCACCCCTCTAGCATCAATTTAGAGACCATAAAACTCTCAAATCCTTATCAGTGGACTAATTACGTATTTACTCATTAGCTCATTCTGTTCTGTTACTGTTTTAACCCCTTGAGTGGCACGCCTGGAAATTTTCCGGGACGAGCTCCACTGCTCATAGCGACATAGCCTGGAAGATTTCCGGGCTATGTATCACTATGGGAGCTGCAGATCACAATGCCACAAGCTGTGACAGTGTGCTCTGCCTGCACAGACCCACAGAGAACAAAGCAAGGCCTTTGAAAAACCAGCAGAAGATATTGCCGATCTGCCGGCAATCTCCTGCTTTGTTTACAGGTTGCCATAGAGACCATCGGCATGTCAGAAGCAAGCCGATGGTCTCTGGGGCAGGGAGAGCTTGAGCTTGGCTGTGAGAGGACAGCTAGGTACCTGCTCTTACAGCAGAGATCAGAGAAAAACCTCCAATCTCTGCTGTGTTAACCCTTTACATGCGGCAGTCTATGTGACTGCAGCATGTAAAGGGCTGTCACTGCAGCATGTAAAGGGCTGTCACCATCGGACCCCAGGAATGTGATCAGGGGGTCCTGATGGGTCCCTGTGGAAGTCCCCTAAAGGGACAAAAAAAAAATTAAAGGTGTTGTCTCACAAAAGCAAGTGGGGTTATACACTTCTGTATGGCCATATTAATGCACTTTGTAATATACATCGTGCATTAAATATGAGCCATACAGAAGTTATTCACTTACCTGCTCCGTTGCTAGCGTCCCTGTCGCCATGGATCCATCTAATTTCGATTTCTTCTGGCATTTTTAGACGTGCTTGCGCTGTGCGGTCTTCTTCCTGGTGAATGGGGCCGCTCGTGCCGGAGAGCTGGTCATCGTAGCTCCGCCCCATCACGTGTGCCGATTCTAGCCAATCAGGAGGCTGGAATCGGCAATGGACCGCACAGAGCCCACGGTGCACCATGGGAAAGGACCCGCGGTGCATCGTGGGTGAAGATCCCGGTGGCCATCTTGGTGAAGGAAGAAGTAGGAAGAAGGAAGACGTCGCAGAGCGGGGATTCGGGTAAGTAATATGTTTGTTTTTTTTAACACATCCATTGGGGTTGTCCTGCGCCAAACGGGGGGCCTATGGAAAAAAAAATCCCCATTTCAGCGCGAGACAACCCCTTTAAATTAAAAAAAAAATAAAAATTTTAAATTATAAAAACACTTGTCTCCCTTTACTTTGTCAAAAATCAAAAATACAATCACACATGTGGTATCCATGCATCGTAATGACCCAGAGAAGGAAGTTAATACATTATTTAACCCCTTAATGACATGGCCCCTTTTTTTCTTTTTTCCCCATTTCTTTTTTTCCTCCCCCTGTTTAAAAAAATCACAACTTGTCCTGCAAAAAACAAGCCCTCATATGGCCGTGTCAATGGAAAAATGAAAAAGTTATGGCTCTTGAGACGCAACTGCAAAATTAGTTGAAATTCAATGATTAGACCATTTTAAAAAACCTGCCCTGGTGGGCACGACAGGGTGGTAGGAAACCCGCCACTCAAGGGGTTAAGTGCAAATTAATCAAGCAATGTCATGTTTATGTCCTTTTTTGTGTATTTACAGTATATGCCTCCTCAGATATTTCTTAATAGCAGCCTGATGAAGACACCGAAGCAGTTTTGAAAGCTTGCTCTAACATCACCTTTTCAGTTAGCCATTAAAAGGTATATACATAAGATTACTTTTTTCCTCTTCCTGAAAACAATCACATTTTGTCCCGACTAACACAATACCAGACTTTTTTTTTCTTTTTACTATGTAGGATCTGCGCATATAGTTAAGAAAAAAGTCTACATTTTTTATTTTCCTTTTTCTATAATCCATTACCGTTGTTAAGCCTATTGCAAGATGTTTTTCTGACCCTTTGTAAACTCTACTAGCAATATTAGCAGCACATTTGTAGTGTACATTAAAATCCAGCAAAAAAAAGTTCATAAGAAAGGTTGCATTGTAACGTGAGACCAAGAATTAATTCCTGATTCTGTAAGTTTTTTTCCTCAAAACTTTTCCTGAATCCATTCAACAACCAATAAATCATCCGAAGACTCAAAATGACTAAAATGACAATCTCGAAACTTGCCAAAATAATTCTCATTTCCACATGTGTCTACCAATAATACTTTTTTGTGTCTGAAACATGCCTAGGTCATCTCATAAAAACTCTTAATACCTTACCAGTCTATATATACCATAGGTCCCAGACTGACAGCTTAGATTAGTCTCCTAGCCATTGAAGGCCATGGACGTCATCATCTGTTTGGCACATGATAAGAAGAACAAAAGTCAATTTTAACTGCCACGTATGATATTTCAAATGGAAATGTGTTAATTTCTAGAAATCTGGAAGACTTTACAGTATGTGGTAAGGGAATTACATTGACAAAATAAGGTCCTTAGTATGTTGTGTTCCTGGGCTTTCCATTTACAGCACAAATGATTCATTTTTCAACAGACAGTGTTATTGGGTGTGAAATTTATTGCTGTGGCGTATTTAAAACAGAAATTTGAGAAGAAATAAAAAAAAGTGAAGGAAAGCTTTTAAAAAGTTGCAGTTCTATAAAGGTAAAAAAGTAAACGTAGTAAAAAAATGTCAGTTTCAATAACCATAAACCTAAAATGAGTTTCTGTACATAGACAAGTATTTGAGATTCTGTTTTGGATGAAGATTAATTAATATAAATACATTTAAGAGCACAGTCATAATATTTGGGGTAAAGAAGCTTGAATTTACTTGCCCTTTCCAGAAACTTTTTACAGATGTACCACTCTATGCCTCCATGAGCAATGACACATTTTATTACAATGAGCCAGTTAATGAATCAGAGGTAATTCCTTCAAAAATGCCAATCCTTTGTGGCTATTCCTGGATGAAAAAATTCTGTATGGAAAGAAAGGTATCTACAAAAAAGACATATAAAAACATTAAGAATGGGACTTGGCAAGACAGCCTCCTTGTTATGGCACTTGCCAAAAGTCCTGTTCTACAATGCTAGGAAGTGGCCAGTGAAGGGTTCACCACAAAATTCACACATCTGAAGGTCATATCATGGCTCCAATATCAATCCAGTTGATCCAATTTTTCCACAGTCTAAACATTCGCTAACCACTAATAGATACTGAATGTTTTCCAGGCAGTTTCATAAAAATGTCAGAATGTCAGAGCCGTTAGCAAAATGAATGTTAGACAAATGGTTTTGAAAGGAAGGCAAGTTATTGATGTGAGGATAAAGCCTCTAAAGGGCAACAAAAATTAAATCCCTATCCACTTGCTTCGCTGTTTTTGTAACCTCCATAGACTTGAACAGAGACAGCCATGAATATGCAGAACATCCTCTCCATTCTACTTCCATCCACTACACCTGACAGAACTGGTTCTCTCAAGAGGTAGAGTCACAAAAGTAGGACCGCTATCTGCCGTGCATTTATGTTTGTGTTGGGAAACATTCGAAATTACAGGAATAGGAGACTGGTTTCAAAGGGCCATTAAGATCATCAATTACAGAAAAAGACTGAAGGCTGTTTTACACGGGACAATTATTGTTCTCATCATTCAAAACCCCACGCTCTCACTGGCCGCGCTGTCAGCGATCCAGCAATCCTCGATCCTTTTTAACAGAATGGGAGCGAGAATACATGGGGACGATTGTCCAGCATCGTTTCTCCGACACTTGACCCATGTAAAAGGGTCTAAGTAGTTATACTTATTTAATCTTAAAGGGTTTACCAGGATACACACATACTCACCAAATAAGGGAGATGGAATAAATCCTCCACAGTGCCACCTATTGAAAGGCAGCATTCCTTCAAGCCAAAGTGAGACTTTTTATAGAAGCCTTGTTACAAAGACCAGGAATTAAAAGCAAAGCCAGACTCCATGTACATACAGCTATTTCAGGGTTTTTGCCCTTCATCAGTGTACAGTAAAAAAATGGGACCTGGGGCAAAGAGCTGACTTCCCCATATCTTGTCTCATTACCACCGAAAATCAGCTAATTTTGTTTGGGGAAAGCTTTGGTCATCTAAGCATTTCCCTGCAGTTGCCAGTGCAGGGGAAAATAATAATATAATAATCTTTATTTGAAGAGCGCCAACGTATTCCTTTTTACAGGATGACTATTCACATAAATGGCCATTTTGTATTAACAGAACCACACAAGGTCCACCAGAATGGAAATGCTCTGTTCTGAGTCAATATCAACAGGAAACGCCTGCTTGACAAAAACCCTTTTAAGAAGAAACATGTAAAATATATAATTAATTATGTAAAATATAAATATAAAAAAATATACCTGAACATAGAATGGTGACTTTAAAAAATAGTGTTTCAACCCTTTCCAATCCACTGTCTGACCTCTGAAGACATTATGATTTAAGGGCTGTACAGCTACGATGTTGGAAGATGTCCGTCAGGGTTCTCTTACTGTATATTGCCAGCCTCTCTGCTGTCCGAGCCTATCCAACGTGTCCTCATGTAGTACTGGCTTTAGCCAGCATATAGCGCCATTGTATAACGGCAGATAAAGAGTAACCCCCCCCAGGAAAACCGGAATACAAATTGGATTGGAAAGGGTTAAAAATAAATAATACTATAATTTAAGAGATGCTAACTATAGATGCTTTCTTGATTCAATAAAATAAATTGTTATGCAACTGATTATTGATCCAGTAGATCACTACTTGGGTTCAGGAAGGATAATTTCCTGTTACACATTAAAATTTGCCTACGTCTCATAAGGGCTTTCACTTTACTCTTTATAAGCAAACTTTTATTTTTTTAATTCTCTTCCTTTTCAACACCATCCTCCCTTTCCCTGGGTGAACGTACTTGATGAACATGTTTCTTTCTTCTGTCATGTAGCAGAAGATGACTGAGCAGTTTTAATGAAAATAAAACGATTTCCTTTAAAGCTTTGCACCCAAATTTTATGTTATTTTCCCAATAAATCTAAAATGAAAAATAGGATAGACAATCAAAGTTTGATCTGTGAGGATCTGAACACTGAAACCCCCATAAATCATCAAAATGAAGGAGCCATAGAATTGCAATCACTTAAATGTTAATACATACACAGTCCCATACATACAGGGTAATCGTAATTAAAGTATCCATATTCAGAGATGTCTAGAGAGACATCTGCTGGGTGTAATTGAACCAGACGCGGTAATAATACTATCCAGGATATGCAAAAGCGATACATGTGAAAAAAAATCTCAACAGCAAATAGAAGACATGGCTACAGCTGTTTTTAACAGGACTATGAAGAATCTGCAAGGGACAAGCAGTGCACATCCTGTTCCAAGAGAATTATAGAAGATATGGCCCAGTCAACATTGCTGAAAATCTTACTTCTTGTGGTGAGATTTGCTACATTTTTTTTCACATGGATCTCTTCTGCATATCCTGGATAGTATTATACTCTTTTCAGACTGCTGTGTGCACAACCTCCCATAGATGACTGTAGAAGAGTGTGTGCACAGCGGTTTGAAAAGAGTCAAACTTTCAGACCGTGTACAGACTTCACGGGAGGACACTGCAGGAACCGGGGAGCGGGTGAGTATGAAGAATACACTCACAAGCTGGTTCCATGGTTACAGTGTCCGTTTAAGAAGTAGAACATTTTGGGGATAAACAACGTACAATACTTGTATTATACATTGGTGTATCGCATTAGGCCCATATTTGTAAATGTACTCCATTAGCACACTTGTGATAACATATGATTTACAGCATGCAGAACAGCTTACTTTAAATCCTACACAAAACTGTGATCACTTATTTGCCCCCTTTCAGATACCCCCTTTCATCACATTTTTGTAACATTGAATGGTTGCTATTTTCTACAGAACAATCTTCCTTAGGCCTCATTCAGACGAGCGCTGTCTTAGCGCTTGAGAGGCACGTGAAAAGAACGCTTCCATAGGAACCAATGGGTTCACATGAGCGCTTGATAGCCGTGCTGAATTAGTGCATCTAACAAAGATAGGACAAACTGACATGTCAGCTCCGTGGTGCGGGCAAAGATAGGATATGTCCTATCTTTGCTGCGTGCTTTGCATAGGCTACTATGGAAGCCTTGAAAGCACACAGCATGCACCTCGGATCGTGCAAACGGGCGACTTCAATCTTTTCAGCACTGAAGCAGCGCAAAAACAGCTCTCGTCTGAACGAGGCCTCACAGTGTGACAGTAGGGTTCCCGAGTGGTAGACCCCGCAGAGCAACTATCGATGACCTATCCTAATAAGTCATCGGTAGTTCAAAGCTGGACAAACCCTTTAATGGTCTGCAAGCTAGTAAAAGAAGAATGGTTGTAGACAGCACTGAACACATAGTATTGGGAAAATAATTGGCCTGTACCTTTTACTACATGGAGTAGTACATTTTCTGTACTACAAACACGTGAAACGCGTGTAACATGGTAAAAAGATGTAAAATATGACATTATTGTGTGTGATCTATCAATTGCATTGGAAAATATAAATATTAATTTGTTCACTAATTAGAAAAGGAAATGGAGTCAGAGAGGGGAAAGCAATAAATTCAGTAGCACATTCTACTAATTATGTCCTACCCAGAAAGACAAGTCCATTTCCATGCAGTGGTTTTAATGTGGTTATGGACTGGAACACAAAACAAAATAATAGAACATTTTCCAAATTTGATTAAAATGGAAAAAGGCAGCTGAGGAACTAACAGTAATCCTATGTTATGAAACGTTATTGTGCTCCATTTGTTTAGTGTTTAAGTACATGAAATGAAAAAGAAACAAAGAAATAGAATATGTATAGACATTGTTATGGTTTTTCAAACCCCTGACAATGCATTACTTTAATTCTTAGTGTTCCTTTAATATCAAAAAGTCTAAGGGTATGTTCACACTTGTGTTATGAATTTCAATCACAATTCCCTTTTCTTTCCATTTTTTGAAAATCCCTTTAAATCAATGGGGGGGGGGGATGGAAACTATTTCCATTTTAATTCCATTTTTCTGCTTCAGAAATGCAACAGAGAAACAGAATTATGACTGAAAGGCATAACACAAGTATATTAATTCATGTATATTAATTCATGTGTTGTGCCATGATGCTGTGGGCATTTAAACGTTGGAGAGGAGCTGTCACTACTTCCTGACATGTCTGTTTTAGTAAATAATCGTCTGTCTCATAATATAACAACTTTGAAGCATCTTTTCTTGGAACTGCATGTTGCACCTTTCTGTTATTCCTATTAGAAAGTTATGAATAAATTGACAACTGGGTGTTACCAGTCGAGGTTACGTCTGTAAGATTCTGACATTATCCAATCAGGATGCCTGTGTTGAAAAGCACCCATTTGGCAAAGGAATGGTAACACTCATTTGTTAATCTATTTACACATTTCTAGGAGGAATAACAGAGCAATAACACAACACATAGGTGGAGATTTCTGAAAACTACAAGAAAGTCTAAAGGAAAAACTGCCTTTGTTGCCCATATCAATGAATCACAGAGCAGTTTTCATTATTCAAGAGCACTATGAGGAATGAAAATGTCACAGCGCCACCTGTGCCTACAGGGACCAGGCATATGTATGGGTCTGGGATGACTTATCAGCGTCAGCGCCAGACCACGTGATGCACATGCCATTGCCAGCACACTATCATTTGGTGGTGGACACTGACTGTGCCATCCCTGTGTTTTACTTTGGTCTCCGGACTTAGTCTGTCTGCTTTTCATTGTCGCTCTCACTCTCTGTTCTCAATTGGCTTTGGTTTATTCCTTTTCTCCCTGAGCTCTATATTACATCTAGGGACGTATAAGGAATGCTTTTGGGGTTGCCCTTTTCAGGGCGAATACTCTGCTTTATGGGCTACTCTAGTTAGAGCAGATTAGAGGAAAGTTCTTAGGTCTTTCCTCCATATCTGTCACTGTCTATTGTCTAAATACCCTAAAACCCGCAGTGTTTCACTCGTGGTTCAGCCTTTCCCTGTTCTCTGCAGATGTGACAGAAAGCTTTGCGCTGACTAGTTTCTATGGGCAACAAAGACAGTTTTTGCTTTCCAGCAGTTCATAAATCTTCCCCATAGTTCTAAGAAAAAAAGAAAAAACACCCCAGAACTGTTATGTCACAGTTTACTATAAGTTTAGTATAACTGTAGAGGCAGTCAATAATATATCTAAAATAGAACTTCATAACATTCAAGTACAGGTTCCAGATGGTTGCACAACATCACAGATCATACAGTATCATTTCCAAGTGTACTGGGGGGGGGGGGGGGGCAACACCAAAACAAGTCACAAATAAGTAGTGAAGGTCAAGTTAAAAGCCACATGGTAGAGGTTCAAAGCTTATGTTATGATGTCACTTGAGCCTTAATAAAGTTTAAATTAGTTGCCTTTGGTGGTATCATTTCCAACACATTGTATCCTTAAAAGAGTTTATTGTGAGTACAGCCATATATATGTTATCAGTAGGGGTTGACCGCAAAGGCGCCCTACCAGTCAGCAGAACAAAGGGATCCATGTTGCTCCAATGGCCATCTAAGCCTCCTTGTTCTGCTGCTTGGGGAAGATTCTCTTTGTTAGGTTCAGTCCTCCACTAAGTAGATGTTGCTGAGCTATCTTAAGGAGAAGTGATTTCTTAAAACAAGCAAAGACACACTAAAAGAGAACCCAGAAAATTATTGTGCTCCATTCAGCCATTTATTTATTGGGAATCTATTATCATACAAGTATCACACTACTACTTCAACTGTATTCAAATTCATTGGATTAGAAGGAGAATTTACTGAGAATTTTATATACTAGACTCTAGGTGGTCAAAAACAATAACATGTGCCAAAAATCGTCAATACAATTTGACATGTTTTGGCCAAATTTATATAATCTGTCTTTACCCACGCTTAATACTGCATTATTTAATGCGATGTCAGATAGTTGACTGATCAATTTAATCTTGTATTAAGTGATTTTAGAAGTGCCTTGGCTATTTTAAGCATTTTTGTAGCACCAAGAATGCATTTGGACCAGAATCTAGACAATCTTTTTGATTATTTATATTAAACTAAAAGCAGGAAATGATTCATTTAATTCCTGCCACTATTGGAGTGTTGCCACTTTGAGATCAGGAAGAGTAGGCTTTCCCTTGGCAGATTTTGCTTGCACATTGATGAATGAACTTCTATGTTTAGAGCCAGCTAACATTTTATAAAGTCCAAAAAGTAAGCTAACCATGATAAACCCAACACTTTTTAGGTGAATATCCCTGCTTAGGCTCATAGCATTGCCCTTAAGATATGTTTTTATTGAAAATAGATTTCTGTTCTAAAATTTATTACAACTTTATTTAAAATAACTGAAAATATAAAATGCTCTTTCTAATCTGTGTCTAACTTAATATTTAACCAAATACCAATGTATTTTTAAAATGTTAAGTTTTATGCACAGTGTTCAGAATATAGTACTTAACCAAACCCTTCCAAACATTTATAGATCCTGGACTTTAAACTACTGCTTGTGTAGAATTTGAAACATGTAAACGTTCAGTTATACAAGGCAAACATTATGAAATCTGCCAGTATGCATATATAAAGGGCATTGGTAGGACAAAGTAATTTGGTGCCATAGGCACATCAGGCAAATTGTGCCCCTTCCCAATTAAAATCAACATGGCCCTTTAATATATAGTGTAGGAAAAATTGTAGAGGGTGATGAGAAGAAAGCAAATCTATTTAATACTTTTTCCCTACTGTATTTACAGAGGAACATTAAAGGGGTTGTCTCGCGCCGAAACGGTTTTTTTTTTTCCATAGGCCCCCCGTTCGGCGCAGGACAACCCCAATGGATGTGTTAAAAAAAAAAAAACATATTACTTACCCGAATCCCCTCTCTGCGACGTCTTCCTACTTCTTCCTTCACCAAGATGGCCACCGGGATCTTCACCCACGATGCACCACGGGTCCTTTCCCATGGTGCACCGTGGGCTCTGTGCGGTCCATTGCCGATTCCAGCCTCCTGATTGGCTGGAATCGGCACACATGACGGGGCGGAGCTACGATGACCAGCTCTCCGGCACGAGCGGCCCCATTCACCAGGAAGAAGACCGCACAGCGCAAGCGCGTCTAAAAACGCCAGAAGAAAGCGAAATTAGACGGATCCATGGCGACTGGGATGCTAGCAACGGAGCAGGTAAGTGAATAACTTCTGTATGGCTCATATTTAATGCACGATGTATATTACAAAGTGCATTAATATGGCCATACAGAAGTGCTTAACCCCACTTGCTTTCGTGAGACAACCCCTTTAAATGTCAGATGATATGCAGAATGATAAAGTAAACTTTTCACTAAATGTCATCAGTTTAACCCAGGAAGATGTGCAGACCCGCCTTAAAAAGATTAAGATAGACAAATCCATGTCAAACACCCCCACGTTCGAAGGGTATTAAGTAATGTGTTAGACAAACCGTTGTTTCTTATAATTAAGTACTCTGTAGTGACAGGGTCTGTTCTGTTGGATTGGTGCACCGCCAATGTGCCAATATTCCAAAAATGTTCAGAAAGCGAACCTGGAAACTACAGGCCAGTAAGTTTTACTTCTATTGTAGGTAAAATGTTTGAAAGTTTTCTAAGAGATGCCATCCTGGAGTACCGCCACACAAATAGCTGTATAACTCCATATCAGCATGGGTTTATGAAGGGTCGCTCCTGTCAAATCAACCTGATCAGCTTCTACAAGGACGTCAGTTCCAGACTGAAATGGGGAGAGTCATTGGATTTTGTGTATCTAGACTTTTTCAAAGCATTTGATACTGTGCAGCATACAACAGTGGTATATAAAATGAGAATGCTTGGTCTGGGAGAGGATATGTGTAAGTAGGCAAGTAACTGGTTTAATGTTAGAAAGCAGAGGGTGATATGGTATATTCTCTGATTGGGTCACCATTACTAGTGGGCTACCACAGGGTCAGTATTGGGCCCAGTTTTGTTTAATATATTTATTAACCCATTAAGGACCAAGCACAGTAAATTTACGGCACTTGGTTCTAGGCTTTAATCCCAGCCGATAGTAAAAATATGGCAGGGGATTAAAGCCCCTGCTTCTGCAATCAATCAGAAGCTGGACGGGTTGTCAGCTGTTAGTCACAGCTGATAACCCGGAGGAGAAGACAGGAGGGGTTTTGAGAACACAACGTTCCATGATCACTATGTACTAAGTGAAAGTGGAAGTATAATTACCACTACATGAGCTGGCGGTCACGTGACCGCTGGGATCCCCTGGCACAGCATAAATACAGGGTCCTAGCAGACCCTTATCAGCTCTATTAGTGACTATTGTCCCAACAGGTGATCTTTTCCTCTGTAACTGAGGTTCCTATGGATGCCCCAGCTACAGTGAAAAAGTGTCAAATAAAAAAAAACTAAAAAAACATGTGACTGTCTCCCAGAGGTTTCATATGACGTTATGGGGAACATAGATAGTAAAAAAAATAATTGCATAAATAAGTAAAGCAAAATTACAAATTAAAATAAAACTATATACATAAAAATAATTCAAAGTCGATGCCAACCAAAATCGTATGTGCCCTGTAATCCAAAACTATACATATTATATATCAGACCGTCCGAAAAAAAACGAGGAACCCATTCCCATTTTAATGTAAATATATTAATTAATAAAAAATAACTATAAGGCCTTAGTCACACGGGCGTTTTTTCCGGTGATTTGCGGATCGCATGACGGATGCGCATCCGCAAATCGCATGACCGGGGCCGAAAAATCGCCCGAAAAAACTGCTCCTAGCCGCGTTTCAATAGAAACGGGCCGGAGCAGTGCAGCGCTGTCCAGCGCATTGCATTCAATGGAGCGGCAATACAGCCGGCTCCATTGAAAGCAATGGGCTGCCGGCGAGCGCGGGATGAATTTTCGGGAAGGGCTTAAATATATAAGCCCTTCCCAAAAATTCATCCAGAAATATGTAAAAATAAAAAAAATATATATACTCACCTGGTCCCGGCAGACGGAGTTCAGCCGCGGCCGGCGGCAGTTCTCCTGAACTGCTCTCTGTAGTATTCAGCAGCCGGGGATTTAAAATCCCCGCCTGCTGAATGAGCTGCCTCTGATTGGTCACAGCCTGACCAATCAAAGGCAGCTGTCACTCACACCCATTCATGAATTCATGAATGGGTGAGTGAGTGCTGCCTCTGATTGGCTCAGCGCAGGGACCAATCATGGGCAGCTCTCAGCTGTCATTCATGAATTCATGAATGGGTGTGAGTGAGAGCTGCCTCTGATTGGTCAGGCTGTGACCAATCAAGGCAGCTCATTCAGCAGGCGGGGATTTTAAATCCCCGGCTGCTGAATACTACAGAGAGCAGTTCAGGAGAACTGCCGCCGGCCGCGGCTGAACTCCGTCTGCCGGGACCAGGTGAGTATATATATATATTTTTTATTTTTACACATTTCTGGATGAATTGCAGGGAAGGGCTTATATATTTAAGCCCTTCCCGAAAATTCATCCCGCGCTCGCCGGCAGCCCATTGCTTTCAATGGAGCCGGCTCCATTGAATTCAATGAGCAAACATCATTCTTCTCTGCCACAGCTGTTACAGCTGTGGCAGAGGAGAATGATTTGTCTACTATATGTTCTCAATGGAGTTGGCGCTCCTGCCGCTGGCCCCATTGAGCGCATATAGAGAAGAGAACAGGAATCGCAGATCGCAGATAGGCGCAATCTGCGATCTCTGTTCTATAATTTATCGGACGAGCGCATAAAAAGCGCTCATGTGTCCGATACCATTGCAAAGCAATGGTTTTATAAAATCGCCGGACGCATGCGTAAATCGGGCAAAAAAACGCCTGTCTGGCTGAGCCCTTAATGTTAAAAAAAATCATTTTTTTTAGCATTTTACCCCCAATAAAAGTAAAAAAGTGGGTGAAAAAGATATTTAAAAATAGCCCTATATGTCACGGGGAAAAAAACACAGCAAAAATAATTTTGGCAGCTGAAGGAAAAAAAATAGGGCAGTTAAACTACTACATGGGAAAAATCTAGAGATGAGCGAGCACCAAATACTTGGGTGCTCGGAACTCGAGTCGAGCTTTTCGTAATGCTCGAGAGCTCGTTTCGAGTAACAAACCCAATTGAAGTGAAAGGGGGACTCAAGCATTTTTCAAGCTGACCGATGCTCTGCATGGGGGAGGTGGTGTAAAACACCTGAAAACATCAGAAAGTCATGGAAACACCACAGAAACAGATAGGGAACAGCAGGGGCAGCATCCATGGCTACATCTAAGGCAACCCGGTCCCACTATTAAGCCAAATTGGGGGCAAGAGCCTGGTGGTCACCCCTAACAATTTACTTAGGACAGACCATAGGCAGCAAGGCACATGCGCTGGCACATCTTAGCTAAGCACCACACTAGGTGCAACCAATGCCAATCACCGCCTGCGGGTGACACCTCTGCCTCTTCTCCTGCGTTACATGTTGGCATTGCTGTCCAATGCACGAGCCTGCGTCCATAGCGCACACACAATTTTCCCTGCGCAGCATTCAGCTGCCCTCATGCCAAACTCTCGCTTCATAGTCACACCACCCTCATGTCTATTTATAAGTGCTTCTGCGATGAGGAGGAAGCGAAGGCACACACTGCAGAGGGTTGGCATGGCCAGGCAGTGACTCTCTTTGAAAGTGTGGGCAATAGTCTACAATGTTGATGAGAATTGATGATAAATTGACGTACGATCATCATTCCAATCCCGTGCCACCTCCGTCACAAAATTGTCACACGCAGTATGCAGCAGCGCATACTAACACCAAAGATTGGTTTGAAGCAGGAGGTGTCGCAAAAGTAGCCACCACAGGTATACAGTGACCCTGTGAAAGTCTCATGAAATTCCTTATGCTTCCTATCAATGCTCCAATACAGTATCTCGGATAACTGTGGTAATTTGTAGCATGAGAGATAATACATGTCAACCACCAAAGATCCCCAGACCCCAAACAAGAGGAGTAGGTGGCATAATAAGCCAGAGAAACCATGACCGAGGTAGGACCCGCAATACTGTGTGGGAAGCACGTGAGCGGGCCCAGGGCCAGGCTCAGTCCCAGCCCTCCACCTTGTGTGACCCAAGGTGCTGTGAGTTACATAGCTATGGGAAATCCGTGTGTCCCCACACACTTCATTCTGTGTAGGTGTCAAATAGCAGAACACCGCAATGGGGGAAGCCTTCTGCGCCCTACCCAAGTCATTCAGTGTATTTGTGCTAAAACACCACAATGGGAAATCTTTGTGCACCCACAGCATAGGTGAGCCATGAAACCCAAAGACAGCATTACACATGAAGAAATCAGAGTGCCCAAAGATGGCAGAGTTTCACCCCACCCAGGACCTCGGCCCACACTTCTGCCCTAGTCATTCAGAGTATTTGTGCCAGATAGCTAAAACACTGCAATGGGAAAGCCGTCTGCACCCTACCCAAGTCAGTCAGTGTATTTGTGCCAGATAGCTGAACACCACGCTGGGAAACCTTTGTGCACCCACAGCATAAGCGAGCCCATGAAACTCAAAGACAGTATTACACATGAAGAAATCAGAGTGTCCAAACAAGGCAGAGTTTCACCCTGCCCAGGACCTCAGCCCACACTACTGCCCTAGTCATTCAGTGTATTTGTGCCAGAAAGCTAAAACACTGCAATGGGAAATCTTTGTGCACCCACAGCATAGGTGAGCCCATGAACCTCAAAGACAGTATTACACATGAAGAAATCAGAGTGCCCAAACATGGCAGAGTTTCACCTTGCCCCGGAACTTGGCCCACACTTCTGCCCGGTGGATAGTGCTGCTGACTGCGGCTACTTCACCGCACCCAAGGAAATGGTATTGTAAGACGCTCTGCACAGGGCCAGAAAGCTATAAAGCCAGTGGATAGTGCTGATAACTGCGGCTACTTCACCACACACAAGGAAAAGGTATTGTGAAATGCTCTGCACAGGGGCAGAAAGCTATACAGCCAGTTGATAGTGTGAATAAATGCAGCTACTTCACCCAACACAGAGAATGGTATCTGTGAAATGCTGTTCTGCAGTGGCCCAGGAAATATTTGCGTACTATTTAGCGATGAGCGTGAGACCTCTGCCTAAGACACTGCCCACATAGAACGGTATAGCTGCAATGATCTGCAGTGGCACAGGAAATATTTGCGTACTATTTAGCGATGATACCTCTGCCTAAGGCACTGCACACATATAACGGTATAGTTGCAATGATCTGCAGTGGCCGAGGAAATATTTGCGTACACTTTAGCGATGAGACCTCTGCCTAATGCACTGCAGACACAGAACAGTATAGCTGTATTGGCCTGCACAGGCCTAGATGCTTAAAGGAGATGTCCCGCGCCGAAACGGGTTTTTTTTTTTTTTAACCCCCCCCCCCGTTCGGCGCGAGACAACCCCGATGCAGGGGTTAAAAAAACCACCCGCACAGCGCTTACCTGAATCCCGGCGGTCCGGCGTCTTCATACTCACCTGCTGAAGATGGCCGCCGGGATCTTCTACCTTCGTGGACCGCAGCTCTTCTGTGCGGTCCACTGCCGATTCCAGCCTCCTGATTGGCTGGAATCGGCACGTGACGGGGCGGAGCTACACGGAGCCGCTCTCTGGCACGAGCGGCTCCATAGAAGACTGCTGAAGACCCGGACTGCGCAAGCGCGGCTAATTTGGCCATCGGAGGGCGAAAATTAGTCGGCACCATGGAGACGAGGACGCTAGCAACGGAGCAGGTAAGTATAAAACTTTTTATAACTTCTGTATGGCTCATAATTAATGCACAATGTACATTACAAAGTGCATTATTATGGCCATGCAGAAGTGTATAGACCCACTTGCTGCCTCGGGACAACCCCTTTAACAAAAAATTAGTGCACAACTGCTCCCAGCCAGCTACAACAGTAATGCACACAATGAGGAGTAGTCCTAAGAAGGACCGTTGGAGTTCTTGAAGAGAGGATCCTACTCTAACACTTTCCCTATATCAGCATCAGCACTTTCCCTAACCTCTGCCAGCATGCGTCTGAGGCGAGCCGCGATCGGGACCAATTTAAGTACTCGGCGGACAGCTGATCCCACCAGCCACTCACTGCTGTTGGCGGGCAGCGAGCTGGTACGTCACAGCAGGAAGTGGTAATGTCTTCCCCGCATGTTTGTTGGCTAGAAAATGCGGGGAAGGGAAATTAAATTGACTCGAGTACCGCGTGGTGTTCGTCTCGAGTAATGAGCATCTCGAGTACCCTAATACTCGAATGAGTATCAAGCTCGGACGAGTGTCTTCGCTCATCTCTAGTAAAATCCCTAAAAATTGTCTGGTCCTTAAGGTATAAAACAGCCTGGTCTTTAAGGGGTTAATGACCTGGTAGAAGGATTGCACAGTAAAATATCAATATTTGCAGATGATACAAAACTATGTAAAATAATTAACACAGGAGAAAACAGAATGTGGTTACAAATGGATCTGAGTTGAGGGCTTGGACAGAAAAGTGGCAAATGAGGTTAAACACTAATAAATGTAAGGTTATGCACATGGGTAGAGGAAATACATGTCACCATTACACTCAAAGTGGCAAACTACTGGGTAACACTGACATGAAAAAGGATGTGGGGATTTTAGTTAACTGTTAAATTAACTGGAGCAACCAGTGTCAGGCAGCTGCCGTCAAAGCAAATAGGATGGTGGGGTGCATTAACCCCTTAAGGACACGGCCTATTTTGGCGTTGAGGACCAAGCGATTTTTTGGTATTTTTCCATCTCCATTTTTCAAAAGCCATAACTTTTTTATTTTTCCGTGGACGCGGCCGTATAAGGGCTTGTTTTTTGCGTGGCGAGCTGTAGATTTTATCGGTGCCACTTTTGGGTACATAGGCTATATCGTAAATTTTTTTTTTTTTTATGATAACAGGGAGAGAAAACGCATCAATTCTGCCATAGATTTCTTTTTCTTTTCAACGATACCAAAATTGTTATATTTTTTTTTAGGTTTTTACACTTTTTTGCAATAAAACCCCCTTTTTTTTGGAAATCTTTTTTTTTTCTCTATAGCTGCATTCAAAGTCCTGTAACTTTTTTATTTTTCTATGTATGGAGCTCTATGAGGGCTTATTTTTTGCGAGACGAGCTGTAGTTTTTATTGGTACCATTTTTGGCATTTTGCCTCTGTTTTTTAGCGGGTTTTTTTACGCTTTTTGTCGTACAAAATAAAAAGCATGTTCAACTTTTTGTACACGTCGTTACGAACGCGTCAATACCCAATATGTGGGGTTTTAATTTTTTTTCCCTTTTTTTATGCTAATATTAGAAAAAGCATAAAAAAGGGGTTTTTTTATATTTTTTTTTATATTTTTCTTTTTTTTACACTTTTCCTTTCTTTTTTTTACACAATTTGAGTCCCTCTGAGGGACTTGCAGCACTATGCTTATAATCGCTGTCATAAGGCATGGCAGAGCTACTGCGCTGCCATGCCTTATTGCTTATACAGCGATTATAGGCACAGGCAATACAGGATGCCAGTGTCTGGCGTCCTGTTGCCATGGTGACAGGCCGGGCTCTTGCGATGACATCGCGAGAGCCTGCCGGAGACACAGAGAGAGCGCGATCCCTCTGTGAACTCTTTCCCTGCCGCGATCTACTTAGATTGCGGCAGGGAAGGGGTTAACAGCGGGGGGTGCATCTCCGATGCCCCCCCGCTGTTGCAGCGGGATGCCGGCTGTGACTGACAGCCGGCTCCCGCTGTGGGATAGCGCGGGATCCTATGTGATCCCGCGCTATCCCCAGGACGTACTGGTACGTCCTGTTGCGGGAAGTACCAGGCTCCCAGGACGTACCGGTACGTCTTGGAGCGGGAAGGGGTTAAAAGAGGTCTAGGGTTACATGATCAGAACATTGTTTTTCCTCTTCACAAGTCACTGGTCAGACCACACATGGAATATTGTGTACAGTTTTGGACACCAGTACTCAAGAAGTACATATCAGAGATTGAGCGGGTTCAAAGGTGGGCAACTAAAGTAATAAATGAAATGAGCATTACCCAGAGAGGTTATCAACATTGGGGTTAATAAGTTTAGAAAATGGCTGGACAACTTCTATATTACAGATGTCCGGATCAGCCAACCTCCTAGTTAATACAGACCCCCGGATGAGCCCTCACAGTTTATTGTGGGGGTTGATCCAGAGGATTTGTATTAACTGTGTGGGCTGAACCAAGAAATCTGTATTAATGCAAATTCTCGACCAGTCCGCATGATTAATACAGACCTCCTAGATCACATAATTAAGACCCACTGGAGCAGTCACCATAGTTAACACAGACTCCCTGGACCTACTCCATAGGTAATCCCAAAATTAATTCAGACCTCAGATCTAACCAAAAATTAAATTTACTCAACTCTGCTCCTGTTCTGGGTGATGGCACCACCGTCATTGCACTGGGTCTTGGTCTGGAAGCAGGAAGAGCAGTTGCTTCTGACACTCTGGGTCCTCTTTTGTTAGGGGTGCTGCACTACATCCTAATGCCACTCTTGTCACACAGTACGTTCTGATAAGAGGCATCAGGACACAGTGTAGTGTGGGCGTCAGGATGTAACACGCACTGCCAGCACCCAGAGAAGCAGTGAGTAGTATAGTAGACCATGCCCACTTTCTATGCTCTCAGGGCTTCATGTAGCAATGAGCACTTCCATCACTGTGGGTTGGTGATAAATTTATAACTTGGCACAATCTCACTTACATCTCAGGCAGATATACAAATGATTAGAGTTGTTGTGTGAGTAGATGAACAGTCTTGCCCCTTGTGGCCCAAAAAATTGGTCCTCTTGACCTGTAAAATGGCTCTCAGAGGCTAGTTGTGTAGTGGACCCCTTTGTCTGCTTGTGTAGAGCTTGTTGACCACTAGATATGCCTCTACTGTGCAGTCGAAGATATTTTGCCCAGTTAATAGTGTTTGAGAGGAGGCACAGTATTGGAATACAAGAAGCTGGATGGTTGAATCAATGAATTTCCCATTCACCTTGGCTGTTCTGACCAGACTATTAGCAAGTGTTGGTACCAGTGTTTATGTGAGAGCACACACACAGGGGCACTGGAGTCAGGATGCCCTTGACAGACCACCAGTAGAGAGGATCATCTGCATATAAGCAGCTCCAATTGTTTCATTGTTTGCTATCCAGAGACAGGTGGCACCATTGTTACAGACCCCTGTGTCTGTTGGAACCATTTGCAGTCACTTGGCTGAAGGACATTTGGTTTCACAGTACCTATTACACGTCCTGCCTTTCACACCCACCCACCATCGCCTCCATTTGCAGTGGTGTTGTGATTGACAAAACTGGACTGCTACAGAGTAGAACTAGGTTGCCTTCAGTAACAAATCTAGATTTACTTCGGGTGCTGACAACGGCCATGTCTGTGCTTGGGACCCTGGGGTGAGCATCGCAATCCTGCCTTTGCTCTGGAGCGGCAGACTTTCCCCACTGCTGATGTGATGGCCTGGCGGCCATCACAAACAACAGTCAGTCACCCCTAGTAGTGGTATGAGGGACAATGACAGCTGGTCACCAGGTTAATCACCAATAGAACATGTACGGGATCATCTGGGACATCAACTTCGAAAGCCTACGAGTTTGCACAATCTGTAAGCCCAGTTACATCTTGCATTCAAGCTTGAAGCAATACAACAGGGTACTAGAGCCTCCATGCCCATCCGTATCACATCTTGTATCCAAATTAGAGGCAGTACAACAGGGTACTAGAGCCTCCATGCTGCCCGTATCACATCTTGTATCCAAGCTAGAGGTGATACAAGTTACTAGAGCCTCCATGACGCCCGTATCACATCTTGTATCTGAGTTAGAGGTGGTACAGCAGGGTACTAGAGCCTCCATGCCACCCGTATCACATATTGTATCCAAGCAAGAGGCAGTATAACAGGGTACTAGAGCCTCCTTACCCAACCATATCACATCTTGTATCCGAGTTAGAGGTGGTACAACAGGGTACTAGAGCCTCCATGCCGCCCGTATCACATCTTGTATCCAAGCTAGAGGCAGTACAAAGTTTTTCACAATAAATTATCCTTTAGCTCTGATATTGTAATCACTTCTATCAATGTTACAATCACACAGAGAAAGCTTCAAGGGGTTGTCCCGCGCCGAAACGTTTTTTTTTTTTTTTCAACAGCCCCCCCGTTCGGCGCGAGACAACCCCGATGCAGGGGTTAAACAAGAACACCGGACAGCGCTTACCTGAATCCCCGCGCTCCGGTGACTTCTTACTTACCTGCTGAAGATGGCCGCCGGGATCTTCTCCCTCGGTGGACCGCAGGGCTTCTGTGCGGTCCATTGCCGATTCCAGCCTCCTGATTGGCTGGAATCGGCACGTGACGGGGCGGAGCTACAAGGGGTCGCTCTCCGGCACGAGCGGCCCCATTCAGAAAAGAAGACCCGGACTGCGCAAGCGCGTCTAATCTGGTGATTAGACGCTGAAAATTAGACGGCTCCATGGAAACGAGGACGCTAGCAACGGAACAGGTAAGTGAAAAATTTCTTATAACTTCTGTATAGCTCATAATTAATGCACAATGTACATTACAAAGTGCATTAATATGGCCATACAGAAGTGTATAGACCCACTTGCTTTCGCGGGACAACTTCTTTCATTTGAATCTGACAACCCCTTCTAGGTGCTTGATTTTTTTTTTACAATGAGTGTATCTATAATATTCAGACATATAAGTGAAAATTTGTAAGTTTGTTTCTTTGTTCTTTATTGGCATGCCTTGATGAATCTCAACCAAACTTGGTGCACATACTCTTCATGATCCAATACTGGGGGTTCGACTGTTTGTTGCCCATAACAACCAATCACAGCGCAACTTTCATTTTGCTAGAGCAGCTTACGTAATGATAGGCTCCTACATGCCTTGATGGATCTCAACTAAACTTGGTACACATACTCTTCATGATCCAACTTATAAGTTAAAAGAAGAAATAGTAGAACAAAATATTACAGCCTGTAAAGTCCTGAAAAATAAATTAATGATTTAATTAATGGTGGATGTTTTTCTTTACATCTCGGACAGAAAAATGGCTGCACTCCTATAATAAATTGGCTCTTTTAATATGTAAGTCGTCAATGACTTAATTGGATTGCATTCCCAAAGAAAAATAATATTTTTTGTATTAAATATAAGTGGAGTAAGTCTAAGGGCTCATGCAGATGACCGGGTCAGATCCAGCTGCGAGAATTCCCACAGCGGGATGCGAGCCATGGCCTTGCACTGACCCCCGCGACTCAACTTCTCTGGCGTCTCCTCCGCTCTGCTATGTGCTAGCTGCAAAGCAGAGCCGGTGCGTCAGAAATAGGACATGCCGCAATTTGTTTACCGCGCGAGTTTTCATATGGTCAAATGGCGGCCTTCTGCATAGGATTGCATAAACTCATACAATCCTATGGCAGCGTACGCGGGCAGAAAGTCTGCAGGAAATCCCACCGCGGAATTTCTGCCCGTGTGCATTTGGCCTAAGGTATAACGCTCAGCAGTTTAAACAAATATCTTTATTTCTCTTCCCCACATAGATACACAGATGTTACATATAGCAAGACTCATACATGACTGGATATTATTAGATCAGTTGCTTCATGATTTAGAAATATCTGTGCAAAACCCCTAACACCATTGCTTGTGTGCAATCCCTTTCCCTGACATTATAAATTCCCTCAGTAGTTATTTCCAGTGTATTCACCCTGACATTGTGAACTCCTTGCTGACGTGTAATTCAAAGAAAAGGTATTTTGCTATGGCAACAGTAGTCAGGGGAAAAGGTGTAATAAAATCATTTTAAACATCATCAGACCTAAGCCAATTTTAACAGCCTATCATGTAGAAATAAGAAAACTTCCATAGTTCATGGGGTTAGACCATTTGGCCCAAAACTAATAAATCCTATTTATTCATTATGAAAACTTTTTTAACCCAAAATCCAACCCTAAAAGAAGTCCAAGATTCTGGTCAGAAAATGTCACTTTTTATTATATGGAAATACAGATATTGCAGTAGAAATATTCCCGTTACCCTTCCATGAACCCTTCAAAACGTCCACAGTTCTGCTTTAAAAACATATTTTATGTGGAGCAGAAATGATTGTGATTGAATAGAGATCCTGCAGTAATCCAATTAATGTATACAGCATTTAGCCAATACGGACTTTATTGCTCTAGTTGTAGTGTTTGATGTTTCTTTATTTTTGATATTGGTGTAGAAGAGATGTAACCGATGGCCACCTACATTGTATTAGTTATCAAAATAAAGACCTTATCTACAAATCTGTTTTACTTACAAGACAGCAACAGAGAATTCTGCATTCCTCTAGTTAGATCTGAGCTTTCAAGATAGGAATACATTTCTAGGAAGATAAATTGTAGTGAAAATTACTTCTTACGTAGCAAACCAATACTATAGTATAAACTAAATGAACTCCTATGGCTTGGCTTGCATGTTGATCATGATTCTTATCTTTTAGATGGTAGATTCAATGTGCATAATATGGGAGATACTTCAAAATTGACTGAACAATTTTCCATTAAAAATAACTATAAGAGTCAAGCAGTTAGATATCAAGTATACCAATTTGCAAAATGTATTTAAGATTTCATGATTCTTTAACATACAGTATATTCATAATATGTTATATTTAACTTTTCCATTTGCAATGGGTTTACAAGTCTTCAAAAATAAGTCTTACATTAAGGTTCTAATTAAACCCTAAGTGCCTTATACAGTAGCTGTAAATGGGACCAAAGCTCCAAAGATGCCTAGCCGAGCCGTTTTGCCAAGTAACCCCATTTTTATTAAATCAAAACAAAATGTAGAAAGTACCCCAGCATCCAAGGCAAAATGTCCAGTTTAGTTGGCTCCAAAGCATCGACAACTGTATTTTGACCCAAGCAGGAATCCTAAAAAATTTACCTTTGTCCATTTAAACATTGAATTCTAAGGCCTCATGTCCACGGGGAAAATCAGGCCCGCCGCGGATTCTCCATGCAGAATCCCGCAGCGGGTCTCTCCTTTCCCGCGGACATGAGGCTAAAAAGATTAAACTTACCTGTACGGACGCTGCAGATCTTCCCTCCGTCGCGGCCGGATCTTCTTTCTTCGGCCCAGCGGATGTGCTCGGCAGGTATGGGTGTTCCGCGGATCCAGACGGCTTCCATAGGCTTCAACAGAAGCCTGCGGGAGCTGTCCCCGCGGGAGACCCGCATTAAAAATGGAGCATGCTGCGGGTGTTTTCCCACAAACGCAATCCGCGCCTCAGGGGAAAATGATATCCGCAGGTATTTAACTACCTGCGAGTGTCCAATGCATCCCTATGGGGCGCGGATCAAGCTGCGGGAAAAACGCTGCGGACTTTAAATTACATTTTCCCCGTGGACATGAGGCCAAACTGTTGGAGTAAATAAAAATGAACGTTTAGACTTAGATGTTGGCATACGTTCTGCATTTTTATTATTTGGTCCCTCTTGAGCCACAGTAAAATCCTTTTGCCCCTACTCATAGATGACCAAATCTCACTGTAGAGCTCGAGTCTAAATGGTTTAAACTAAAGTGTTGTAAATCTAAGAGTTTAATTTTTGAAATCCCGTGTGAACAGTAGCTTCACACAAAACTAAAATGTACTTGGATAAAATTGTTGGATGTGTCGATTCCAAACCTCCCTCATTTTTCCTACATATTTTTTCAATTCCTTACAGAGATTGTCGCTGCTCCGATTATCAATGATGAGGTTTATCTAATTTCCCTCTTTCAAACACAACACTAGAGCCAAGGACTTGTGGAATCTAATGAATTTAGCAGTACTTTACATTTTACGTAAGGTAGGAAAAATCCAAATAGCCAAAGAAAAACCACCAAACACTACAACATAATGTAAACTTCATGCAGATGTTGTCCTTGGTGTGATTTAAGTCCAGGACCCTAGTAATAGAAAGCAACAATGCTAATCACTGAGCCACCATGCTGCTCTCATTGAGCAATAAAGGCCCCCAAAGAATTACTAATAGTTTATTTGATTTCTTTGATTTTAGTATTAATTTTGCAATAGTTCTGTTTGGTTTTAGGAAATGGGAACCATCAGTATTGCAGAAAACAAGTTCATCTTTACCACACAATCATGTTTTGTTCAGTTACGAATAGTGTTTTCGCAAAATGGCCCTCGTTTGTATCCATTGTATGTCCATATAAGGGTATGTTCACATTGCAGAATTCACCACTGAATTTTTTTAGTGAATTCCGCTTTAAAATACTGTGTCAGAATTTGCTGCTTTCAGCCGTGGTGCGAAAACACAACTTTCCAAGTCGAAATTCTGATTTTGTTCATTGACAGCACATTTGGATCTGTCCCAAAAAATGCAGGAAACAGCAGTATTACAAAACAGAATTAATGTTACTTTTCCAAGGTATGTAATATAACATATAACGCAATGATGAATAGTGAACAGGTTATAATACAGCACCTCATTACTAAGAATATAATAAACCATATTCAGTATCTTTGTTTCTAGAGCTTGAATTATTGTATAGCATTAGGCCTCTGTCTTTATCTGTGAGTGATGTCCCTTTAAATAATGATTCTTGCAGTGTATATCTACATAACAGGCCTGTTTAACTGACTGAGTCTTTATGAATGTGCACACCTACTATCTGTAAGGAGGTCGACCTCACTCACGGTCCGTGGATTACAGAAGAAAATAGCACTGCTCAGACGTTCCTCAGTCAGTCTCTGTTTGCTCAGTCTACTGTAGTAAGGTTCACTTGAACCCACACTTGTAGCTTCTGTCCTGTTGGAAAACTTTGGCTCTGTACCACTTTGTACTACTCGGCAAAAGTCTCTCTCTCACAGAAGCTGGTGTCCTCAGCCTTCTGAGGCAATGTCCTGAAAACGCTGCCTCATCCAAGTAAATAGGCCAAGGAGTAAGTATTGTCCCTTCTCACCCTCTCTGGCAGCACCTCTCTCTGCAGCTTACACTCCCTGAACTACTCTTATGTCACAGTTCCAAACTTTTTTTTTTATTTTGCAGAGCTGAAATAACCTTAAAGGACCCCTAACCATCATCTCCTATGCTTAGTGTCTGACTCTAGTCTCATGAAATTATAGAGCCTATATTATCCCCTTGTGGGTAGCTGCTTACAGGTGCACTATATGCCTCATTTATAGAAAGGAACAAGCAGGTGTCACGTAGCAAATTCAGTCTTTCCTGGACATCCTGTACAGCAGCACATACATATGGGGATGTAGCACGTGTTAGAAATACCCCAAATCAAAACATTCTAACTGAAGAATATCCTGTAATGGTATATGAAAGTATCAGGCATGCCCCATTATGCCATTCAGCAGATGCTCTCCACTGAAACTTGAGCACATTCTGCCCATGATATTCATGTGGGTCAGGTCAAGTGAGCACAGACTTCTTCTGAAGGAGGACTTCCTTTTCTTCTATAACAAGAGGTAATAGCCTGTCTAAGCTATCTAGGTAAAGTGGGTTTGGAGGCTCTCTCCCCTAAGTTTTGGCCATATGTGAACACAAACAAGTGATCCATTTTACGGAAATTCTCATTCCAGGAAGCATAGATCTTAAGATACCTACTTACATCCAGTGTCCTTAGGTGCCTCTCCTACTCTGATGTAGATTTTGTACAGAAGGCTGGTTGAACTATCTCCATATTGATGTTGGCACAAGATGAGCATTTAGGCCTGAATGAGAACAGAATTCTCAATACCACCTTATCCATATGAAAGGATATGCAGGGTTCCCTTGCAGCTTGCTGACCCATTTTGCAGATGAATTGCTACTAAGAAAATTACGTTTTCTGTGGGAGAGAACTAATTTCCTTCCTGAATGCGCTTCAAAGGAATGCTCACACAGTCTCCTCAAAACCAATCATGCAATGCAATTTAATCTAGATTATCTGACCATCAAATCTCCCACGACTCTGGTTGGTACAAATATACATTTAACTTTTGCCTATAATATTGAAGATGATCTCTTACCATATGTATGTTACTTCTCATATCACCAACTCATGGAATCATAGAATGGTAGAGTTGGAAGGGACCTCCAGGGTCATCGGGTCCAACCCCACGCTCAGTGCAGGATTCACTAAGTCATCCCAGATAGATGTCTGTCCAGCCTTTGCTTGAACACTTCCATTGAAGGAGAACTCACTACCTCCCATGGTAACCTGTTCCACTCATTGATCACCCTCACTGTCAAAAGCTTTCTCTAATATCTAATTTGTGTCTCCTCCCTTTCAGTTTCATCCCATTGCTTCTAGTCTTTCCTTGTATAAATGAGAATAGGGCTGATCCCTCTGCGCTGTGACAGCCCTTTCCTCATAAGACATGATTTGCAGACCACTCACCATCCTGATAGCTCTTCTCTGAACTTGCTCCAGTTTGCCTAAGTCTTCCGTTTAAGGAGAACTCACCACCTCCCATAGTAACCTGTTCCACACATTGATCACCCTCACTGTCAGAAAGTTTTTTCTAATATCTAATCTGTGTCTCCTCGCTTTCAGTTTCATCCCATTTAGTCTCCCCTTGTGTAAATGAGAATAGGGCTGATCCCCCTGCACTGTGACAGCCCTTCAGATATTTGCAGACAGCTCTTACGTCTCCTCTCAGCCTTCTTTTTTGCAAGCTAAACATTCCCAGATCCTTTAACTGTTCCTCATAGGACATGATTTGCAGACCGCTTACTGTCTTGGTAACTCTTCTATGTCTTTTTTAAAGTGGGGTGCCCAGAACTGGACACAGTATTCCAGATGAGGTCTGACTAAGGAAGAGTAGAGGGGGATAATTACCTCACATGATCTAGACTCTATACTTCTTTTAATACATCCCAGAATTGTGTTTGCCTTTTTTGCTGATGCATCACATTGTTGACTCATGTTCAGTCTGTGATTTATCAATATACCCAAGTCTTTTTAACATGTGCTGCTTCTTAACCCAATTCCTTCCATTCTGTATGTGCTTTTTTTCATTTTTTCTTGCCCAGATGTAGGACGTTGCATTTCTTCTTGTTAAATACTAGAGATGAGCGAACGTACTCAGCCACGCCCCTTTTTCACTCGAGCACCGCAATTTTCGAGTACTTCTCTACTTGGGTGAAAAGATTCGGGGGGCACCGTAGGTGAGCAGGGGGTTGCAGAGGGGAGTGGGGGGGAGAGTTAGAGAGAGAGAGCTCCCCCTGTTCCCCACTGCTACCCCCCGCTCCACCATGCCATGCCCCGCTCCCCGGCGCCCCCCGAATCATTGCACCCGAGTAGCCAGGTACTCGAAAATAGCGATGCTCGATCGAGTAATTACTCGAAACGAGTACGTTTGCTCATCTCTATTAAATACCATTCTGTTAGTCGCCACCAAAGGCAAAAACATCCTTGAAAGAGATTAATTCTGGTTGGTCAAAATTTTTGAATGTCTACTCAGAATTGCTTCATTAAGGATTCTTTAACAAAGGATCTACCAAGGTAAGCTGAAAAAGCAGAGACTTGAACTCTGATAGTTCTGGGATTTAGATCCTTATCAAATGCACTTTGCAGGAACTATAGGATATTTCCATTTCATGGTTACTCTATCAAAATCCTTCTTGAAGGTGGACACTATGCTGACATTGGCTTTTTTACCATACCTTGACAGCCAACACGGCATGCCTTTTTGTCATGACATTAGATTGAGCAAACTTCTCATCATTGATTCTCACTGTCATCAGATCTATCTCCTGCTGACCAGCTGAGCAAACACTTCTGTATGAAGGGGTCACCCACCTGAAATTGGTTAGAGGCTGACCCAGGGTGTCCACATGCTTCGGTAACCATGTATGTGGCTAAATTGTCTTCTGCATATGCCTCTGCTCCAGTCAAAACCCCTGCCACTTCTCTTATAAGGACCAGGAATCTTGTGTTCTATGCCAGTTCATGTAGGCCACCATGTGGGCATTGCCTGGACTTATACAGCTCTGGTGGACAATAGATGATAAAATAAGAGAAGAGACATAGAAACCACTCTGTTCCCTGGCACTGGAAGATTACATCCTCTCCTCGATAATTTAGAGCTTTGCATTGTAGTTCCTACAACTAGGTTAGACAATAAAAAAGACACAGGGGGGAGGACCTAAGGCTATTTTCATATGGTTTATTTAACGTTTGAGTTAACTCTTCATGTCAGCTATACAAAGTATGTGATAGGGGACACATCCCCATACGTATGTGTTTGCGTCCAGAAAACCTCCTTTTTCACTTCTTACAAGCTGTGTCTCAGCTCACCGTTCTGAGCCTTTTTCAACAAGCAAAAAGTAAGTGTGCCCTTTGTTATTACAGGGGTTTAATTACTTTTTCTCCCTACACTATGGAAAGTGTATCCATAAAATCAATAAAAGACATGCAAAATAGAATTGTTTGGGTGTTATTAGATCAGTTGAATTGTGTTTTGTCTATAAGTAGCAAGCAGACCACATCTTATTTGTAATCAATGCAGAAATTCTGGTGACTCCAAAGGATTCACTTACCTTTTTTTCAAACATATGGTTTTTCATCACCCAGTTCTACTGTTCTATATACTTTAAGATATGGGTACCATGGTTGTCTATGTTATTAGTCAGTAAAGAACGAAGATGTTTAGTTTAGAGTTTCCACTGGGAGATCTGAATGGAACACTCATTTTCAGTGAGGAAAGATGAAGATGATCATATACATACCCTCCAGATGTTAGGTTTCCCTTATATATGTACTTGCAAATGTTTCCTGTTTTTCCAGGTGCTCAAGCAATATCATTATGAATTCCATCCCTATCCTGTGTCAATGAGTGTGAACCAAAAAAATGTGGCGGATTGCATATTTGTGTTTGTAGACTTGTAATAATTATTGGAGTTGTTGAAGAACAGAAATGAGTTTGATGAATATTAAATCATTGTTATGAAAGTGGGAAAAAAATCTATTCTATAATTCGGTTAAACAATTTACAATACAACTGTAATCTGTCATGTCGTAAACTTTTCAATAGCTTTTCATGACATATCTGTTAAAGGGATGCATTAGACAGATGCCTATCAGTGGCATACCTTACCCACAAACTATAACAACATCCCTTTAACGGATACGACTTTAACGGATACATCATGAACAGCTATTGATAAGCTCATGATATATAAAATATGACATTATAGTCTATTAGCGACAGATGCAACTGTTGTCATCCGTCACAGCCTTGTGTAATGTATGTGCCGGGAGCTTTTCTTGGCATATTTCTTAAACGGAAACAAATTTTTTAAGGCGAACAAGGCTTTATCTGCAGTAAATTGATATGGCTGCTGCTCCACGGTTACAAACTACAAATAAACCCTGTGTGTTATCTGATCATGCCTGTTTGCTAACATACCTACACCTAAACAATATAGACAAGTCTGGTGTTAGTTAATATTATTCCTGCATGGCTAAGGAGATTTCTAAGCTATGTTTCCTCCCAGATATAACAACATGCACAGCCATGTCAGTAGGAGAGAAAAGGTCAGGTAGGAGAAGACACGTGGCACAGTCTACAGCATTGAGAGAAAGGAGGGATAAAAAGAGCATGCTTCAGGGCACAATCAGTCAGCTCTGAACTTGCCGTTCCACAAGCTGAAGGTCAGAGATGTATATGTAAAGGGTCACGCTACTAATTTTGCTGGTTTCTGTATTTTATTTAATTTTATCTGTTAATAGTTTGATTTATATAGTCCTTGCTGTTTGTTTAAGAAAAGCGAAGATGGTGAATTGCGAATGGCTGGTGGTGTGGCACAACCGGAGAGTCCAGTGGCTTACGTGAGAACATTGCCTTTGTGTAAGAAAAAAAAAATTACAGCACTAGATAAGCTATACGAAAAGTCAGATGATCTACCGAGACCAGGGGAATTAGTGACAAAGTAGAAAAAACGGAATATCACAGGAAGGAAGCTCCCGTGAGAGAGTTATTGAGTCAGGTACTGCAAGTGAAGCAGAAATGGTAAGGAGATTTGTACAACAGACCTAATTTTCTGGACATGTCTTCTACCCTCAAGGCACAATGTGTTAAAAGACAATAGTTACCACACCACACTACCAGCCATCAAACCAGAGTAATGTTATATTTAACTGTTTTTCAGTGCCACTAATTGGCATGCTTCTTTAGTTTGCATGGGGCAGCCAACAACTGGATGGAGACAGCACCACAGACAGACTAAAATCCTTCAGCTCTCAATAAACCAGTAAAGAGACTGGTAAAAAAAAACTTTCATATACACAGGGGGAAGGGAGTTAAACCAACATCCAGTATGTGAGACTAGTTTGCCTTTCCTTTTAACCATTGTGGCCATGTTTGATTGCTGCAGGGTCTTAGGGAGGAGTTTAAGTGGCAATCTTTGCTGCTCAAAGTCATCATTGCTCTGAGCTGATAGTGAGAAGTTGGAACTTGATGCCATCAGGTAACCTAGACTGTTAGGTAAAGGAAAGTGCAGGAAGCAATTAAAAGGAAGTGGAGGATCTTCAAAAATTGATGCGTGTGATGCTGGAGGAGAAGGTGCACCAAGCTCATCTGTAGGATATACCCCTCTTTTATATCGGACAGCTATCCAGCTGAAGGAGCTATGCTGTGCTCAATGAACAATGCATTTGTTGGGGGGGGGGGGCTATTAGCTTAGTGTCTCCCAACATTGAGGATTCCCCAAGGTGGGATGAAAAGAAAGTGTGAGAATTACACCTCGTGTATCCATTCAATAAAGTAAATTCAAGGTGAACTGTATCTCACCTGGTGCATGGTGGGTTAACCCTGACAGGGGTAATCCTACCTGCACCCCACATCCATGTTGGCATTGAATTCAATAACCTTTGTTCGTTATCTGGGGGTTACCGGAGAGACGTCTGGAGTTGGAAACGCTCTCTGGTGGAACCAGGAGTCTAAATCGCACAATAACCAACAGCAATGAAAAATCCAGTGCCTTTTTCAAGAATGCATGAAAAAGGCACATAGTGTGGTGCCAATATGTGTGGCAATTTATGAATAAAGAAGTTTACCAGCATACGGTCTGCTGATAGAATATTCCATTCTGAAAGTGCACCTCGAAGAGTCCCGAAGTCCCGAAGAGTGTGGGGTGGATTTTTCATTACCCTTGGCAAAGGGGGAATGAGGACCCTCCAAAATAACAAACAACAGGGGCCCTGCAGGGGGTAGGACGTTAGTACTTGACATCCCAGCTGTTTATAAAGTTGGAGTGACACTCTCCTCCACCAGGGATGAGGCTAGTATAGTCAGGCCAAGAACACATGAAAAGCTGCACGGCACCAAAGGGGCCCAAGTCGGACTGTTGGAACAAACCCAATCTTCATTAAACTCCTTCTTGGTTGAAGGCACCACTCTATTGACTGAAACGGAGGCCCTAGTACAGAAGCAATCCACACATCAGATGTCCAACATGTCCACACTTTAACTCTTCCTCTACGCACTGTAACTCAGGCCCCTTCCAGGTCCTGCTGCGCCTGACATGTGCTCTCCACTACCAATCACAATATTACAGTATAAGATACAACAGTTGACACCCAGCAATTGTAAGCAAAAGCCGCATTTGCATGACATTCTCATATAATCATCATTAACCCTATGTGATATGAACTACAGCTAACCATAAACTATATGAACCAAACTTTTCCCATTATTTCTGCGGAACCCTGGAATGCTACCCATCTACACCCAGTGAGCAATTAGTGGCAGGTTAGAGAAACTGAATCTTGAGATTTTTATATGAGTCTTTAAATTGCCTTTCTCCGTATCTCCAACTAGCACTGGAGGATGCCGTGTAAGGTTGAAAAATGTTGAAGTGAATAGTCTGTTTACACTGTTGCGTCATTGTCAATCCTTCTAGATAAACAAACCTGGTCAAGAGCACATTGGACCTTTATAGCAATTGCTGTGAGTGTAAAGCCTTAGTATAAGTGCTTGTCAAGCACCACCAAGTGCAAGAGATAGCATCCAGCCATCACGAGCCCTTGTGCACATGTGCTTACTGGGGAACAAGCTTTGGAAAACTAGTGCAACCATGGTCCACTATTGTGGTATTCCCCATCGTAGAAGAGGGCCCCTTAGTGATCTGAGGAAGCACTGAAGAAGAACTCACCACCTCCTGTGGTAACCTGTCCCACTCATTGATCACCCTCGCTGTCAGAAAGCTTTTTCTAATATCTCATCTGTATCTCCTTCCTTTCAGTTTCATCCCATTGCTTCTAATCTTTCCATTCGCAAATGAGAATAGAACTGATCCCTCTGCACTGTGACAGCCCTGAAGATATTTGTAGACCACTATTAAGTATCCTAGCAGCCTTTTTTTTGCAAGCTAAACATTCCCAGAACCATTAACTGTTTCTCATAGGACATGGTTTGCATCCTGGTAACTCTTCTCTGAACTTGCTTCAGTTTGTCGATGTCTTCTTTAAATTGGTGTACCCAGAAATGCACACAGCATTCCAGATGAGGTCTGACTAAGGAAGACTAGAGGGGGATAATTATCTCATATGATCTAGACGCTATGCTTCTCTTAATACATCCCAGAATTGTGTTTGCCTTTTTTGCTGCTGCATCACACTGTTGACTCATGCTCAGTCTATGATCTATTTGAATACCCAAGTCTTTTTCACACATGCTGCATCTTAGCTCAATTCCTCCCATTCTGTATGTGCTTTTTCACTATTCTTGCCCAGATGTAGGACTTTGCATTTCTCCCTGTTAAATGCCATCCTGTTAGTTGCCGCCCACTGTTCAAACTTGTCCAGATCTGTTTGAATTCTCTCTCTCTCTTCTTTAGTGTTAGCTATCCCTTCTAGCTTTGTGTCATCAGCAAATTTGATCAGTTTCCTCTCAATTCCCCAAACTCCAGAATTGAACCTTGAACTCCAGCACTGCAAGGCAACGATGCTAAGCACTGTGCTTCTTCTTTCTCTGGAAGAGAACAACAAACACAGAGAGAACATACAAACTCCATGCAGATATTATGCTTGGCCAGATTTGAGCCCAGGACCCCAGCACTGCAAGGCAACTGTGCTAACCACTGAGCCACCACCCCTAGTATTCAATATTAGATTTAGGGCTTTTTATGAACTTCCACTTCGGTTCAAACTAATTCGGACCAAAAACCAAACTTTTGAAGAGCTCACTCGTCTCTAAAAAAAGGCATTCATTGCACTTAAAAAAAGCCATTCAAGTCCCTTTTAGACCCTTTTGAAGAAGTAACCTTTACAACTGTGGCAGAGAATTCCAGAGTGTGATTGTTCTTTTAGTAAAGAATCTCTTCCTGTTTTGATGTAGAACGTTTCATTTACTTGCCTCATTGTGATATATTTGTTCCCCAATGACAATTTAGGCTCTGCTACACTGACAAACTTAGCTTTGCAACATCAGCCAGATAGTCTTGCATTGTCTCAGCTGACAACTGGGTATTTGTCATTTCTTATTTTCCATTTGTTATGCTGTCGTAAGTGATTACTGGTGCAAAGCAAAGTCAACAGTGTGAATGTGTCAGGAAAAAAAAAAGTCTTTTGAATATCTGTATCAAATTTGTCAGGCATTTACCTTAAGCCAGAATAACATGCGATCATGAAGCTGCTGTTCAATGGCCGCCTGCAGCGGGGAGCTCTCAATGGGCTCTTTATTTGTTAAAGATGGATTATTTGAAATAAATTACAGGGCACTTTGACTGGATAAACAGAGTCTCAGTGGCTGTGGCATGCTATACATGCTTAATTGAGCCACAGAAATCTTAAATGACTACTGAACTGTATAATCATCTTTGATTTTGCTGATCAAGTTGATTCTTGAAGCCTGAAACTGAGCTATTGAGAGACGTGAAAAGGAACTCTACCTGGAGGAAAATAGAAAGTTTAATCTGGAATATATACTTATAATATTTCGGAAACCACAGGGATAGAGGGCTCCATTAAGGGAACACAAGGCAGCTTTACAAGTGAATGATCGGCGTGTCATTTTTATTTGAACTTGATATGTTAAGCGTCCCGCATGTTTGTGTTGCATAAGCCCACTTAAACTTTGTAAATTGCAATAGATTCGAAGGCAAAATAAAACTATTGCACTTTCTTATTTCTGGTATGATAAGTTTAATTAAAGAAAACACTCTGGATGAAGCAACATCAAGGATTATATTCCGAGTACACACTGGCGTAGTCAGCGGCAAATAAAGGCTACTTCACGACCTTGAGCTAAACGGCTACTTTCTTTGCTCTTCTACATAGTTTTCTCATGCACTATGGGTCATTTTTCTGTTCACTTTTGTGTGCACCTCCAGGTATGCGGATAATATACGGTGTGGGAGTGTATGTGAATGTGCTACTATCTGTACATGATTGTGTGTGGATGAGTGCATTTCATGTGTAAGTGTATTTAAATGTATGTTAGCTTATGAGTGTATACATATGGGTTAGTCTATGTGTGTGTATAGGATTGCATGTTAGTGCATTTTGTGTTTTAGAAGTGCGATATGCAAATGAGTGAGGGAATAATGCTTCCACAGCACCACCTATTGGAAGATAGCTAACTTATAAGTCAATATTTGACCCAGGGTCTAAGTAAGACCCATTATACCCCTCTGATGCTCTCTGCCATTGTGCTCTCCACAAAAAAAAAAAGGTTTTGGCCTGAACTCACATGTGGAAGTACTGTGTGTTAGTATATGTGAGTGTATGTGTGCTGCTAGTGTGTGAACATACAGTACCGTAAAAAATGTTTTGGGCAGGTTCAGAAAAATCCTGCAAAATAAGAATACTTAAAAAAAAATAGAAGTGTTAATATAGTTTTTTGGTCAATTAAGAAAAAATCAAAGTGAATGAACAAAAGGAAAATTAAATCAAACCTATATATGGTGTGACCCCCATTTGCCTTTAAAACAGCATCAATTTTTCTACCGTCTTTCCCCCAAAAATAAGACACTGTCTTATATAATTTTTTGCCCCAAAAAGGGCATCGTGTCTAACTTTAGGGGGGGGGGGGAACACCATATACTCACCTGGTCCGCGCCGTCCCGATGCCTCCCGATGGTCTTCGGCGGTGGTGCTGCGGTAAACTGCATCCTCCTCATCTCACTGCTGAGCTTCTTTTGGTGACGGGGTTTTAAATACCCCACCTCCACCAAAGTGAGCGCTGTGATTGGCTGATCGAGCACCAGAAGCCAATCACAGCCGGCGCTCGATGAGCCAATCAGAGCCATTCAGTGATGTCATTCACTGAATGGCTGTGATTGGCTCAATAAGCCCTGGCTGTGATTAGCTGCTGGTGCTCGATTAGCCAATCACAGCGCTCACTTTGCTGGAGGCGGGGTATTCAAAGCCCCGTCACCAGCAGAAGCTCAGCTGTGAGACAAGGAGGATGCAGTTTACCGCAGCACCGCCGGAGACTATCGGGACGACGCGGACCAGGTGAGTATTGATTTTTTTTTGGGGGGGGGCACTTTAGCTAGGTCCTATTTTTGAAAGAGGCCTTATATTTCAAGCCTCCCCCGAAAACCTGATAGGTCCTACCCCGAAAGTAAGACCTATTTGGGGGGAAACACGGTAGATATACTTGCACACAGTTTTTGAAGGAACTCAGCAGGGAGGTTGTTTCAAACATCTTGGAGAACTGCAGATCTTCTGTGGATGTAGGCATGCTCAAATCCTTCTGTCTTTTCATCTAATCCCAGACAGAATGGATGATGATGAGATCAGGGTTCTGTAAATTCATATCCTCACTTCCAGGACTCCTTGTTCTTCTTTACACCTTTGGTGCGCAAATGTACACAAAAGTAGAGCATGCTGCATTTTATCTCACATGCGCGAAATGCACATGCAAAAAAAGGAATCAGAATGAACCCATTGACTACGTCAGTGTACAGTACGTTACTATCTGTTTGTGTCTTGAAAGTACTGTAGTATATGTTAGTTTATGGAAGTATAATACATACAGATGCAGCATGCGCCAAACTAGCATTTGGCACACTATACCTATTTATTTAACATTACAAATAATTCAGTTTCAGAGGTTCTGCGGTTGTATTAGGGCTGCTTCAGATGAGGGTTTTTTTTGCCTTTCTCTGGATTAACAAGGAGGGGGGAGTGGAAGCAGGCTGAACTAGATGGACATTGTCTCCCTTCAGCCCAACATACTATGTTACTTTGAGTGTATGAGCATTCGTGTATACTTCAGTGCAAATTTGCGCAGTGAATAAGGTTTGATTAGGTAGATTTGTGCAAGTATCGGTGCATAGTACTGTACTTTTTGTGCATGCAGGACCAGTCCCCATGTGCGTGACATCCCCCTCACCCTGATTTAAAAGGCTATATAGCCTAATGAGGTCCAGATGTGTTCTATTCTTCACAGAATTGCTCAGCATATTGCACATTTATGCACATATTGAGTGCGTATTTGTGCACCTCTGTAGTGGCCCGAAATTTTGGAGGTATGTCAAAAGCAAAAGAAAGGTCAAAGATGCTATTGGATGCTTACAAGATGAAAATGGTGAATTGGTTAAGAATGGTGTTGAGAAGGCTGAGCTTTTAAATTCCTATTTTGTATTTGTTTTCTCTCAGAAAGTATATGTAACATCAACTGAACTTCCCTGTGCTATTGGGGGGAATAAAAGAATGCAGGCTACCTATAAGCAGAGAGATGATGAGGGAACACTTAGCTAACTTAAATGAATTCAAGTCTCAAGGTCCAGATGAATTACATCCCAGGGATGCTAAATGAAGCAGCAGAGGTTATTGCTGAACCACTTGCCATAATCTTTGAAAATTCCTGGAGAACAGAAGTCCCAGAAGATTGGAAAAGGGCAAATGTTGTCCCTGTCTTCAAAAAAGGGAAGAAGGTGGATCCAGGAAAGTACAGGCCTGTGAGCCTGACTTCTATACAGGGAAAGATCTTTGAACAAATTATTAAACAGCATGGATGCAAGTACTTCGATGAAAGTGGAGTAATTAACCAGAGCCGGCATGGTATTGTAACTAACAAGTCATGCCAGACGAATCTAATTTCCTTCTATAACAGTATCACCAACTGGGTTAATCAGGTAAATGCGGTGGATATAGTTTATCTTAGTAAGGCATTTGACAAAGTATCTTATACTATGCTTATTGAAAAAATGACCAAATATGGGATTGACAAGGCAACTGTTAGGTTAACTGTTAACCTACTCGGCCACGCCCCTTTTTCGCCCGAGCGCCGCGATTTTCGAGTACTTCCGTACTCGGGCGAAAACATTCGCGGGGCGCCGTGGGTGAGTGGGGGGTTGCAGCGGGGAGTGGGTGGGAGAGGGAGAGGGCTCCCCCCTATTCCCCGCTGCTACCCCCCGCTCTGCCACGCCTCCCCCCGCCCCCCGGCACCCCCCGAATCTTTTCACCCGAGTATGGAAGTACTCGAAAATCGCGGTGCTCGATCGAGTAATTACTCGAAACGAGTATATTCGCTCATCTCTAGTCATAATTGGCTGCACATCCAAGTGGAAGAATGTATCAAGGGGGGTACCACAAGGCTTTGTTCTAGGCCCAGTGTTGTTCAACATTTTTATAAATGATCTGGAGGAGGGAATTGATGGGAAACTGCTCCAATATTCTGATGACACAAAGCTAGGAGGGGTAGCTAACACTAGGGAAGAGAGAGAGTATTTAAAAAGATCTAGAAAAGCTTGCACAGTGGGCAGCAACTAACAGAATGGTATTTAACAAGGAGAAATGCAAAGTCCTACATCTAAGCAAGAAAAATGAAGAAAGCACATACAGAATGGGAGGAATTGAGCTATGCAGCAGCACATGTGAAAAAGACGTGGGTATACTAATAGATCATAGACTGAACATGAGTCAACAATGTGATGCAGCAGCGAAAAAGGCAAACACAATTCTGGGATGTGTTAAGAGAAGCATAGAGTCTACATTATGTTAAGTAATTATCCCCCTCTACTCTATTTTATCAGACCTCATATGGAATACTGTGTCCACTTCTGGGCAGCCCAATTTAAAAAAGACATAGACAAACTGGAGCAAGTTCAGAGAAGAGTTACCAAGATAGTGAGCGGTCTGCAAATCTTGTCCTATGAGGAAAGGGCTGTCACAGCGCAGAGGGATCAGCCCTATTCTCATTTGCACAAGGAAAAGACTAGAAGCAATGGGATGAAACTGAAAGGGAGGAGACACAGATTAGATATTAGAAAAAACTTTCTGACAGTGAGGGTGATCAATGAGTGGAACAGGCTACCATGGGAGATGGTGAGTGGAATTGTTCAATGGAAGTGTTCAAACAAAGGCTGGACAAATATCTGTCTGGGATGATTTAGTGAATCCTGCACTGAGCAGGGGGTTGGACCCGATGACCCTGGAGGTCCCTTCCAACTCTACCATTCAATGATTCTATGAGTATTCAACGTTAAAATTGTGTGGATTCTATTTTCTCTAGCGATGGAGAATCAACGATGTGAAGGAACGTTGGCATCACGGGTGACAACTTCTTCAGTCCATTACACATATCCGGGGAGGAGTTTGGTAGAGCCACCATGACAAGTGCCATCTCTACCCCCGCCAGCTCCTCAGCGTGGGCCTTGTGTCTCGGTCACTGCACCTCCCTTGGACTTCTATGGAGCCTGTGGTGAGTAAATGCACAGGAAATAGAGCAAAGCCTATTTTTTTGCACACTCAAGAAAAACATGTTTATGAGAATAAACCCATTGACATCAATGAGTTCTATTCTCTGTGCATTGCGCGAGTATATTTTATGCATGCAAAACACATGTAAATATGGTTGTCTGAAGAAGCCATTTGATAATTTCATATTAACATATTTGCAGAGGGATTTCCTGAAAAACAATTAAGGGGTGCCGGCAGACCATTGCCTTCAATGGAGCCATCAGTGGCAGCCGCGGCTCCATTGCAGGCAAATCGTGCATTCCCTATGGTGCACGCATCTCCTATCGTTACAGGTGCACGCCTGTAAAACACGGACATGTGAACACACCATAGGGAATGCATTAGTTATGATAGACGCGTGTTTTTGTGCGCGCGTATGCACATGCTTGTGTGAAGCTAACCTTAATGCATATGGTGAATCGAGAGAAAGTTCAGAGGAATCGTAGTATAACGTGATGAGTAGTTAGAAGAAGTTTATATTTGGCAACACTAATTCTAATTCTAGTGAGTCCACTCAGTGAGATATAATAAACCATCCTTGTAGACTCTGGACTGTATTAATAGAGTAAAGGTAAATATGTTTCAGGAATAAACTTAGTTTCGGAGTTTGCAGAGCTGATCTACTACAGCTTTTTAAAGATGTTATGTATTTCAATATTATGTTCAGTTTTAAGTGCAGGTTTATTAAAAGGGAATGGAATAGTATTCATCAAACACAGTAAAAGACTCAGCAAATATTTTGTTATTGAGGTTTTGGGTTATATCTGTATTTCTGAGAGAGCTCTGGACTATTATCCGTAAAACCAGAGGGGGTTTCCGAAAAGGATATGTCATAAATGTTTTACAGGTGGGGGTTCTGCCTCTTGGATCTCCACTTGTCGGGAGACCAAGGATCCCCTGATGTGGGCATCTTTCTCCATTCAGGTCTATGGGAGGTATGGCTGAACTTGTGGCTGTTTATAATGCCAGGCTGTGACATGCCATCTTTTTTGATGCAAATGGGTGATGCTACAATGTCTCAGCATTGTCATCTGATAGAAGGTTGCTTTTCGACATTGGACTTTTTAACAGGCCTCTTAAGCCAAAACTAGAGTCTTTTCCAAAAGAAAAGATAATTATGTAGAAAATGGATGTTTCCGGGTTTTTGACCCTCAATAATGTACACTAGGTTTCTGGCTGGCTGAGTGAGAGGCTTATGATGTGGGTTCAAACTGGTAGAGTTTTGCCTTGTGGAGAGAAGACTTAAAAGGCCATGTAATGCCCCTCTGGGAAATTTGGCATGCAAATGGGAGATGTTGCAATGCCTCAGCATGTGAGCATGGCAGGCAATGGCCACAGTACACTGTGTATAGCTTTCTCCATTTAAGTGTTTGCAGCAAGCCTAGCTGTTTCCTTAGCCTAAATAGACATGAATGGGGGAAAAAAAACATGCACATGCACCTCTCCTTTCAATTTCCACCTAGATATGGCAGACAGTCAGACATTTCTTGCATGTTATATTTTGGTTGGGAACAAGAAAGCAATCACAGATCAGCAATATCAATCTTCTTGATTGGGCTCTGTGGCATGGCTCTAAGGCTCTATTTACGCCATGCTTGGGCACAAGTAAGGCATAAACACGGGTAAGATCAAACCACTAATTTTCAGTATAGCTTTGATACATGCAACTCTATGGCATACTGTTGCATATATTTTCCATTGGCTCCCACTGTGGATATCTTTATGTTGAAAATTCTAGATGGCATAGTAGGCAAGATGCATGCCAACATGGTGACTCAGTAGTTAGTACTGTTACCTTGCAGTGTCCTTAGTTCAAGTGCAACATTTGCACAAAGTTCATGTATTCTCCCTATGGAGAGAACACAAACTAATGGGTGAATATAGAGCCCACTGAGGACAATTTGTGTACAGTACCGTGGAATATGTATGTGCTATATACACATGAAAGAAGTGTACTGTACTTGTTGGAAAGTTGCAGTCACTTTTTGGTGCTTATTTTGCTGAAGGCACAATATTCTTAGCAGTTACTGTCACTTTATCTGGTACAAAAACCAATGATTACAGTCTCTAGGTGAGGTACAATGCTTAGTGGTTACTCTCTTAGGGCGCCCACCCACTGGCGATTTTTTTTCCTTTGCGTTTTGCGTTTTTTCTCAAGAGCAATTAATTTTGAATATACTCCTGTCCACTGGCGTTTTTTGTTTCAGTCCGTTGCAATTTTTAACATAGGAACTGTCAGTTGCATATGTGTCCTTATTTTTCTCTTAATGCACCCATGAATGTCAATGTAAATTAACGCAAAAAGCCGCGAAAACGCTGCGAAAAACGCGCCAAAAATGCGACGAAAACGCTGCGTTTTTCACGCACGAAAATCGCAAACGCCAGTGGGTGGGCGCCCTTACTGGGTGGACATTAGTCTTTTGAATAGTCGAACAGTTATAGAAGACTTGCACAGCCTCTAGTGAGACTTTAAGGTCAGGCTACACCCAAGATGTCTGATGGCCACTGGGTAACTATAGGGGGTGCAGAGGATGCGGTTGCTCCAGGGCCCAGGAGCCTTAGGGGGCCCATAAGACCTCTCTTCTTCATATAGGGAGCCCAGTAATATGAATAAAACATTATAGTTGGGGGGCCCTGTTACAGCTTTTGCATTGGGGCCCAGGAGCTTCAAGTTACGCCTCTGCTGATGGCTATAACCCTATGTTTCTATGCCACTGTGGGTCCAAGAGAGGATACCCCTTACCACTTACCCTGACACTGATTTTACAATGGGTTTCACTCTTTGGAATGCAATGGTCAAAACCACAATTTTTCCATCTTCTCACAGCAGAACAGAGCATGAAAAGATTTGGAAACCTGCAACATGTACTAAAATCTATGGTTTAATATTCTCACAATGCTTGAAAGGGTTTTGTAATGGAATTTTGGTGCAGAATCAGCATGGAAAACCCACACCAAATCTGCCTCTTCTGAACAGGGCTGATAGTCTGTAGCCAAACAGTTTTGTTTAAGGTATGTTCATAGTACCTACATAATTCATTAAAGCGGTCATCCTATAAAAATCATAGGTGATAAATGACTGCTTGCAGGGAGTCTAAGCGCTGTGACACCCGCCTGCAATCATGAGAATGGTACACCGCAGTATGCCTGGTGAACAGAGTGGGTTTCTTTCACTGCCAATGGAACTAGCCAAATGCAGTGCTCGTCTATCTCTGTCAGCCACTAGGATTGCACCATTTTCATTTTTCTTCAAGATGGTCATGGGTGGTCCCAAAGGTCAGGCTGCCCATGATCAATTGTTTATCACCTATCCTGTGGATAAGTGAGGAATGTATTTTTGTAGGATAACTCCTCTAGGCATGTTTCACACGGCCAATCACGTGTTTGCTGTGAGAAAATCAAAGCAAAATCGCTTCTTTGCTCCCACGATTTCTGAGCATCAGCGATGCTTAATTTTTCTTAGAATAATCTCGCATCTCATAGCTGACGCCCGCAAATAAATTGCACAATTTTTTTATCGCAAGAGTCAATAGGACTTTCTAATGTTAAATCGCATTGCCTCTCAACGCATGTTTCATGCATTTCAATGCGATAAAAAGAAGCCTCCATGGGGAAACATGGGAGATAAAAAAAATAGCACATCGCAGAAAGATAGAGCTTGCCACAATTTTTTGTTCTCTCAACATCGCATCAGTGAAAACATCGCTAATAGGAAGGAAACCATTCTAAATCATTGGTTTCATATGATCTGCTGTTTTACTAATTCTCGCATCATGTGAAAGTCACACTAAAATCGTGCGATTTTCTCACCCGTGTGAAACCACCCATAACAAAACTGAATTATATGTCGATATTATGGTCTTCCATATTATGGTATGAAGAGCGAAATGGAGGCAATAAGTTACGGACTGAGGGCGGTTTCACGTGGCCGTATGCATGACTACACTCGCCACTACGGAGCTTAGATGCACCTGAACTGGGTTTTATTTTTGCTTTTCGGGCTATTCAAGCGCCATATCATAGTGCAGGAGTTTGAAAAAAAAACTGCGGGAAAATAGGTCCTGCCCCATCTTTCCTGTGCGTAGTCAATACTAATGAATATGAAACCATTGAGATCAGTGGTTTCAGTTTTTTCCCGTTACTACGGCCGCATAACGGGACAAATACACACCCATGTGTTTACGCCCTGAGTGATAGCGTAGAGAAAAGATAGTTGATAGAGATGAGTGAACCTACGCGGTTTGGGTGTTTTTAAATTCGAGCACCGCTTTTTCCGAGTAACTCACTACTCAGATGAAAAGATTCTGGGGGCGCTGGGGGATGGCGTGGTGGAGCGGGTGGTAGCAGTGGGGAACAGGGGGGAGCTCTCCCCCCCCCCCCCACTCCCTTCTGCAACCCCCTGCTCACCCCCGGCGCACCCCGAACCTTTTCATCCGAATAGTGAGTTACTCGGAAAAAGCGGTGCTCGAGTTCAAAAACACCCGAACCGAGTAGATTCGCTCATCTCTAATAGTTGACCATCTTCAAAATTTGTCATTATGATTTTATTGTAATTATTATTGTTGATGTTGATTTCATTTTAGCAATATTATTGTTGTCAGTAATTGTATGATTTGTGCTACTATTGTTACTATACAGTTATTATTACTATGCGTTAAATATTTAACTCTGTTAATACCGCTATCTAGTGTTAAGCCCAGAGTAGCACAGGTGAGTGCATGGTTAGGGAATTTGTGTGGGTGGCTGAGGTGTTTCTTGGTGGTATAGGGGGATTGGAGGTGTCTTAGGAAGTTGAAAAGAGCATGGGAGCCATACATGGGTGAGGAGAGGAGGGAGGGGCTGATGTGGATGGAGTGTGTTGGGCCTGGGCGTTGGAAGAAAGTGTTAAGGTTTCTCTCCCCCCCGCTCCCCGCCGCAACTCACCTGTCACCCGTGCCGGCCCTCGAATCTTTAGAGACGAGCGGGGAGATACTCGGCTAAGGCACTACTCGCTCGAGTAATGTGCCTTAGCGAGTATACTCGCTCATCTCTAGTTATGACATTTGTGGTGCTGTTATTATTAGTATGAATACTGTATGTATTATCATACCATTACTATTGTTATTATCAGTACCAGCAGTATAAATATTTTAAGAAGTAAAGGAGTTTTCCAAGATTAAGATGAAAAAAATGCAATACATTTAGGCTAGAGGCTCACACGAGCGGGTAGGATTCCGCATGCGGATATCCGGAGCGCAAGGCCTATGAATGATTGCAGAAATGAATTGTGTATCAATGCGTATGTATGCGATTTTTTTGCGCAGATGTACACGTATGGACAGCGTATCGTCCACGTGGAGGAAAGATCGCAAGCCGAGAATGACATCAGAAAGTAGCCCAACATTGCTCAGGCATCTCTGTCTCTCCCTCCCTCTCTCCATTCTCTGCCCTCACTCTTCTCTCTCTCTCTTCTCCCTCTCTTCTCTCTCTTCTCTCTCTGTCTTCTCTCTCCTCTCTCTCTCTCTCCAATTTGCGTGCAAATCAGAGACCATTCCTACCGCAAGTGTGAGTGCAGCAGCGAAAGCTAATGCTTCTCAATGACCGCCTATTATCATGTATTGTCCGTGCAGAGACCAATCGCGGAATCTGCAATTCAAATCCGCTCATGTGAGACCCCCTTCCAGTCTTGTAAAAGACGCTTTCCAGTACTTCAGCCCACGTTGCACAGCCACAGGTCCCTGTGATATCCGTCCCTTGAGACGTCATATGACTATAACAGCCACTCAGCGACCCAGGACCATGACACGATTCACAGTTATGGGTCATGAGACTCTTAATAAATTTGGAATCAGTGTGCAGAGGAAAAATTAAAGAGTATTTTTTAATATTGTAAGCACATTGAAAACATACCTGTTTTCTAACATTCTGTGAAATAAAAGGAATTTTACAAACTCCAGTCCGAGCTTAAGAAACATTCAACAAGTAAGAAAAGATTATCATCTATTATCATTAAGCAGAAAACTAATAAAACCAGTATTGATAAGATTACTATGACTGACATTGGATTATTATTATGTAACAATAAAGAGAATTCTTGAATGCAAGTACTATAAGCAAGGATTTTGTAGTAATTGTTTAATACAGATACAGTAGGCCATGCACTTACTATTAGCCATTGCAGTCCTATAAACATACAGATGATTTGAGCAAGTAGTATCCAGTCTAGTCACCTGTGTTTCCAATAAAATATGATCTAATTGGTACACTGAGACTTGGCTGCATAAAGCAGCAGACAAGGATATTAAAACTACAATATACTGCGTAGTACATGGAAAGGAAAACCTCAATAGGACACATGGGGTAAAGATATATGCGTTAGACATGACGCTAAGCCAAAAGAAAGAAATTATATTTAATTTGCCACTGATGTGGAAACAGCTGGAACTCAGGTCGAGTTATGATCATAGGAAACGGTTATAGATCTCGGAGGGATGATGACAGAACAGATCACACAGTTCGGTGAGGGAGAAGCTTGTATTAAAATAGCTCAAAAATATTGATGGCTGGGGGATATTATTTACCGTTTAACAACAAGAACATGTGCTAAGTCAATAACTGGCAGTGTCTCCGCTGACAACACACAGCTTGTAAGAAGAGAAGATAAGTTACAATTAAAGTTCGAATTATAGCTGTTACCTAATAGTAGTTAATGTACAGAATGTATTACTGTCACAGCATAAGTAGGGAGTGAAGAATGCTCGTTTCAACTTATACTATGATTATAAACATTGAAGTTACTCCAATAATATTTAATCAGATAGATATGAGATAGTTATTAGATAGATAGATAGATAGATAGATAGATAGATAGATAGATAGATAGATAGATAGATAGATAGATAGATATGAGATAGATAGATATGAGATATGAGATAGATAGAGAGATAGAGATATGAGATAGAGATAGATATGAGATAGAGAGATAGATATTAAAGAGATATGAGATAGATATGAGATAGATAGATAGATAGATAGATAGATAGATAGATAGATAGATAGATATGAGATAGATAGATAGATAGATAGATAGATAGATAGATAGATAGATAGATAGATGAGATAGATAGATAGATAGATAGATAGATAGATAGATAGATAGATAGATAGATAGATAGATAGATAGATAGATAGATAGATGAGATAGATAGATATGAGATAAATAGATAGATAGATATGAGATAGATAGATATGATATAGAGATAGATATGAGATAGATATAGATAGATATGAGATAGCTGGATAAATAGATATGAGATAGAGATAGTTATAAGATAGATAGATAGATAGATAGATAGATATGAGATAGATAGAGATAGATATGAGATAGATAGAGATAGATAGATATGGGATAGATAGATATGAGATGGATAGATAGATAGATAGATAGATAGATAGATAGATAGATAGATATGAGATAGATAGATATGAGATAGAGATAGATATGAGATAGATATAGATAGATATGAGATAGATAGATATGAGACAGATAGATATGAGATAGATAGAGAGATAGATAGCTAGATAGATAGAGATAGATTTGAAATAGATAGATAGATATGAGATAGATAGATAGACAGATATGAGATAGATAGATATGAGATAGATAGATAGATAGATAGATAGATAGATAGACAGATATGAGATAGATAGATATGAGATAGATAGATATGAGGTAGATAGAAATAGATATGAGATAGATAGATAGATAGATAGATAGATAGATAGATAGATAGATAGATATGAGGTAGATAGACATAGATATGAGATAGATAGATAGATAGATAGATAGATAGATAGATAGATATGAGATACATAAATATGAGGTAGATAGAAATCGATATGAGATAGATAGATAGATAGATAGATAGATATGAGGTAGATAGACATAGATATGAGATAGATAGATAGATAGATAGATAGATAGATAGATAGATAGATAGATAGATAGATAGATATGAGATACATAAATATGAGGTAGATAGAAATAGATATGAGATAGATAGATAGATAGATAGATATGAGGTAGATAGACATAGATATGAGATAGATAGATTTGAGATACATAAATATGAGGTAGATAGAAATAGATATGAGATAGATAGATAGATAGATAGATAGATAGATAGATAGATGATAGATAGATTTGAACCTTATTTATACCTTTAACATATTTGAAAGTTTTGCTATTGTCCCCTCTCCTGTCATTCCTCCAGGCTATAAAAATTAAGTTCTATAAAGTGAATCTCTCAGCATGATTTTGCAGCCCTCTCTGAGAGCACCATAAGGTAGTGCATATCACACTCTTGAGTGTATCTGTGCAGTAGTTTTTAAGAAAAGTTAATTTTATTAGTAGCAGCCAGGCACAGACTTAGTCCTGTATATTCATGAGCTGCAACCAAGCTGCACTCACCCCACCCTTAAGCCAATGCTCATCAGCTCTCTATGCACAATAATAGGTAGAGCATGTCAATCAGTGACTGGAGGGTGGAGCTAGCCTGCAGCTCATGAATATTTTCAAAGTATCTCATGCTTATTGAAAAAATGACCAAATATGGGATTGACAAGGCAACTCTTAGGTGGATTCACAACTGGCTGAGTGATCGTACTCAAAGAGTGGTCATAAATGGCTGCACATCCAATTGGAACAAAGTCTCAAGTAGGGTACCATAAGGCTCTGTGCTGGGTCCAGTGTTCAACATTTTTAAAAATGACCTAGAGGAGGAAATTGAGGGGGAAATGACCATATTTGCTGATGACGCAAAGCTAGGAGGGATAACCAACACTAGAGAAAGCATTAAAAAGATCTAGACAAACTTAAACAGTGGGCAGTGACTAACAGAATAGTATTTAACAGGGAGAAATACAAAGTTCTACATCTAGGCAATAAAAATGAAAAAAGCACATACAGAATAGGAGGAATTGAGCTAAGCAGCAGCACGTGTGAAAAAGACTGAAAAAACTAAAAGATCACAGACTGAATATGAGTCAACAGTGTGATGCAGCAGCAAAAAGGGCAAACACAATTCTGGGATGTATTAAGAGAAGCATAGAGTCTAAATCACTTGAGGTAATTATTCTCCTCTACTCTTCCTTAGTCAGACCTCATCTGGAATACTGTGTCCAGTTTTGGGCACCCCAATTTAAAAAAGACATAGACAAAAGGGAAGAGTTACCAAGATGGGGAGCAGTCTGCAAAACATGTCCTATGAGGAACGGTTAAAGGATCTGGGAGACTTTACCTAATTGCCCAAGTAGAGTCAGGAAAGACTTATTTTTCCCGTACGGTAATGACTACAATCAACTAAGGTGTTTTATTTTGCTTCCTCTAGATCAACAGTTGGGTCTGAGGGAGGTGGAACTTGATCGAGATGTAATGTTTTACTTACTGTGTGTCTATTTAACAAGAGAAGCCTAATCTGGCTACTGTGCCAACTCTTTATTAATTATTCTATATGCCAAATATGGAGAAAAAAAAGATGGTGTTTTGGTATGTCTCCCTGACAAATTAATTTTTTTTAGCATCCACCAGAATTTGGCAAATGCTAAGCATGAAACAAGAGGAGAGATTCCAGTAACCTTCATATGGTTGGATGATATGGTCGCCAAAATAATTAGTAGAGAACCTCTTTCTTGTGTGCTAATATACTAGTTGCTTTTAGAAAAGAGCGCAAGTTGCTTAGCGGCATTCCAAAGGAGTCCCAAAATTTCTAATTGTCATAACTCATCTTAGCAATATCATTCAAACTAAGTTGTCTATAGGGTTTGAATTACAAATTGAAATATATGGTAGCTAGCCTTTAATGCTCTTCTTTATAATGTAATTCATGCCACCCAGTTAACAGCTGTCTTCACCCTGTTTATAATGTATCTATAAAATATGCTATACATGTTCAAAAGGTGAGGTTCCTACTACTCGGATCATTACCCATCAGGAGAATATAGATCCTTTCTGCCTGAACACCCCCTTCTTCCCACATACAAAAAAATTAAATGTCATTAGTGACAGGAACATAAAGGAAGAGGCTAAATGGAGAGGTCACTGGCGTAACTATAGGGGATACAGGGGATGCAGTTGCACCCGGGCCCAAGAGCCTTAGGGGGCCCATAAGGCCTCTCTTCTCCATGTAGGGAGCCCAGTACTATGAATAAAGCATTATAGTTGGGGGGCCCTGTTACAGGTTTTACATTGGGCCCAAAAGCTTCAAGTTACGCCTCTGTGCTAAAGGGTTAAGAGAAGTCGGGGGGACCCAAGATAAACTTTTGCACCCAGGCCCATGATCTTTTAGCTATACCCCGGGAGAGTTGATCTCATGTAAGCATAGCTGTTTTCATAACTCTTATAGACTATAATCAAGAAAGCCACTCTCCAATTAAATCATCTATATATGGTATGACCAGCCACCTTGGCTTGCAAAATGGGGGGAGGATCAATAGGAGGAGTCTCGAAGGTGGAAGGTGGGCCTCCTATTGAACATTAATGCATATCCTGTAGCTATGCCATAGATGACTAAACTGGAAAAACCTGTATAATTGTCAAAATGTGTCAGTCTCTATCAAAATTGGAGAGAAGCTGAGTATTCAGTGTCTGTGGCTTTTTCATTTTAAGAGTTAAATATTTCTAGTGTCTTGAATCAGTAAGACAAATATTCAAAGTACAATACATGCAATCTGCATAAAATTATGCTTGGAAAGCAAATGTAAGCCTTTATTAGTTCTGGTTTTACAAAATCTTTCCACATGCCATCTTTGTATTTTTCTTCTCCCAATTGCACAGTACATGTGCCATATGCAAGTCAGGTCAAGCTAGCTATTATTATATGACCGCAGACAAAAAAGAAACGTATTAACTGAAAAAATTATTTTCAATTCATTTTGTCTTAACTAAATTAAATAGGAAAAATGGAAAAGGAGAAGAAAAATGTTGGGATGTTAAAAACATATTAGCAGCATGTGTCTTTTTATATATTGGATAAACTGAATACACTAGAAGATAGTTGCGCATGTACCCCATATTTAAACTATGAATCAGTTTGCATTTTACAATGTTTACATCCCGGCTCATGCACATACAAGTCTTATTTCTTAAACACATGTGTGACTAGATTGAAAAACCTTATGAGTAGTGTTGAGCGAACGGAGTCACTAGAACTGTGTTTAAGGTTGAACTTTTGTTAAAAGTTCAGTTCAACATGAACTGGAACCAAGTGTTTGGTAAAGTTCTACTCAAGACAGGGTTCTACTTGTTCAGTTTGCTCAACACTTGTCCTGAACACTGATGTATAACACTCTCCGAGTGCTGTACAGGACGTTTATGGCTCTTAGACAGTGTTATACTCCAGTTTTAAGGGTTTGGTGAACTTCCAGTTTAAACTTATTTGCACTGAACCAGACTTTTTCATACATTTGGCATATATGAGGTCTATTGCTAAATACAGTATAGGAAAAATGGCATAAGTAGGATGTCATGGTAATGGGGTTATACAGGTCCGACAGTCACCAAGTTATGACTTACAGTGCCCAGGGACAGATCGCAGGTTCCACTGATTTCCAACTTCCCAAATTCAACACTTATGCAAGATAGAACCCAAATTGCACCCAATGCAGCCTAGCATGCCCCAACAATCTTCTCTGCCACCACTGACCATTTTTGGCAGATAGGTCAGCCACCTCAGTTCTCCATGGATACAAGCTTCACACACAATCAACACACTTCAGGATTATGAATCGCTTAAGGGGTCAAGGAAATGGACTAAATAAAGTTTAAAGCTTTATTCTAAAAAGGGTAAGCAGTGCTTGGATAAAAATGTACAAAAGGAGATATTAACAAAAGGGTAAGAAGCATACAAGTACACACAAAAGAGTATGAAAATAAAAAGGAATACAATTATAGAAATACCAGTCTATGAAGTTGTTTCAAATGGTCCTGGCATAGAAAGATGGACAGTCCTGCATTTAGAAGCAAATCCTGGGTCTGACAAAGGGGGAAAGATCCCCCTTTAGGTTCCTCTGGGCTCCACCTCTACTGTCCTCTTTATGACATCACCGAAGGCTTGCTAAGTAGATATGCAGTTTAATATTTTGGCTATATTTACCCAGCAGTCACTCCAATACAGAAGCTATGGCCACCATATTTCACATCATGAATTTACCTACAACTGGATACCAAACACTATATGTGCAGGGTTATACATTTGGCAGGTGTGCGATTCTACAAGTCCTGAGAATCACACAGCAATGGCATGTTTGGAAAATGCTCCCAGGCCTGAAGATATATCCGGTGTCTAATTAAAATACTTATTACTTAAAATCACAGTTATTAATTTCCCCTTTGATTAATAACAGTAGCATCCCCATGCCGCAAAGTTGGGTTTGTGTATTGGAGACAGGGTGGGAGACAATGGTGGAGACAATGTAAACAATTAACATCCATTTGAACTTGGTAACTTCATCATTGAAAAATATTGCATCCTGAGGTCATTGTATCTTGAGGGATCGCTGTATATGGTGGAACTTCAAATCTGTCACAGGAAATCTGCTCTGAATAAGTGGGTGGTTTACTCGAAGAGAAGCTCTTTCATTGTAAAGAAGTTAGGATGTATGAATGGTTAGATTGAGCATATGTAGATACTTGTGTTATGTAATGACATTTGCCTTATACAATATTATCTTACAAGTCAATATGATGAAAATCTGCAACACAATGATCACAGAAGTCTACACCTGCTTTAACCCCCTCATGACGTGGCCCTTTTTCTTTTTCCATTTTCGCTTTTTCCTCCTCCCTTTAAAAAAACCGTAACTCCTTTATTTATCCATCGACGTCGCTGTATGAGGGCTTGTTTTTTGCGGGACGAGTTGTTTTTTTCAATAGTACTATTTAAAGTACCATATAATGTACTGAAAAACTTTAAAAAAATTCTAAGTGGAGTAAAATGAAAAAAACGACATTTCGCCATCTTTTAGTGCGTCTTGTTTCTACGCTGCACAAACTGCAACAAAAACGACATGATAACTTTATTCTATGGGTCGGTACGATTACTATGATACCAAACTTGTATAGTTTTTTTTTTTTACTATACTCTTTTTTTTTTTTTCAAAGACATTTAATTTTTTTCAATTATTTTCTGCCGTCATTTTGTGTGCGCAATAACTTTTTTATTTTTCCGTCGACATAGTTTAACAAGGGCTCATTTTTTGCAGGATGTTCTGTAGTTTCTGATAGTACCAATTTGGAATGCATATGACTTTTTGATCGCTTTTTATTGCGTTTTTTCTGGGAGACAGGGTAACTAAAAAAGTGCATTTCTGGCGTTCTTTTTTTTTTCTTTTCGTACAACGTTCACTGTGCAGGAAAAATAATGCACTACTTTGAAGGTTTGGACTTTTACGGACGCGGCGATACCAAATACATATTTTTAATTTATTATTTAGATTTTTTAATAATAGATATGGCAAAAGGGGGGGTGATTTAAACTTTTACAACTTTTCTTTTTTTTTCAATTAAAAAAAACTTTATTGATTTTTTTTTACATTACTTTGAAGTCCCCCTGGGGGACTTTAACATGCGATGCTTTGATCGCTCCTGCAGTATGACATAATGCTATAGCATTACGTCATACTGGTTTTTGACAGGCAGTCTATCAAGCCACCCCACGGGGATGGCTTGATAGGCAGTCTGTTATGGCAGCCCTGGGGCCTTACATTAGGCCCCCGGCTGCCATGACACCTGCACGGCTCCCCCGATCTCACCGCGGGGGGGGCCGTGCAGGACCCCTGAACATGGTTCGGGGGATTTAAATGCCGCTGTCAGAATTGACAGCGGCATTTAAATGGTTAATAGCTGCGATCGGCCACAATGTATGCGATCGGCCGCAGCTGATGCCCGCAATGTATGAAGAGAGGTTGCCACGCAACCTCTCTTCATACATACCCCAACACTCCATGACGTACCGCTACGTCATTGGTCGTGAAGGGGTTAACAGCCATCTCTCCCTCGCTGCTGTCTGGTAAACCTTGGTTTAGGCCTAGCCTTCACTTCTGTGTACATGCCCATAATATTGCTCAGTGCAGGAACATTTACTGTCAAGCATGAGGTCAGATCCCATCCTTCGAGAACAGGAAAGCCTTTTCCAAAGCTTACATAGAAAGTTATAAGGTGCAGACACCTAATGGAAATCTAAAACTATATGGCAAAACATGGAGGGAGCTTAGTTCCTGTATTAAAATAATACCTAACCCGACTGCAATGTTGTTAAATCCTAACAAGGCGACCACTCATGTGTTAAGTAGTGAAATCTGTAGTTTATATTAATTTGAGATTTTGCAATTGTAAATGTTGGTTTAGCTCACAAATGGGTGCCCATTGGGTATTCTTAAACATGGGATATTTTAGGATCCATATGCTTACCCACCCATTCCACTTTCTATATTAAGGAATTTTATAGAAGGTTTGCCTGAAATTCGACTTTCCGTATAAAATGTACCTATTTTATGATTCATGTCCGCACTTGTGTTTTCTATTTTGTTCAAATTCTAATTGTATTTAATTAGGTTTATTGCTGTATGAGAACTTTATTTGCCATACAGGTTTCACTGTTGGTCAAGAACGTTACAAGCTTCCCTTGATACTCATACTAGAGAGTGTGAGTCAATCCGGTTAAGTTCCATTATTATTGCCAGTAGAAAATATAATTTATGTTATTCTTTACCTAGGCTCTTTGCCACACAATTTTGATGCAATAAAATTACATTTCATATTTTTGAATGATTTACAGTTGTACAGGACTTATAAATCAGAAGAGTGAAATAGGTTATGAATTGGTATGTATGTTTTTCCAAAAATGTCTAAATGAAATACTTTGAAACGCACTAAAAGACCTTCACAGTTCTCCATCTGGAAGCCATAATTGAAGTTAATAACACTTGTTTAGACATAAGGAAACTCTTTGACACCTCTACAATTTGAAGTGAAATGATCAAACAGACATCATCTACTTGTGAGGAATGAAAGTAGTTGGCTCTGGCACTATGTCATTTTAAGGCATATTCTTTCCATCTCCATTTAATAATGTTCAAACAATGTTCCATGTAGTAGTTAAGGTTCTGAACCTTAAATCAGACCAATTAGCAGATCTCGTAAAAAATAGGAATTTAGCTCACGGAGTCCAGTAATTGTTTGCTATAAATAAATGCTAAAAAAAAAAGCAAATATTTTTAGCAAAACGTATTATTTATTTAATCCTTAAACTGGAAAATGTTGTTCCTTTTACTGTTATTTTAATTAATAAGAAATATTAGGGATTTGTCTGGGGTCTGTTTCTCTTCTTGGCCCTAAGTGCCTATTTTATTAAAACTCAAACAAGTTTGTAAATGATCTTCATTAAAAATTATATCTTCTTTTCTTCTTTTCACCCTCCACCCAGCTGGCCACAGCTACAATGTTTACATGTAGAGATGAGCGAGTATACTCGCTAAGGCTAACTACTCGAGCGAGTAGTGCCTTAGTCAAGTATTTGCCCGCTTGTCTCTAAAGATGCGGGGAGCGGCGGGGGAGAGTGGGGAGGAATGGAGGGGAGATCCCTCTCTCCCTCTCTCCCCTCCGCTCCCCCCTGCTCACTCCCGCAACTCACCTGTCACCCGCGCCGGCAGCCAAATCTTTAGAGACGAGCGGGGAGATACTCGACTAAGGCACTACTCACTCGAGTAGTTAGCCTTAGAGAGTATGCTCGCTCATCTCTATTTACATACTCGACTAGTACATGGCCTCCCCTTCCTTCCCATACATTATACTGAGCATAGCTTCACCCAATAGCTCTGGCATTGTGGGATGAATCAGTTACAAGACAGGGATGTGGCTGCTGTACAGAGACAAGAGGACCAGCTTGGGTACTGGGGTTCTGATTGACATGGTAGTGATTAAAACTGGGGCAGTCTGACTAATGCATTGTATTAGTGAATCGACCTCAGTGTTTCAAAAACAAGAAGATTTGTAAAATGTTTCTGAACAGTTTGTAAATTGTTTGCAAACAATTTACAAATATTTTGAAAACAATTTCCAAACTATTTTGAAACCTCCATAGAAACAAAAGAAATACAGGAGCGATTTGTAAACATTGTTTTCATAAACATGAATCGAAGGGTAGACCAAGCTTTACGGGACAGGCTTGATTTAGCCTGTGATTCCTAAAAACACGTTCTAGGTGGTAACCATCATTTTAATAATATCTGACCAAGCATGTGTGACCACTCTATGTGAAAATTAATGACAGATACAGAAACAGCAGGCAGTTTAAGGCTGGGCATATACTTCAGATAGACAAATGAGCATTAAGCCCACAGCTACATCATGTGTCCACTCTTACCTTATGTCTAATTTTATTAAAGACTGGGATTTTTCATTAAATCAATTCAACACAATATCACGACATGCTAGTAAAACAATTGAATCCTGCAACTCACATCACAAACACTGGGTGGCTACAGTAGACTTTTATAGTATACAGATCTTCTGACAGAGAATAACTAGATCATGTTGTTTTGAAAAGCAGGTTATCTCATGTTTGTTAATATATCCATTCAAGAGGAAAGGACACATCTGTATTCCTCCCAACCTTCCAATACATATACATGTTGACCTAACCTGGAACTGGGAGTGAGCCTGTGCCAGACTTCTCTAGTGGCGGTTTATCTTCCCTGAGAACAAAAGGATTGAGCATGTTGAAAGACCCCATACACAGTAGATGGTCGGCCAACCCCACTAAATGCAACAATGTTGCCAATATTAATTTATTGTGTGTCACAATCTTAAAGAGATTGTATCATTAGAAAATAACCTATGGCATGAATCAAGTTTATATGCTAAACATATTTTTGTGATTTTTTTATTTATTTATTTTTTTTATAGTTATGTCATGATCTATATCTAAAATAGCAAATTAAGTTTTATAGTGCTGTTCCTCTAGGTGATGGGGAGTTGTGGGATGTAATTTTTATACTCATCCACTCCCCAGTTCCCATGGTGTCCGCTGGTGAAGATCACGCTGGCACAAAGATATAACTGTTCTCTGAGTAATATGTGCATGTTTTCCCATACAAGTGTATAGGAAATTGCGCACATGTAACTGGTTGTGGTTAGTGGTGTGACACAGGTTCAGGATGTGGCGGAGATGACAGATAGAGGCAGAGAAGAGTCATATATTCATGACCAGTACAATCTTCACCGCCGAACACCGTGGGAACCGGGTATTGGGTGGGTATAAAAATGACATCCCCTGACTCCCCGTCACATCAGGAACAGCACTATATTAGGCCCTTTAAAATCTTGCCCTTGTCACACGAACCACTAAGGCTAATAGTGTGTTTAGACAGAATGATTATCTTCAATTTAAACATAAGCCAGCAATGGAACGATGAACAGGAATTATGAGGTGCTTCTTCGTCGTTCAGTTTCAGCTAGCATAGAAATCATTGCTGGCTTGTGCACTTTTCGTGCAGTTTAAAGACTGATTATTCAATGTTTCACATAGGAATGTGGAACACTGAACCAGAAGTTAATGAGCCAGTGATGACATCATGAGCTACACGAGCACGAATGAGCTGGTGATGTCATCACCAGCTTGTTCTCTCGGGCCAACAAGAATTGGGCTCTTCTCGTTATGTCTAAAAGTAGCTTAACAATAGTCTGTCACTTTTTGTTCAGTAGTGAAAATTTCTCAGCAGTCATCTCATTGTCAAATTACGATAAAAGGTGTCACCTATACAGAGGTAACACAGGATCCACCACTCACAATAGATAATAGTCACACCTTATCTACCCCACTTCCTGTACAGTGACCTCCACACAAGGCACACAGCACGTCTAGAAATCTCTCCCACAGAAGGCAATGGGTCGCCTCCTGTCCATTCTGTGAATGGCCTACGAGTTCTTCTGGAAACTACTGCATATCTCTACATGTCATTAACTGTAGCTCAGGCAAGATGGAAGTTCTCATAGTCATGTATAGCCAATAGAATAATAAACATTTACAATCAGAAAATAAAAACAGATTACAACATAGAATGTTTTGCTCTCTGGTTTTAATTAGCAAAAATATAAGTGATGCATTCTACTATAAGAGGAAAAACCCCTTATGCTGCCATGGTTAAATATTATGAATAGCCGTTGATCCAAATCAACTCATGTAGCATATGGCAATGGTTCATTTATTTCATTTTCTATTTTAACCCTTTCCAATTCAATTTGTATTTTGGTTTTCCTAGGGGGCTTAGTATTTTTCTGCCGTTATACAAAGGCGCTATCTGCTGGCTAAAGCCAGTACTGCATGAGGTGACACGTTGGATAGGCTCTGACGCAGAGAGGCTGGCAATATACAGTAAGAGAACCCCGACGGACATCTTCCAACATTGGAGCTGTATAGCCTTAAATCATAATGTCTTCAGAGATCAGACAGTAGATTGGAAAGGGTTAAATCCAAAAGAGGTTAATTTTTATCATAATTAAGATTATACACTGTATTTAAAATACAGGAGTCAGGGTTCAAGATACTCACTAGTCCAAGGGGCCCTCTCGCTTGCATGTTATGTTCCCTTCCATCTCCCCGATGTACTGGAGATGTGGAGGAGAGCATGGTAAAATACTACCCATATTTTGGGAATGCCCATTGCTGACCAGGTTTTGGACTGAGGTGTGGAAAGTCACTTCAAAATTCACCAATTTCACCCTACCCGAATCATCTGTGTTGTTCCTGTTGCACCTTAATGGCATGCCACTGGCTACATATAAGTGTTTGGTGGTGCAATATCTGGCGAATACAGCAAGAGCCTGTATACCGAGGGTGTGGTGGCAGACTACCCGCCCTTCAGTCCGGATGTGATTCAGTATAATAGAGGAGACAATGGAGATGGAGGACCTGACAGCATCATTAAAAGGTACACAAGACAAGTTCAGGAAAACATGGTTTTACTGGATTGAATTCCAAGACACAATGGAATACCGTAATGCTTACAACTCCTAATTACACAAAAGCGCCATAGGGAAATATTGGTAGCAAGGGGATTAGCATCATTCAAGTAAGGCTGCATACAGACGAACATATATCGGCTCGGTTTTCACGCTGAGCCGATATACGTTGTCCTCATGTGCAGGGGGGGAGGATGGAAGAGCCAGGAGCAGGAACTGAGCTCCCGCCCCCTCTCTGCCTTCTCTTCGCCCCTCTGCACTATTTGCAATGGGGAGAGGCGGGCCAGGGGCGGGGCTAAGTTCTGAGAATTAGCCCCACCCCCGTTCCGCCTCTCCACATTGCAAATAGTGCAGAGGGGCGGAGGGGAGGCAGAGAGGGGGCGGGAGCTCAGTTCCTGCTCCTGGCTTTTCCATCCTCCCCCCCCCTGCACACGAGGACAACGTATATCGGCTCGGCGTGAAAACCGAGCCGATATACATAGTGGGAATGCAGCCTAAAGCTTGGTCACATTGCTGGAATTATGGCTACCTATAATCTCACCTCTCTTACATCTTACACTTCATAAGGTAGAAACTCTCCCCCCCCCCCACCCTTTTTTGTTCTTCTCTCTTCTTCTTCTCTCCTTCCTCATCCTCATCCTCACCCCTTCTCCTTCACCCTCCGGTAATTTTTCTAGGTCTCTGTTCCCCACTTCCTCCCAACTAGTTGCTTTTAAAATAAAAACAGTGGTCTCCCAGCAAGGGAAAGTTCAGAGTCCTGGATAGGTTTAAGTAAATCACAAATTTGAAATAAAGAAGCAGAACACAGATTCTGTCTTACTATGGTCCACCGTTCAATACTTAAAGAGGTGAATCTGCAGGACATGTTAGGGGGCTTACGTCCCCCATATGTGACTCTACTCCGCTTCATTAGTTTATTGGACGAGATTGAATCTGGTCTATTTGACCAGGAGTTTTATGTTACACTTAAGCAATGCAAAATGTTTATTACCAATTTTGTTTTGGATGGTTATTTCCCTTACATGGCCCAACAATGTCAACCATTACGTCTTGAGAAAACGAGAAAACTTTTCTAAATAAAGAATTTATTTTAAAAATATATATATTTTATAAATATTCAAATGTATGCAAATGTATAAAGTTAACTAAGATGACTGACTCATAATAATTATGTTTTGATACCTTCTAGTTTATCTCTAGTCCAAATAACCTTTTTCTCTCCAAACTTTTATTAGAAGTAACAGGAAAGTAAACTGTTTGTGGCTAATGTCTTAAAAGCAACATAGACATTAGCCAGCAACCCAGAAATACAATCTATATTTCATACATTGCCTCTGTTCCCCTCTGACTTATTTAAAAAATATAGCAAACTACTGCATGATACAGATAATGGGAATATGATGTCATTAGGGAAACATATGTTTATTTTTAAAGGGCCCAGTGGGATTTTTCCATGTGTTGAACAGCTCTGTCTAAGCCTTGATTCATTCATTTGACTTCTTGTGAATCATAAAACAGGTTTCACTTGTCTCAAGTGTTACTTCAAGCATTATGTATCATTTAGAGGAGAAAATGGCTACACATCCTCTCTTCTGAATGCAGACCAATAAGCAGTCTCTTATATTTCATTTGCTATGGCATATTAAATTACATTGTAAGCTTTTGTCTTTTGGGAACCCTTTCATTCATCTGGCAGGTCCATGATTTAGCTGAAGGCCATCTAAGCAAAAAGTATGTTGTTACAAGACTAATTTGGACTTTGTGCGTGCTTAAACCCTATAGTTTACCATGTTCTGTTTATTTGTGAAATGCTTTCTGACACCTATCCTCAATTAAATTCTTAGATCTCTAAACTGTTTTTAGGAATTACACCCATTAAGCTTGTACATTCAGCAGTTATTAGGCTGCACATTTCTTGCTTTAAAACAGACATTCAGAATAATAGTTTTTGTTAAATGTAAGAAGATAACAAAAAGTTGGTTCCTTATCATGAAATTATAAAGACGGATCAAATCAAATGTATTATTATAATAACTGCAATAAAAAAATGTAATTTTTATGATAGCACAAAATGTGTAATACTTTACTGCTAATGATTTTAGAAATATGCCTGTCACATACTCTCTGGTTTTGAGCTGTGTTTATCTAGAACCTGTTATGTTGTTCCAGCCACAAACATAAAGTGTAGCTGGCGTGGCATCTTGACGTCAACCCAGGTTACATGAGATCGCATCTTCGGTGCTTGTACCCCATCATTCAGTGCTGGGCATTGCAAAAGGCCCCTTAGGTGTCATCTGTCAGAAATCCCTCAGTGTGTTTTTTCACTGCAGAAGGTCCCTTAGGTATCGTGTATCGAAAATTCCTCAGTGTTTTATGCTCCCTTCTTCTCTTCCTTGCTTCAGCATTTCCTGTGGTGTATCAAACTGATTGGACAACATGAAGCGTTTTATCTTTGCCTAGCTCTGGTAGCATTTCTATTTGCTATATGTTCTTCCATAATTTCCATCTAGGGATAGAATAGGTCCCCAAGGTTTGAGACATGGGGCTATCCCTATAGAGGCAATCACCCTATTTTTAGGCAGGGCCTGCCAAGACAAAGTTGGTTAGGGATAGCTTTCCTTATCCTGTATGTTGTTATCGCTAGTTGCCCTATTTTGTGTGTACCTCATTTTGGGGATATAATTAAGGATGAGCGAGTATACTCGCTAAGGCACTACTCATTCGAGTAATGTCCCTTAGATGAGTATCTCCCTGCTCGTCCTTAAAGATTCGGGGGCCGCAGCGGGGCGGGGAGCTGCGGGGGAGAGCGGGGAGAAACGGTGCGGAGATCTCTCTCTCCCGCCCGCTCTCCCCTGCTCCCCGCTGCGACTCACCTGTCAGCCGCAGCGGCCCCCGAATCTTTAAGGACGAGCAGGGAGATACTCGGCTAAGGCACATTACTCGAACGAGTAGTGCCTTAGCGAGTATACTCGCTCATCCTTAGATATAATACATACAAACGTTAGTCCATTTTGGACAATAGTTACACCGTGTTTAGAAGTGTTGTTGATGTCTATAAGAAGTGCTATACTTGAGCTCTGCACAAGTATAACAGAAGCTTTTAAATGAAAATGAAACATAAACTTTAAAAAAGATTAAAAAAAGTAAAGTAGGTCCTAGACCTTTTGGATATTTCTGTATTACAGATCTGCATAACTGCTGAGTTTTTTACCACTCATACCAGTCTATAACCCTACTACTGAAGGCATATTACTGTACAGTACATTCCATATACCTTTAATATGGAGGCCTTATCACTTGTACACAGCTTTGCCATGAGCATAAAGCCTCATAATTTATGGATATGCCATAAAAGCCTAATAGGTGTGTCTCCCACTTGATATAGGCTAGCTGCTCTCCCCATGCAAGTCAATGGAGGGGTAAGTCATGTGGCCTTCTCCATTAAAACTTATGTAAGCTATGGAAAGAGCTAAGCAAGCATGCTAATTTTCAACCTGAATTGGGCGTGGCTTGCACAGACTAATATGTCATATGCATTTCTGCTTCTCTCTTATGCTGCACATCATCGCCTCTCCATAGACTTCCATGGGCAGCATGTAATCTGATCAATCAGCGAGCTGAAAGTCTTTCTTGTCTACAAATATGAATTTTATCAGAGTGACTGATCAATTTAGGGGAATGGAAGAGGATGCCATGAGTCTGAAACGTGGGGGGGGGGGGAAACATTTTTCTCTGATTAGATATATTACAAAGTTTCTTATACTCACTTATGCAAAGTTAGTTCAAAGTTCAGTGACTATTTAAGCTAAAAATAATCCATTCGTTTTGTATGGGAAAATGTATTCGTAGCTTTTAGTTTTTTCTTAGTAAAAAAAACGTGTTGATCATTTGACTCAGGAAATAAAATAAAAAATATTAGGTTTCTCACTTTTCTCTAACAGAGTGCACATCATGTCAATTTTCCAGATCAGATCCTTAAATAATTAAATTCCTGCTTCTTCACAATAAAGTCACCAGGGTCTATGTGACCTTCTGCTACAGCCACGTGTGGGAATTTGACCTAATTTAGTTGTGTTAAAATTAGAAACGGTGCATGGAATATTACTTAAGAAAATACTCCTTTTCTGCTGCCAGCCAGTATTTCCCTCTGTAATTGTCTTCGTGATAAACATGGCAGCTCGGACACACGGCTCAAGTTTACTTAGTTACTCGGAGACCAGGATCCAGATGTTGCAAAACACACTGTGCCACTCAGTCATAATTAAGTCAAGTCTAATATGCATCTGTCAGGAGCTATTGACCTTCACTGGTGATGTTGAAATAAAAGCTTTGATACTCTAGCAGACGTTTAAGGATTTTTGACGGAATAATGTCAAAGGTTTGCCTGTTTTGGCAGGATATTAGCTCTTGAGATTCTAATGACAAATGTTTTATGCCTAATCTAAAACAACAATGAAATGGTGATATTTCAATAGGGATGTCTAATATGTAGTATCACTTTACCCTTGCGAGTCTCTGAAAGATCCAAGAACCTATGAACACTTAAAACCTTCAAGGTGACACTAATGATACTAAAATACTCCATTACTGAAATACAGTAAAAACGATGAGATTTTTAACCTTTTTAAGATCATTAGAGGTATCCATTATATTACTGGTATATTATCCCTCAATAAATTGGTAATGGAAGAAGACAAACCTATTGCATCTGTCATCTGCCATCAGTCTTCAATGAGAAATATCAGTATATATTAGTACAAAATGTAAAGAATAAAATGCCTAAAATCAGTTAAAGTGAAACTATGCAAAATGTCATTATAGCATGTTTTTCTCCTTTTATAATATTAGTCCATAGATCAATATTTTAAACATCACTCTCATAATAAAAGGTCCCTGAAAAGTGGGTGAGGAGACTTATAAGGCCATGCACGCTCCTCTGGATAATTTATGCAAATAAGGCTGGCTGCCCACGAGCGTGACGGGCTCCGCCGCGGAACATTCCGCGGCGAAGCCCGTCACGGCGCCCCCCCAGAGCCCCTATACTTACCAGCGGATCCGGCTTCTTCGCGCCCACATGACGCTTCCCCGCCCACCGCCGCCGCGTCACATGACACGCCCACATGACGCGGCAGCGGTAGGCGGGAAAGCGTTTTCACGCTATCTTCCGCTGTGTTACAGCGGGAGATAGCGTGAACGGATGGCTTCCATTGACTGCAATGGAAGCCGTCAGCGCGTACACCCACGGCAAATAGAGCATGCCGCGGGTGAGGACGGGAGATTTCACGGTGCGGAATTCCGCTGTGGAATTCCGCACCGTGTGCCCTGAGCTATTAGGTTCAATAGAACCTAATAGCTGCGGGCAACGCAGCGGATTTTCGCCGCGAATTACGCGGCGGAAATCCGTTCGTGGGAAGGAGGCCTAAGGAAGATGGAACAATACCTCTGCAGCGCCACCTATTGGATGGAAGCATTCCTTCAAATCAATGCATGACTTTTTAACAAGTCTGTGAAAAAATGATAGGAAGCCAAAGCAGAAAACCATACACAGACAGCTGTAAATTTCCCAGAGGAGCGTGCATGGCCTTATAAGACTCCTCACTCACTTTTCAAGTATCTTCTCACATCCCTCCTTGGGGAGAGATGATTCCATCCCTCGACCTACTCACCTCCTAGTTGTCTCTACACACTTTTTGGGTGCTCTCCTTAAGGACAGACGACACCCCTCTTGACCCATGTCACAGGCCTCTCACAAACCTACTGCACACTGATGAGGAGCAAAAACCGTGAGTAGCTGCCTGTGTATGGTTTTCTGGCTTGGTTTCCTATTCCCAATAATTGTTTCACAGACTTGTTAAAAAGTCATACATTGATTTGAAGGAATGATGCCATCCAATAGGTGGCGCTGCAGAGGTATTGTTCCATCTTCCTTATTCTCATAACAAAAGAGACAATCATGTAATATTAACTTCATACAAACCTGAGTAGCTGTCTGGGCAGAAGTGTAGATACCATAAATGTAGGCCGTGTAGCTGCTATGGGGCCCTTGAAGAGAGGGGGTCCAGTACTGATTAGTTTCATCAACCTTCTTTGATACTGGATGGCAAAAACTTCAGCAGGACTATTCTCTCTAGTTGAACTGTATTGTTAGCAGGCAAGGAGTGAGAGATTGTCCAATGGTCGTAGAAAGGGTATGAGGAGAATACTCTAAATCAGTGTTTCCCAACTCCATTTTTCAATGCATCCCAACAGGTCACGTTTTCTGGATTTGCTCAGTATTGCACAGGTGAGGTAATTATTGTCAGTGCCTCGGACATTGCCACAGGTGTTTGTTATTATAGGATTTTTTTTTTAAAAGACCTGTTGAGGCCTAGAATTGGGTAATACTGCTCTAAAACCTTCTCCCCCACATTGCAAAATCCAACTCCATTCCAACTCTAACAAGAAATCTAGGTTGCCACTGTACCTGGGTCCAAATAGCTTGGGTGGCGGGGGCCAAGGTGATCAGGTATAGTTGCTCTTTGTGTCAAGCAGACTGTAGGCTAGACAGAGGCATACTGTTATGCTGATCCACAGGACCCTACATATACATCTGGATTTGGCATTGGTGCTGAACCAAGTAATCTTCACAGGCTACAATTGAGAAAACTTCCATGTTTGCCTAGTCTAGCTCTTCATCTTGAGCAAGTTGTCCATAATTGTGCAGACCAAGGTTTAGTGTTTTGGAGGCATCCGTACCTGGTTGAATACACAGAATTTATTTTAGGGATTGTTAAGCTTTTCTTTGCAAAAGAACGGCTCCCCCATTGGGGGTCTTGTATTTGGACCCAGTGTCAGAATAATATTTTTAATTTTGAATTATAAAGCATAAATTATGTTTAAAAATATCTGCAGCAAATGCTTTGTCATATGAAATTTTGTGATAGGACATTTCATTGGTGATATGGTACTAGTAGTTGTTACTTTTTGTTACCTACATTCATAATTGAAGAAAGGGATAAAGATATAAATGTTTGCCATAAATGTGTACAGACTCCCCACAAAATCTATTCATGGGTCTCTTGGGAACCCGTGGACTTTATGTTAGGAACCCTTGCTTTATTTAATCATTTTTTAATTATGTTAAAGATGTCCAATTAAAGGCGTTTTCCCATTCCAACAAGTTATCCCCTATCTACGGATAGAAGATAATTAGCTGATCAATGAGATTTTGACTGCTGGGACCCCTCTGATCACAAGAACAGGGAACCCAGTCGGTCCCTGAATGAATGAAGTGCAAGTTGGGCAAGCGCAGAGCACTGTATTCATTTCAATGAACGTTTTTGTTGGATAACAACAATAAATATATATAAGACTTCCCCCCCCCCCCCTCTGCTTAATATCTATAGAAAAATATTTTAAAGAAAGATTAAAAAAAAATAATAATAATGATTAATATTTTAAAGAAAGATTATTTTAAAATTAATGACAAAATTAATCATTAATTTTTATTTTTTTTTAAATCTTTCTTTAAAATATTTTTCTATAGATATTAAGCAGGGGGCGGGGGGGGGGGGGAGTCTTATATATATTTATTGTTTTTATCCAACAAAAACGTCCATATTCCCCATCAAAAATAATAATATATATTGTGAGGGATTAGCGTTTAGGATCGGTAGCAACCTGGGCATAAGCAGTCAGAGACAGTGACACTTGCGATAAAGTCTTTAGTCCAGGCTTTGCCTGGGTTTATTTCCAAGCAAACAAAGCAAAATACAGGCCTTAACATCAGGCAAACATAAAGTAAATCCTGCTCGTCTGAGCACTTACTATACATGGAGCGTCCCTGTCTACACACTGGTAACCAAACTGGCTCCTGCACACAGCCAGCCAGGAGTTTCAGACCTGCAGAGGTCTCAGCTCTCTCTTAGGCCCTGTAGGCCCAGGCTTTATATGGCCTGGTACCAGCCTCACCTGGTACGTGGGAGTGACCATCCCACCCTTCACTTTGGTCACTCCAGGAAAAGCCGGCCCGGATTATGCGGCTTGGAGCCACCTACTTGCTACAACATGTTAGTAGCTTAATGCTACTAACACTATACTGCCGGCTTCCTCCACCGAGCCCAGGCTGCTCGGTGGCACGTATCTGCCCAAGCGCTCCCCAAAGCAGCATAGGAGAGCATCCTAGGCGAGATATACCTGCCCTCCAGCACCTTGCCGGTCACCGTCTCACAATATATACATAAAAAATGCAATCTCTACTTATGATAATCCAAAATTGGTACAATATTTTATCTTGACTATACTGCTAATGGTCTTTCCCTTTTTTTTATATATATGATAACACTAAATATTGTATTTTTCAAGTGCATGAATTAAGATACTAGATATGTATTTATTTGTTTATTCATATTATTTATATATATATTAATATACATCTTATTTTACCAATATATTCTAACTTCAGGATCTACCAAATCCAATATCAATTAAATTTCAGCATGCGTATCCCGGGCCCCGCGTCACCACGCCAATGACGTCATCACGTCATTTTGCGTCATTACGCAACCTCACGCCGCCACTCATTACAATACCCATACGACTTAGTTTTCCATCCATGGGCTATTACGTCGGTGACATCATCATGTCACCCGGCGTCATTACGCTGTTTAACGCTGCTATTCAATGCAGCATAGAGATACCCCACGTCTCACCTATGCGTCACCATGCCGATGACGTCATCACGTCAGCCGGCATCACCACGCCGACTGACGCTGCCATTCAATGCTGTACAGAGGAGTCTCAGCCCCTACACCCACCCACAATAAGCCATACACTATTAGGCCTTAGTCAGACGGGCGTTTTTACGCGCGATCTGCGCATGCGTCCGGCGATTTTTTTTAAACGCTTTTTATGCGCTCGTCCGATAAATTATAGAACAGAAATCGCAGATCGCACCTATCTGCGATCTGCGATTCCTGTTCTCTTCTCTATATGCGCTAAATGGGGCCGGCGGCAGCAGCGCCGACCCCATTGAGAACATATAGAAGACAAATCATTCTTCTCTTCCACAGCTGTAACAGCTGTGGCAGAGAAGAACGATGTTTGCCCATTGAATTCAATGGAGCCGGCAATACAGCGCAGGGACCAATCTGATTGGTCCCGCTGAGCCAATGAGAGGCAGCAGTCACTCACCCATTCATGAATTCATGAATGGGTGTGTGAGTGAGAGCTGCCTCTGATTGGTCAGGCTGTGACCAATTAGAGGCAGCTCATTCAGCAGGTGGGGATTTTAAAGCCCCGGCTGCTGAATACTATAGAGAAGCAGTTCAGAAGAACTGCCGGCGGTCGCGGCTGAACTCCAACTACAGCAGAAAGGTGAGTATAAATTTTTTTTTTATTTTTACACATTTCTGGATGAATTGCAGGGAAGTGCTTATATATTTAAGCCCTTCCCGACAATTCATCCCGCGCTCGCCCGCAGCGCATTGCTTTCAATGGAGCCGGCTGTATTGCCGGCTCCATTGAATTCAATGCGCTGGACAGCTGCGGCGCGCTTCTAATGAAACGCGGATTTTTCGGGCGATTTTTTGGCCCCGATCACGCGATTTGCGGATGCGCATCCGTCATGCGATCCGCAAATCATGCGAAAAACCGCCCGTGTGACTAAGGCCTTAAGGTACCGGAGTGGGCGGGCAGACACACCAACATCATCAATCATGTGACCGCTAAGTCACATGATCTCCTCTAATCCCAGAAGTGGTTTCAGTTTCATTTTTGCCCCAATAACCTTTAATCCAACACCGCACACATGACGTGGAGGTCATGTGAGCGGCAACCACCCAGAACTTCAATGAGATGATTACCACATCACATATGTAAGTTACTATATAAAGATGTATTGTTATGCAATTTATTATGTACTTGATAAAGTCGCTTTTATGCGACGAAATGCGTTGTACCTGAATAAACCTTTTAGACAATAATATTATTGTCAAAACCGGTCGTTTGTTTGAGGCAGCGCAGGAGCATTTTTTTATTTTTTTATTATTTTGAAGTTTAATCATTTTATAGAATTATATCTATTACCTGTTTTGAACTTTGCCAATACAACCACATCTGTAAAAACCTGTTTGATTACAGTGTGTGTTTTCAACTATTAGGACATCTGATAACTCATCCCGAATGGTGACCCTAAGGTGGCTGAGAATGAACCTGCTGGAATCTCCTCTCTGCATCCTATCACTTCGGAGACCCAGGAAGCTTCCAAGGATCTTGCACAGCCCTCTACATCTGCGACAATGCCACACCTTGCTGCACCATGACAGTGAAGGCCAGCTGCTAATCCCACTCCTGGATTGCAAGTGGACCAGCATGTGTTGGAATACTTGCAATCCAAAAAAAACTAGAACAGCACAGAACTCTATTGCTGCAGTTTGGCCAATAATTTAAGGGAATTACCATGGCACTTGACCTACACAATGCAGGTCACAATTGCTACACTATTCTATATGCCTCAAGGCATGTCCACCTCCCTATGAAACAAACAAGTGCTTTGTGACCCTAGACACCTAGAGGAGCAATCGGAGAAGGCTTTCCCAACCTCCTGCAGACTACTTCCATGTGCCTCCACCACCTCCTCAACCCTAGTACCACAAGTACATGCCCTATCAAATTGGCCATGGGTCTCAGCCTTCATTGACTTGAACCCATGGTCAATTTTATAGGCATAATTCATACAATGTATCCCCCTAAATTCAACAAAAAAAATGAAAGCACAGCTGGCTTTAAAAAAATGATGCTGTTTGGAGAGATCAGTTCATCTGGTTATTTGAACATAGTCCATCTGCCACATAACTGCTCCCTGAGGACTCAGAAAGTAGTCAGTGAAGATATCTCTGACTCGGAGAGGAGATGTTGCTGGTCTGCTCCCTGAAGACTAAGAGAGTAGTCCATGAAGATGTCCCTGACTCAGAGACCAGATGCTGCTGGTCTGCAATGTAGTCTAGTCTGATCCACAACTTTAAATGCGAGAGTTGCAGGTTCAGCCTCTTCAGCATTCCAATCCACATCGTTGTGCCGGCATTAGAGATGAGCGAACGTGTCCGTTACGGACACATCCGCACCCGGACACCGGCTTTAGCGAACACTGCAGTGTTCGCGCGTAAGTGTCCGGGTGCCGCCGGGGGGCGGGGAGATGCGCGGCGGCGCGGGCGGCAGTAGCGGGGAACAGGGGGGAGCCCTCTCTCTCTCCCTCTCCCCCCCACTCCCCGCCGCACCCCCCCGCGCTGCCACGGCGGCCCCCGAACTTTTTCGCCCGAACACCGAGGTGTTCGCAAAGTTCGGTGTTCGGGCGAAAAAGGGGCGGGGCCGAACGTGTTCGCTCATCTCTAGCCGGCATAAATTATGCAGAAGCCATACAGGTTAAATGCATACACATTGTCAGGTTTCAGCTGAAATGCGCTATGGAAAACTCTCTACTTGTTGGTGAGAATGCTAAGGATGCACTCAACAAAATGCCAAGCACTTGAGTCGATAATTAAAGACATGCCTCCTGGTGTCCATATCCCTGCAAGTGAAGAGGCGCATAATATGACTGTTGAGGCCAAAACCCTTATCAGCCGCAATGACAAATGGGGCAGGTGGACCTCAAGAGCCCAGAACTTTCTGTGGTACTCGCAGGGACAGCTGGTTTGTCATACGTTGCTGACTGAGTCTGGAAGCCCTGAAAATGTGACCATCTGCAGCACTTCCATAGGCCCTGATATCCACAAGTATAAATTGATAGTTATTGTCAGCAAGAGCCAACAGCACTACAAAGAAGTACTGCTTATAATTGTAATATCGGGAACCTGATTGGAGCGGCTTTTTTTAACATGGATGTGTTTGCCATCCAGCACCATAATGCAGTTTGGAAACTGTTCGGCAGCTTGGAATCCCTCGGTAATGTCCATCCAGTCTTCACGAGAGCGTAGAGCATCACCAAAGGTACCAGATGCTGCCAAAGTAAGGTATTCCTGATGATCCCATCTGTTCTCCAACAGAAACTTGAAGTACAATGAAGCATATAAATTCCCACTGGCCAGAAACCTGCACAAAGAAGCCAAACAAAAAAAATTAAGCTAAATGTTAATTTTAAAAAGCACATTACAGTACAGAACAATGCTGTAGAAGACATTTATAAAACAGAGAGTTTATAACATAGAACAGCACATGTACGTACCTCAGGCTGACCAGGAATCGTTCTGCAGGAGATATACACCGACACCAACATGTTGGTGTAATTCTGGATCACACTTCCTCCAGAAGTTTGATGGACAGCTGGACTGACAAACAACAGAAGGTGATGAACTTACCTGGATGGCGTCTCAAGTCATCATAAAGAGTATAGAAATGCCCCTTACACTGCGACACCAGAGAATGGACCCAGAACCTCCTCCTTCTAGACCATTCTCAAGCATCTCATGTGACTGCCCAAATTGGCAAGATAGTAACCAAGCAAAAAAACATCATCCTCATGAGAAGACATGTCTCCAAGCTCAGTAACTCTCTCACAAACCCAGAAAGTGCAAAAAGCATAGCAGAATGGAGCGTGACCACACATGTGACCTATTTATGGTTGATTACAGTGAGCAAGGACAATTAGGACAACTTGTCTTGTTTGCATGTGTTTTTCACGTGCAAATATGCATGGCTTGCGTGCCAAAAACAGCAAAATATACGTCAATACATGTGCAAAAAAATCCTCGTTCATTCTGCTAATGCGCAGAGTTAAGGCACATGCAAATGCACATATACTTATGTGATGGAGCCCGTAAAGATCAAGAAAAACTGTTCTACTTGATTGCTAAAGCATATAACACTACCATACCTAGCAAATCAGTGTCACTCTAGTGATGGACAGGACAAGAGTTCTTGGTACCAGAGGCAGCAGTCTCAGTATGTTGCTGCTATGACAGAAGGGAAGTATACTCAAAGTGGCCTTCTCCTGCTGTGATACATGCGGGACTGTGTTAGGAAACGGTGGAGTGCTGATTCAGTACAGATGCCATACAAGTTACTAGTAAGAGCACAATTCAATCCGAAGACAATGCAAATTTTATCATGAACGTCTGAGTTGGAATTTGGTGCGCTCGCCTTGTTGGACCTGTGTGCATTCCAGGTACTTTCAGCGCAGATGAGTAACTTAATCTTCCGCAGCGATGGTGGATGACTTCCTGGATGATCTGCCCCTATCATAGCAGGAGGGGGCCACTTTGAGTACACTTTCCTTACTTCAGTCATAGCAGCTATCCTACGGGACTTAGAGAGATGTGGAAAGCAGATTTCTGCTTTTCACATGCTACTTCTCAAGTTTGAAATTGGGTTTTATTCTCTATGATTTACAGAGGTCACAACACAATATTGAAATCCATGTGTTACGGCCCAACTGTCCTATGTACCATACCATCATGTAGTACATCCATGCCTTCTAATTCAAGTCAAGAACCTCATGTGGCGCAGAGTATTAAGGCTGCAGAAATGCAGTCCTAAGCTCTCGCTCACGACTTGAAGGTTGCAGGTTCATTCCCTGCTTGGTTCAGGTAGCCAGCTCAAGCTTGACTCAGCCTTCCATCCTTCTGAGGTTAGTAAAATGAGTACCCAGCTTGGTGGGGGGTAATGAATAAATTACCTGAAGGTGCTGTGGAATAAGTTGGTGCTATAGAAATGACAAGATTTATTTTATTTTATTCAAGTACACTTCTGTTATTTCAATATAGGACACCAGTTTTAAGATATAACTCTGAATCTGTCTTTTTGATTACGTCCTGTATACACTGATGCCTAATATTTGCTCTCAAATGAGTAATGCCCTAGAAGGAATAGTTCATTGTATCCTGGCACCCAAGGGCATAACTTGAAGCTCTTGAGCCCCAATGCAAAATCTGTAATGGGCCCCCCAACTATAATGCTTTATTCATAGTACTGGGCTCCCTATATGGAGAAGGGAGGCCTTATGGTCCCCCTAAGGCTCCTGGGCCTGGGGGCAACCACATTCCTTGCATCCCCTATAGTTATGCCAGTTCTGGCACCTACAGCATCACTTAAGAGACATTGTCCAATTGGTTGTACGAAGGACCTTAAGGATATTCTTAATCTATAAATTGCAACTTCACCTCCTCTCAGTAGAACCTTTGGCCGCTGCCTTCTTCACCCACTTACCCCTTGTCCCATCATTGCATGTTACAATATCATTACCTGAATAAACATTTAAGCATATATTGCAATATATGTTAATTTGACCCATTGTCCTTTTTGCCTTTTATACATATCTATGCTTAGCAAGCAGTAAGAATTATTTTGTTAAACCTATTGTATAGCCAAATATCCTCGTCCAGTGAAAACTGTTCCTTTAAAAGCTACTTTACTGTTTGTCTGCAAGTTATCATTTGTTAGTGCAAATCCATTACAGCTAATTGTACTTGCCTTTCAAAGATAGACTTTCTCTCCACATCTGGTTCAAATTTGTTCTTGAATCGTCCAACAAATGTTACAACAGGACTGTACAATGTGCACTATATTAAATTGTTGAATGACCCGAGCCTGAAGGTGAGAAACAAATTTGCACCCTGTTAAAATATCCAATTACAATGTTTGGTCATATACAGTAAGTTATTAATATAGGATTAGGCCCTGGGTTCTAGAATATCATTTGCAACTTCCATTTCAAGGGGAGAGAGGTTATAGACAATTACAGCAGGTAACATTTGGAAAGGACCTTACAAGCTTATAGAGTGATTTATTCCTAGGAGAAACTAAAAATGAATAAAATGAAATAGGTCTACAATGTGTGAGAAAGGGGGCTGCAATGGCAAGCCATTCTCCTGGCAATTATCAATACCTCCATGGTTAAACAATATATTCTGTAATGGGTTCTCATGTTTTCCTAGTGAAACAATTCTATAAGAGAATGCTCTTCACATCTCAGAAATGCATGAAATTACCTTGGGAGGTCAGTTAAGATATTAGAGGCAATAAAAGCTATTTAATGCTGGTTATGTATAAAAGGCTGGGAAATGTTTTCATGTAATTAACGAGATGCCCACTAAATACTTGTATAGAGTACAATGACACATGTATCATCCTGTTACAAAAATTACATATACGCTACAGCTCATTAATTTTAATATACCACCCAAATTGTTGATTCTTTTGGAAATGAACAAAAAAAGCTAGTTCGTGATGAATATGGATTTATTGAGGCAATTAAATAAATACTGTGATCCCTAATAAAGGCCCAATAAGTGTGGATATTCTGATGAGGAACAGATTTTAGGAAATCAAGGTTCAGTTCATTTGTAAACAATGGAGGGAATTCGGTGGCATAACTAGACGTTCTTGGGCCCCAATACTAAATCTGTATCAGTACCCCCTACATACCATGTGTCATTTATAATACTGGTGTCTACATATGTGATAAAGGGGTCTTTGAGTCCCCTAAAGCTCCAAGGCCCCATAGCGACTGCTACCTATGCACAGTCTATAGCTACATCCCTGTAGGAATTTATCATCAGGGGAGTTTTTGACAACACTTCTCTGGCATACTTTTGTTCCCTTCTCCAGTTTAAAATACAACAAATTAATCAAATGGGTAAGGTACGGGGGAAATAGACATGGATGGGCAGGGGAAATCATAAGGACAGTAGTTGGGCAATGTGAAGGTAGGGAAAGGAATAGAAGGCCAGTTAAAGATAGGAAATGAGGGAAACAGAAGGGGAAAGAAAGACAGGGTGAATAGATGAAAAGACTAATGAAATGGAAGAAGGAGTGGAGATAAATATATACACATATGTGTATACAATTAAAAAATATATATTTTTGGGATGCATATATTTATACGCCAAAGAGTTGGGCCAACATGTATTGACACACACAGGATGAAACGTGTCCGCACATGAGGTCATATGGTAGGCTAACTTAACAGAGTTCCGTAGGTATGTGATGTGTGGAAAGATTACAAAATAATAATTAAAATAGATGAAAAAACCTGGGATTAACCATCAAAGATATTCTCTAGGCTCTCATTGAAGCCCATTTGATTTAGCGTGTTAAGTTTATATATCCAATATATTTCTCTTTTTCTTTAGTGCTTCAAACTTGTTAGCTGTAGTGGACGAAATCTGTTCGAAAACAGTAATGGTAAAGACTTTAAAATCACTATTGTGGAAGGTATGTCTAGAGACACAATGCTTCAAGAAACCATTAGTTGTATTTGATCTTTGTTCATTTATATGGAATCTCAGTCTGGGTAGTGCGTCCAACATATTGGAGGTTGCGGGGACATTCAAGTAGGCAAATGATGAACATGGAAGAGCAATTCACAAAAGACCGGATTGGGAATGTTTCCTTGGTCAAACAGCTTGTGAAGATTCGCTTTTTGTGGCAAACGTTACTGCAGTAGTTGCAATTCTTTTTTCCACACCAGAAGCAGCCAACCAGATTGGTAAGGAGTTGGTGATCTTGTGCTGGGTTAGGTTTAAGAGGTTTTAAATTATTGGGAACCAATGAAGTTTTCAATATACGTGCCCTCCTAAAAGTAATTTGTGATTTGGGCAGAATTCTATTAGAAAGATATGGGTCACGTAGCAGAATGGAACTATATTTTACCAATAATGGATGTATGACAGGGATTATAATGTTGTTAGAAAATTGGGGTCATAATTGACAGGCTGAGTTGTATGTGTTACGTCATTAGTCATAGACTCATCATTACTTACTTTCAGAAAGGCTGCATCAACCAGATTGCATGGTTAAAACTTCAGATTAAACTGTTGTTTTAAAATCAAACTCTGAGCATTAAAATCATCTGTCTTAGAACATTTGTGTCTGATGCATTTAAACTGACCATACAGAATATTGTACTTCCACTTTCTATAATGTGCTCTCCTAAAATCTAAAAAGCTGTCTCAAACCACAGGTTTAAAATATATCTTGGTGACAACTCTCCCATTTTTGTGACCTAAAGTCAAGTCAAGATATTCAATAGAAGTGAGGAAACTCTTACCAGAGAAGAACATATTGTAGTCAATCACGTCTAAATAACTAGTAAAACTGTTAAAATACTCCTCTGACACTTCCCAAATAAAAATTAAGTCATCTATATATCGTTTCTAGAGGATAATTTTATTAGACCACTCGTGTACTAAGAAGCCATATTTTCGGGGGGGGGGGGGTATATTTTTGTGTTATTTTAGTGCTTTGCTGTTTCATTTTATTATTATTTTTATCCATACATCATTGCTAGTTTTATTTTCATACCATATTATAATTCCGCTTCTATGTTTTAGTCTTTATGTACGTTTGAACCTACTGGTTCGACTGAAATTCTATTGTCATTATCATTCTTTTATTACAAACATCGTTTTCATTTTGGTTTGTAATTTGACATTTTTGTGTTGGCACCTCATTTGTGTGTAGAGAAAAACAGAGATAGGTTGATAGAAGGAGTGAAAGTGAGAGAGATTGCAAGGGATTGGATAGATAGATGGTGGATGGATGGATAGCAGATAAATGGGTGTACCTACTAGGATAGCAGATATAGAAGCTGCTATGGAATCCAGTAACCAAAAGGTTCCACTTCGTACTTTGGATGTATTAACAATACTTGTTAACTTATTAGTGTCCTGGATAGATAGAAATGGTTATATCTCACCAAACGGCAGCAAGGTGACTCAGTCGTTAGCACTGTTGCTGGGGTCCTGGGTTTAAATCCTACTAAGGAAAACATCTGCCTGGAGTTTGTATGTTCTTCCTTTGTGTGGGTCTCCTTTGGGTACTCTAGTTTCCTCCAACACTCCAAAAACATACTAATAGGTGAACCTAGACTGTGAGCCCCAGTGGAGACAATATCAAGTGATGTACAGAACTGCGAAATATATATGTGCAACATAAATGAATAAAATAAGTAATTAAAAGGGCGCAACTAGTGTAGATGTGTTTCACAGTTTGTCCAATATGGTTTATTCTTCTTTGCCTTTGTAATGAGTTTGCAGGCTTTCTTGAACATTTTACAGGCAGACTAAGTATAATGGTTCATGTTTCCAGTAAAATATAATTTCCATCTAGAGAGTAATGTTTAATGTTATCACCCTCATAAGATCTTACATCCGGACAGTAGGGACTTCACCTCTTTTTCACGACTCATTTAGAAGTTGTTCCATGACAGGGTGCTAAGGAAGATAGCATATACACAAGGATATTATAAAGAGGAAAGAGAACCGTGAAATAGAACACATTATGCAAGTTATCTTGGCTGCAATACAAAAGTATTCCTATTACATTCTCAGTTTATTTGCAAACTACATGATTCTTCCTTGGAATATCTGCAGGAGTCATTAAAAAGGGTTCGTTCTAATGGACTAGTCTAGCAATATAATTTAAAGGGTACGGATTGTTATAAGGTCATAGCACATGGGAAAACATGCAATTTTGTATTATATCTTGGTGGAGAGAGCGGCATTTTCATTTCCTTCCAGCAGCCAGTATTTCACATTTTCTGCCTGCAGGTTCTCCCCAAATTTCCAGAAACTAATCTAGTACCCCCAAAATCCACCTACATTAAATATTTAACAGGGAGGTGGGGGAAGAGGGGAGACACAGATGCAGTTTCTCTTTTTCTAAGGAGGATAAAAGGTGTGGAGAGTCCTGATTAGCTTCGAGTGCGAAGCACAGCACATCAGTTATCGCCCACTTGTGCAATAGGCATAGCAAGAGAATATATGCATTTTCAAAGGGCGGTCAAAGGAATTGAAAAAGACTGAAAAAAAAGAGGTTGGCTGCTCAGCTGGAGGGGTTGGATCAGGTAGGGAAGCATCCAATCCAGCTCTCCAGTCCTCCGTAATTGGACACTGGTCCCCAGTTACTCCGGTCATCGAACAGCTATTGCCCACGGCCTTCATACCCCCGCTGTATAGGATTAAAAGATAGTTTCTCCTATGCGGAGATCATGATGAGTCATGGGAAGGTTGGGTCATGCCACTGACATTTGGAGTATAAATATTGTGTCATATTGGATAAGGTTGCAAAAAAAAACATAACCTGAGTAGGAGTCCAATTTTTCAACTAGCCCAACACTACGAAGCCAGCATTGTTCCTTAGGCCCCCTGTCCATGGGTGTGATTTTGCCAACGGTAAACCGCTGACGAATCCCGCCTTCTGAAGCTTTCCATAGCATTGCTATGGAAAGCACCGTCCCCCTGTCCACAAGAGGAGAATCATTGCGATTCTCCGCTCGCGGACGGCAATTCGCAGCATGCTGCGATTCTCCGCGGTCAGCCTATCTGTCAGATAGGCTAACCGGCGTAGATTCATCTGCCAGCTCCTGCTCCCAGAAGGCGGCTCCGCAACGCCCGTGGACACGGGGCGTTAGGCATCATCTGCTGAAGTCGTACCACTTCTGCTGCTCTCTCCACCTGCTGGGACTTTGCCTCCTCAGTTAATTGTTGTTCCTTATATAGAACGCAGTTTGGAAGTGAAGTTGGTGCCTGACAGCAGGCCCTGATGTAGTTAGCATAGCTGACAGATGGGATTGCGCTTTGCCTATCCTCTCATGGAGTCAGGTCATCACACCTATTTGCAGCATCTTGTGCAGATGTTGAATCACTAACTGTCTACTGCTTCAGTTTTGCACCTATCTGGGGTCCATCATTGCACCTGAATATCCACCGGTGACTGCTTTTACACAGGAGTGATCATTACTCAATGAATGGAGGCGGCGCATCCATTATCATTTGTCGTTCAGATTGTGCAGGTATTTATACCCAGTGATTAGCATTCAGATTTCCTTGATCCAATGAGAAATTGAACAATAACACTGGGGAACAAAAAAGATTTCTTATCATGGTGCCTGAAATTTGAGACCTTATTCTGGGTATTTTTGTGCGCTGATTCCATAAATCCCATCTATTTCCTTCTATGAGCTCTAGTTTTTGAGATATTCCTGATGTTATTATCTATTTTTGTTATATTTATGTTATTTTTCTTCCAGCATTTGCTAACTATTAGTACATATGATACATATTGCTACCACCGCACATCAAACTTGGGTAGATGAAACAATGTGTAAAGAGATTGAAGAGAAATGGAATGTGTTTCGGCTATAAATGTAGAAAATTTCCTGTGGTGCGCTGCCGCGTCCCAATGGAGGCAAGCCAGCTGTGGAGAAGACCTCAGGCATAAAACAAGATGGCGGTCACAGGTAGCTCTGCGATCTCTCTCCACAAAATGGCCATGACAGGGACTCACAAAGTCACACGCGAGGGTGGTTTAATTGGATTTGGTACTTAGCGCGACTAATGTCGAGGGGTGTTGTCACTGGTGACGGCAGTACCTTAAGGTTGTGAACTCTTGGAGGGCCAGGCAAAAATAACTGAGACGAGTCCACAGTTTTTCTGTTGCAAACCGAAGATACCCAGTTTACGAACAGTCTCTTTTAAAAACAGATGTGCAAGGCAAAGCAAATACAGGATTTCTTGTTTTTACATAGGACAATACGCTGAATTTAGTATTTTCCAAGAACAGTTAACAATTATCTTCAACGGACTCTCTCTCTCTTTAGGATTATTTGTGAACAGGATCCCCGCCAGACCCCAATTATCTGCGGGTTGTGCTCAATAGATTACCATGAGGTCTGTGTCTGTAATGCAGACTAAGGTGAGGCTGTGCTTTCTCTGGTTCTTCAGTGTAACAGGGGCTCGTAACACTCACTGTTGCAGTAGTAGGATCCCAACTAGAGATGAGCGAACGTACTCGGTAAGGCCGATTTCGCAATCGAGCACCATGATTTTCGAGTACTTCACTACTCGGGTGAAAAGATTCGGGGGGCGCCGGGGGGCGGGGTGTGGCGTGGTGGAGCGGCGGGTAGTAGCGTGGAACAGGTGGGAGCTCTGTCTCTCTCTCCCTCTCCCCCCCACTCCCCTCTGCAACCCCCCGCTCACCCACAGCGCCCCCGAGTACTTTTCACCCGAGTAGTGAAGTACTCGAAAATCGCGGTGCTCGATTGCGAAATCGGCCTTACCGAGTACGTTCGCTCATCTCTAATCCCAACCTATTCTCCTTCACACTGCACTGGTATTGAGATGTATTGTGCGTTTCCTTCCTTCTGACTACGACTCTCCTTCTCCTCAGGCTATGCGACTGTACTTCTCCTCAGACTCCCTCTCACTGACTTTCTCTAATGGAACGCAACTACTCTCTCTCCCTCTGACTTCCTGCTCAAACTGCTCTGACTGAAACACTGTGTAACTCCTTCCATATCCTGACTTGCACTGCTCTCTTTTCCCGGGCTTGGATGCCCTCTACCAATCAACGATCTGAGTGACAGAAACCAATTAAGAGACAGATATTGCCAGGCAGATTAGGAGGTCATTTGTAAGGAAAGGGGGAAATTAGAGTATTTCTGACAGACAACCCCAGAAATGTCTCCTAAGAAGTACATTAACGGAAGTTTTTAAGAACTAGTAACTGTGTGACATCCTGTAGGACCTTCCGGGCCACTACATTAGCAGGGAGAAACTAAAAACAGGTGAATTCGATGAACCACAAATCCAGGAACTCATGAAAGACCAGCCTTTCTAAGATTCAGTGGACAACTTTGAGGCACGTACGCGGTCATTGGTTTGTAGGGTTGTAAAGCATTTTCTTGGGAACTATAAGGCCGCTAACTCCAGTGAACTTGTGGAGAATATGCTCACCTATGTTTCTGAACACTTAGGTGTAACATGAGAATCAGATTGCAGGACCTACATACAGTCATTTTAGATTGATTTCCAGATTGTCTTGGTGATGCAAGTGAAGAATAGGGTGAGTGATGTCACCAGGAAATAAGGACCGTGGAAGAACAGGACTGCAGACAATGGGATACACATATGAGGGCAGACTACTGGTGAAACATCTAGCGGGAATGTCCAGGAACATCTCATCACAGAAAATCACAGAAATGTAGTTTCATCGACATCTCACTGAAGAAAATTGCTTTATTCTTGTTCTAGGCTTCTTGGGATTTATCTTTGTACCTTCAGCTTTTCATTGGCAGTTATTACATGTATATTACAATATACAGTATGTACATGTCTACATTTATATGGACATATGTCATATCTTGATAAGAAGACCTGATGGAGAAAAACTAATGTCATTTACAGAATCTATGACCCCAAAATAGTTCTAAACATCTCAGTCACCAAAAATTGTGTTCCCCAACGTAATCATTCAGTAAAAAATGTCCCTTATATATTTTGAACCAGAAAAACTTAGTTCTTACTCCAAGTTTTTTGGTTCAGAATACATAAGAGCATTCCTGCTTTTAACTCATGCTCCTGTACCAATAGTCTTTTTATCAAGATGGAATAAAAGTCATGTTTTATGGATCTTTCTAGTGCTGTACGATTTTTGCATCTTTGGAGTTCTGATGCTGGCACAACACCTTTAAGGATCACACTGCTCACACTAGCATTGCGGCTTTCAACTACAATGGAGCGATGACAGCTATACCAGATCTGTCTCATTGACTTTAATAGGGTCTGTCTGGGTTCTGTCAAGGTTCTGGAGGTTTTGATACAAGAGAGATATGGCAGACTATGCTATTCTTAGCGTAAAAAATACCAAAAAAGCTGATGGAATGACCAATGGATCTTATTAATACAAGTGTGAACAGCGTCCAACATGTGATTGTTCTCAGTAAGAGAAGCAAATAAATCTTACAGATATGGTTTGAATGGCTAATAATAAGAGATGATGTTACAGCAAGCTTTCAAAGCTATTTCAGTTTCTTCGACAGGCTTCTTCACATATATCCTATTATGCCCGATGAAGAAACTGAAGTAGTTTGGAAAGCTTGCTGCAACATCATCTCTTTTTGCTAGCCATTAAAATCATATATATATATATATATATATATATATATATATATATACATATATAAAAGATTACTTTGCTTTTCTACTGAGAACAATCACATTGTGCTCAACCGACTTACAAACTTATTTCCTCAGAGCCCAAATCAGTAGGCCACTCCTCCAAAAACTTTACACCCCACCCACTCTGCTCACTTAAATCTGGACACTTTGCTAGTCCTACTGAGAGGTCTTCTATATAAAAGAGTTCTGTTCATGTACTTGTTACTTTTTAATCACTTTCAGAAAGGGAAAAGCACGGTAGTGCGTTTTTGGCCACTTTCCTTCTTGTTCATCTCCAGCTGCTTTACTGATGTCATGTAACACATACCTATGGGTGCCTGTGGTGTCTCTACTTCATAGCTGAAGCATTTTGTTTCCTAATTGGTTGGTGCTTTTGGCTGGGATAATGACAGTGCCGACCAAGATATTTACAGCAGAAAATTGAATTCTTTCCTGTTATATGCTACTGCAGTAAAGTTCAACTAATTAAATTGGTGGTTTCATTTTTTTATGTACTACTCTCAAAATAAAGTCTCCACTGATTTTCTATATAACGCATCTTAGTGTTTATAAGTTGTGGAACGAGCATTCGGCTTTGCCAAGGTCAGGCCGAGCAGAACTTGACTTTATTAGAAACTGGAACACGTCCAGCTACAATGTTAATTTACAAAGGTATAAATCTAAGTTGGTCAAATACAGTATGACTTTAGAACAACTTCTCAGCTAAAAAGTTTCACTCCGCCAAGGTGATCATAAATCAATTGTATATCGCCCTGTTCATTTCCACTGCATCCCATAGATTACTGCATCAGATAAAAAGTGAAATTTATAGTCAAACTAGACAAGGGAAAATGGTTCTAGGAGATTGTATGGAAGCCAAATGTAGCATCTAGGATGTAGGATGATACCTTTAATTATGTGTTACAGTATAATTCTAAACCAGTAAAGAATCTACCATTGTAAATCTACACATAGGTTTAAAGATCCCATGTCACGTTGTGCTCCTGGGAGCATAGTACCGCAGGTGTGGTTGATTTAGTTGGCTGGAGCACTCTCCACCACCAGTCAGTCAAGTCAGCCATCAGTCAGCCAATCATCATTGGTCTTGTGCACATAAATAACAGCCCCAATTACTAGAGGGTGCTGATCATTTATCCTTTATCCATTTCCTCTCAGAACTGTGATGCTTGGAGTCATGCATGTTCTGTTTCGGTGTAAGTTGCATTCATGAGGTTCTGGATGGGATTCCCTAGTGTCTGTTTGTTGGATTTGAACAATGATATGTTCAGTATCTGTTTATAGGTGTTCACACATTAGATGTGAGCAGTGTCTTGTTGGTGTCTGTCTATACGTGTGGCAAACACCAGGTGGAACAGTGACATAATGAATGTCTGTTTATAGGTGTTCAGACATTACGAGTGAACTGTCTTGTTCAGTGTGTATATTGTATTTCCCTTATCCTGTGCTTCTGCTGTTTACCATCTAGGGCAAGCACAGCCCCTATGTTCCAGCATGGGGCCGTCCATATTAGGACGATCACCCCGTTAGTAGGCAGGACTCCATTTGGGTTTTAGTTGTCTTGTTAGAGTAGAGACTCACAAGATAACGAGGACCTTTGACATGGTCTTGTTAGCTTACATATTATGGCCACAATGCCTCGTATGTACTTATTCCTATTTCCATCTGTTGGAGTTGTAGTACATTTGGTAAGTATTTTTGCATCTGCTGCTGTTTACACATTCTGGTATATGTGGTTGTTGGTGTCCAGTCATGTATGCACTGAACACCCCTCTTTCCATTTCCAACGCATATTTGGGTTGCGTCCGTGTAGATCGTTGTTCCCACCACCTTCATGGATGTAACACCCTGCTCCTAAAATTGAATAGGAGAAGGTGTGGTGTTTGGCTGCCAGAATTTATTACCATTTTCGTTTTCTCTATTTTACAATACATAGCACTTGAACACGCTGATCATGTGATCAGCTAAGTATCTGACTAATGTGATCAGAGGCAGCTGATTTGCCCTGTTGCTGGGTCTCCTTTAAGGACCTCAATGCAGGGGTAAACTGTGTAAGGCAGTTTTTCTGCAATTTTTTTAGTCAAGGCAAGGACTTGATTCGAGGGAAATGTAAAGGAAAGACTAAGACTAGATTCAAATGCAGCAGAGTTTGGTGCAGATCCATGCCAAAATCTACAACAAAATTCACATGAAACAGGTGGATTTCACCCTCTTGTTCGAAAAGGCGAAATCTACGCTAAAAATTCACGGCATAAATTGACATGCCATGGGTTTAGAATCGGCACTGTGAGCCATTTCTGCTGCAGATTCCACACTGATTTTTCTGCATTACTGTATGTGGATGAAATTGGTAACAAAACCGAAAAATGCCAAAACCTTTGTAAGGAAAAGTAATGCAATCACCAATTAGGGCTGCTGCTCTAACTTCTGTTTGACTAATCTATGACAAATTTTATGTTTTGGGCAGAAGTAATCTTTAAAGTTTCAGTGTTGCTTGAATACAATCGAGTGCATTAAAGTGGTTGTCTCGCGGCAAGCATCAAAATTTAACATTACCCCATTCCCCCTGTCACCCCCCTGGCATAAAATAGCGGTTTTTAAACCGCTTGCTACTCACTGATCCGACGAAATAAGGAGTTTAAAAAATCTTCTCCCTAAGATGGCCGCCGGTCCTTTCCCAGGGATGCACTGCGGTTTTCTCCCATGGTGCACCGCAGGTCTTCTCCCATGGTGCACCATGGGCTCTGTGCGTTCCATTGCCGATTCCAGCCTCCTGATTGGCTGAAATCGGCACACGTGACGGGGCGGAGCTACGATGACGACGCGGGGACCAGCTCTCCGGCACGAGCGGCCCCATTCACCAGGCAGAAGACCGCACAGCGCAAGCGCGTCTAAAAAATCAAGAAGCCAGCGAAATTAGACGGAGCCATGGAGACGGGGACGCCAGCAACGGAGCAGGTAAGTGAATAACTTCTGTATGGCTCATATTTAATGCACGATGTACATTACAAAATGCATTAATATGGCCATACAGAAGTGTATAACCCCACTTGCTTTCGCGAGACAACCCCTTTAAGATTTGATTGTAGCTCCAGCCTACAGCCTAATCATTTTCCCATTGAGATAATACTAATAATTGGAATAACTTTATCTATCATTATATAAATCAGCAGCCGCCATTTGCTAACAATTTGAAAAATGTGTTTTTAAGTAGAATTAGAATATGAGACAATACATGGCTTAGCTGTAAGGAAATGCTCAAACGGGAATATAAGTAGAAGCTCTTAGGATTGCACAATAGTAATGATGAAATGAATATCCAATGTATTTTGTCGTCTTTGCTGGGTACAAGGATTACCAGTAACAAACAGCAACTGGAATCATTTTACAACTTAAAGGGGTTGTCCCGCGGCAGCAAGTGGGTCTATACACTTCTGTATGGCCATATTAATGCACTTTGTAATGTACATCGTGCATTAATTATGAGCCATACAGAAGTTATCAAAAGTTATTCACTTACCTGCTCCGTTGCTGGCGTCCTTGTCTCCATGGTTGCCGTCTAATCTTCGCCGTCTAATGGCCAAATTAGACGCGCTTGCGCAGTCCGGGTCTTCTGCTCTTCTCAATGGGGCTCGGTGTAGCTCCGTGTAGCTCCGCCCCGTCACGTGCCGATTCCAGCCAATCAGGAGGCTGGAATCGGCAATGGACCGCACAGAAGAGCTGCGGTCCATGGAGGTAGAAGATCCCGGCGGCCATCTTCACCGGGTAAGTAAGAAGTCACCGGAGCACGGGGATTAAGGTAAGCGCTGTCCGGTGTTCTTTTTTAACCCCTGCATCGGGGGTTGTCCCGCACCGAACGGGGGGGGGGGGTTGAAAAAAAAGAAAATGTTTCGGCGCGGGACAACCCCTTTAAGTTGTAAAATGATTCCAGTTGCTGTTTGTTACTGGTAATCCTTGTACCCAGCAAAGACGACAAAATACATTGGATATTCATTTCATCATTACTATTGTGCAATCCTAAGAGCTTCTACTTATATTCCCGTTTGAGCATTTCCTTACAGCTAAGCCATGTATTTCAACAGTTGCATTGAACAGAGAGGAAATGTGCAGGCAGCTATTACTAGTAAAGCTGCAATGATTGGCCGCAGAGGTTTGTCTTTTTCTGACCAAATAGGCCCAGGGCTGCCGGTAGAATATATTTGGGCCCAAATATAGCACATAGGTGCGTGATTTCAGCAACCAAAATTCCACGCTGCCAAAAAATATAGGACTTGCCCTGTCTTTGGACCACACCACACAGGAGGCTCCATAGACTCCTATGGGAGTCTATGGGAGCCATCAGAAAAAGGGAAGAGGAGGGAGTTTAGCAGCGGCTAGCACTGCTAAACACTGACAGGTGCCTCTAGTAGGGCATTTAAAAGTGATTTCTAGTAGTTCTGCCAACCAAGGGATTTCGGGGCTGCAGCGTAATTTCCCTGCATTACGCCACAGCCAACCATGTGAATGGACAGAAAAATCGTGAATAATAGCCACAACTTTGTCATGGTTATTCATCGTTCATGCAATTTTTAGGTGTGATGGTCGCTATTTTACTGTGCGGCTAACTTTGTCGTGAAATAATGCTGGTGGAAAAGAGGCCTTAGATCCCCTTTAAAGGGCTTAATTAGGCAAACACACATTTATTAAGCCAATTACTGTGGTGGAAAGACATAAAAGAAGACATGCCTCACCCGATCTACTGTGACTCCCATTCCAACAGGGTTTTTGTTTGCCTGGTTTGCCTGTTTGGTCATCATCTGTGGTTTCAAAGAATATACAGGCCACACTAGTCTTGTGAGCAGACCTGCCTGATGTTACTGCTGGCGGTGGTGTGGCCCTTTTGTTTTTCTGTGACACCCTACTCCCTGTCTTACCAGAGTGCTGCCCTGCAACATCTGTCTCTTTCTCCTCCCCCTGCGAGCTGCTATGATCACTGTCCTTGGGTCTCCATGTTGGGTCAAGTAGGTCATCATCTTCCACCTCCCCTTTGTCATCCTTCTCCTCCTGAGTGGACTCTACGTACAGTATACATCAGGGGCTGGTACCTCTGTTTCTATATCCACCTGTATAGACATTGCCCATAGAGAGCTGAACATGCATACTTTCCCACCCGTATCTTCCTCTTTGGAGGAAAAAAATGTTTGTCCATCAGTGCATTCAATGTCTTGGTCTTCTCTTCTGGTTGTTTGGACTGTCCAGTTGACATCCATGACACTGAATGATCAAACAACTCCTCAGACTGATCCATGTGGACTGTTTAAAAGTGTGCATGGGATATGACATGGGGTGAAGTAAAGGGAGGATGCTCATGATCAACTGGTGCAGACTGACTGCTGTGTGCCTGCAACTGCGATGAAGACAAGGTGGTGGTAGTTGAGGCATGTGATGTCATCCACCCTGTGACCTGTTCTGTGTGTTGTGGATATAACGCATCGGCAGAACCACTTCTAAGGAATGGTAAAGGGCTTGCCTTGCCTTGTGCAGAACATGGAGCTGTTGCTTCAGTGAGAGTTTCCTCAAGTGCCAAATTGGCCCGTCCCCTACTACGACGGCTATCCCCGTCCTCTACTACCACAACTATGGCCCCAACCCTTTGCTTTCTTCATGTTTTCATGTTTTTCATTTGGTACTTTTTATATGTATTTTTTTAACTTATTTTTATATTTAGCCTTTTGTTTACTTGTACCGAACATTTCAAATAACTTTTTAGTTTGCAGAGAACCACTGGCAGCTGCGTAACATATGCTAGTAATTTGGACTGGCCAGACTCACAATTTTGAAAAATATCTGAGGCCATAAACAGCAAACTGCAATATTTTCCACGCAACAACGTAGTTTGTTTCTCTGATGCTAGATATGGTGACAGCAGCAGAAATATACACTCTGCAGAGTACCTCTACCAGAGCCCACGGCTTGCTTTGTACAGACAGATAAAGTTTACGCAACTTCTATGGACCCTCCAATAGAAGCCACTTTATCTTCTATGCTGGTATACAATTTTTCACACTAATATATCCTCAAACAGACCATATCTCCCTAAGTACAGAGCATGTTTTGTATAGGCATATAAACGTGATTCAGCTTCTATGTTCCCCCTAACATGTTGCAGATTCTCTATCCTGTGCTCAGCTGTAAAATAGCTGCTGGTTACATTGTGCCTATGTTATAAATGGCTAGGTCATGTGATTCAGGTGTCGATTAAAAGTGCTGTCCATATGTAAAGACTAGAGATGAGCGAGCACCAAAATGCTCGAGTGCTCGTTACTAGAGATGAGCGAGCACCAAAATGCTCGGGTGCTCGTTACTCGGAACGAACTTTTCGCGATGCTCGAGGGTTCGTTTCGAATAACGAACCCCATTGAAGTCAATGGGCGACCCGAGCATTTTTGTATTTCGCCGATGCTCGCTAAGGTTTCCTTGTGTGAAAATCTGGGCAATTCAAGAAAGTGATGGGAACGACACAGCAACGGATAGGGCAGGCGAGGGGCTACGTGTTGGGCTGCATCTCAAGTTCACAGGTCCCACTATTAAGCCACAATAGCGGCAAGAGTGGCCCCCCCCCCCCTCCCAAAAACTTTTACTTCTGAAAAGCCCTCATTAGCAATGCATACCTTAGCTAAGCACCACACTACCTCCAACAAAGCACAATCACTGCCTGGATGACACTCCGCTGCCACTTCTCCTGGGTTACATGCTGACCAACCGCCCCCCCTCCCCCCCCACAGTGCACACCAAAGTGTCCCTGCGCAGCCTTCAGCTGCCCTAATGCCACACCACCCTCATGTCTATTTAGAAGTGCGTCTGCCATGAGGAGGAACCGCAGGCACACACTGCAGAGGGGTTGGCACGGCTAGGCAGCGAACCTCTTTAAAAGGGGCGGGGCGATAGCCCACAATGCTGTACAGAAGCAATGAGAAATAGAATCCTGTGCCACCTCCATCAGGAGCTGCACACGTGGGCATAGCAATGGGGAACCTATGTGCCACACACTATTCATTCTGTCAAGGTGTCTGCATGCCCCAGTCAGACTGGTAATATGTACCTTAACAGTAACCGCGTTGGTGGTAATGTGGTGGTGACTGCGGACCTAGTAGCGCGGTTTTATTTTGTTGGTTTTCGGAATGTGGCCAGGATTAAGTGGGCCGTGGCGGGGGGATGTTTTTGAGGCACTACGTGTCCTCTCCACGTGTCTGTGGTTATATGCACCTTAACAGTAACCGCGTTGGTGGTAATGTGGTGGTGACTGCGGACCTAGTAGCGCGGTTTTATTTTGTTGGTTTTCGGAATGTGGCCAGGATTAAGTGGGCCGTGGCGGGGGGATGGTGGGGGGGCTCTATTGTAGTGTCGGTAAAGGTGAAATTCTTGGACTGGCACCAGACGAACCAATGCAAAGGCATTTGCCAAGAATGTTTTCCCTGTTGGAGGAGGAGGGGGATGTTTTTGAGGCACTACGTGTCCTCTCCACGTGTCCATGGTTATATGCAGCTTAACAGTAACCGCGTTGGTGGGAAATGGCCTCGCCGCCATCATGTCTTTGGGAAGCCTCTGTTTCCACACCCCAGAGACATACCATTAGCAGCGGTATAGGCAGAGCCCAGAATTTGTAACATTTCAGCCGTAGCATTAGGACAGGCCCCACTAACATATCACTAGCAGCATTATAGCGGGAGCGCAGTCTTCGTTCCATGTCAGCAATAGTAGCACTCAAGACAGGCCCCAGTAAAAATTCCGAAGCAGCAGTATAGCGGGAGCGCAGTCTTCGTTCCAAGTCAGTAATAGTAGCACTCAAGACAGGCCCCAGTAACAATTCCGAAGCAGCAGTATAGCGGGAGCGCAGTCTTCGTTCCATGTCAGTAATAGTAGCACTCAAGACAGGCCCCAGTAACAATTCCGAAGCAGCAGTATAGCAGGAGCGCAGTCTTCGTTCCATGTCAGTAATAGTAGCACTCAAGACAGGCCCCAGTAACAATTCCGAAGCAGCAGTATAGTGGGAGCGCAGTCTTAGTTCCATTTCAGTAGCTGCAGTATAGCCAAGGCCCAAGTAACATTTATGTAGCTAAAGTGTAGGCCAACCCCACACACACTTCTGTACCATGAATGCAGGCGAAGAACATACAAATTGCTATGATTACACTGTAGGTGAGGGCCCAAAAAAATTGGTGTACCAACAGTACTAATGTACCTCAGTAAAAATTGGCCATGCCCAACCAAGATGGCAGGTGAAACCCATTAATCGCTTTGGTTAATGTGGCTTAAGTGGTAACTAGGCCTGGAGGCAGCCCAGTTTAACGAAAAATTGGTTCAAGTTAAAGTTTCAACGCTTTTAAGAGCATTGAAACATATAAAAATTGTTTAGAAAAATTAGATGAGTGAGCCTTGTGGCCCTAAGAAAAATTGCCCGTTCAGCGTGATTACGTGAGGTTTCAGGAGGAGGAGCAGGAGGAGGAGGAGGAATATTAGACACAGATTGATGAAGCAGAAATGTCCCCGTTTTGGATGGTGAGAGAGAACGTAGCTTCCATCCGCGGGTGCAGCCTACGTATTGCTTACGTATCGCTGCTGTCCGCTGGTGGAGAAGAGAAGTCTGGGGAAATCCAGGCTTTGTTCATCTTGATGAGTGTTAGCCTGTCGGCACTGTCGGTTGACAGGCGGGTACGCTTATCTGTGATGATTCCCCCAGCCGCACTAAACACCCTCTCCGACAAGACGCTAGCCGCAGGACAAGCAAGCACCTCCAGGGCATACAGCGCGAGTTCAGGCCACGTGTCCAGCTTCGACACCCATTAGTTGTAGGTGGCAGAGGCGTCACGGAAGACGGTCGTGCGATCCGCTACGTACTCCCTCACCATCCTTTTACAGTGCTCCCGCCGACTCAGCCTTGACTGGGGAGCGGTGACACAGTCTTGCTGGGGAGCCATAAAGCTGTCCAGGCCCTTAAAGACTGTTGCACTGCCTGGGCTGTACATGCTGCTCGATCTCCGCACCTCCCCTGCTACCTGGCCCTCGGAACTGCGCCTTCTGCCACTAGCGCTGTCGGATGGGAATTTTACCATCAGCTTGCCCGCCAGAGTCCTGTGGTATAGCAACACTCTCGAACCCCTTTCCTCTTCGGGAATGAGACTGGGAAGGTTCTCCTTATAGCGTGGGTCGAGCAGTGTGTACACCCAGTAATCCGTAGTGGCCAGAATGCGTGCAATGCGAGGGTCACGAGAAAGGCATCCTAACATGAAGTCAGCCATGTGTGCCAGGGTACCCGTACGCAACACATGGCTGTCTTCACTAGGAAGATCACTTTCAGGATCCTCCTCCTCCTCATCCTCCTCAGGCCATACACGCTGAAAGGATGACAGGCAAGCAGCAGGGGCACCGTCAGCAGTGGGCCAAGCTGTCTCTTCCCCCTCCTCCTCATCCTCCTCATGCTCCTCCTCCTCCTCCTCCTGAATGCGCTGAGATATAGACAGGAGGGTGCTCTGACTATCCAGCGACATACTGTCTTCCCCCGCCTCCGTTTCCGAGCGCAAAGCGGCTGCCTTTATGGTTTGCAGGGAACTTCTCAAGATGCATAGCAGAGGAATGGTGACGCTAATGATTGCAGCATCGCCGCTCACCACCTGGGTAGACTGCTCAAAGTTTCCAAGGACCTGGCAGATGTCTGCCAACCAGGCCCACTCTTCTGAAAAGAATTGAGGAGGCTGACTCCCACTGCGCCGCCCATGTTGGAGTTGGTATTCCACGATAGCTCTACGCTGCTCATAGAGCCTGGCCAACATGTGGAGCGTGGAGTTCCACCGTGTGGGCACGTCGCACAGCAGTCGGTGTACTTGCGTGGCGGCGTACTTGCGCTTGCGCTCCAACACTTGCGCTAGCGATGGCTGGACTGTGCGGTGCGAGACATTGGTGGATGGGGCCGAGGACAGCGGAGGTGAGGGTGTGGGTGCAGGCCATGAGACGGTTGTGCCTGTGTCCTGAGAGGGGGGTTGTATCTCAGTGGCAGGTTGGGGCACAGGGGGAGAGGCAGCGGTGCAAACCGGAGGCGGTGAACGGCCTTCGTCCCACCTTGTGGGGTGCTTGGCCATCATATGTCTGCGCATGCTGGTGGTGGTGAGGCTGTTGGTGGTGGCTCCCCGGCTGATCTTGGCGCGACAAAGGTTGCACACCACTGTTCGTCGGTCCTCAGGCGTCTCTGTGAAAAACTGCCAGAACTTTGAGCACCTCAGCCTCTGCAGGGTGGCATGGCGCGAGGGGGCGCTTTGGGAAACAGTTGGTGGATTATTCAGTCTGGCCCTGCCTCTACCCCTGGACACCGCACTGCCTCTAGCAACCTGCCCTGCTGCTGCCTCCCCCTCTGAAGACCTGTCCTGAGTAGGCGTTGCACACCAGGTGGGGTCAGTCACCTCATCGTCCAGCTGCTCTTCCTCCGAATCCTCTGTGCGCTCCTCCCTCGCACTTACTGCCCTTACTACTACCTCACTGCAAGACAACTGTGTCTCATCGTCATCGTCCTCCTCACCCACTGAAAGGTCTTGAGACAGTTGGCAGAAGTCCCCAGCCTCATCCCCCGGACCCCGGGAACTTTCCAATGGTTGGGGATCAGTGACGATAAACTCCTCTGGTGGGAGAGGAACCACTGCTGCCCAATCTGAGCAGGGGCCCGAGAACAGTTCCTGAGAGTCTTCCCGCTCCTGAGCATGTGTCATTGTAGTGGAGTGAGGAGGCTGGGAGGAAGGAGGAGCAGCAGACAAAGGATTCGGATTTGCAGCACTGGACGGCGCAGAACTCTGGGTGGATGATAGCTTGCTGGAAGCACTTTCTGCCATCCAGGACAGGACCTGCTCACACTGCTCATTTTCTAATAAAGGTCTCCCGCGTGGACCCATTAATTGTGCGATGAATGTGGGGACGCCAGAAACGTGCCTCTCTCCTAATCGCGCAGCAGTCGGCTGCGACACACCTGGATCAGGAGCTCGGCCTGTGCCCACACCCTCACTTGGGCCTACGCGTCCTCGGCCGCGTCCACGTCCTCTAGCCCTACCCCTACCCCTCAGCATGCTGTATTACCAGTGAATTCACAGCCAGGAAATAAATTGGCGCAAGCCTGCAGGCCAAATAGAATTTTTTCCCTGCTTTTTACAAGGAACACCCACACTGCGTGTATTCAATGAATACTAAGTTTAATAACTGTGTTGTGGCCCTGCCAATTTGTCCCAGAACTGCAGTGATGCAAAGTAATTTGCTACCTACAGCAGATCAGGGATTTCCCATGCAGGAAAAAAATTGCCGCACGCCTGCAGTAAAACGTAGCTGACTGCGTCTGATTTTTTCTGAACGTTCAGCGCACAGCACACACGTACACAGAGCCCTGAGTACTGTAAGAGGCAGGCCAAATAGAATTTTTTCCCTGCTTTTTACAAGGAACACCCACACTGTGTGTATTCAATGAATACTAAGTTTAATAACTGTGTTGTGGCCCTGCCAATTTGTCCCAGAACTGCAGTGATGCAAAGTAATTCGCTACCTACAGCAGATCAGGGATTTCCCATGCAGGAAAAAAATTGCCGCACACCTGCGGTAAAACGTAGCTGACTGCGTCTGATTTTTTCTGAACGTTCAGCGCACAGCACACACATACACAGAGCCCTGAGTACTGTAAGAGGCAGGCCAAATAGAATTTTTTCCCTGCTTTTTACAAGGAACACCCACACTGCGTGTATTCAATGAATACTAAGTTTAATAACTGTGTTGTGGCCCTGCCAATTTGTCCCAGAACTGCAGTGATGCAAAGTAATTCGCTACCTACAGCAGATCAGGGATTTCCCATGCAGGAAAAAAATTGCCGCACACCTGCGGTAAAACGTAGCTGACTGCGTCTGATTTTTTCTGAACGTTCAGCGCACAGCACACACATACACAGAGCCCTGAGTACTGTAAGAGGCAGGCCAAATAGAATTTTTTCCCTGCTTTTTACAAGGAACACCCACACTGCGTGTATTCAATGAATAATGTATGTTTTCTTGCCCTGCCTACACAATTCTATCCCTGTAGTATTAATGCCGGGTGCAATGGTCTGCACAGCCGGTTTTGAGAAGAAAAAAAAACTATGCAACACTGCTAACAGCAGCCTGGACAGTACTGCACACGGATAGATGTGGCCCTAGAAAGGACCGTTGGGGTTCTTGAAGCCTACACTAACTCCTAACACTCTCCCTGCCTAACCCCCACTTCTGTCCCTATTGCAGGGCGCAATGCTCTGCAGATCCAATTTTGGAAAAAAAAATAAAAATACTGTGCTAACACAGTACTGCACACTAGTAGATGTGGCCATAAGAAGGGCCGTTGGGGTTCTTGAAGCCTACACTAACTCCTAACGCTCTCCCTACAGCAGCTCCAGCACGATAGTACTTTCCCTCAGCTAAGTCACAAGGCATGTGTGGCGAGCTGCGGGAGGGGCCGATTTTTATACTCGGGTGACATCAGATCTCCCCAGCCACTCACAGCAGGGGGGTGGTATAGGGCTTGAACGTCACAGGGGAAAGTTGTAATGCCTTCCCTGTCTTTCAATTGGCCAGAAAAGCGCGCTAACGTCTCAGAGAGGAAACTGAAAGTAACCGGAACACCGCGTGGTGCTCGTTACGAGTAACGAGCATCCCGAACACCCTAATATTCGCACGAATATCAAGCTCGGACGAGTACGTTCGCTCATCTCTACTCGTTACTCAAGTCGAACTTTCAGTGATGCTCGAGAGTTCGTTTCGAGTAACGAACCCCATTGAAGTCAATGGGCGACTCGAGCATTTTTGTATATGACTAGTGCTCCGCTAAGGTTTTCATTTGTGAAAATCTTAGCAAATCACCAAAGTCATGTACAAAACACAGAAATGGATAGGGCTGGCGAGGAGCAACATGTAGGGCTGCATTTCGGGCTCCGAGGTCTCACTATTAAGCCACAATAGTGGCAAGAGTGAGACACACCCCCCCCCCCCACCACCACTGTCAGCATAACGATCGTTCTCCTCTGCCACAGCTGTAACAGCTGTGGCAGAGCAGAACGATGTTAGCCCATTGAATTCAATGGAGCCGGCTCCATTGAAAGCAATGGGCTGCCAGCGGGCGCGGGATGAATTTTCGGGAAGGGCTTAAAAATATAAGCCCTTACCTGAAAATCATCCTAAAATGTGTAAAAATAAAAATTATGTCAGCATTAAGATCGTTCTCCTCTGCCACAGCTGTAACAGCTGTGGCAGAGAAGAACGATGTTAGCCCATTGAATACAATGGAGCCGGCAATACAGCCGGCTCCATTGAAAGCAATGGGCTGCCGGCGAGCGCGGGATGAATTTTCGGGAAGGGCTTAAAAATATAAGCCCTTACCTGAAAAAGAAAGATTTTAGTGTAAAAAAGAATAAAAATGCAGGCATTCTCTTCAATGGAGCCGCTGCTGCTGCCGGCGACTCCATTGAAGACAATGGTCCTCTGGCACACCTGAATTCTTTTCCAGGGAAGGGCTTTACAGATATAGAGAAGCAGTTTAGAAGAACTGCCGGCGGCCGCGGCTGAACGGCTGCAGCGGAAAGGTGAGTATACATTTTTTTTTTATTTTTACACATTTCTGGATGAATTGCAGGGAAGGGCTTATATATTTAAGCCCTTCCCGACAATTCATCCCGCGATCACCGGCAGCCCAATGCTTTCAATGGAGCTGGCTGTATTGCCGGCTCCATTGAATTCAATGGTCAGTGCTCGTTTAATCGAGTAACGAGCATCTCGAGCACCCTAATACTCGAACGAGCATCAAGCTCGGACGAGTATGCTCGCTCATCTCTAGTAAAGACACTTGTTGTCACCCTTATCCACTCCCGACTTAACTACTGCAACTCGCTGTTCCTTGACCTCCCCCGCACCAAATTTTTCCCTCTCCAATGCATACTAAATGCAGCAGTTAGACTCATTCTTCTATCCAGCCATTTCTCAGATGCCTCTGCACTATACCAGTCATTGCATTGGCTGCCCATCCACTACTGAACGAAATTTAAACTCCTTACCCTCATCCACAAAGCTCTCCACAGCGCCGTGCCACCGTACATAGCTTCCCTCCCGTCTGTACAATATCCAGCCCGCACACTCCTATCTGCTAACACACTCAGACTAAACAGCCCTCTAATATGAACCTCACATGCTCGCCTCCAGGACTTCACCAGAGCAGCACCGATCCTCTGGAATGCACTACCCCAAGGCATCCGGACAATCCCCAAAGCACAAAATTTCAGACGCACCCTAAAAATGCACCTCTTCAGGAAGGTATACCAAATCTCCTGATCTAGTCCCCCTACCCCTCCCCATGGCTTACCACACCTTAAACCCTACCTATCGCATATGACGTCTACCCCTGTACCTCCTTACCACCCCCACCCCATTTGCTTCCTATTAACTGATTTCCACATGCAATTCCCATACTGCCTGTGTTCCCCCGTGCTTCACCCCCCCTCCTTGTACCTCCTATATCACCCCCACTCCTTTGTTTCAAACTGATCGCATGCGACATGTAATTTGTTGTATTGTCTGTGTTCTCCCTGCTTGAAAGCGCTGCGGAATAAGTTGGCGCTATACAAGTAAAGATTATTATTTTAAAGTTGGAGGATCAATTTGGTGACATCATCAAGGCACTCTGCCTGCTCATTGCCTGCATGCTGCCCTTTGTACCAAGCATTATGGGAAATTTGATTTTCCATAGATTTTCACCAAAAAGCAGGTTGTACACACCCAACCTGATTTAACAAAAATCGGGGTGATTTTACTGCCTAGCCCAGTGTTGCCCAACTCCAGTCCTCAAGGCACCCCAACAGGTCATGTTTTCTGGACTTCCTCAGTATTTTACAGGTGATGTAATTATTGTCGGTGTCCAGATATTCCCCTGGGTGTTCTTACTAGAGGAGATCCTGAAAACATGACCTGTTGCGGTGCCTTGAGGACTGGAGTTGGGAAACACTGGCCTAGCCAATCACAACGAGCAGCACTACTCCACAAGGGGCATTCATACTATTACATGAACAGATATTATTTTGGAACTCATTGCATTATGGCTCTGTATTTTGAGTTGAAATTGCAATGACTCAAAGTTATTCTAACAGATATGAGGATTTATGAAGAAAGTTAATAAGAATACACAGAGTTGCTTTAATAATGAATGTTTCCAGGTCTTTAGTATATTATAGCAGGAGAAAAATGCAACATTGAGTTTCTCAAATTTATAGCCGGTTATGAAAATGATGAAATAGAGATCCTCTCTTTAGTTTCCTGTTGAAGGAAGAACATTCAGGGCCTGATTGTCTATGCTGGAATGATTTGTTCTCATATGTATTCTAGCGGGCATGTTAATGGAGAGTCTATTTAGAGTTGGGAAATACTTATATACAGACGTCTATGGGTTCTTACAACACACAGAGTATAGAGAGCAGATTTTGAGCTTAGGGAAAGGAAGTAACACAGAAATGGTTTATTTTGCATGATTTAAATCAGTAATTCCTATCTCTAGTCCTCAAGGACTCCGAACAGTGCAGGTTCTAAGTATATCCTCTCCAGAGGGGAGAGAGCTCAATCACTAACTCAGTTCTTCAGTTTCACTTCCCTGTACCCAGACCAAGGCGAATTAGTAAAGAGAAGGAAAATGGAATTGAGGGCCGTTGTGTAGAATTTAATTTTATTATATGGTACTGGGAACTTATGGAATGGAATGGGTTAACTGGTTTATGCTAAGACTGTAGACCAACTTTCCAATCAAATGCATTAATAACTCATTTGATAACTTAAGTCTTAATATTTTAAATTATTTACAAGTTCAACTGTTCTAAATGCACCAAATAAGTTACATTTTCAAGAGATATTCCGGTTTCAACACATAAAACTTTAATCAATACAGCTCTAGCAAACTTTAACTTGACATTTGATGAGATACATGCCATAATTCTGCAAAGTTTAGTTAAATTACCTTTTAACACAGCAGATGGCAATGACATGTCACATTAAAGGGGTTGTACCACAATATCAAGTTATCCCCTATCCTGAGGATAGGGGATAACTTGCTGATCGGTGGGGGTCTCACCGCTAAAAGAGCCGCTGATCTGGAGAACCAGACATTTGTGTGCTACTCTCCTGTCACTGCGAGGGTTTTGTCTCTCCCCCGCAGATGTCACTCTGAATGGAGTGCTGGCTGAGCATATGGGGTCAGCGCTCCATTCATTTCAATGGGACTGACAGAAATACAAGAGCAGGTGTGACGTTCAGGTATTTGGCAGTCCCATTGAAAGTGAATGGAGCGCTGGTGCATTCAATCTTCTCCTCATTGCAGGGAGTGTAGTAACCCTGTGGTGAGGAGGAAGGGAGACACAGGACCCCAGTTCTTGAGATCATGGGGGTCTCAGCGGTGAGAAGATAACTTGCTTCTGGTACAACCCCTTTAAAGTTTGCTGTATCATGTATATAATCTGTTGGATATGCTCATGTTTTGGCCAGAAGGGAGAGCAGCTACAGTTTCCCTGTCATTTTCTCCCACACTTATTCATGGACTGTGTCTGCTATTGCAGCTGAACACCATTGAAGGGAATAATGCTGGGCTGCAGTTCTATACACAACCTGGGGAATAGTGTGGTGCTGTTCTTAGAAAAAGGCAGCCCTGTCTTTCTAATCCTGGACAATCCCTTTAAACATCTTTTCAAACCTTTCCACTGACTATGGTACTAAGTACCTAATTATTTCTATAGAGGGAAGGGGCTGCTTCTGTCAGCCTATTGCTACTCCCACAATGCAATTAAAGTGTGCTGATGGGTTGCTAAGACAGCCAGTGGCCTAGTAAAAAAAGCACAGTTCTGCTATACACAAGATGCTATCAGGTCCTGCCAGAGCAAGTGACTTAGTAGGCTGCTTATCAGTAAAACACTGACAGGCAATAATATATTGTACTGCAGAAGTATTGCAGTATATTTTTGAAGTGATCAAAGGAATGCAATTCCACAAGTGAGACTAAAACAAAATAAAGTGCTAAGAATTTTTTTAAAATCCCAAGTAAAAATGTACTTAAAAATCCCCTACACAATGTTTTACTGTGGGGAAAAAAGTAAAGAATTATATCAATTACACATAATTGATACGGCTGCATCTGAAACAACCTGCATAAAAATGCAGTATTTATCACATACAGTGAATGTCATAAAAAGGAAAGCAATGCCAGAAACCGATCTCAAAAACTAAACTAAAAAGTAAGTTGAGATAGGCTAAATTAGCTATTTTCACCATGGTTTTTTTTTTCAGGGCGTGTACCATGTGGGTTAATTAATGTTCTAACTTTTTCTGTCAGTCATTACAAATGCGGCAATACCAGATTTGTGATAGTTATTTTATTTTTTACATAGTAAATGGGAAAATGGGGGATTTTGACATTTTTCTTTTTTTAATGTTTTGGTATTTTTGTTCTAATAGTTGGCTAGAATTTCAGCACACTTCATCATTCTTATAATACACTGCTATACTAAAGTATAGCAGTGTATTATATTGCCTATGACATTCAGCTAGGGGATGAGCCTCAGAGGCCACTGTAGCTGGCAGACATAGAGGCCATATTCAAGCAAGCAGGTACCATAGCAACCCATCTGGACCTCACGATCATATTGTCTCTTCCCTCTCTCAACCCTTTACATGCTGCTGTTGTATTGACCATGGCATGCTAAGGGTTAAACTGTGCAGATCTATGGTTTCAGATTAAGTGCTGTATATAGGTGCATGCGTCAGAATAATACTTTTTAATGGCTACAGTAAAAAAAAGATATATGGACAAGTCATTAAGGGGTTAAGAGTGATCTGAGATACTGTACAAGAACATATGTAGTAGCCTTCAACTAGTCAGTGATTGATTAGCCCACCATCACGGAGATAACAGATCAAACACACAGACTGTGGTCCTCTGTAGGATTCGTGCATTCCCATTGTTAACAGAACAGAAACAAATTAACTCAATAAACAAAACCCAAAGGATGAAACAGGACATGTCAAGACCAGAATCATAACAGCATCATCAGAGGTCTTCTTGTTTGTTCTAAGCTTCTGTCACTTGAGCTAGATTACAGATGTCACATATGGTCTGTATTACATATTCTGACATCTTTATATTGTTAATGCCCATAGCAGGTTTACTATCAGTGAAAAGCCATGGAATGTGATGCTAGATTAGCTCACGAACATATTGGAAGGATCCAATACCCAAGCTGTTAATTGTAAAGACTATGAATAGTTGTACAAAAATGTATGATACGCAGCAAACTTTCATCAACGTCTAATATTGGAAATCAATCATTATGATACAATCATAGAGTACTTATGGGTTGTTATGGCAGCCAGGGATCTAGCAAAGACCACAGATCTGCTGTATATGTGAGCCTAATGTGCTACCTGTCTGAAAAGGCATAATACATTGCAATACAGAAGTATGGCAAAGTAGAGGATGGGCCACGGAAATGTAGCCCATCTCTGACAATACAGAGATAAGAAGAATGAGCAAGCTTTATTGATGTATCCACATGTTACAACAGATGCCGGAAGTGGTCCCTGTTCACTACTATGGGCATGTCGCAGCATAATGGCTGATACTGCCTGCAGCTCTTCAACTGTGATGTTTTTTGCTTTCTGCTTTAAATTTCCCCACCAATAAAAATTGCATGTGGACAAGTCCAGGGAATATGGTGGCCATAACCCCTTGTGATGGCCATAACCCTTTGTTTACAGATGATGCTTCCATAAACAGATCATGAACCCGTGCCAGTGAGTTGTGGGAGGTGTGAAATTTTGCCACATTTTGTTGGAAAAAGCAGCACATTCTTTCTTCTGGTGTTAGCTGGTCATAAACTGTTCAAACATGTCCAACTAACACCACAGGATTCACACCTCATTCTAAGAAAGTTGGGACTACTATTCATGTTCCTGGCACTACGCACCAAACACCAATTTTCAGGTTGTGCCGTAGTGTTTTATGAGTCAGGTGGGGATTTTAAGTGGCCCAGGAACTCATATTCTGTGATTTCACATGACTTGATAAATTACACCATGCTTCATCCATCATAAAGTACAGCAATGGGTCCAAATGTCCTCTAGAAATCATAGTCCACAACCGTGTACAGTAATTTGGGTGTTCAGCTTTGTTGAGCTCTTTCAGTTCTTGTATACCTATTATTTGGTATGGTTTCAGGTTCAGATATTTCAGCATTCACCAAAACATTGTCAATTAACTGGAACAGTCTTCGAGTTGATTTTCATTGGCTATTTGCAATCAGCTGCTGAATGTCATAGATGACGTCCAGACTGACGGGAACCTTGGTTTTTTCATGTTTGTGACAAACCCAGTTTGACACCATTTCTGAACCGGCTCTAAATACGTTTAGCAGGTGCTTTTGTACCTGGGTACTTAATTAATACGCTTCGCACTTTGCCTTCTACAGGGAGAACACCATGGGACAGATTTATGAAAGCGGTTTAAAAGAAAACCTGTCTTTGCTGCCATAGCAGCCAATCACAGCACAGTTAGGGCGCCCACCCACTGGCGTTTTTTTACCTGCGTTTTGCGTTTTGCGTTTTTCCTGCACAGGCATAGAGATAACATGTGTTCCTGTCCACTGGCGTTTTTTTTGCGTTGCGTTTGCGTTTTTAACATAGGAACTGTCAGTTGCATACGTGTCCTTATTTTTCTCCTAATGCACCCATGAATGTCAATGGAAATTAACGGAAAAATCGCGGAAACCGCGGCGAAAACGCTGCGTTTTTTTCCCGCGGAAAACGCAAACGCCAGTGGGTGGGCGCCCTTATACTGCTAAGGTAAAATGAAATGGCTATGGCCTCCTCCAAAGATTGTGGTGCCGGGATCAGAGGCAGGATACTGTTCTATGGCCCAAAATGCATAATAGAAGCTGTCAAAGGCTCACAAGTTCAAGTTAAATAGATGAATTAATCATAATTTAAAAAAATGTTTGATGAAGTTTGCACAAAAAAAATACAAAGTTTTAAAAAAAAGTTTTTCATTTTACAAAATGTTTAACTCTGGGGGAAGAAATTAAAAAGCTTTTGCTAATTGGTATTAACACAATAATCATAATCCATACTATAAAATGAACATGTTTTTTATCCAGGTAAGGGCTTAGTCACACGGGCGTTTATTGCCGCGATTTGCGCATGCGCATGCGTCCGGCGATTTTTTAAAACCATTGCTTTGCAATGGTATCGGACACATGAGCGCTTTTTATGCGCTCGTCCGATAAATTAGAGAACAGAAATCGCAGATCGCACCTATCTGCGATCTGCGATTCCTGTTCTCTTCTCTATATGCGCTCAACGGGGCCGGCGGCAGCAGCGCCGACCCCATTGAGAACATACAGAAGACAAATCATTCTTCTCTGCCACAGCTGGAACAGCTGTGGCAGAGAAGAACGATGTTTGCCCATTGAATTCAATGGAGCCGGCAATACAGCCGACTCCATTGAAAGCAATGGGCTGCCGGCGTGCGCGGGATGAATTGTCAGGAAGGGGTTAAATATATAATACATTTAAGGATGCATTGCAGGGAAGGGGTTATATATTTAACCCCTTCCCGACAATTCATCCCACACTCGCCTGCAGCGCTTGCATTCAATGGAGCCGGCTGTATTGCCGGCTCCATTGAATGCAATGCGCTGGACAGCTCCGGCCCGTTTCTAATGAAACGCGGCTAGGAGCAGATTTTCGGGCGATTTTTGGGCCGATTTTTCGGCGCCGGTCACGCGATTTGCGCATGCGCATCCGTCATGCGATGCGCAAATCGCGTGAAAAAACGCCCGTGTGACTAAGGCCTAAGGTGTACATTCTCCAAATAATGAAAGAGATTACACTAAAACAGAATAAAAGTTATACAGTAGGCATCCTAGAATAGGACAATGCAATTACAACTTGTTTAGCTAAGAACAAGTCTTCATAAAGATACTGTGGTGGGGAAAAAATGATGGTTTTCTGAATGAAGCAACATGAAAACCTTTTTTTTTTAAATTAAAAATGGTTTTAAAGAAGTAGTGCCGACATTTGAATTTATCCCCTATCCAAAGGATAGGGGAAAGTTTTTGGATCTTTAGGGGTCCGCCTGCTGCAACTCCCTCCAATGCCAAGAATAAAGTTGCTGAAAGTCCTTGTATGAATGAAGCGGTGGTGTATATGCATTTGAATGGTACCCGCAGGGTACAAGCGCTAGGCTATCTCCTGCAGTCCCATGGAAATGAAAGGATGACATTAATGCATAGACTTTTGTGATCCACATTCTTGAGATCAGCGGAGTTGCAATGGTCAGATACCCCCAATCATTAAGTTAACCCCTGTCCTATGTATAGGAGATACCTTTAATTGTTGACACAACTCTTTTAAGGCACCGCAGATTATTGCTCAAAATTCACTTAAAAACCATCTTTTGAGCGATAATTGTTGTGTGTAAATGTGTGCCCATTATGCACTTACCGTGCACTTTTCGGGCATCGCTGAGTTTAGCTCAGCTTAAAATCCATCAGGACCGATAAGACGGACCGCACGCTGAGTTCTCCGCAGGCAGCGCTGCTAACATTCTTTCAGCAGCTGTCCTGCTGGAGAACAATAGTGATGTATTTAGAGAACAGACCACCCGCTGTTCTCTAAACACATGCAAATGAAGCTAGTTAACTACTAATAAGCTGATTAGCCCATTAGTAGCTAATGCAAAATGATCACTCAAAACTGATGAATTTTGAGCAATCATCTGTGTGTAAATGGACCATTAAAGTGACCCTCCGGGCCTGGACAAACGAAGATGGCCACATCAACTTCTCTGACTACCTCATGCACACTGTACATTAGTATGCATCATTAGTCTAAAGACCCATGTAGACACAATGATTATCACTCAAAATTCGTTCAAAAGCTGTCTTTTGAGCGATAATCGTTACATCCAAACGCACGGCCATCAAGCACTGTTTGTGCACTGTTTGTTCATCGCTCATTTCTAGCCAGCTAAAAATTAGCAATGAGCCTTATCAGCACCGCATGCTGACATCTCAGCGGGCGGTGCTGATATCATTCTTTTAGCTGATATCCTACTGGCATTTCTCAGGGGGACACCAGCTGAAAGCATTGAGAACAATGCAGCTGTTTGCATATTCAAAACAGCAGCATTGTTCTCAGAGCTACAGTGAAGGTATTCCGCTCTGCCAGCATTAACTCTTAAGTAGCTAATTAGAGTTATGCAAAGATGATCGCTCAAAACTGTCACGAACAATCATCGCTCCGTGTAAATGAGACTTAAGACACTACACCTGCTTTGCTTAACTAGTTAGGGAATGCAGTGATAAAATGCAGCTTCTTTTTGGGGCTTAAAGGGGAATTTTTAAAATCTATAATAATCCCTATCCCATCATGCAACTGAAACCTCTAAAAAGAAACAGTAACCACAACTGTACTATCCCCAGTAACAGCACAACCTGGTTCATCCAATAACTCACTTTGCTTCCGTCTTAATTCAAAACATAAGGCGGAAATGTGTTTTGTCAACTGAGAGAAATGTGGCCGAGCATAATCCCATTAAATTAAGGAAAAAAGAAAACTTGCGGCAGAGTTTGTAGAAGCCGGCCCTCGCAGTGTAAACAGATTATTTAGGCAAAATGCTAAACATGATAAATGGCAACAGGAGATCAAATGTTAATGACTTTTAAATTGCCATTTGTATCCCAATCCCTGTGTACTTAGAAATGACATATAACTGCGCTGCAATGGGAACTCTCACCTAAATTATCCCAGCATTATGCTGCAACTGCTGAAGTGATCATCCCGGCTAGAATTTTTATTGCCTTCATGTTTAGTTGTACATCTCCTTATATAGAGAATAAAAGAAACAGATGGGAAGAGTAATGTGCTCGGCCGGTCGTTTAGCGCAAATTCTTTCTCTGCTTTGTGTATGGCCATTATAGGCTCCTGACAAGCCTGCATTCCCTTGTAGCATGCACTCTGTATTATCAGATAGTAATGACATTCATAGCCGCTCTGTGTTGACAACATTTTTATGTAAAGTAGTAAAATCGGAAGACAGAGTACCTGCTTAGCATTTCACGCAGCGACGCACCACAACTTATATTTAAAATGGTTTTACCCATTAAAATAAAGTATTTTCTCTGTCATCCTTGTACTTTAGAGGAAGTGGTGTCTGTAGGAGACGGTGATCTGGATTCTACTTAGCACTGGGTAAATTGTTTAGATCACATTTGATGGATTTGCTATTGCGCTTAACACTTCCCTGACCAGGGTTATTTGGCTCTGTGATGACTATCAGAGGTATAGCTATAGTGGGTGCACAGGTAGCAGTTTCACCTCAACCCTGGTGCCTAAGAGGCAGAAAGTGACTCACCGGGCCTGGAGAAACAAATATGGCCACACCGCTTCTCTGGAAACCTGAGGCACTCTATGCATTAGTATACATCATTATTCTAAGACTGGCCAGCACTTCTCACATAAGCAACACTGGTCAATCAAAGCAGGTGTAATGTCTTAAGGCTCATTTACACACAAAGATAATCTTTCAAATGACTAAAAGATTGAAATATTTTGCAATCTTTTTGCATAAAGTGTTAATGGCCATTGATGGCCATTAACACTTTATCATCTTGATTTGCATGTAAAAGGGCCACCAGGACCTATTTGCAAAGCCCTAGATGGGATTATTCACACACCCAGCTGTAAAAATAGCTGCATTGTTCTCTTTGTGGCACAGACACAGCTCTGCTATATGACATACGTGGCACAGACACAGCTCTGCTACATGACATGCATGGCACAGACACAGCTGTGCTGCATGATATGTGCGGCACAGACACAGTTCTACTACGTGATGTGCACGGCACAGACACAGCTCTGTACGTGACATGTGTGGCATAAACACAGCTCTGCTACTTGACATGTGTGAAAAGAGATACAGCTCTGCTACATGACATGTGCGGCACAGACACAGCTCTACTACATGGCATGCGTGTCACATACACAGCTCTGCTACATAAACAACAATTCAGATTTGACCTACATACATGTAGTTTTCGCTGACCACTGGCAAAATGTGCCTACCTGGCCAATCATATTTTGAGACCGTAGCAATTAACTATCATGAATGATTGTTCACATCAATTTTTTAAATGATGGTTGCCCAAAATGGCCAAAATCGAACATTTCAGGGAACTTTTACCTTATATGTATAGGCACCTTTGCAGACTGATGAAGGAATCGCAAGCACACATATGCAAAACTTAGTGTACCTAATTTTTCAGACGACTTTTCAGAAAAAGCTGCTGTGTGTGCAAATGAGGAATACTACTATTTCTGGCCATTATATGACTTGCAATCTGCATTTTCCCTATTTTCCCCTTGTGCAGGGTGTATATCTGATTCTCAGATATCTCAGAACTGGTGAAAGGAGTCTTAGTTGTTATACTATCTTCTATACATTACGCACAAACAATTGCTGATTCTGTTCTCTAACTGTCTGTAACACACACAGGCATAACATCATCAAGGAGGACACTACAGCAGTACTGAGCAGTGCAGATCTGAATAAATAGCAGCAAATAACTCACCATCAGCTATAACAGCACAACTGTTTTGTTTTCAATCGTCCTTCAGGCTTCAATGAAGTGAGTGACTCATCTCTCTCCTTCCCTTTCTGTTCTGCATAACAAAGGAAACAAACACTTGACAGCAGGCAGTAGACAGAAAGTTAAAAAGAAGGGAGACCCCTAGTGGTCAGCGCTTTATAGGGGCTTTTCAGTGCAAATGCATAATTTTGGATAAATAAAGTAAATTAGACTTTTGCTAATTAGCACACTAACTATCAAGTTGTTTGATGAGTTATTGGCCATTTAACATAAGAAAAGCATAAAAATTAACTTCTTAATTATAATTAATTTATCGCTGGTTCTGCCTTGGATTCTGTGCACGTTTTTTTTTGCAGTCAAAGCATTTTGCCATGAACACTTAGTAAGGACTTGAGTCTATCTGAAGGAATGTATATTTGTTTCTTGAGTAACAGGAAAACGTGCTGGAGCCTAGTGGTGAAATTCTGTGCTGGTGACTTGCATAGTCTGGGTCTGCTGGAACAAAGGAACCATACACGACGTGTACATTTTAATTAAATATAAAACAGAGCACTTTTTTGAGTTCCTACTGATCTCCTTAAGTGTCCTACATTTAAAAGAAAAACAAATCGAGCTTATTATGTTCCAACCACTGGGGCTCACTTAAGTACTTTTCCATCTCTTAGCGTCTTTTTCAATAACTTCAGCAACTGGATTTCCAACTCACAAGGGATTTCTTTGGAAATGCCTGCTTCAGTGCTTTGTATTTAGGATTGGCTATATTATAGTCACGATGTGAATGTATTATAATAGATAATGTACTAGAACAGAATGTGTGTGATCTGGAAACATCTGGACAGCACTACAGTTGATTGACCTATACATCTATATAGACCCTTTTATGTTATTTCAGTCTTAAAGAGGCTGTACTAGATGAGGAAAAGGATCTACTCTTTTTTTTTTTTTAAAGAAACAGCATCATTCATCTATGCACTGTTACTCTGATATTACAGCTCAGATTAATACGCTTCAACGGAGAGGAGTTGTAGTACCAAGCACTACCTATAGATAAGAGTGGCGCTATTTCTACAAAGTACAGAATTATCCAGGTTTAACATGACTTTTAATGAGTTATAAAAACTTTACATGTCACAATTTGTTTACACTTTTAAGCTCTTTACAACGGGTTTTGTTGAGATAAGAGAAGAATATCTTTTTACTGACTTAAGATAACTTGTTGAAGTAAGTTAGCATAGTCAAGTTAAACTTTGCTGAATTTGTAACGCCTCTTTTTGTATGTAATTTGAAGATAAATATTCGATCTACCTATGCCACCAAGATTTCTTATTGGGAAACCCCTGGTGATACTGTTTTCCCCCAAAATAAGACACTGTCTTATATTAATTTTTGCCTCAAAAGAGGCACACAGTCTTATTTTCGGGGGGTGTCTAATAATAGCTACCTAGCAGTCGGCGTTTGGGTCCGTCGCAATGGCCTGCCATGTCCTCTTTCACACTGACAGAGCAGTTCTTCCTGGAAGCGGGGCTTGAATACCCCACCTCCAGCAAGCTAATGCTCTGATTGGTTAATCGAGTGCCACATCAGCCAATGAGAGCAGATGCTCGATTAACCAGTCACAGCCATTCATTGAATGACATCATTGAATGGCTGTGATTGGTTAATCGAGCACCGGCTTTCATTGGCTGATGCATTGCTCAATTAACCAATCAGAACATTAGCTTACTGGAAGCAGGGTATTTAAGCTTCCAGGAAGAACTGGTCTGTCCGCGTGAAGGAGGACACGGTAGCCTGTAGCAGTGCTGCAGGCCATCGCGAGGGACCCAAACGCTGGCTGCTAGGCGAGTACTGTGTTTTTTTCTTTACATGTAGCCTAACTAGGGCTTATTTTTGGAGGAGGGCTTATATTTCAACCCCCCTCCTTCCAAAAAAAAGCAGAAAAACGGGGTAGGTCTTATTATCAGGGTAGGTCATATTATAGTGTAAACACGGTATGTATCCTTGCAAGCTTGCTGGTAAGTCTGCTACACCATCTTGCCTTACATACACTATATGGACAAAAGTATTTGGAAAATCAGCAAATATGCAAATACTGAGTTTGTCGAACAGTATGCTGGGAAGGGCATGGGGAAAATAAAAAGCTGCTCATTTTGTAATAACTATTCATTCATCTGATCGAGCGCTTGTGGGATGAACTGGAGTGACAGGTACGACACCGCCACCGACACCCATCCTCACAACAATCTCTTCTCACAGCCTGGCATGAGGAATGGCGAGCTATTCCTGCGCAGACTTACAGAGAACTTGTGGAAAGTATGCCTCGACATGTTGCTGCTGTAATAGAAGAAAATGGAGGGCCGACACGTTACTAAATACAAGAATAAAGCGCTTATACTGAAAAACATGTAGTGTCCAAATACTTTTGTCCATATAGTGTATAGTACTTATCCCACTGGAAAACGTATACAGCCCTCAAGAGTTAAATGACAAATATTGCTCTACTACATCTATGCTCAGATCAGGCAATGGGCTTGAAGCCTGTCAAAAGGTCCGTTTAGACCAGCCAATTTCTCATTTGAATGAGTGAATGAAGTCAGAGTTCACTCGGTCAGCCTGTTTATGCAGGCAGATACATTGTTAGCTTGTTCAAACGAGAAATTGTTCAGTCTTTCATATTTGCTGTATAAGCGAATGAGAACAAGCGAACGATCGGAATTTAAACTGAATGATAAGTGAATGAACCAACGTTGATCTTTATTCCTGCATAAAATGAACGAGGAAAGAAACGTGAACGGTTATCGGACGTCATTTGGTCGTTGGCTGCTTTTAGACCGAACGATATCATTCACTTTGACTTGTTTGAATGATGTTTTGAATGGTAGTCATTCCATGCAATTGGACTTTAAGTAAATCTTGCGTCCAGCTACAAGTGAGAACTGTACTGACGCTCAAGCCTCTTAGCACATTTGTTTCATAAAGTGACACCTCCATGCGTCAGATGAAGGGTTTTGCTCTAATCTAATCCGGTTTCTGGCATCATTTATAGTAAATGTGATGGGCCATGTCCCCTACAGCCCGTCCCAACCCACATTTTGAAAAACTACTAGAGATGAGCGAGTATACTCGCTAAGGCTAACTACTCGAGCGAGTAGTGCCTTAGCTGAGTATCCTCCCGCTCGTCTCTAAAGATTCGGGGGCCGACGGGGGGCGGGGAGCGGTGGGGGAGAGCGAGGAGGAACGGAGGGGAGATCTCTCTCTCCCTCTCTCCCCCCCCCCCCCGCTCCCCCCTGCTCACCGCCGCAACTCACCTGTCACCCGCGCCGGCAGCCGAATCTTTACAGATGAGCGGGAGGATACTCGGCTAAGGCACTACTCGCTCGAGTAGTTAGCCTTAGCAAGTATACTCGCTCATCTCTAAAAACTATCAAAATTGCAATTTGCGGACGCCATGAAGTGTCTCACTGCGCTGCGTATTTCACCTGTTGAAGGTTACAGTCACTGGGGGGATTTTATCATCAGGGGAATTTTAATGCCACTTATCCGGCAGCTTTATTTCTCTTTCTCCAGTCTAAAATGTGACAGATTCAGCAAATGTCATGCAATGTTGGTAGTTTGATCACATCTTTAAGTAAGTCTAGGGATGTGGAATCACTTTTAATGCTCCCCAACTACAGCACCAAATTCAGCGACGATTTAAAAAGTTGTAAAATTTTAAATCTGTCTAAAAACCTCACTCCGCTTGAACTCCACCCTCTTCTAGACCCTTTTCAAAAGTGGAGTGAGAGGTGCTACATCTGTTTTTTTTTTGGTGCACATAATTAGTACATATGTATAAATTGATTTGCATCCAAAAAGTTGCAGCTTATGCCAGTAATAATTGTGCCCCATAGTCTCTACATTATGATACCATATGAGAACTACAGTCTGACTTGGAGGAGTAGATACTTGTATATTTATAGGAATCGTCATTAAACACTCCAGCTGCAATTACTACAATTCCCAGGAGGATATCAAAATATGTTGGAAGTATATGCTGCAACAGCTGGAGAGCCACAAGTTGGACAACATTGATTTAAGGCTAAAATGACATATTTACTATTGAGGACAATATAAAATTAAAGAAATTATAGAAATTTTATGTAACAAAAACGGTTCTTTTCAAATTTTATTAAATCTAATTCTATATTTTAAACCTGCATATATATATGTATATATATACATTTAGCTTACTCTTAGGGCTTATTTACACGAGCGTATACCAGCTGGCGTTTTCACGGCCAGACGATATACACTACCATCTGATGCTTTTATGCCGGGCAGGAAAGATAGCCTTGGAACTATCTTCCTGGCCGGACTAGGGCCACTGTCATAGACTCCTATGGGAGCTAATGACAGTGGCTTGAGAAGGGAGGTGGGAGGGAGTTTAGTAGCGTGACTGCTAAACTCTCTCCCCCTTTTCTCCTCCTATTTACTCAGGCTGTTTGCAATGGGAGGGGGTGGGAAAGGGGTAGAGCTAAGCTCAGTTCCCTCCCGCCCCCTCTCATTGATGGCTGCAGACATGGGGCGGGAGCTTAGCTCCGCCCTCATCCCGCCTCCTCCCATTGCAAACAGCCAGAGGGGAGGAGAGAGGAGGTAAGCAGGCTGATATACGCTTGTGCGAATAAGGCCCTTAAAGTACTTTTAGTCAGAGCGATTATCATTCAAAAAAGTGAAAGTGAATGATAATCGTTCAGTCTAAACACGAGCCAACAGCCAAATGACAAATGATAATCATTCCTTCTTTGTTTGTCGCTAATTTATGTACAGGCATAAAAATCATTGTTGGCTCATTAACTTATCATTCCGTTCAAACAGCACTCATTCAGTCCTTTTCATTCATTTACACAGCGAATGTGAAAGACTGAAAGATTATCTTTTGAACGAGCTGATGATGTATCTGCTGTTTAAACATTATATGTATTTATTAGAGATGAGCGAACGTACTCGGATAAGCACTACTCGTCCGAGTAATGTGCTTTATCCGAGTACCTCCCCGCTCGTCCTGAAAGATTCGGGGCGCTCCGCTGCTGACAGGTGAGTTGCGGCGGGGAGCAGGAGAGAGCGGGCGGGAGAGAAGGAGAGAAAGATCTCCCCTCCGTTCCTCCCCGCTCTCCCCTGCAGCTCCCCGCTCCGCAGCTCGTCCCGAATCTTTCAGGACGAGCAGGGAGATACTCGGATAAAGCACATTACTGGGACGAGTAGTGCTTATCCGAGTACGTTCGCTCATCTCTAGTATTTATATGTGTGTGTGTATATATATATATATATATATATATATATATATATATATATATATAATGTTTTTTCTTTCTAAGCCACTGCCTCAGTGATGTATGTGAGGTAGTATCTCTAATTTTCAGTTCCCTCTGAATTGGTGGGGGAGACTGCCGCTATGATAGCTTCATACACTGCACATAGAGAAAAAGGCAGATTCTGCTCCGTAACTCCCTGTAGCACACACCAAGGAATAATATTGATATTGAGGACAATGGTGAAGTACTGAGCAGTACAGATGTAATTTCAGTTCCTGTAAGTCACTTAAAGGGGTTTTCCAGGGAGGATACTATTGATGACTTATCCTCTCTGTGCATTGTCCACCCGACTTCACCCAATCAATTCAATAAAATGTACGAGGAGTGTGGGGAGGAACTACATAATGTTTTCATATGCCCAGCCAAAGGATGTAAGAAGTACCATAGGGGGTCAACTTATTAATAAAGTTCATTTAAAGTGTCCATACATATTAAAAAAATATCGGCCAAACCAGCTGATTTCAGCATGAACAGCTGACCATCTAATGTGTATGGCGGTGTCCCAAATCTCCACCAACAGCAGATGTCAAAGGAAAGCAGGGTTGGGCAGTTGGATTCAATATGTCTGATCCTTTTGTTCTTAGGAGAGATAAGCTGCCACCAGAGGTGTCTGGCAGCAGCTTGCTCCCCTTTTGACATTAAGAACACCTGCAGGCTTGACTGACCATGCATGTGTATGGGAAGGGGGGGGGGGGGGCAGGAGTTCTACAGCTATCTAAAGTGTATGGCCAGTCTTGGAAATGTATTTGATTTCCAGTAATATGACTACTCAAGGCCAAGGAAACAAAATTGGAATCCCGAACAACCCATTTTGCACTGGCATTCACATTCCAACTCCACATACTGTGCACATTCAATGCTCTGGCGGGCATTAAGGGGTTAAATCTCTATTATCTTACGTTTGCAGTATTTTTATGTTATAAAACTGAACAGCTGCAATCTAGAAGAGTTTGAACACAATGTAATGCTAAGACCCATATGACTAAATTAAGCTGTCTCGAAAGTATAATTTTCCCTGCTATAAATTGGAACAGTTTCTTAATTCGTACATATCTGTATGTAAAGAATGCCGGTTAGAGGGGAAAATTGCATTGTCTAATTATAGATTCATATGGGAACCAGAGGAAAAATGTAAATACATGTGTTTAAACAATAAATACAATTGCTCAATTTTATACTAAGTTATTAGTTGGAGTAAGGCCCAGAGTTACTTTACTGCAGTGCAGTGTGTGAATCATGTATGATTCATACTCTCATACTGGGAGTGATGTCACATATGGTCTGTAGATGAAGACGTACAGGGTCAAACATCTCTGTGGGCTACATCATTATACTGTGGACTCCTTTCCCACCCACCATCTTCATAACTCTGTAGTTTTGTTCCACTTGGCACAGTTCTTTAATAGCTAGGTCTATACTCCCCCTGAAGATTTTTATATAATCAACTATCCATGTAAAACTCCACAGCATTCAGTTCATGAAGTATTGCACTTACAGAGACTCTGTCACCATCTTTTTACACTCCTCTGTGAGAGCCCCATAAGGTAGTGCTTGTCACACTGATTGCTGTGATATGTCTGCTGTGTAGATCTGTGCAGTAGTTTTAGAGAAACTTGCATTTAATGAGTAGCAGCCTGACAGAACTAGTCCTGCATATTCATGAGCTACAGTGTAGCCACACCCACACTAGCCTCCAGCCAATGATTAGCAGCTTTCTCTCCTGCATGGTAATGAGCACAGAGCTGACGATCAGTGGCTGCAGGGTGGGATGAGTGTAGCTAGCCTGCAGCTTATGAATATCCAGGACTATCTCATATCATACGCATTGAAAAAATGACCAAATATGGGATTAACAAGGCAACTGTTAGGTGGATTCACAACTCTCTGAGTGATTGTACTCAAAGATTGGTCATAAATGGCTGCACATCCAAGTGGAAGAATGTGGCAAGTGGGGTATCACAAGGCTCGGTGCTAGGCCCAGTGTTGTTCAACATTTTTATAAATGATATGGAGAAGAAAATTGAGGGGAACCTGATAAAATTTGCCAACGACACAAAGCTAGGAAGGATAGCTAACACTGTAGAAGAGATTCAATAAGCGTGAACAGTGGGCATAAACTAACAGAATGGTACTTAACAGGGAGAAATGCAAAGTCTTACATCTGGGCAAAAAAGTGAAAAAAAAGCATATACAGAATGGGAGAAATTGGGCTAAGCAGCAGCACATGTGAAAAAGACTTGGGTATACTAATAGATCATAGACTGAACATGAGTCAACAGTGTGATCAGCAGCAAAACAGCCAAACACAATTCTGGGATGTCTAGATCACGTGAAGTACTTATGCCCCTCTACTCTTCCTTAGTAAGACCTCATCTGGAATACTGTGTACAGTTCAGAGCACCCCAATTTAAAAAAGGCATCACCTAATCCAGAAGGTTCAGAGAACAGCTACCAGGATGGTGAGCGGTCTGCAAATCATGTCCTATGACGGACGGTTAAAGGATCTTAGAATATTTAGATTTGAAAAAATAAGGCTGAGAGGAGACTTAAGGGGGGTGCTGAGTTGAACATCATAGAATGGTAGAGTTGGAAGGGACTTCCAGGGTCATCTGGTCAAACCCCTTGCTTAGTGCAGAATTCATTAAGTCATCCCAGACAGATGTCTGTCCTGCATTTATTTGAACACTTCCATTGAAGGAGAACTCACCACCTCCTGTGGTAACCTGTTCCATTCACTGATCACCTTCACTGTCAGAAAGTTTTTTCTAATATCTAATTTGTGTCTCCTCCCTTTCAGTTTCATACCATTGCTTCTAGTCTTTCCTTGTGCAAATGGGAATAGGGCTGATCCCTCTGCACTGTGACAACCCTTCAGATATTTGTAGACTGCTATTGTCTCCTCTCAGCCTTCTTTTTTGCAAGCTAAACATTCCCAGATCCTTTAACCGTTCTTCATAGGACATGATTTGTAGACTGCCCACCATTTTGGCAATTCTTCTCTGAACTTGCTCCAGTTTGTCTATGTCTTTTTAAAAGTAGGGTGCCCAGAACTGGACACAGTATTCCAGATGAGATCTGACTAAGGCAGAGTAGAGGGGGATAATTGCCTCATGTGATCTAGACTGCTTCTCTTAATATATCCTAGAATTGTGTTTGCCTTTTTGGCTGCTGCATCACATTGTTGACTCATGTTCAGTCTATGATTTATTAGTATACCCAAGTCTTTTTCACATGTGCTGCTGCTTAGCCTAATTCCTTCCATTCTGTATGTGCTTTTTTCATTTTTCTTGCCCAGATGTAGGACTTAGCATTTCTCCTAGTTAAATACAATTCTGTTAGTCGCCGACGACTGTTTAAATGTTTCTAGATCTTTTTGAATACATTCTCTCTCTCTTCCCTAGTGTAAGCTATCCCTCCTAGCTTTGTGTCGCCAGCAAATTTGATCAGTTTCCCATCATTTCCCTCCTATATATAATTTTTAAAAATGTTGAACAACACTAGGCCTAGGTCAGTTTCCCATCATTTCCCTCCTATATATAATTTTTAAAAATGTTGAACAACACTAGGCCTAGGACAGAGCCTTGTGGTACCCCACTTGATACATTCTTCCACTTGGATGTGCAGGCATTTATGACCACTCTGAGTACGATTACTCAGCCAGTTTTGAATCCACCTAACAGTTGCCTTGTCAATCCCATATTTGATTATTTTTTCAATAAGTATGGTATGAGATACTTTGCCAAATGCTTTACTAAAGTCAAGATATATTATATCCACCACATTTCCCTGATCAACCCAGTTGGTGATGCTGTCATAGAAGGAAATTAGATTCGTCTGGCATGACTTGTTTGTTACAAATTCATGCTGGCTCTGGTTAATTACTCCATTTTTTACATGCTATTCAATAATTTGTTCAAAGATCTTTTCCGGTATAGAAGTCAGGCTCACAGGTGTGTAGTTTCCTGGATCCACCTTCTTCCCTTTTTTGAAGATAGGGACAGCATTTGCCTTTTTCCAATCTTCTGGGACTTCTCCTGTTCTCCAGGAATTTTAAAAGATTATGGTGAGTGGTTCAGCAATTACCTCTGCTGCTTCCTTTAGTATCCTAGGATGTAATTCATCTAGACTTTGATACTTGAATTCATTTAAGTTAGCTGAGTGTTCCCTCACCATCTCTCTGCTTATAGATAGCCTGCATTCTTTTATTCTCCCAATAGCACAGGGAAGAACAGTTTATGTTCCATCTACATTCTGAGAGAAAACAGATACAAAATATGAATTTAAAAGTTCGGCCTTCTCAACATCCTTCTTAACCAATTCACCATTTTCATCTTTAAACATTCAATAGCTTCTTTGACTTTTCTTTTGCTTTTGACATGCACCCCAAATCCTTTTTTATTGCTTTTGACCTCTGTTGCAAGCCTCAATTCATTATCATCTTTAGCTTTTCTGACACTTGCCCTACAGTTTCTGCTGACTGCATTCTTCTTACATACATATTCTTCTTTAGATATTCCCCCCTCTTTCCATTTGATAAACATATTTTTCTTTGTTTTTAACACATGTGCAAGTTCTGTATTCATCCATCCTGGTCTCTTTAAATGCTTTCCATTCTTCCTTCTTTTAGGGATTGATAACAATTGTGCTTTGAGAATCTCATTTTGCGATATTTCCCAACCTTCTTGGACATTTCTGTCCTTAAGAACATCCAGCCATTGGCTTCTTCCTATCCTCTTTCTGAGTTTATTAAAATCTGCCTTCCTGAAATCCAACCTTGAGGTCTGAGTTTTCTCAGATCCCCCCCCCCCCTTTTTATCCAAAATTCAATGATAGCATGATCACTGCCTCCTAAGGTCCCAGCCACCCTTACTTCCTCAACCATTCCCTCCCTGTTGGTAAGAATTAGGTCCAAGATAGCAGATCCCCTTGTTTTCTCTTCTACCTTTTGGAGCATAAAGTTGTCAGGAAAAGCAGATAAGAATTTGTTGAATCCATTACTTTTACCTGAGAGATTCCCTACAAATGTCTGGATAATTAAAATCTTCCATAATTACTATGTCATGCTTTTTTGAGAGCTTGGCCATCTGATATAGAAAGTGTTCATCAATATCTCCTTCTTGTCCAGGCGGCCTATAGTAAATGCCTACAATGGTGTCCATTCTGTTGTTCTCTCCTTGTATTCTTACATAAACTGTTTCTGCAGAACTACCATGCTCTGAAGCCTGAATCTCTGTGGAGATGAATATTTTCCTAACATACAACACAATACCTCCTCCCCTTTTTTAGGTCTGTTTCTTATAAATAAGTTGTATCCTTCAAGCCTTGTATTGCAATCATGTGTATCATTCCACCAAGTTACCGTGATGCCTATGACATCATATTTCTCTTCCTGTGTTAGAAGCTCCAATTCTCCCTGTTTGGTTCCCATGCTCTGTGCATTTGTGTAGAAACATTTTAGTTTGTGATCGGTGTCTCTTGCTCCTCTACTTTCCTTCTGAATTTTTTGTCTTTGTTCTTTCTTTCCACTTCTAATAGCAAGGTTCTCATAGGTATTACTTAGCTGTATATTTTTACCTGGCCTTTCACTTTCCTTCCCATATTGTTCCACTTTAAAGCTCTCCTAACCAAATAAATGCTTTTCAGTTTTTGTAAGGTGCAACCTGTCTCTACCAAGCAGTCCATCATATAAGTAATTCACTCCATGGTCTAGAAATCCAAATCTTTGCTGACGGCACCATCGACGTAGCCAGTTGTTCACCTCTAGAATCCTGTTCAATCTTTTTATTCCATGTCCATCCACTGGAAGAAAGGATGAGAAGACCACCTGTGCTTCTACTTCCTTCACCTTCTTTCCGAGGTCTTCAAAGTCTCTGCAGATAGCTACAAGATCCTTTTTTGCAGTGTAATTTGTCCCTATATGTATTAGTAGGAATGAGTGGTGTTCTGTAGGACTAAAGAGTCTTGACAGCCTATCAGACACATCTTTGATTAGTTCACCTGGAAGACAGCAAACCTCTCGTGAGATGTCAGGTCTGCAGACCACGGCCTCTGTTCCTCTCAATAGAGAATCCCCCACAACCATCACTTTCCTTTTCTTCTTCACAACAGCACTTTTTTTTCTTTACATGGCTGCTCTCTCCCAAAACAGCTCCACTCCTGTCCACAGGTTGTGTGTGTTATTACAGCTCAGCTCCATTAAAGTGAATTGGAACTGAGCTGCAATAGCCCACACAGCCCACGTACAAGGATGGTACTGTGCTTGGAAGAAAGCAGCCATGTTTTTCTAACCCTGGACAACCCCTTTAATCCATATACATCAGAAGCAGCTTATTGTCTTTAAAAAGAAATCACTTAATTTTTTTAATCTTTTTTGTTTTTTCACTTTTTGGGGGTTTATATTTTTTGGTGGTATTTTCCCTTCGTCTTTTAGCCTGGCATTTCACTTGTGTTTTACAATAGGAACAGCTAGTGCATACAGGATAAGGCTTCAGATTGGAGGTTAACCTTTTCAGGGCTTTAGGATAACTTGGACCTGTGGTCTTCTGTTCTGTGATTTCCCATACTGACCTCTAATATTACTGACAGGGCCTAAATATTAAAGCCTTACTGTACATTAATATTACTGATACCACATAAATAATAATGTAATATTATGTTCTAATATTACTAACAGCACCTGGGTTTGTAAGCAAGAGACCTCTACTTGTTATGAACCACCCTGAGATGGCTGGTGCTGGCCCTTTGCATTTGCCTTTTTGTCCTGTTGGAAGCTGAGATATGCGGAGCTGTTTGATGAGGATCCTACAGAGAAGAGCTGCTTCTGTGGTTATGTAGGGAATTATGTGGTCACTGGTGATTTTTCCTGACAAAACAGTGGCTTTACAGGGTTTGAATATACATATTCAAATGCTAATATACTAATGCACAATGTCCACTTGTCCAGGGCAAGAGGTACTTGACTGTGAGCATGACACCAAATAGTTCACTATCTCTCAGCTTCCTGGACTTTTTTCAATGCGACATGAAGGGAAGAGGAATATTGCGCTTATTTGCAGTCACCTTATAGGAATCCATATGGTTTCATTGCCTACAAGAGTAAAATCAATGCAGAATTACAATTAAAAATGTAACGTCTTATTGGGAAAACATATAATTTGAATTATGGTGGATAGCATCTATGGTGGCTAATGAAAAATGGACTAAAAAAGTACAAAAAAGTTATACAGGAAAATATTGTGGCTTTCTTCCTAGATAAGGGTAATCTCAAACTGCAAGAACAAACAAACACGGAGCAGACTGCACAGGGCAGAGCTTCCCTCTATAAACCAAGGAATGTCCATTCACATGAAAATAAACTGAAATAATGGAACAATTTAAGCTGTGTTCTGGTGTAAGGCGACCACATAGATCAATGCAAGCTTTATGTGCAAGACACCACTGTCATAAGTAATAAAGGAAAGGAAAGGCAAGTACAGTATCAAGACATAAACAGAAATCACTTCTCCGAATAGTCGGCATATGGTCTTTTTCAAGCACTGCACATTTACTCTGAACATGTCATGTGATTGGTGTTTTGGTTAGGAAGAACTTAAGTCACTTAAGGACCAGAACAATGCACATGTATACTTGGTCTCTTTAATAATGTATAAACATATGGTGATCCGAGCCTTGATAACAAAATATGATTGACTGTCTAGTATCGGCAACACCCAAAAACACTTAAGACTGACAAGTGAGTCCAGAAGGAAAACAAACTTTCAATGTTAAGTGCAAGAAAAAAAATCTTGCTGCATCCATACAATTTACAATGTCATAAACCATTAATCATGTTGTCAGCCAAGATTTTACACAATTGATTAAATATTGTAGCTCGGCACTGCAACTAATTTGCACCACCAGAAGGGTGTCTCTTGTTGGGTGGTAGCTGGTACTTTTGACATTGTCCTTGCCAAGCATGTCTACTTTTCAGACTATGAAGCAGATCTGATGTTTAGTACAAGGTATTACATGGTAGGAGTGAAGCACAGTGGCTGAATTGTGCAGCTCGTTCAATGAAAACTGAGAAGATGTGTATATTGTTGAGAGTCACATAAGCAGATCGTAGAACGGAAATCATGACGCAGAACCTACATTTTCAATCTGCAGTTGTCTATTGGCCTGATGGTAACCATCATGTCTTTAGAAGTACTCACATTGTTCTCATTTTTTCTTTAATGGGTGCAGCACAGCATATGATCATGACCCTGGTGGTAGATATATGTAATTTATATAAACAGGGGGAACTTGACTTAGAAACGTTGGGAAATATGACATAGATGTTGAATATGCACCACACCGAATAGCTAAACATGACACAAACCTCATTGGTGAGATGCAGATACTAAAGAAGCCATTATTGTACGGTTAAAGGGCATTTCTGGGACTTTACTATTGATGAACTGTCCTCAGGATAGGTCATCCTTAGTTGATTGGCAGAGGTTCGGGGTGTGTATATAGGGAGATCGCAGGTGGATCCTGCTCCATACAATGCAGATGCTGGCTGTTTCTTATAGACTGCTCCAGCTCACAACAGCTCTGATGAGCCGCACCGCTTATCGGAGCTGTTAACCCTTAAATGCTGCATCAATTCTGACAGTGGAATTTAAATGCCCTGACCGGTGTTCAGGAGTCCTATACAGCCCCTAGCTCTGAGATTGTGGGTTGCCATGTGATTGTCATGGCAGCCGGGACTTCTGAAAGCCCCCTGGGCTGCCATTACAGAGTGGCATGGCTTGATAGAATGCCTGTCAGATCATGATATGATGTAATGCTAATGCATTACATCATACTGCAGGAGCGATCAAACCATTGCAAGTTCGTGGACCCACTGGGGACTAAAGAAAAAACTAAAAAGAATTTTTAAAAAGTTTTACTAATCATTAAAAAAATGAAAGGTAATAAAAGTTTAAATAAAAACTTTTGCCATATTTATAATAAAAGAAAAATACATATTTGGTAAACGTGCAATCTATCAAGGTAATGCATTATTTAGCCCATACAGTGAACGTTGTCAGAAAAAAAATATATCAATTGCCAGAATTGTGCTTTTTTTTTGTTCCCCACACCTCCAAGAAAAAATGCAACAAAAATGCAATAAAAAGCGATTCAAAAGTCAACTTTGACAACGGAGACATAAAAAGGTTATGGCAGTCAGAAGATGGCGGCAGAAAATAATTTTGAAAAATTAAATATCTTTGAAAAAAAATAAAAGTAGTACAGCAAAAAAACTATATAAGTTTGGAATCATAGTAATCATACTGACCCATAGAATAAAGTTATCAGGTCATTTTTGTTGCAGTATGTACACCGCAGAAACAAAACGCACCCAAAGATGTTGGAATCTCGTTTTTTTTCTATTTCACTCCACTTAAAGTTTTTCAGTACATTATATAGTACAATAAATAGCGCCATTGAAAAATACAACTCGCCCCGCAATAAACAAGCCCTCAGACATCTATGTTGATGGATAAATAAAAGAGTTATGATTTTTTAAAAAGGAGAAAAACCAAAAATGATCAATAACAGAATTTATAACTGTTCTATATACTTTCTTCTAGTGCTATCTCATAACTATCTTTACAGGGTACATTTCAATTTTATTACATTTCTGACCTCATTGTGTTACCTTTCGGAGTCAAATACTACTGAAAACAAAGACTCAACACCTCAAAGAAGTGGACAGCAAAATATAGTAAAATATCAGATATACTGTATATATTCGAGTATAAGCCTAGTTTTTTAGCACATTTTTTTGTGCTGAAAAAGCCCCCTCCTCGGCTTATACTCGAGTCAGGGAAGGCTTCAAAAAAATACCTCCATCCTCACCTTCCAGACGGCGTCTGTGTCTCCGGCAGCGTTGCAGGAGGCTGCTTGAATTATATATATATATATATATATCATGGTATTTGTATAGCGCCAACTTATTCCGCAGCGCTTTCAGGTCATTATTACTTATTACCCCCACCAAGCTGGGTAGCTGGGTTCTCATTTTACCGAGCTCGGAAGGATGGAAGGCTGAGTGAACCTTGAGCCAGCTACCTGACTCACATGGGAATCAAACTTGCAACCTTTAGGTCGTAGGCGAGAGCTTATGCTCTGCACCACACGAGGCTCATTCTCTCCGCTGACATCCCCCGCCGTTCTCTTTGCTCGGCTCTGTCATCCCCCGCTGTCAGCGCTGTGTAAGTAGGAGCTGTGATTGGATAGAGTTCTGGCTAATCACAGGCGGTGCTCGATCATTTACAGCCAATCCAATCACAGCACTTACTTACACAGCACTGACAGAGCCAAGCAGAGAGGACAGTAGAGGATGACAGCAGGGAGCATTCAGGCAGCTTGTCGCACAGACATCGGCTGGGAGGTGAGTATAGAGGTTTTTTTTTTACCTAGTATATACTCGAGTATAGCTCAGCTTATACTCAAGTCAATAAGTTTTCCCAGTTTTTTGTGGGGAAACTTATTGTCTCGGCTTATACTCGGGTCGGCTAATACTCGAGTATATACAGTACTTATAAGGTCCCTCATGCAATTCTAAAGGATGTTTCTAATGTGCTATATGATGTGGACATAGAGTAGTCTATCTATTTATGATTCTTAAGAGCATAGCATATATACAGCCATCTTTTCATTAGAAGGTTGATTGACATAGGGAATATATAGGCTCCACTTCTATAGAAGCCATACAGATAGTAGAAGCCATTCTCACAGAAGAGATCCTTTTACAGTACAGTATGTACTGGCTCATAGCCAGATGACTTGTGCAAGTAAGGAAATGTTAATTTTCCCCCAATCTTTTATTTTATAATGCAAAGGGAACGATTAAGAACACCTGTACTGACCCATGAAATTTACAGGAGTGTTAAAGAATTTATATTACATTAATAAGCAGGTGGTCTGTGCTACCCATAAAAGCTGGGCTTGTAATGAACTGTACATTATTTCAGCCCATCCAATTGGCCTGCTGAAAAGTCCATTAATATTATCAGATGATGTTTACGTATTTTTGACATTCGGAAGTATTTTCAGTTTTTTATATACTTTTAGATTTAGGATAGTGTAACTATTGTTTAGGACTTGTATAAACTGCATCTTGACAGTTTGGGACCCACTGTCTGCCATATAGCCCAAAGTGCATTCAGTTATTAATCCTCCAATGTCTATTATAACATATTCCCAGGAGTTCCCAACGTAAGAAATATGATGGAAAACACATAATATAATTATAACACCTGGCCTGTGCATTCATGCATTTAATAGTTATTTTACAAGTTAGTTATATTGTTCAGAGTTTACTATGGAAATTATGTCTAATCGTCCAAGCCATCCATTAAATTGAAACTTCATAGTTAACAAGATATCTTATTTGTTTGTGTACAAAAAAAATCGGAGTTTTTGCAATTTACCGTACTTCTTTTGCCTGTTCTATTTACTAACGTACAGATGTAGCAAACGTTTACTGGGCATTTAACACATTATAACTCAACTAGAACGAACTACTAATTGAGTTGTCATGACGTGCCAGCCATGTTAATCATTGCTACATCTGTAGTTACTTAGATTTTTAAAAAGAGACTGGTTCGTCAAGTTTACCCTTTCTAATACCTGACAAAAAGGAATAGGTGGCCAACTGTAGATAATTTTGCCTCATGGGTGATCAAAAAATCCCTTCCTGACCCCACATGGAAGTCAGATTTCCCTGGATCAATCGATTATTTAATGCTATATTAGTTTTAACCACTCAGTGCCATTTTCAATAGATTAGCAAGTAGTCCGCTTTTGAATGCTGCCATAGTATCTGCCATTACTCCCTCTTGTAAGGCACTTTATATCTTCTGTAACGGTAAAGAACTCTTTCTTATACTAATGTCGAAATCAATTCTCCACCACATTTAAAATTGCAAGAAAACTAAGAAATACCTTTGAAATCACCTGGAATTCTGCATTGATTACTAATAAAATGTAGTTTGAGAACCTTTCTTCTCTACAAATGTTTTTCTGTTCATCAATATTTCTGGGATGCCTTGTGTGCAGCCGTCTCCAGGTCAGACCACAGTATCTTGATTGAGTAAAGTGAGGACTCACTTGACCATTTTAATACATATATTTTCTACTTTTTAAACCATTCTTTAGTTGATTACGTCTGTGCTAACTATCTTGGTTCATTACCAGTGATGTATTCAGCTGGAGATCATGGACTGCTGCCCTTACATACTCCGGTAAAATTCTTTGTAACCCCTTAGAATTCATAGGTCCCAGTTGGCCACAGCTCGGTACATACATGCTCCCTCACTCTCCTCATCATGCAAGTGAGTCATGAGATTTATTGAATGGAGCAGGCAGTATGAAAAGAAGGGTATCACGGCTGCAGGAGAGCCTGTGTATTTCCCACCCCTCGGCATGTCGCCTGCTCTATCCAAGAGAGCTGATAAAACACCTATGTGATGGGGTGAAGTGTGGGCATGTACAGCTCAAGCTGAGGGTTGCCAAAGTGGTGATAAGAGGTAATGAATAGTACATACATTTTACAAGATCAATTCAGCTGCTTATTTGTTTTTTAGTTAAAAGGTCACTTATGACCAAAGGAAAAAAAAGTATTCCTGGGCAACACCTTTAAAGGGTCACTCTGAAGCATATTTTTCCATCCCTGCTCCCTTCATCTGATTGCCAGTCACACTCTCCTATGTGCAGTATATAGCAGTTACTTCCTTGCAGTGCAGCCTCCTGTCTGATGGTTATCAGGCATCATCTTGATGTCGCTTTCACTTTCACGTCAAATCTCATGATGCATCAGCACAGCATTACATGATCAGCTACAAGTTTGTTCTATCTATACAATACTATAACCATCTGTATTCTATATGCCGCTAAATAAGCTATAAAGCATAAGTATACAGTCAGAAGAATGAGCTATACTCTCCCCTATTATAACTGTGTGACAGGTGCTGTGTGATCATCATCAGTAATTGTTATAGGAGTGTCTCTGTTTCCCTCTAGGTAGTTTCTTTGGTATACTCAATTTAATATCATCACACAGGTGGAGAAACTGAACACATAAACCCAAGAAAATCTTAACTGTCAGAATGAGTTCACATGACCATCTATGGATAGAAATGAATAGATAACCAAGGTAACACTAGCTCACTTATATATATACTGGGGGGAATAGCTACATAATGAATGAAAAAATAAAAACACCGGAGTGGTCCTTTAACCTCTTAAAGCTACATGACGTACATTTACGTCCTGCATGTTCAGGGTTTGTAAGGAGGGGCATGGGGGTTGATCCTGCTCCGTACAATGTGGGTGCCAGCTGTTTTTTTTACAGCTGACACCCGCCGGCTGCAGCTTTGATAAGCAGCGTCGCTCTTCAGAGCTGGTAGCGCTTTAAATGCCCCTTCCTGCGCGAGGATATCGCTGGGAGCCATGTGATTGCGATGGCAGCCAGGGGCCTTATAAAAGGCCCCAGAGCTGCCTTTGCAGATTGCCTATGAAGTCATCCCTGTGGTGTGACTTGATAGATTGCCTGTCAGATCGCAGTGTAATGTAATGCTATGGTATTACATCATATTACAGGAGTGATCAAAGCATTACAATTCCCTTTGAGGACTTTTAAAGAAATGTGAAAAATAGTTTTTAAAAAGTTCTACTAAGTATTAAAAAATAAAAGATAAAAGTTTTTAAAAACCCTTTTGCCATATTTATAATAAAAAAATCTAAATAATAAATCCCAAAAACATATTTGATATCGCTGCATCCGTAAACGTCTGATCTATCAAAGTAATGCATCATTTACCCGGCACAATGACCCTCGTCAGAAAGAAAAATGCAGAATGCCCTTCCCAAGAAAAAATGTAATAAAAAGCGATCAAAAAGTCATATGTACTCCAAAATGGTACCTATAGAAATTACAGGATGCCCCCCAAAAAATGAGCCCTCACACAGCTATGTTGACAGAAAAATAAAAAATTTCTGGCTGTCAGAAAATGGTGGCAGATAATAATTTACAAAAAATAAATGCACAGCAAAAAAAAAAAATTGGTATAGTAGTAAGCGCAATGACCCATAAAATAAAGTTACCACGCCATTTTTGTAGCAGTGTGTACACCATAAAAACAAGACTCCCTCTCCCCCCCCCCCCCCCCCCCAAGATGGCAGAAACACATCTTTTTTTAATTTCACTTCACTTAGAATTTTTTAAAAGTTTTTCATATGTTGTATGGTACATTATATAGTACCATCTAAAAATACAACTTGTCCTGCAAAACAAGCCCTCAGACATCTATGTCGATGGATAAATAAGAGTTATGATTTTTTTTTAAAAAGGGGGAGAAAAAGACGGAAATGGAAAAAAAAGACTGCATCACTAAGGGGTTAATTCTACTACTCATATCAGGTTATGACTTTACAGGTATCGCAAAGTTTTACCCTTTGCTGTTAACTTGCGGCAATAAGTTAGCTTATTTTAACCCTTTGCAATCCAATTTTGGATTCAGCGTTTCCTAGGGGGTTTTCTCTTTCTGCCATTATATAATAGCGCCATCTGCTGGCTAGAGCCAGTACTGCAGTATGGGACATGCTGGAGAGGCCCCCTGACAACAGAGTGGCCAGTAATATACAGTAAGAATACCCTGCCGGACGTCTTCAGACATCGGAGCTGCCCAGCCTTCAATCAGAATGTCTTTGGACGTCAGACAGTGGATTGGAAAGGGTTAACACTAGAGATGAGCGAGCACCAAAATGCTCGGGTGCTCGTTACTCGGGACGAAATTTTCGCAATGCTCGAGGGTTCGTTTCGAGTAACGAACCCCATTGAAGTCAATGGGCGACCCGAGCATTTTTGTATATCGCCGATGCTCGCTAAGGTTTTCGTTTGTGAAAATCTGGGCAATTCAACAAAGTGATGGGAACGACACAGCAACGGATAGGGCAGGCGAGGGGCTACATGTTGGGCTGCATCTCAAGTTCACAGGTCCCACTATTAACATAGTAACATAGTATGTAAGGCCGAATGAAGACATTGTCCATCTAGTCCAGCCTGTCTATCCTACTGTGTTGATCCAGAGGAAGGCAAAAAACCCCAAGGCCAGAAGCCAATTAGCCCTTTTGGGGGAAAAATTCCTTCCCGACTCCCTAATGGCAATCAGACTGTTCCCTGGATCAACCCCTAATAGTTCCTACCTGCCTGTATACCAGGATTGACACTTAACCTAATATTTATATCCTGTAATATACTTCTTCTCCAGAAAGACATCAAGTCCCCTTTTAAACTCCTCTATCGATTTTGCCATCACCACTTCCTCCGGTAGAGAGTTCCACAGTCTAATTGCTCTTACAGTAAAGAACCCCTTTCTGTGTTGGTGATGAAACCTACTTTCCTCTAATCGTAGCGGATGTCCTCTTGTTACCTTTGTGGTCCTGGGTGTAAACAGATCATGGGAGAGATCCATGTGTTGTCCCCTCATGTACTTATACATGGTTATTTGGTCGCCTCTTAACCTTCTTTTTTCTAGAGTAAATAGTCCCAATTTGGATAGCCTCTCTGGGTATTCCAGTCCCGTCATTCCATGTATTAGTTTAGTTGCCCTTCTTTGAACCCCTTCAAGCACTGTGACATCTTTCCTGAGCACCGGTGTCCAGAATTGTACACAGTATTCCATGTGAGGCCTGACAAGTGCCTTATATAGTGGAAGGATAATGTTCTCGTCCTTCACCCCTATACCTCTTTTAATGCACCCCAAGACTTTATTTGCCTTTGCAGCAGCTGACTGGCATTGGTTACTCCAGTTTAGTCTATTATCCACTAATACCCCTAGATCCTTTTCCATATCACTTTTCCACAGCGGTACCCCATTAAGTGAATATTTGTGACATCCGTTCCTCCTGCCCATGTGCATAGTCTTACATTTTTCAACATTGAACTTCATTTGCCATTTTTCTGCCCAAGCCCCCATCTTATCCAGGTCCGTTTGTAGCCGCACATTGTCTTCCGTTGCATTAATTATATTGTATAATTTTGTGTCATCTGCAAATATTGATATTTTGCTGTGCAGCCCCTCTATCAGGTCATTAATAAATATGTTGAACAGAGTGGGGCCTAATACTGAACCCTGTGGCACCCCGCTAGCGACTGTGGTCCAATCAGAGTACGAACCATTTATTACCACCCTCTGCTTTCTTTCGTTGAGCCAATTTTTTACCCACTTACACACGTTTTCGCCCAGTCCGAGCTGCCTCATTTTGTATATTAGCCTATTATGTGGCACGGTGTCAAAGGCTTTAGAGAAGTCCAGATATACAAGATCAATAGATTCTCCCTGGTCCAGCTTAGAGCTTACTTCATCGTAGAAACTGATCAGATTTGTCTGACATGAGCGACCCTTTATGAATCCATGCTGGTGAGGAGTTATTCCCTTAATCTCCTTGAGGTACTCATCGATGGCGTCTCTCAGAATCCCCTCGAAAATTTTTCCCGTTACTGAAGTGAGACTTACTGGCCTGTAGTTACCAGGCTCACTTTTGCTCCCTTTTTTGTAAATTGGAACCACGTTGGCAATGCGCCAGTCCAATGGTACTACTCCGGTCTTGATAGTGTCTAGAAATATTAGGTATAGCGGCCTAGCTATCTCGTCACTTAGTTCCTTTAGTATCCTTGGGTGTAATCCATCTGGGCCCGGTGATTTATCAATTTTAGTTTTCTTTAGACGCTTCCGCACCTCCTCCTGCGTTAGGTATGAGATATTTTGTGAGGGGTTCGTTTTATTCCCCTGCATCTCGTGTGGCATTTCCTTTTCTTTGGTGAACACACTTGAGAAGAAGCTGTTTAGTAGATTTGCTTTCCCTTCGTCATCATCAATGATTTCTCCTGCATTGTTTTTTAAAGGGCCAGCGCTCTCCCTGCAAATCCTTTTGCTGTTTATGTAGTTGAAAAATAGCTTCGGGTTGTTTCTGCTCTCTTTTGCGATCCGTCTTTCTGCTTCCTCCTTGGCAGTTTTGATCGTATCTTTGCATACTTTGTTTTTTTCCCTGTATGATTTTAGCGCTTCTTCGCTGCCTTGTTGCTTTAGTAGTTTGAACGCTTTCTTCTTTTCGTTTATTGCCCCTCGTACTGTCTTGTCGAGCCACATTGGTTTCCTTTTAGCTGAGTTTCTTTTATTTTTAAAGGGAATGAACTGCTCACATGAGGTGATTAGGATCCTTTTGAACTTTTCCCATTTTTCCTCCGTACTGATATTTTTGAGGATGTTGTCCCAATTAATGTTACCGATAGTAGTTCTAAGCTCATCAAATTTTGCTTTACTAAAGTTTAGTTTCTTTGTCTCTCCCTGATAAGGCTTCCTATTGATTGACAGCTGGAAGTTGATTATATTGTGGTCGCTGTTCCCCAAGTGCCCCTCAACCTGCACCCCCCTTATACGTTCCGGTTTGTTAGTTAGTACTAGGTCCAGAATGGCTCTCCCTCTTGTTGGTTCCTGCACAAGTTGGTTCAGGTAATTGTCTTTAATTACTCTCAAGAACTTATCACCCCTGTGAGATTTGCAGGTTTCGTTCTCCCATGTTATATCTGGGTAATTAAAGTCCCCCATGATAATTACTTCGTTTCGTTTTGACACCTCATCTATCTGCCTTAGTAGTAAGTCTTCAGTTTCTTCTGTTGCTTTTGGTGGTCGATAGAAGACCCCTATCAGGATTTTGTTATTTTTTCCTCCCTGTATTTCTACCCACAGAGATTCCACCTGTTCGTCTCCTACCCCTATATCCTCCCGTAGCCTCGGCTTCAAGTTCGATTTGACGTACAGACATACCCCTCCCCCTTTCTGGTTCCTTCGGTCTCTTCTGAAGAGATTGTACCCCTGCAAATTCACCGCCCAATCGCACTTATCATCAAGCCATGTTTCAGTAATTCCGACTATATCATAACTTGCATCAGTCATTCTTGCTTCAAGCTCGCCCACTTTACCGATCAGACTTCGTGCATTCGTGATCATACAATTTATATCATTTTTTTTGTTTTTTAAATTTGTTTTGTTGCTATTCGTACTTATGGCTGATCTATCAGTTCTAACTGTACTAACCCCACCCCCTACTCGTCCCCCATTCCCTTTGCTTGGACCCAGATCGCTAATTACACTGGCTACCCCACAATTTCTCATTTTGCCCTCCCCCCCAGTCCCTAGTTTAAACACTCCTCCAGCCTTCTAGCCATCTTTTCCCCCAGCACAGCTGCACCCTCCCCATTTAGATGCAGCCCGTCCCTACGGTAGAGCCTGTAGCCAACCGCAAAGTCAGCCCAGTTCTCCAGGAACCCAAATCCCTCCTTCTTACACCAACTCCGGAGCCACTTGTTTACCTCCCTAAGGTCCTGCTGCCTTTCTAGTGTGGCTTTAGGTACAGGTAGTATTTCCGAGAAAACTACCCTGGAGGTCCTCGCCCTGAGCTTGGACCCTAAGTCCCTGAAATATTAAGCCACAATAGCGGCAAGAGTGCCCCCCCCCCCCCGCACTGTCAGCGTAAAGATCGTTCTCCTCTGCCATAGCTGTAACAGCTGTGGCAGAGAAGAACGATGTTTGCCCATTGAATTCAATGGAGCCAGTAATACAGCAGGTTCCACTGAAAGCAATGGGCTGCCGGCGATCGCAGGATGAATTGTCGGGAAGGGCTTAAATATATAAGCCCTTCCCTGCAATTCATCCAGAAATGTGTTACAATAAAAATATATACCGGCGTATAAGGCGACGGGGCGTATAAGATGACCCCCCAACTGTCACCTTATACGCCGGGAATACAGTGGAGCAAAGAATAAAAATCATTACTCACTTCTTCTGACGTTCTGCGGCGCTGCTGCAGGCTGTCGCTCCCTCCTGGTTCCCGGCAGAGCATTGCTTTCTGGACGCAGGGCTTGAAATCCCCGCCTCCAGAAACACAGCCAATCACAGCCATTCAATGACATCATTGTCATTGGCTGTGATTGGCTGAAGGCACGTGTGTTTCTGGAGGCGGGGATTTAAAGCCCTTTGTAGAGAAAGCAATGCTCTGCCGGGAACCAGGAGGGAGCGACAGCCTGCAGCAGCACCGCAGAACGTCAGAAGAAGTGAGTAATGATTTTTATTCTTTGCTCCGCTGTATTACCGGCGTATAAGGTGACAGTTGGGGGGTCGTCTTATACGCCCCGTCGCCTTATATGCCGGTATATATTTTTATTGTAACACATTTCTGGATGAATTGCAGGGAAGGGCTTATATATTTAAGCCCTTCCCGACAATTCATCCTGCGATCGCCGGCAGCCCACTGCTTTCAATGGAGGCGGCTGTATTGCTGGCTCCATTGAATTCAATGGGCAAACATCGTTCTTCTCTGCCACAGCTGTTACAGCTGTGGCAGAGAAGAATGATTTGTCTTCTATATGTTCTCAATGGGGTCGGCGCTGCTGCCGCTGGCCCCATTGAGCGCATATAGAGAAGAGAACAGAAATCGCAGATCGCACATAGGTGCGATCTGCGATTTCTATGGCCTTAAGAAGGACCGCTGGGGTTCTTGAAACCTAAAATACTCCTAACACTCTCCCTATAGCAGCTCCACCAAGATACCACTTTCCCTGAACTAATGTCAGAATGCATCTGTGGCGAGCCGCGGGAGGGGCAGATTTTAATACTTGGGTGACACCTAATCTCGCCAGCCACTCACTGCAGGGGGGTGGTATAGGGCTTGAACGTCGCAGGGGGAAGTTGTAATGCCTTCCCTGTCTTTCTATTGGCCAGAAAAGCGCGCAAATTTCTCAGGGAAGAAAATGAAAGTAACCCGAACACCGCGTGGTACTCGTCTCGAGTAACGAGCATCTCGAACACCCTAATACTCGAACGAGTATCAAGCTCGGACGAGTATGCTCGCTCATCTCTAGTTAACACAACAAAGCCATTGAAAAACTATCGAAAGGGCAATCAAAAGTTCTGTGCTACAATTTATTTACCGCATTAAGTCTCAAGTTAAGCTTTGCTACATATGTACATCTCCACTTGTAGTATAGCTTAACGAAAAATACTGTAAAAGTAAGCAGGGTACCCCCAAGTGATAACTTTTCAGAGGAACCTCATATCAAGTATCCCCTTCCCATGCAGGACCTCTACAGAGAAAATGACAGCGATACAAGTTGCTCTTTGAAATCAGTGTGTTTTCTATGTTAAATCTAGACTCGCTGGTCCTTCAGAGAAAGATGGTCTCTTCTATTTGCTCGCTCACACACCTAATTGATGCGAGTCCCGAATGAGGGACTCCGCTCCAGTAACTCAGCATGTCCTAATGGCTTATTTGAGAAAGAGTTGAGTGCAAAGTCTTAGCATCAATCTGAATAAACTGAAGCCATCCCAAAAAGAGACCGCTGGATTGGATAACCCCATACTGAGGTAGCACACAAGAGGGGCATGTAACTTGTAAAATCCTAAAATATACGATTGAAGAGGATTTTCAGTTTTATTAGGGACTACAAGTACTTGCAAATCCTAGACACATTATAGGAGACAAACTTTCACGTTCCAAAAATAAGATAATATTTGAATTCATAATATTGGTGAAAGAGCTGCAAAACACATCAAACAGCAGAAGAGAAACATCTTGGCCATGTTTATATGTATGCTTTAATTCCTTCCCCCATGTACTTTGATATTTAAGGATTTTATATACTGTAACCTATCTCCAAGATTAGATTGTGGAAAACTCAATTTCCAAAAGAGCCAAGCCACACACCACATATGGTTTATAGGATTCCACTGAAAAGTGCACTTCAAGTGTTATTTGTGTAAGTATATATGTAACATTGTGAGGCTTTATCCTGAAGGACCACAGGGCAATTGCCAAATTCCAGTGAGCTTCTTTGATACTTCCAGGACCAACATATATGGTTTGTTTATATGGATGAACTGCTAATAACATTCCCAAAAATATCTGCAAATGTCTCCGTAAATTATACTTAAGGGAAGTTAGGGCAAACAAAAAGCTTGTTAGGTCTTCAGGCTCCCTATTGAATAACATTGCTGTATTCACATAGAAGTGCCTATATAAGTATGGATGGCTGCCTAGAGCAAAGTGCTGCCACTGTGTGCCAGTCACTGGGATTCTGAACAGCACTGCATTGCAGAACTATTCTCTTGTATGGGAGAATATCTTTGTAATGTGGCATCTGATTGAGCAAGCATATGGAATCCAGCATATTTTTTATGAAATCAGAGGCATATAAGAGGTGGCAGGAGGATGGCAACAATACGACCAAGGCATGGGTTGCAAGACTATGTCTTTACAGATTTTGCAACTACAGACATGTAACAGGCCCAGGAATACGTGGTATACATGTAAAGGCAGGTGAGGTTCTCTGAACGATGCTCAATGTAAGATATGGCAAAATCTGTTTCAAGATCTGGCTGGACAACCCATAACCTCTATGCCACACTCTGTACTTTTTCTGTTGCCTTACACAAGCTTGGCCTTACTAAACTCAGACTGACTAAGGCTGGGCTCACACAGGCGGATTCCAATTGCAGAATCCGCAATCTGTGTCCGTGCGAGGATCCGCAGCATAACGTGGCCATTGAAAAGCATGTAAATTCGCCTTTTCGCTCACGCTCACAGATACGAATTGCATATTCAGCGAGCGGAGGAAAAATCGCAGCATGCTCTATTTTGCTATGGACTCTGCATGGACAGCATGCATTGAAGTCAATGGAGGCTGTCCTACCCACAGTCCATACGCAATTAACATTGTATATGGGCCGCGGGTACCCACGTCATGGCTAAGCGACAGTGCAGGATTTACAAAAACACAGTACCGCGCATGATCAACGGCGGGCCGATGTAGTCACCTGCAATACAAGAAAATAAGGTATGCAGGGTAGGAGTCTGGCTTTGCTAGTGAGAGGCCTGGGACGGGGGTCAGAAAAAAGTCAGACTCCTACCGTACACTGATGAAGGGCAAACACCCTGAAACAGCTGTCTGTACATGGAGTCTGGCTTTTTTTGTAATTCCAAGTCATTGTTACAAGGCTTGTATAGAGAGTCTAACTTTGGCTTGAAGGAATGTTGCCTTCCAATAGGTGGCACTGTGGAGGTATTATTCCATCTCCCTTATTTGCATATTACCCAGAGGAGCATGAATGGCCTTTTGAGTTTCCTCACTCATCATCTAGGTGCTCTCCCTAAGGAGAAAAGATAGTGTTTCTGACATAAAAATCTGAAACACTGAACAAGAACTGTGCTATTCTCAATAATGAATCTGTCTAAAGAGGCTGCACAAGTGCAAATGAGCTGCTGATGACATCACCAGCTCGTTTAAACAAGAATTGTGCAGTTCTCATTCAGTGTAAAAGGAGCATTACAGTAGCATGGTACCTGACCCTCTGTTACAAGGCTTGCCCCTATCACTGCTCCAATATGTGGCCCTCTCAGCTGCTGTGTAGCTGCACCAACCAATGGCTGGTTCTCTTCCTACAATACAGTCTCAGCGCTTATACCGGAACACTGCTCTTCGGCAGCCACAGCAACTGCTCGTCTTGTTGCTCCAGATACTAACCCTTCCTCTGGAATAGTAACTTCCTCTAGGAGTTACAAGTGGACAGCCCTTTGCCTTCATCTCGTGGTAACTGTTACAGCCATACAGAGGAACAGTAAGACCCCACGGACTGCAATAAATGCTGTATTACGGATCTCTGAAGCTAAGAGTTTGCACAAAGGTGTAAATGTTCTTGTGCATAATCGCTGTCACTAAGGAAGGCCACCAGTCCCCGCTGCCATGTTGTAGTTATTTAGGTATTTTTCTGACAAAGCAGCAGCATCGTCTTCTTGATAGAATTTCTAGCCAATGGCAGTGGGATATATTTATGCCCAAAAGTCTTTAAATTAGGCTCTTATACATGAATGTGCAAAAGCCATTTGGTTACAGATTGCCTTGTTGGAGTTCATGGGTGGGACATGCAGCGCACATAGTACAGCTTGTCCATTCACTGGCTTTTAGCCATACCATCTGGATGCATAAATTATGTAAATATGGTTAAAAAATATGTAACGTACATACTGTAGATAAGCTTTGTGCATAAATACTATACCAGATCCAACCTAGAGCATAGATACCAGATAGTCACAGTTACAATCCTACAATTAGTTATTTCAGGTTTCTGCAATTGTAAGAGATACTTCACATGTACAGTTCATATCAGTGGTGGAACATTTCATATTGGTAAGGTTATATGTTACAGTCAATGTTATAATTAGCTTTCATAGTGTATATCCTGTATGAAGAAAGCCCAGTATCTGTCAAAAGTCTCCAGGGTTCTTTTCTGTGTTTACCTATTAAGACATACTTGAAGTATGTCCTACTAGGCGTCTATGTATATCTCTAAGAACGGGCACAGTATGCTTGCATGTAGAAGTACAGTATGCCAACCTATTGTTGGTCTTTTCCATGATCTAATATAAAAGGTAAAGTCCCCTGGTGCAAGTCGTGACCGACTCCTAGGGTGACGTCTTCTTGGCAGACTGTTTTTACGGAGCAGTTTGCCATTGCCTTCCCCAATCATCTTTATGCCCCCAGCTAAATGAGGGTACTCATTTTACCAACCTCGGAATGATGAGTCAACCTTTAGCCATCTTCCTGAACCAGGTTGGGATTGAACCTGCAACCTTCAGGTCGTGAGCGAGAGCTTAGGACTGCATACTGCTACCTTAACACACGGGGCTCTGATCTAATATAGGCACTTCCAAAAGTAGATCACACAGTGAAAGCATTAGCAAACTCCTGCTTCAATCCATTGAAACATGTTGCAATCAGATTCATATTGAAAAGGAAGTCCACTTTACGCTTAATAGGTAACTGAGTGGTTCCTCCCGTCTCCAGCGGCACCACTGCTGCCGCCAGCTATTATTTTCCTAATAACATAAGGCTTGAAGATGCCTGCTCTTAAAATCAGTGTAAACTGTTGATTTAGCTCATTCCCGGCTTCACCCAGAATTTACTACATTAGGTTTGCTCCTCAACCTTCTTTAATTCCCTCCTAATAGCTGCTCCTGAATTAGAAGGGAAACTCTTCCATTTGATATACTTAGGTGTTGACAAAACACACAATATTTTTCTTGAACATTTTATTAGTGGATAGTTTGACTCTCCAGTTCTGTTACTTTTATGAGCGACTTGAAGACACTTCAGCAGTATGAGAGATTCATTCCGGATGCCAATTAAAGATAGATACATTTTACTGTAATGCTGGCCTTTTACGAGTAATACCACTATAATCGCCTTGGGAATTTAAGGAAGACTGTAGAGCTAGTCACTGAAACAGGCTCAGATTTGATTTGGCAGGAAAAATAAACATGTCTCTGTTTTATTTAGCAGCTGGCATGAAATAAAGCCATTTATTTAAAAATACTTATTCTGCCAGACAACACAGAGTCTTCTGAATAACAAATATAATTATACTGTATGATAAACCCTTATTAAATATAGTAATGCAAAGTCCATAAATTCTAAATGTTTCTACAAACATTCCCTAATTGGAATATGCAAAAAAGCTGTTCAATCCGAAGCAACAATCTCTTTAACGCTCTAGAAGAGGAGTGGCCAAACCTATTCACCATGTTTAAGAGCTGCAGAACTTTTTTTGGAGGCTGAACCGAGGTCCAGGTCCGTTTACATGGGGCGATAATTGCTTCTGTTCACTGCCTTGCGTGAAGTAGCGAATGACAAAACGCTCATTTGTTGTTGGTTGCATCTTTTATACGCGGACATAAATATAATTTTTGGCAGCACAACCCCCTCTTATAAATAGGGCATCTGCTGCTGACAATATGGCAAATTGAGAAGGAAGTAATGATCATAGGAATGGTCGTTCAGCAGGGGCGTAACTATTGAGGGTGCAGGGGATGCGGTTGCACCCGGGCCCAGGAGCCTTAGGGGGCCCATAAGGCCTCTCTTCTCCATATAGGGAGCCCAGTACTATGAATAAAGCATTATAATTAGGGGCCCTGTTACAGGTTTTGCATTGGGGCCCAGAAGCTTCAAGTTATGCCTCTGTGCAGCATGGTTTAGGGATGGGTACGGGTACGGATACAGATAGAGGAGGGGCCGGAGCTCACGTTTTGCATCAGGGCCCCTGAGCCTTTAGTTACGCCCCTGTCGTTCAGCAAAACAGTCACGATACTTGCTACATTTAGTGCATGGCCAAATGAAGCATTAACGTTGTGGATTTACTGCAGTGGAATTGCGTACGGAAAAGCTGCAACATTTACAGTAGCAGTACAATGGGTGATATTCTAACAAATATCATCCACACAGTGCAGGAAATATCCACAAGGTATCTGCAGCGAAACTAACTTGTGGTGCGGATTTTGAATTTTTAGCAAGCCGATTGCTTGTTGTGGATTTTCACTGCGGAATTCATTGCTTTCAATAAGCAGTATTTGTTGCAGATTCATTAAGGATGTTCCTACATAATTGTGTCAGAAATTCTGCTCTATGTGACTGTACCCTTAAAGGGGTTGTCCAGTTGTAAACTGATTGATGATTATCCGTTTAGTGGCATCTGATCATCGGTCAATCAATGGATCAATGCTCTCCATGCATTTCTGTCCTTCACAGCTTCTATCTAGCCAGCGTGTTCTTTGTTGTCCTGATCTTCTCTTTCCAGTAGAAGCAGAAACCAAAAATGGCAACACACGCAAAATACATTTGCTATCAGAGGTATACATACCTATAATCAATACTCTAACCACATTAAATAATGCAAGGTTCTTGGTATATAATTCGATCGAATTACATTGGCCCATCTACCAACGTCCAGGTGACCAAGCTCTGAGATGGGTCCTAACGCTAATACCAGGTGGTAAATCTCAACCTGGGAAAGTTGGGTTCCTACTTCTCAGAATGATCTTCTCTTTCCACTGACCTTGCCAAGCATCAGTACGGTTTCCATTGAGTTTAAAAAAAAAAAAAAAAAAGTCGCTGTTTGATGATTTTGCCCTCTAGTGATATTTTCGGTTTGATGCGATCTAACACTACCTTGTTCATTGTCATGGAGATCCAAGGTATCCATAGCCTTCTCCTCCAGCACCAGAGTTCAAACGCATCAATTTTCCTTCTGGCTTTTTTTCCTTAGCGTTTAACTTTCGCAATCATATGTCATTATGGGAAAGACGATTGCATTCACCAGTGTAGTTTTTGTTGCACTGCTAATATTCTTGCTTTTCCATATCTTTTCCATTCCTTGCATTGCATTCCTACCAAGTGTAATCTGTCTTTTTATCTTAGGTCCAGATTGCCTATTGCAACCCATTTTGGATCCAAGGAAAATGAAATAGTGGACCAACTTGACTTCTTTGTTGTTAATTTTTATGTTCACTGTACCGTTGCCTACCGTGGTCATGACTTTCGTTATCTTGCTATTGAGGTCCAGTCCCATGCGTTCGCTTTTCTTTTGCACTCATTGGATAAGGTATTCCAGGTTCCTTTTACTTTCCCCAAGCAGGGTGGTGTCATCTGCATATCATTCCTGCCACCGATTTCGACTCAGATTTTTAATTCGTCCAAATTGCATCTCCTTATGATCATTTCTGCGTACAGATTAAAAAAGGCCTGGTGATAGAATACAGCCTTGCTGTACGCCATACAGCCTTGCTGTACGCCTTTCTCAATTCTGAACCAATCGATGTTTCCATAAGCTGTCCTGACTGTTGCTTCTTGGTTGTTGTTAAGCGACCTTATAAGCTGGTCAATATGTTCTGGGACGCCCATTTGCTTCAGACACCTCCAAAGCTTGTCATGTTTGACACAATCAAATGCCTTGCTGTAGCCGATGAAACACATGTACACGTCTTTTTGATAATCCCGGGTCTTCTCCATGATCCAGCGCAGGTCACAATTTGGTCTCTAGTGCCACGTTCTTTGCAGAAGCCAGCTTGAACGTCCAGCAGTTCCCATTCAACAATTATCATAATGCGTTTTTGTATGATCTTTAAGAATTTTACTCGTGTGAGGTAGGACGGCAATGGTGCGGTAATTGGAACATTCTTGAGCATCACCTTTTTTTTGGAAGTGTGACAAAGACAGATCTTGTCCAGTCTTTGGGCCATGATTTGGAGCTCCAGATCTTTTGACTTGAATGTACTTGAAAAAGGCCTACTATTGCCAAGGCTGAAACGCGTTGTACTATATTAAACTGTGGAACCATTACTGCCGCTGATTCCTTCTATATATCTGCTGGGACTAGGGGGTACCTGAACACAGGCACCTCCGTGAAGTAAGTGATACATAACTTCATATTACACCTTGATCTTCATTTATGGATACTGCCAGAGCGCTGAGACCTTTTCTTCTTTTTGTATTCACTTCCTTTCTCCACCATACTTGATGATTGGAGTTCCTCTCAGGCTGCTCTCCTACAGTGCACAGGATTTCTACTCGATTGGCGGATTCTATATGTACTCTTCTGGTTTATACAAATCAAGAGGACCTGCAATACTCTCATGAAGACTTCCTTCATTATACAAGCTGTATTTGTCTTGTTTCTATTTGTTATTTAACAGTGTGTTTTCATTTCACTAATCCTCTCGGAGCGCTACCAGTTAATTATCTTTTTAAGGATAGGACAGAAGGTATATTTGTTTTCTAGAAATCTCAAATTGAAGGTTCCGTCTTTGAAACTGGCGCCGGGTTACTTGGGTCCCTTTGTCATCACGCGTGTAGTAAATCCACTTGCTTATGAACTTGATTTGCCAGCTACATGGAGGGTTCATAGGGTTTTTCATAAGTCATTATTGAAACCTTTTGTCCCTTCGGACAGGTCGGGCAGAGACTGGCAATTACTGCCAGTTATTGGTTTCCTTCAGTGTGCTAGCTAGTCTGCCTCGGTTGGTGTCCTGCTTCTGTCATCTTGTCTGCTATACTTTGCTATTATCCGCCAGGTTTTTGCCTCAGTTCTGCTTAGTATTGTTCGTGTTGGTTATTTACATCTGCCTTTTCTGTCGGTATTCTACTCTTTCCATCCAGGTACGCCAGCATCCCTTTTTCAGTCCCTAGTGAGAGTAGGGACCGTCGCCCAGTTGCCTGCTTGGGGTTAGCCAGGAGTGGAGGCAAGTAGGCAGGGAGAGTGGTTGTGGGTGAGATCTAGGACACCCGGACTGGCGTATGAAGGGTAGTATACCCTAACAGCTCTGCAGTAAATTCTCACCACCTACACTTGATTTGATCTTCTTCTTTGCCATCCCAGTCTTTTAAAGTTGCTGCCTTGCGTGATACAAATGGTGCCTGGGTCTGCTTCATATGGGCGAAGAGAGCTTGGGTATGGCCTTGCTGGTTTGCGGTTCCCAGTTTCATGCATTGGTTATTCCAGTAGCGCTCCTTGTCTCATCTGATTTTCTTTGAAATTCCGCATTTAGCTGTCTGAATTCAACAATAGTGCCTGCTACTTTAGCTGCTCGGCACTTGTTAGCGATTCTGATTCCATTGCGGTCGTTATGCTGATTTTTTGAAAGAGATGATTTGTTCAGCTGTATTCTGCGTGCTGAATTTGATTTCCTCCCATAACTCATCAGAGTCTTTTTTTCCAGTGGTACTGAGCACTTCAAATCGATTATTCACTTCGACTGCGTATCGTGAAGGGATATTGTCTACATCGAAACAACATATTGCTGGTGACCTTTTTATGTTGCTGAATCTGAGCTTGATTTTTGGACTAGGAGCTGATGATTGGAGCCGCAGTCTGCACCCGGGAGTGTTCTCACGGCCAGAATTAAAGGGGTTGTCTCGCGTTTTTTTTTTTTTTTTTTTGCATAGGCCCCCCGTTCGGCGCAGGACAAACCCAAGGGATGTGTTAAAAAAATATATATATATTACTTACCCGAATCCCCGCTCTGCGACTTCTTTCTTCTTCCTACTTCTTCCTTCTCCAAGATGGCCGCCGGGATCTTCACCCACGATGCACTGCGGGTCTTCTCCCATGGTGCACCGTGGGCTCTGTGCGGTCCATTGCCGATTCCAGCCTCCTGATTGGCTGGAATCGGCACACGTGATGGGGCGGAGCTACGCGATGATGCGTAGAAGGGGCGGAGCCAGAACGCCGCTCGTGCCCGGACCGAGCAGAAGAGAAAAGACCCTTCTGCGCAAGTGCGTCTAAAAAGGCAAGAAGACAGCGAAATTAGCCGTAGCCATGGAGACGGGGACGCCAGCAACGGAGCAGGTAAGTGAATAACTTCTGTATGGCTCATATTTAATGCACAATGTATATTACAAAGTGCATTAATATGGCCATACAGAAGGGCTTAACCCCACTTGCTGCTGCGAGACAACCCCTTTAAGTTTTTCCAACGCAGTTGACATAGGAAGTAGACGATTTGGTTTTGGTGCACGCCATTTGGGGTTATCCATGTGTACAAATGCAGTTTCGGCTGCTCAAATCATGTGTTCATGATCGATAGGCAGTTTTCCATGCAACATTGGACCATACGGTCACCCGCATTATTTTGCTTACCCAATCGGCAATTGCCAGCGATTAGTAGGTCTTCTCCAGAGCAGATTTTTGCATTGAAATCCCCTGTTATAAAAGTGATATCCTTCGCAGGGGTGTGATTGATTGCTTGCTGGAGATCGGCACAGAATATTTGAATGTCCTCATCTGCTGCATTGGTTGTGGGCACATAAACTTGCAGAATTGTGATAGAGCGAGGATTCCCATTGATGCGTATGGATATGATCCTATCATTTATGGCATTGAAATAATGGTCAGCTTTGGCGACTGCCTTGTTTGCGATGAATGCCAGTCCATTGTGACCGATGATGTCATGGCCTGAGAAGAAAATGGTGTAATCATCGCTATTAAAAAAATGGTGTTTGTATACCAGACTTAGAGAGGGGTGGATGGAAGAAAGTGGTTTCGAATTGTTCCAAAAGTGGGCACGTGACTTATGGGACCCAGATCTCCTGGAGGAAATAGTTAAGAGTTGGAATGCTGTGAGACAGGCGATATCGAACGAACATTGGCGAGAAACATATTTCAAAATAATCCTCAGGGCAATTTACGGTTTTGATAAACCCCAGAACCCTAACGGCCCAGCTAGACTACAAGCTTGCCCCAGATGCTCTCTACCAAAATCTGACTTTATTCATGGCATCTGGCAATGCCCAAAAATTAAGAAATATTGGGAAGGGGCCCATAAACTGATTCAGGATATGGGGGGCAGACTTTGCAACTGACTCCACAAATCTTCATGTTCCACCGAATACCACATAACACGAGAAAAGCCAAAATGATCCATAACATTCTACTAATAAGCAAAAGGTGTCTTTAAAACAGCTGGTTGCTAGCCAAACCTCTGGGAGTAAAAGATATTATTCATCAATTAAAATACCTGATGAAAATGGAGAGAGTGGAGATAGAGAGACGTGTGGAGACCCAAGCCCCAAAGTTTTTTTAAAAATGGAGAGAGTTTATAGTAAATTTTCTTGACCCCAACGAGATTAAGGAATGTATGCAACAATTCACCAATACGTCATGGTACTACGAACAAAATGATATGAACCAGCTGGGAATTTTAAAGATCACATGACAAATTACGGAGGGGAGGTGAATACTGGGGTACGCACTGCGGGTTGGTTTAGTTTAGCAAATTCTCAGTTATATGTTTTATTTTTGTTTCTATAACATAATACAAGATTTGGGAAATTTAGGGGAGGGGGGATAAAAGGGAACAAATAAAAGAAAAAGAGAAAGCATATATTATATGTGAGACAAACTCTGTTACATTCAGAAACTGTCAAGATTTTATGTAATAATTGAAATTCACCAATGTATGTTTTCGTAAAATGCTAATAAAACAGAATAGAAAAAAAACAAACAAAAAAAAAAACAGTTGCCCGTCCAGTGAAGCTCACTGATATCCAGAAGGTCAGTGTTGAGCCGTTCCATTTCCTTTTTTAGAATTTCCAATAGGCCCGTGTTTGTGCTATGGACATTCCACATGCCAATGTTGTGAATCTTTGAGAAGCGCAAACGAAACCTTTCGCTTGTAGTTGAATCAGCAGACCGGCGTCCAAATGGCTTTGTTCTGCCCACGACATTAATGCCCAAGTTATTCAAGTTTCATCCTTGTTCTTCCCTGGGGGCTTGATCGGTGCCTTCCAGCCTAGGGGCCCACCTTCCAGCACCATATTTGGTTTTGATCCATAAAGTATTTTGCCAGTGGTATTTGAGTAGTTTGCCATTGTTTCCCCACCCCTCCCTATTTATCCGGGCTTGGGACCGGCGTGCAGCTGTTGCAGTTGTTTTTTGTTTTGTTTTTTTTTTTTGAATCAATTTTTATTCAGATTTTTAACATAAAATGAACAAGATCACACAGTAGAAGCAAAAACAAGTACAGCGGTAAGGTTGTCAGACAGTCATTAGCTTCTAGGCCTGTGTCAAAAGAAAAAATTACGAGGGTACCAGCAGAGAACCGTTAAGGAATGAGATTGAAAATCATAGACTTTACACTGCATACGCGAGCCAAGTCCAGCGATGATGCAGTTCCCTTATAGCAGAAAAACATAAATCCTAGTCTTAATGGAACGTGGCAACGGTAGTTGAACTGAAGAAACCAATAAATGGGGGTGTGGGCGCGGGTAGGAACAGGGGAGGATAATGGGGAGAGGGAAGATGCGATGAGGGAGGTTGGGTTTGTGTGTTTCTTTGTGGTCAGCTAACTGAGAGTTATCCAGGTAGAAAAGAAAGCAAAGAAGGGAGGGAACTTACCGGTCGGGCGCGAGGATGGGGGCACCCCGCTCACTGGGTCCAGACGTCAGAGTCGCTTATGGCTTTCCATGGGAACCAAATCTGTATGAATTTGTCGTATGTGTTTTTAGTCCAGCTGTGCATTTCTTCCAGATTGTAAAGGAGGTCCGCCCTCTCCTTCCATTGTCTCAGAGTGGGCGGTGTGTTTTGTTGCCATAGGGGGGGAATTAAGGCTTTGGCCACGTCTATTAGTGACGCGAGGAGTTTGTTCTTCAGCGGGTGAAAGGAGTCGGAGGGTCTCCACAAAAAGACAATGTCCGGGGAAAGGGTGAAGGTGGGAGAGAGTCTCCGCAGGATCCTCTCCACCCCTCTCCAGAAGGGAGCAAGGGTCGGGCACGTCCACCAGATATGGAGGTAGGAGCCTATATCCCCCTTACATCTCCAGCATAGGTTCTGTGGGGTCAGGTGGTGGTCAAATAGCCACTGAGGAGTCCTATACCACCTAGCTAATAATTTATAATGAGATTCTTGAGCTAAAATACAAGGCGACAGGCCAAAGGAGGTTCTAAGAATGAGGTTGGACTCCTCAGGGGTAAGAGTGATGCTCAGTTCTTTTTCCCATGAGGAAAGGAAAGCCGGTTTGTATTCAGCTGGTGGGGTAATGAAGACCCTGCGGAGAAAGGCGATTTTCTTCAGACCGGCCCTGTTCTTGGTGAAAGTTTGTTCAAAGAGCACCGTCGGTCTGAGTGTCTGGTGCGAAGTGAGGAACTCCTCTATGGTGTTTTTGATCTGAGCTCTGTGTAGGAAGGAGAGGCTTTCAGTAAAGCCTAGGGATTGGATAATAGATTCTGGGGGGAGGTGTGCTAGAGAGTGTAGGTCGGACATTGTCATCGAGCCAGACCTCCTCCAGATCGAGGCGGAGCATGAATCAGAAGGATGTCTCATCAGCCTACCTATTAAGCGCAGTGGCAGGATAGGAGAGGGGTCCGGCGCTAGTGAGGGTCTCAAACTGTCCCACACTGCGCAAGGGCCTCTCAGGAGGGGGTTGAAGTTCCGGCTACTGATGCGGGCTCTCGATGGTAGCCATAGATCCTCAATCAGGGACTCGCCTACACTGCCCTCGGCCAGGATCCGGGGCAGATCATCTTTGTGTGGGTAGGCCAGACTTATCCAGTATCCCAACTGTGATGCCTGGTAAAAGTCGTAGAGGTTAGGAAGGTCAATCCCTCCCTCTGAGCCCCTCCTTATCAGCAAGCTGTTGGCCAGTCGCGGTCTCCTCCCCCTCCACACGAACCCCCGAGAAGGCAGAGTGGAGGCACTTGAAAAAGGATCTCGGTAAGAAGATAGGGAGCATACGCATCTTGTATAAAATGATTGGCAATATATATGATTTTATTATATTCTTCCTGCCGAACCAGGAGGCCAGGGGGACATCATAGGACCTTAGCAAGCTCTTCACCCGACCTAACAGGGGAGCGAGGTTAGCGCTATATAGGTCCTCCGCTTTCTTAGTGAGCTTTATTCCCAAATAATCAATTTATGTGTTGGACCAGGAAAAGGGGGAATTCGCTCTCAGCATGTCATAACGGGCCGTGGGAATAGAGATGTTCAGAATTACCGATTTCGAGAAGTTGACCTTGAAATTAGACACTTGACCAAACCCCTCGAGTTGTTCCGTAAGTCTCAGCAGACCCTCCTCAGTATTTGTGACTAGGAACACGATATCGTCGGCATATGCTGCCGTAGATAGACATTTGCTCCTGACATTTAGGCCAACTATGGCTGGGTCTTGCCTGATTCTCCGTAGGAGGGGTTCAAGGGCTAGTATAAAGAGGGCTGGCGAAAGGGGGCAGCCTTGGCGCGTGCCGTTCTTGATGTCGAAGGGAGGGGAGAGAAGGGAGGGGAGAGAAGACGCGCATACGGTTGAGTATAAAGGGAGAAGATAGCTGCAATAAAGTCTCCCGGGAAATTAAAGTGGCGCAGTACACCTTCCATGTAGCTCCAATCTACCCTATCGAAGGCCTTTTCGGCATCTGTGCCTACTAGGGCCAAGGGTATTTTGTGTGATTGGGCGTACCGTGCAGCGTGTAGGAGTCTGAGGCAATTGTCCCTCCCCTCCCTTCCCCTCGAAAAGCCCGCCTGCTCCTCTCCTATCAAGCCGGCCATGCAGCCGCCCATCCTCTCCGCGAGAAGCTTCACCCAAAGCTTCATGTCCAGATTGATCAGGGATATCGGGCGGTAGCTACCGCACATTTCTGGATCCTTGTTCTCTTTAGGGATCAGGGTGATGTGGGCTTCGAGGGACTGTTTTGGGAGGGGTGTTCCTTTCAACAGATCGTTGAAGAGATCGGTGAGTTTGGGTATTAGGATGGTTTGGAAGGTCTTATAGTAGTGTATGGTAAACCCATCAGGGCCTGGGCTTTTTTTCGGAGGGCAGGATGCTATTAGTTTCTGAATCTCCGGTTGGGTAACCGGAGAGGTCAGAGATGACGTTTCGGCTGGGCTTAACTTAGGGAGGTTCGCCTGCTGCAGGAACTGGTCTATCACTTGGGTGGGGTCTTCCTGTCTGCCAGGGTTAGAGCCAGCTTTCAAGTTATATAGCTTAGAATAGAAGGTCTGGAATTCTTTTGCTATGTCGAGCGAGGCAGTTACCGAGTGGCCCTTTTCGGATTTTATTGATTTAATTAAATTTTTCGTCTTAGCCTTTTTAATAATAGACGACATGTACTTGCTAGCTCTGTTCCCTTGCGCAAAGATAATGTGTTTAAAATGGAGCTGGCTCTTGTTAAATCTGGCGTCTAGGCGGCGTCTCAGTTCGGTCCTGAGGGCTGTTAGGTTTTCTAGATTTTGTTTAGTTTGAGAACGTTTGGTCACTAATTCCAACCTGGCAATCTCGTTCAACTTCTCATCTATCTCTTTCTGTAAGCGCTTTTTCACACGGGTCCCCAGAGCAATCAGCTGGCCACGCATGTAGGCTTTGTGAGCCTCCCAGGTCACTGGAATCGAGGTGTTGCCGTCGCTATTTAAGAGGAAATATTCCTCAAGCGATTTATTTAGGAAGTCTCTGTCCTCCAGTGACTCTAATATAGAGGCATTCAATCTCCATCTCCATTCCCTCGGGGCCTGGTGTGGGGGGCGTAAAACTATATGTACTGGAGCGTGGTCTGAGATCGTTATCGTGTCTATATCTGCCCTCTCGAGGGTCGCGAGGAGAGCGGAGGAGACAAAGAGATAGTCCAGCCTCTGAAACGAGGAGTGGACCGAAGAGTAATAGGAGAAATCCTTCGTCGAGGGATGAAGAAGACACCAAGCGTCAACTACTCCCAGGTCGAGTAGGCATTTCCCTAGTTTCTTTAGCTTAGTTTGCGAAACCTGGGAACGTCCCGATGAGGAATCCAAGAGCGGGTTGAGAGTGACGTTGAAGTCTCCCGCAATCAGTAGCTGGCCCTCCGCGAAGTGTTGCAGAGTCTCCAGTTGTTGTCCGAGCCATTGGGTCTGATTTGAATTTGGGGCATAGAGATTGGCTAAGGTGACTTTTACATTATTTAATGTGCCCTTCAGGAATAAGACTCTACCTTCTCCATCTCTATATTGGGAATCTACTATCAGCCTGACATCTTTGTGGACATAGATTGAAACTCCCTTTGACGCTGAGGAGGGGTGGGTGCTATGGAAAGCTTGGATAAAATGTTTCCCTGGAAGGTTAAAAGTTCTGTCTCCCTTAAAGTGTGATTCTTGAATGAAGAGGATTTTCGTGCCATACCTTTTGGTGAGAAGGGCGGTGTTGTGCCTTTTAGCAGGTGAGTTTAGTCCTCTCACGTTGAAAGAAGTGAGCCGGAGGTCCCCCATAGCGCCCGACCTGTTTTGGAGAGAATGGAGAATATGACAGCAAAGATCAAGGAAAATAACATGGCAATCTGGTACTAATGGGAGTACACTCCCAGGATGCCCAACAACCAGATCTAACGTATAGTTCCGAGTGATGTAGGGGGGGGGGGGTATACAGTAATGCCCGTGGCAGAGAGCTCGAATGGGGAAAAGGGGGGGAGGGGAAGTATAAGGGAAGCGGGAGACGGGGGGAGGGGGTGTAGGAGCAGACAGCTGTTGCAGTTGTGAACTATTAATGGTCTATCAGCAGAATAGGTCATCAATAGTAGATTGATGAGGGGCTGTTGCCAGGGACCCCTGCCAATCAGATGTTCACTGGGCTTGTATTCTTGTGCACTGAGCTCATTTCTGCAGGAAGCAGACAGCTCCATTCTCACTGCAGTGGCTAGGGTGCAGGCCCAGCTTGCATTGAAACGAATGGAAGCTTGGCTTGCAATACCAAGCATGGCCAATGCAGTGAGAATGGGCTGTCTGCTTGCTGCAGAAATAAGCTCAATATATAAGCACACTGACCTAGCAAACCGCTGATTGGTGGAGGTCCCAGGTGGCAGACCCCTGTCAATGTATTATTGATGGCCTATCCTGTGGATAGACTGGGAGAAGAAAGAAAAAAAAAATTGTCAACTTAATTAGTGATACGCTCACAAATATTTCAATGAGTATTATACCTGGTTCTTCTTTTATTAATACATTTCAAAACAGCCAATATAACACGTTTTGGGGATACACCCCTTCTTCAGAAATGACTGTAAGGAGCATGTAGTGTGTCTGAGATTTCGCCTTTCTGGGCTCAGAAGAAACTGTTCAGAGGAACAGTGGGTGTCTACTGCCACCATTATTTACAACTGGACACCCCCTTTAAACTAGCATTGATCAACTTGCTATATCATTTAACAGAGCTCGTTACGGGCAGATTGTCCACTTATGTAAATGAGCCTTTAGTGGATCTACTAGGGGACCAGGGATAGACGCTTATTGCAAGTAGAGGACGATACTGCAACTTGCATGTTCCTTTTTGTTCAGTTAACCCAGAACTCCCATGTTGTTACTTATTACACTTGCTCTACAGCCTTTCTTCTACATACATAATCATGCGTCTCCTGCCCTCTGCCCTTTTCTGTACTGTATGTACAGTATATCATCCGTAATGGAGTATGTGAGACCCATACAAGCTAAAAGGCACTGGACAAGACTGGAAACTAACAATATATGATTTGCCACTGAGAAAGGGTGGTGACGGGCACAGTAAAATACTAAACCTATGAGGAGGCAGTTCTCACACAATGTAGAATGGTACCTAATACCTAACATTTTTCCATTATATCCAAGTTAGGCCCAATGCCCACAGACTGAAATTCCGCAGCGAGATTCTGTGCGGAATTTCCATCGTTGCATGCTGCTACAGGATTGCATGCAGCCACGATTTTGATCGCGGAAAATCTGCACGGTAACAAAATCACGGCATGTCCTATTTCTGTGCGAGCCTCGCAGAGGGTCACACTGCCATGTCACAGGAGCGTATATCGGCCGCCGTTTTCACGGCGGTCCGATATACACTACCATCTGAGCTGCCTTCCCCCTTCCCTCTCCCTGCCTCCGCTCCGGCTGTTTGCAATGGGAGGGTGGGATGGGGCGGAGCTAAGCTCTGCCCTGCGCCCTTCCATTGCTGGCTGCTGACAGGGGGTGGGAGCCAAGCTCCGCCCCCACCCATTGCACAAAGCCGGAAGGGGAGGAGAGAGGGAGAGAGTGGGTGAGGGGGAGGGAAGAGAGAGGACAGCTCAGATGTAGCGTGTATCAGCCGTCCATGAAAACTGCGGTTGATATATGCTCCTATGAATAAGCCCGTAGCTATAGGTCAGTAGGGAAATATGGAACACTACACATACAATGGGTTTTTCTTGTTGTGTGTTTTTGGGTCAGTGATTTTTTTCTTCCAACCGCATGAAGTTGTAGTTTTTGAAATTTTTAGATAGGCTTCTGTATAGAAAAAAAAAACATATAAAAATGGGTGAATTCTAGAGATGAGCGAACGCGTTCGTCCGAGCTTGATATTCGTGCGAATATTAGGGTGTTCGGGATGTTCGTTATTCGTGACGAACACCATGCGGTGTTCTGGTTACTTTCACTTCCTTCCCTGAGACGTTAGCGCGCTTTTCTGGCCAATTGAAAGACAGGGAAGGCATTACAACTTCCCCCTGCAACGTTTAAGCCCTATACCACCCCCCTGCTGTGAGTGGCTGGCGAGATCAGGTGTTCGCCTAATATAAAAGTCGGCCCCTCCCGCGGCTCGCCTCAGATGCGGTGTGAGTTAGATGAGGGACAGTGCTGTTTATACCGGAGCTGCTGTAGGGAAAGAATTGGTAGTTAGTGTAGGCTTCAAGACCCCCCAAAGGTCCTTATTAGGGCCACTGATAGCTGTGTGTTGGCTGCTGTTAGCAGTGGGATTTTTTTTTTTTTCTCAAAATCGCCTCTGCAGACCGTTGCACCTGGCATTAGGGACAGAAGTGCTGCATAGGCAGGGAGAGTGTTAGGAGTGAGTGTAGCCTTCAAGAACCTCAACGGTCCTTTCTAGGGCCATATTTATCCGTGTGCAGTACTGTCCAGGCTGCTGTTGGCTGTGCTGCATTTTTTTTGGGCTTCTCAAAATCGCCTCTGCAGAGCATTGCACCCTCCATTGATACTGCAGGGAAAGAATTGTATAGGCAGGGCCACAACACAGTTATTATTCATAGAATATACGCAGTGCTGCCTGTTGGTGGGAAAAAACTGAAAACAAATCTATTTGTCCAGCCTGTGTCCGTCCTTACGCCTGTGTAGACGTGTGAGCTGCGTGAAAAACATTGCTAAATCATACGCAGCCAGCTACGCTTTACTGCTGGGTTCGCCATTTGCTTTCCTTAATTGGGAAAAAAAAATACCTGCTCTCCAAGAGTTATAATAACTCTGCTACCCTCACGTTCTGTGACACATAAGCAGGGACACAGCGCAGTTATTAAACTTCGCAGGTTCATTGAATATACGCAGTGCTGCCTGTTGGTGGGAAAAAACTGAAAACAAATCTATTTGTCCAGCCTGTGTCCGTCCTTACGCCTGTGTAGACGTGTGAGCTGCGTGAAAAACATTGCTAAATCATACGCAGCCAGCTACGCTTTACTGCTGGGTTCGCCATTTGCTTTCCTTAATTGGGAAAAAAAAATACCTGCTCTCCAAGAGTTATAATAACTCTGCTACCCTCACGTTCTGTGACACATAAGCAGGGACACAGCGCAGTTATTAAACTTCGCAGGTTCATTGAATATACGCAGTGCTGCCTGTTGGTGGGAAAAAACTGAAAACAAATCTATTTGTCCAGCCTGTGTCCGTCCTTACGCCTGTGTAGACGTGTGAGCTGCGTGAAAAACATTGCTAAATCATACGCACCCAGCTACGCTTTACTGCTGGGTTCGCCATTTGCTTTCCTTAATTGGGAAAAAAAATACCTGCTCTCCAAGAGTTATAATAACTCTGCTACCCTCACGTTCTGTGACACATAAGCAGGGACACAGCGCAGTTATTAAACTTCGCAGGTTCATTGAATATACGCAGTGCTGCCTGTTGGTGGGAAAAAACTGAAAACAAATCTATTTGTCCAGCCTGTGTCCGTCCTTATGCCTGTGTAGACGTGTGAGCTGCGTGAAAAACATTGCTAAATCATACGCACCCAGCTACGCTTTACTGCTGGGTTCGCCATTTGCTTTCCTTAATTGGGAAAAAAAATACCTGCTCTCCAAGAGTTATAATAACTCTGCTACCCTCACGTTCTGTGACACATAAGCAGGGACACAGCGCAGTTATTAAACTTCGCAGGTTCATTGAATATACGCAGTGCTGCCTGTTGGTGGGAAAAAACTGAAAACAAATCTATTTGTCCAGCCTGTGTCCGTCCTTACGCCTGTGTAGACGTGTGAGCTGCGTGAAAAACATTGCTAAATCATACGCAGCCAGCTACGCTTTACTGCTGGGTTCGCCATTTGCTTTCCTTAATTGGGAAAAAAAAATACCTGCTCTCCAAGAGTTATAATAACTCTGCTACCCTCACGTTCTGTGACACATAAGCAGGGACACAGCGCAGTTATTAAACTTCGCAGGTTCATTGAATATACGCAGTGCTGCCTGTTGGTGGGAAAAAACTGAAAACAAATCTATTTGTCCAGCCTGTGTCCGTCCTTACGCCTGTGTAGACGTGTGAGCTGCGTGAAAAACATTGCTAAATCATACGCAGCCAGCTACGCTTTACTGCTGGGTTCGCCATTTGCTTTCCTTAATTGGGAAAAAAAAATACCTGCTCTCCAAGAGTTATAATAACTCTGCTACCCTCACGTTCTGTGACACATAAGCAGGGACACAGCGCAGTTATTAAACTTCGCAGGTTCATTGAATATACGCAGTGCTGCCTGTTGGTGGGAAAAAACTGAAAACAAATCTATTTGTCCAGCCTGTGTCCGTCCTTACGCCTGTGTAGACGTGTGAGCTGCGTGAAAAACATTGCTAAATCATACGCAGCCAGCTACGCTTTACTGCTGGGTTCGCCATTTGCTTTCCTTAATTGGGAAAAAAAAATACCTGCTCTCCAAGAGTTATAATAACTCTGCTACCCTCACGTTCTGTGACACATAAGCAGGGACACAGCGCAGTTATTAAACTTCGCAGGTTCATTGAATATACGCAGTGCTGCCTGTTGGTGGGAAAAAACTGAAAACAAATCTATTTGTCCAGCCTGTGTCCGTCCTTACGCCTGTGTAGACGTGTGAGCTGCGTGAAAAACATTGCTAAATCATACGCACCCAGCTACGCTTTACTGCTGGGTTCGCCATTTGCTTTCCTTAATTGGGAAAAAAAATACCTGCTCTCCAAGAGTTATAATAACTCTGCTACCCTCACGTTCTGTGACACATAAGCAGGGACACAGCACAGTTATTAAACTTAGATAATTCATTCACTAGAGGCAGTGGGGCCTTTCGTTTTCCAAAAAGGGCAAAAATTATATTTGGCCTGCAGTCTTGCGCCAATTTATTTCCTGCCTGGGAAATCTAATCACTGGTAATACAGCATGCTGAGGGGTAGGGGTAAGCCTAGAGGACGTGGACGTGGACGTGGCCGAGGACGCGGAGGGCCAAGTGAGGGTGTGGGCACAGGCCAAGCTCCTGATCCAGGTGTGTCGCAGCTGTCTGCTGCGCGATTAGGAGAGAGGCACGTTTCTGGCGTCCCCACATTCATCGCCCAATTAATGGGTCCACGCGGGAGACGGTTATTAGAAAATGAGCAGTGTGAGCAGGTCCTGTCCTGGATGGCAGAAAGTGCTTCGAGCAACCTATCGTCTACCCGCAGTTCTGCGCCGTCCACTGCTGCCAATCCGAATCCTCTGTCTGCTGCTCCTCCTTCCTCCCAGCCTCCTCAGTCCACTACAATGACACCTGCTCAGGAGCGGGAACACTCCCAGGAACTGTTCTCGGGCCCCTGCTTAGATTGGGCAGCAGCGGTTCCTCTCCCACCAGAGGAGTTTATCGTCACTGATGCCCAACCATTCGAAAGTTCCCGGGGTCCGGGGGAAGAGGCTGGGGACTTCCGCCAACTGTCTCAACAACTTTCTGTGGGTGAGGAGGACGATGACGATCAGACACAGTTGTCTTGCAGTGAGGTAGTAGTAAGGGCAGTAAGTCCCAGGGAGCAGCGCACAGAGGATTCGGAGGAAGAGCAGCAGGACGATGAGGTGACTGACCCCACCTGGTGTGCAACGCTTACTCAGGAGGACAGGTCTTCAGAGGGGGAGTCAAGGGCATCAGCAGGGCAGGTTGCAAGAGGCAGTGCGGTGGCCAGGGGTAGAGGCAGGGCCAGACCGAATAATCCACCAAGTGTTTCCCAAAGCGCCCCCTCGCGCCATGCCACCCTGCGTAGGCCGAGGTGCTCTAAGGTCTGGCAGTTTTTCACAGAGACGCCTGACGACCGACGAACAGTGGTGTGCAACCTTTGTCGCGCAAAGCTCAGCCGGGGAGCCAACACCAACAGCCTCACCACCACCACCATGCGCAGACATATGATGGCCAAGCACCCCGCAAGGTGGGACAAAGGCCGTTCACCGCCTCCGGTTTGCACCCCTGCCTCTCCCCCTGTGCCCCAACCTGCCACTGAGATGCAACCCCCCTCTCAGGACACAGGCACTACCGCCTCATGGCCTGCACCCACACCCTCATCTCCGCTGTCCTCGGCCCCATCCAGCAGTGTAGTTCAGCGCACCGTTCAGCCGTCGCTTGCGCAAGTGTTCGAGCGCAAGCGCAAGTACGCCGCCACGCACCCGCACGCTCAAACGTTAACCGTCCGCATCGCAAAATTCATCAGCCTTGAGATGCTGCCGTATAGGGTTGTGGAAACGGAGTCCTTCAAAAGTATCATGGAGGCGGCGGCCCCGCGCTACTCAGTTCCCAGTCGCCACTACTTTTCCCGATGTGCCGTCCCAGCCCTGCACGACCACGTCTCCCGCAACATTGTGCGCGCCCTCACCAACGCGGTTACTGCCACGGTCCACTTAACTACGGACACGTGGACAAGCACAGGCGGGCAGGGCCACTACATCTCCCTGACGGCACATTGGGTGAATTTAGTGGAGGCTGGGACAGAGTCAGAGCCTGGGACCGCTCACGTCCTACCCACCCCCAGAATTGCGGGCCCCAGCTCGGTGCTGGTATCTGCGGAGGTGTATGCTTCCTCCACTAAAGCACCCTCCTCCTCCTCCTCCTCCTCTGTCTCACAATCAAGATGTGTTAGCAGCAGCATGTCGCCAGCAGTCGGTGTCGCGCGGTGTGGCAGCACAGCGGTGGGCAAGCGTCAGCAGGCCGTGCTGAAACTACTCAGCTTAGGCGATAAGAGGCACACGGCCCACGAACTGCTGCAGGGTCTGACACAGCAGACCGACCGCTGGCTTGCGCCGCTGAGCCTCCAACCGGGCATGGTCGTGTGTGACAACGGCCGTAACCTGGTGGCGGCTCTGCAGCTTGGCAGCCTCACGCACGTGCCATGCCTGGCCCACGTCTTTAATTTGGTGGTTCAGCGGTTTCTGAAAAGCTACCCACGCTTGTCAGACCTGCTCGTAAAGGCGCGCCGGCTCTGCGCACATTTCCGCAAGTCCCACACGGACGCTGCCACCCTGCGCACCCTGCAACATCACTTTAAGCTGCCAGTGCACCGACTGCTGTGCGACGTGCCCACACGGTGGAACTCTACGCTCCACATGTTGGCCAGGCTCTATGAACAACGGAGAGCTATAGTCGAATACCAACTCCAACATGGGCGGCGCAGTGGGAGTCAGCCTCCTCAATTCCTTTCAGAAGAGTGGGCCTGGTTGGCAGACATCTGCCATGTCCTTGGTAATTTTGAGGAGTCTACCCAGGTGGTGAGCGGCGATGCTACAATCATTAGCGTCACCATTCCTCTGCTATGCATCTTGAGAAATTCCCTGCAAACCATAAAGGCAGCTGCTTTGCGCTCGGAAACGGGGGCGGGGGAAGACAGTATGCCGCTGGATAGTCAGGGCACCCTCCTGTCTATTTCTCAGCGCGTACAGGAGGAGGAGGAGGAGCATGAGGAGGATGAGGAGGAGGGGGAAGAGACAGCTTGGCCCGCTGCTGACGGTACACCGGCTGATTGCCTGTCATCCTTTCAGCGTGTATGGCCTGAGGAGGAGGAGGAGGAGGAGGAGGATCCTGAAAGTGATCTTCCTAGTGAAGACAGCCATGTGTTGCGTACAGGTACCCTGGCACACATGGCTGACTTCATGTTAGGATGCCTTTCTCGTGACCCTCGCGTTGCACGCATTCTGGCCACGACGGATTACTGGGTGTACACACTGCTCGATCCACGGTATAAGGAGAACCTGCCCACTCTGATTCCCGAAGAGGAAAGGGGTTCGAGAGTGTTGCTATACCACAGGACCCTTGCGGACAAGCTGATGGTAAAATTCCCAGCCGACAGCGCTAGTGGCAGAAGGCGCAGTTCCGAGGGCCATGTTGCAGGGGATGTGCGTAGATCGAGCAGCATGTACATCCCAGGCAGTGCAACAGTCTTTAAGGGCCTGGCCAGCTTTATGGCTCCCCACCAAGACTGTGTCACCGCTCCCCAGTCACGGCTGAGTCGGCGGGAGCACTGCAAAAGGATGGTGAGGGAGTACGTAGCGGATCGCACGACCATCCTTGGTGACGCCTCTGCCCCCTACAACTACTGGGTGTCGAAGCTGGACACGTGGCCTGAACTAGCCCTGTATGCCCTTGAGGTGCTTGCTTGTCCTGCGGCTAGCGTGTTGTCGGAGAGGGTGTTTAGTGCGGCTGGGGGAATCATCACAGATAAGCGTAGCCGCTTGTCAACCGACAGTGCCGACAGGCTAACACTCATCAAGATGAACAAAGGCTGGATTTCCCCAGACTTCTGTTCTCCACCAGCGGACAGCAGCGATACGTAAGCAATACGTAGGCTGCACCCGCGGATGGAAGCTACGTTCTCTCTCACCATCCAAAACGGGGACATTTCTGCTTCATCAATCTGTGTCTAATATTCCTCCTCCTCCTCCTCCTGCTCCACCTCCTGAAACCTCACGTAATCACGCTGAACGGGCAATTTTTCTTAGGGCCACAAGGCTCACTCAAATAATTTTTCAGAACAATTTTTATAAGTTTCAATGCGCTTCAAAGCATTGGAACTTTAACTTGAACCAATTTTTCGTTACACTGGGCTGCCTCCAGGCCTAGTTACCACTTAAGCCACATTAACCAAAGCGATTAATGGGTTTCACCTGCCCTCTTGGCTGGCCATGGCCAATTTTTGGGATGTACATTAGTACTGTTGATACAGCAATTTGTGTGGGCCCTCGCCTACAGTGTAATCAAATTAATTTTTAGCCCACCTGCATTACAGCTGACGTTACCTCAGCTGTGTTGGGCAATGCAATGGGATATTTTTGTGTACCGCCGGTGGGTTCCAGGGAGCCACCCATGCTGTAGGTGCACACTGAGTTTTTAATACATCTGTACACTTCTAAAGAACCCGTCTGACCGGGGCATGCAGTGTGGGCCGAAGCCCACCTGTATTACGCACGACATTACTACCTCAGCTGTGTTGGGCAATGCAATGGGATATTTCTATGTACCGCCGGTGGCTTCCTGGCACCCACCCAGGCAGTGGGTCCACAGGGAGTTAAACCTACATGTGTCCACTTGTAAAGAATCCCAGTCTGACTGGGGCATGCAGTGTGGGCCGAAGCCCACCTGTATTACGCACGACATTACTACCTCAGCTGTGTTGGGCAATGCAATGGGATATTTTTGTGTACCGCCGGTGGGTTCCAGGGAGCCACCCATGCTGTGGGTCGACAGGGACTTCACAATAGGGAGTTGTACCTGCCTGTGTCTATGAATTAAAAAGCCCGGTCTGACTGGGGCATGCAGACACCTTGACAGAATGAATAGTGTGTGGCACATAGGTTCCCCATTGCTATGCCCACGTGTGCAGCTCCAGATGGCGGTGGCACAGGATTCTATTTCTCATTGCTTCTGTACAGCATTGTGGGCTATCGCTCCGCCACTTTTAAAGAGGGTCGCTGCCTAGCCGTGCCAACCTCTGCAGTGTATGCCTGCGGTCCCTCGTCATGGCAGACGCAATTCTAAATAGACATGAGCGTGGTGTGGCATGAGGGCAGCTGAAGGCTGCGCAGGGACACTTTGGTGTGCGCTGTGGGGGGGAGGGGGTGCGGTTGGGCAGCATGTAACTCAGGAGAAGTGGCAGTGGAGTGTCATGCAGGCAGTGATTGTGCTTTGTTGGAGGTAGTGTGGTGCTTAGCAAAGGTATGCCATGCTAATGAGCGCTTTTCAGAAGTAAAAGTTGTTGGGAGGGGGGGGGGGCCCACTCTTGCCGCTATTGTGGCTTAATAGTGGGACCTGTGAACTTAGGATGCAGCCCAACATGTAGCCCCTCGCCTGCCCTATCCGTCACTGTGTCATTCCCATCACTTTCCTGAATTGCCCAGATTTTCACACATGAAAACCTTAGCGAGCATCGGCAAAATACAAAAATGTTCTGGTCGCCCATTGACTTCAATGGGGTTCGTTGTTCGAAACGAACCCTCGAGCATCACGGGAAGTTCGTTACGAATAACGAACACCCGAACATTTTGGTGTTCGCTCATCTCTAGTGAATTCATAAAAAAAAAAAATCACTATCCAAAATGCCTCTAAAAACATGTACTAGTTATAAGAAATTACTAGCTTTTTTACTAATTGTTTAGTATAATAAATTCAGCAAATAAATTGTAACAAGCATTTCACTTTGCAGAAAATATGTCTTAGGCCGCCTCCAGATTCTGTAGCAAATCCAGCCCATAGCATGCTGTGACAATACGCAATTTCCTGCCCACGAGTGGAAATCAATTGAGATTTTCCGCCCGCGGGGAACAAATCACAGTGTACTGCAATTTTGTGCAGGCTACGAATGGCCAGCTTATATTGAAGTAAATGGTAGCCGTCCGTCCCGTGGCCCATCGGCAATCATCATTGCAGAATGGTCGTGGGAGCCACGTAATCGCCGTAGCCACGGCGGCCGGAACATCCAAAGCCAAGGAGAAGATGACGGAGAGGTTTGCTGGGGTAACCGGCTGGGCACTGCGGGAATCCCGCATGCGGGGTCCGACCCGCCCGTGTGCAGGCGGACATATTGAGGTTTCTTCCTTTCAGAGGTTGTGTTATCTTATTTTCTTTTAACTTAATAGTAACATGCAATTTAACAAGACTGCCCAAACTTGTGCCTAAGAACAACAGTCTTCATCTATATTCCTGCCGAACTCTTATTTTTTTTTCTTGTTGTGCGGCGCTGTAACTTTACATGAGAAGTTGTCACCTGAGAACACAGGCACATTCTGTCATATGAAAACATGACCTTACACACAAATGTGTCAAAGGAAAGACTTCCTGAACTTCTACAATTTCAAAATAGACTGCTTGGCCTGCAAAATGCATACACTGGAGAAAAATAAGAAACACCATAAAGTCTAACCTACAGAAACTAAGTCAGATATACTGGCCACCACTGCATGGTTTATAAGGTGAGCTGAGTATGGATGGGACCGCTGCTTTAGTCAATGTTCACATCTGCATTAGAGACTCCGTTGGGATGCGATGTCACAGGTTCCATCTAACATGCATGACAAAATAGTGCGATTTGGTCCGGCAAAATGTGGTACAGCATTATGGAAACCCAATAGACCCCATTAAGGTCAATGAAATCCATCAGGCACTGTTGGTGCCCATTATGTTAGGCATCTGGGATGTCCCTTGTTCTGCTTTTATGAAAGTATAAACTTTGGAAATGATGCATATGTGAACAAAGTCTGAATTCAGAGGCATACATTAAAAATAAATCTTATTTGCACAGCGTCAACTTATTCTGCAGTGCTTTCAGGTAATTTACTTATTACCCCTCACCAAGCTGGGTTCTCATTTTACCGCCATCGGAAGGATGGAAGGCTGAGTCAACCTTGAGCGGCTACCTAAACCATGCAGGGATTGGACTCTCAACCTTAAGGTTGTGAGCGAGAGCTTAGGATTGCATTTCTGCTGCCTTAACACTCTGCGCCACACTATTTCTTGTGTGCTCTAACTACGCTAAGATACGATTGTATCTTCAGTATATGTAAAATATTAATCAGGTTAGGACTTTATAGTTACAATATTTTAGCAACAACTTTACTGACCATTCACTTTAAGATAACTAATAGTAACATTTGACCACTGTTAGTATATTCCGGTGGATTACAATATTACATCTTACCCTTTGCACTAAAACTTTGCTAGATAAAACAAATTTCATCACCGCTCCCACATCAAAGTAAATCAGTTTGGTTTGAAGCCAAGTTATAAACAAATGCTGTGATGGGTCAAAAAGCTTAACTCATAAGGTAAACTTGCCTTTAAGCATTCTGGACATGTGTGAACCTCCCAATCACTTTCAACCATTAGGAGTTAAACTGCGCACAATGAATGGCTCATTAACACAAATTAAACACGTCAATACTGGAGTATTTTCCTTCATTAATGACCAGAACCACATTTTTTTTGTGTGTCCAAGCAACTTATGTTGTGTCTTATATTAGTTGTGCTTTATTTTTTTGTAAACTATTTTACCATGTTTTATTTAATTCGGTTTTCTTAGATTAGCTGATTTCAGATTAAAGGGGCTGTCCCAATTTTAGCTATTGATGATTTATCCTTAGGGTAACAATAAAAAAGACAAGGTGTGCACATCCAGCAAATAAATTAAACGTAGAGATGAGCGAGCGTACTCGCTAAGGCAAACTACTTGAGGGAGTAGTGCCTTATGCGAGTACCTGCCCGCTTGTCTCAAAAGATTCGGGTTCCGGCGGGGGTGGAGAGGAATGGGGGGAGATCTCTCTCTCTCTCTCACTTCTCCCCCCGCTCACTCCCGCAACTCACCGCTCTCCCCCGCCGGCACCCCGACTCTGAAAGCATCCCTGTAACCAAGCAACGATAATAGCAGGTCTCGGGGACCGGTGTCTGTCATTTGGGTAATACCATAGTTCTATATCACAGAAGTGATTGCATAACCACTGCTGTATGAGGAGAAACCATGGAGGGCCACGTGCGTAATCACCATTGGACATGGAATTGTAATGCAATGCCCATTACTTGATAGATACAGTATTCCAGACTTATAAGTACCTAGACCACTAAGTGCCTTCTCTTGCTATTAGTGATTGCAAAAGTAAAATCAAGCACCCTATAGGGACATATTAAAACACAGTACAACCTCTACAGTCTGGATTCATTTTATTAGATATTTCAAATCAACGTACCAACAAGGCATAGAACCGCCAGTAGCAAAAATCATGAGAATCAAATATTATGGTCGTTCATAAACAGACAAAAAGAACTACGTGGTAAATCATAAATCACTCCACATATTAGCGTCGCCTTTCTCGTACAGGGCGCTCAAGGAAGAAAAAGACGGATGAACAAAGAGTGTGCCAACCGGTCAATCCCAGATTCAGTAGGTGGACGGGTGTATCATATGCCAGGGACTCCAGGAAACCAAAATTGAACACAAAAAAAGAGAACAATGCAGCTGTGTGCACAGCTGAGCGTGTGACTAATTATATGCTTGGCTCTGCAAGCAGCTCCTGGAGGCTCTTTTACATGCAAATGAAGATGATAAAGTGTTAATGGCCATCAGTGGCCATTAACACTTTATGCAAAAATATTGCTAAAACTTTCAATCATTTGAAAGATTTTCTTTGCATGTAAATGGGCCTTAACTAATACCTCTTTTCTGGGTCTGAGTCTCAATACGATTTCAGGTTGTAGGATACCAGGCTATGTAGTCTAATTAAAATTAATTGGGACAGATGGTAGAACAACCAAAGCATATGGTATGCTGCAATGCAAAAGTATTGCAGTATATAGTACAAGGGATGAAATCATAGCAAGCTCCAGACCTCCGTGGGGACTAAATAAAATTGTAAAGAAGAAAAAAAAACACTTAAATTTTAACAGTTAAAAAAAATTTAAGGTCGAAAAAAACCTTTTCCCATATAAAAACTAAACGATTAAAAAAAGCTCACACATTGCCATGTACATAAAAGTTTCGTACTATTAAAATATCACAATATTTATTCCGCATAGTGAAGGCCATAAAAAAGGACAGAATGCCAGAATTGCAAATTTTTTCTCTTGGTATCATAGCTCTAAAAAATTTGAATAAAAAGTGATCAAAAACATCTATGTTTCCCAAAGCGGCAATAGTGAAAATTACAGCTCGACCCCCAAAACACAAACTCTTATAACAGCCTAATCAACAGATGTAAAATTTACAATTTTCAAAATATGGTGACAGAAAGCAATTTTTAAGAAAAAAATGTATTTACTTAAAAAAAAAAAAAAAAAAAAAAAAAAAAAAAAAAAAAAAAAATCGATAAACAGAAACTACTTTATACATTTGGTATCACTGTAATTTTACTGACCCATAGAACAAAGTTTATATGTTATTTTTACTGCACTGTGAACACTGTAAAAGCTAGTCCAACCAAAAATGGCGCAATTACATTTTTGAAAGTTTCTCAACTTAAACATTTTCAAAGTTTTTTCGTATATTAAATTGTACCATTAAAAATACAACTTGTCCAACAAAAAAAACAAGCCTTCATGTGGCTATGCCAATGCAAAAATTTAAAAGTTACGGCTCTTGGAAGGCGGGGATAAAAAACAGAAATAGAAAAATGTTAAATCTCTGGTCCCAAGTCTTTAAATGGGCTGTGATTTCTGGTAAGGTCATTATGATTAGCTTTGTATTTTTTATATTGTGTCCAAAATAAGGTTACGAGAGACCTTTTGGGGGATGTTGAGAAAGAATATACCTTTACATTGTAGACGTGATCTGTTAAGACTCAGCCAGCAGCTATTGCACATATACAGTATGTGCTGCCCGGTGACACTGGGGCTCAGTAATAATTAGAGATGAGCGAGCATACTCGCTAAGGGCAATTACTCGAGCGAGCATTGCCCTCAGCGAGTACCTGCCCACTCGGAAGATAAGATTCAGGTGCCGGCGGGGGGTGGGGAGAGCAGGAGGGAACGGAGGGGAGATCTCTCTCCCCCCCCCCCCCCCCCCCGCTCACTCCCGCAACTCACCGCTCACCCCTGCCGACACCTGAATCTTTTCTTCAGAGCAGGCAGGTACTCGCTAAGGACAATACTCGCTCGAGTAATTGTCCTTAGCGAGTATGCTCGCTCATCTCTAGTAATAATGTCAGCGATGTATTAGCTGATAAACCCTCTACATTCTACAACAGAATTGTGAATGCAGCTCTGGAGTACAATGCAGACTATAAGAGTTAGTACAAAATAAGGAATGCAATGTGTAAACAAAATGAGCCAGCTTGTAATGTAGATTTTAATGTTCTATAGGAACTGTAAATCGGTGCTCAAAGTTCGCATAAGCTTTAAGTTTGCTAAAGTAATTACATAGGGAAAGTGTGTGGAAATTATCATTTACCAAAACAAATGATTTATGTATGCCATCTGCAAAACCCATATTTTTACAATTTATACTTTTGAGTGAAATCCCCATTTAGAAGTTGTTTCTTTTGACAAATTTGTCAAGTAGGACACACTGTTAGTACTTTACTCTTTCCAGTGCAAAAAGCCCCACCAAATTTGTGCAATAGACTGGATGACATCCAGATATCTCACTTCATATTTTCCTAGTCCGTCATCAAAATATTTTTTTCCACATGCCAACATGATGAAGCAGCTTTTGTTTATCCTCCATGTCGACACGAAGATTTGGAAACATAAACAAGAGATGGATGTGTTCCCTATCTGATCCTAAGCCCTTCTTTAACAGATCCTCTTCGTCTAAAGCTCTTAGCTGCTCTTGTTTTTGTAGTACTTGCAGTTTGGTGTCTCTTACGTAGCGGGACTTTTCCTCGCTTTCTTCTAGCACATTTTTTAGTATAAATCAAATGCTAGAATCATAAATACAAGCAGGGAATGAAAGTGTTGATAAGAGAAGAGAACACTTCTTAAACAATAATAAAGGAACCGCTTTTATATGTTAAGACCTTACTTTTGTCCGATACAATATTGCACTTTTTTGGTAACATGGAAACTGGTAGTTGGTTCCGAAGCGGATATAAGTAGTGTAGGAGAGGAGCATATATCCAAAGCAGCAAAACACTTTAAATATACGTAATTGCAAACTGATTTCATTTAGGTATTATGGCATAGAAAGGGTTGTTAACCCCGTAAGGAGCGGAGATAGGTGGAAGCAGCTTATGTGCCGCAAAGCTTTTGGGATTTTCAATTTACGATCAACGTATCCTCTTGCTTTGAATTAGAAGACTGAATAAAAAAAAATAATATACCCATCTAATCTATGTATACAGAGATATATATATATATATATATATATATATACATACATACACACACATACATACACACATACATATATATACACATACAATACTGTAGGAACTGGTTTATTGCACATGGTAGTATATAAAAAATGTCACGATTGTCTTTACAGTCTCTGATCGGTTGAGATTGCTTTTGATTCTTCAGATTTTCATTGTTAGGATGCCATGACTAAGAGTGGTTAGAAACGCATAGACTCTCTAGTATATATGCCACTGGAATTGTTTTTATGGATTGAGAGATAAAGATTATGTTTTCTTGACTTGGACCACTAGAGTGTCCTCTTGGCCACCTCCGGATGTCCCCTGATTTGTACTAGTCTGTCCCTAGCACTAGTTAAGTTCCTTCATAGAATATATTACACTCCTACACGGCTGCATGCTATTAGCCTATCCCCTGACAGATATGGGCACAACCATGCAAATGCTCTGGGATTGTCATGTGTTACAGACTTACTGATGAGATCTTGAGTTCATGGAAACAAATTTGGGAACTTTGCATATTTTACAGCCTAAGGACTCATGTCCACGGGCAAAAGAAGAATTAAAATCCGCAGCAGATTTTAACTCTTCTCCTGCCCGCGGATCCGCATCCCATAGGGATGCATTGACCACCCACGGGTAGATAAATACCCGCGGATGGTCAATAAAAGTGATTTTAAAAAAAATGGAGCATGAAAAAATCTGGACCATGCTCCATTTTCGTGCGGGTCTCCCGCGGGGACGGCTCCCGCAGGCTTCTATTGAAGCCTATGGAAGCCGCCCGGATCCGCGGGAGACCTAAAATAGGAATTTAAAAGAATTAACTCACCCGCAGCGGGCCGGGAAGGTCTTCTCTTCCTCACGGCCGGATCTTTCTTGCTTCGGCTCGGCGGATGTGCCCGGCGCATGCGCGCGGCACGTCGGCAACGTGCCGCCGGCGTGACGAGTTCATCCACCGGCCGAAAAAGAAGATCCGGCCGTGAGGAAGAGAAGACTTTCCCCGCCCGCTACGGATGCGTAAATTGTTTTAAATTCCTATTTTAAGCGCTCATGTCTGCGGGGCAGGAGGGACCCGCTACGGATTCTCCATGTAGAATCCGTAGCGGGCCTGATTTTCCCCGTGGACATGAGGCCTAAGGCCTTAGTCAGACGGGCGTTTTTAGCCGCGATTTGCGCATGCGCATGCGTCCGGCGATTTTATAAAACCATTGCTTTGCAATGGTATCGGACACATGAGCGCTTTTTATGCGCTCGTCCAATAAATTATAGAACAAAAAAAAAAAATCGCAGATCGCACCTATCTGCGATCTGCGATTCCTGTTCTCTTCTGTATATGCGCTCAATGGGGCCAGCGGCAGCAGCGCCGACCCCATTGAGAACATATAGAAGACAAATCATTCTTCTCTGCCACAGCTGTAACAGCTGTGGCAGAGAAGAACGATGTTTGCCCATTGAAAGCAATGGGCTGCCGGCGTGCGCGGGGTGAATTGTCGGGAAGGGGTTAAATATATAAGCCCTTCCCTGCAATTCATCCTAAAATGTGTTAGAATAAAAAAAAAATTGTATACTCACCTTTCCGCTGCAGCCGGAGTCCAGCCGCGGCCGCTGTCAGTTCTCCTGAACTGCTTCTCGGCACTATTCAGCCGGCGGGGCTTTAAAATCCCCGCCTGCTGAATGATCTGCCTCTGATTGGTCACCGCCCTGACCAATCAGAGGCCGGTTTCACTCACACACCCATTCATGAATTCATGAATGGGTGAGTGACTGCTGCCTCTCAGCGCTGAGCCAATCACATCCATTCATGAGCGAGAAAATATTGCACATAAGTGCAAAAAAATACACCAGCGCTACTTACAGAGATCTCAGCGCTGAGCCAATCAGGGGCAGGTCTGACTCACATCCATTCATGAATTCATGAATGGGTGTGAGTGAGGCATGCCTCTGATTGGCTCAGCGCTGAGCCAATCAGGGGGCAGGTCTGACTCACACCCCCTTCACACCCACTGCAGGACGGCCGCGTGGAGCTCCGGCTGCCGGGAGAAGGTGAGTATACAATTTTTTTTTATTTTAACACATTTTAGGATGAATTGCAGGGAAGGGCTTATATATTTAAGCCCTTACCGACAATTCATCCTGGGCTCGCCCGCAGCGCATTGCTTTAAATGGAGGCGGCTCTATTGCCGTCTCCATTGAATGCAATGCGCTGGACAGCTCCGGCCCGTTTCTAATGAAACGCGGCTAGGAGCAGATTTTCGGGCGATTTGCGGGCGACTTGCGCGCACCGGTCATGCGATTTGCGGATGCGCATCCGTCATGCGATCCGCAAATCGCGCGAAAAAACGCCCGTCTGACTAAGGCCTAAGGTTTGCCTCTTTGGCCTGGTGGAGGATATCCCGGTTGACACAACAGGATTCTATACAAATTACTTTTTTTTACGCTAAAAAAGTAATATTAGTCAACTGGAAGAACCTCAAAAAACCCACTAAGACTGACTGGCTGCGTAAAATAAAGAGTGTTACCGCCCTATATAAGCTGACATACATGGCTCGAGGTTGCTGTGCCAAATTTAATAAGATATGGGGCTGGTGGATTAAATGACCTAACACTGCATCAAACATGTCTGACTAATTCCTCTAGGGAAATTTCAAGTGCTTCCTCTTTTTCTTGATTTTTGATACTTGCATAAAGACTAGAGATGAGCGAGTATACTCGCTAAAGGTAATTGCTCGAGTGAGCATTGCCTTTAGCGAGTATCTCCCCTGCTTGAGACTGCAGGTTCGGGTGCTGGGAAGCGGTGAGTAGTGGCTGTCAGCAGGAGGGAGCGGGGAGGAGAGAGGGAGAGATCTCCCCTCCGTTCCGCCCCGCTCTCCCCCGCAGCTCTGTGCCCGCTGCCGGCACCCGAACGGGGGAGATGCTCGCTAAAGGCAATGCTCGTTCGAGCAATTGCCTTTAGCGAGTATACTCGCTCATCTATAATAAAGACCAAAGGTCCACTGTACTGGCGATCTCGCTGTGGGTGAAGTTAAAGTTAGGGGTTTAGTATGTTTGTACTTTATACTTTTTTGTACTATATTTTCATTAAAAAAAGAGGCCGTTATAAATTTTAAGGGATTGCTGAAAGAATGATGGTCTACTACTGTGAAATTACTGATGAACCTTCCTTTATGTTCTTTTTTAGAGATGAGCGAGCGTACTCGCTAAGGCAAACTACTCGAGCGAGTAGTGCCTTATGCGAGTACCTGCCCGCTCGTCTCTAAATATTCAGGTGCGGGCGGGGGGCGGGGAGCGGCGGGGGAGAGCGGGGAGGAACATGGGGGGGGGGATCTCGCTCTCACTCCCCCCCCCCCCCCCACTCCTCCCTGCTCACTCCCGCAACTCACCGCCCCTCCCCCCCCGCTGGCACCCAAATCTTTTGAGACGGGCGGGCAGGTACTCGCATAAGGCACTACTCGCTCGAGTAGTTTGCCTTAGTGAGTACACTCGCTCATCTCTATTCTTTTTGCATTGTGGTGTATAAAATGCCCAATAAACGTTCCTTTCAACAACAAAAAAAAAGATTATATTTTAAGGAAGTGCTGGAATTTCATATATATTCATCTTGGAGAAGTTGGTTCCAAAGCCCCCAAAACATCAACCAAAAGTAATACAAAATGCAGATTAAAAGAAAATTAAATTGATACCTAATAGAGAGCAAATTCTCCCAAAACAAACGCATGGATAATGAATTAAATGTTTTTGCTTTCTTTCATTGGTCCAAGATTGTTCTCGAACGCAACTGAATAACACAAAGCTTTAGCAATCAAAAAATATTTATTTCTCATTTTGTTTTTGATTTTACATATAATCCCATATGGGTACTATAATAACAAAGCAACCTAAAACGCATGGACAGCTGCAGTAAAAAGACAGTTATTCTGAAATTGTGCGCAATGTACCCCCAAAATATCGTGAACTACAAAGTATTTTAAAGATAAATTAAGTATGCGAATACACAAACATATATACGGTAGAAAAAAATAATAGATTCCACAAAGGTTTTCAAGCACCTAACATTAACAGATGCAATTCTTGATCTAGTCACTTTCTTTCCTTACATTTTTAATTTCCTGGGTAAAAACCGTAACGTAATATTGTAATACCAAGCATGAAGAGAAATAAACATTGTACATTCAGGACAAAAAAAACATTATTTATTTTACCAGTGGTTAAAAATATGGAATATACCTGAAAAGAGATCGATGACCTACACTCCAAAAGAATATATATAGAATTTTTTTTTTACATTCAGATTTCAGTTCTTACTATGCTATAAGTATAGCAATACAGAACCAACGTATACATGATAAAGAGCAACTCCAGTATGAAGACTATGCTGCCTGTTCTGATCTAAGGGTGTGATATAACTTGTCTGGAGCTGTAATAGGGCACACCTACACTTCTATAGTACCCAACTGTGCACCATGGCATGCCTTCAATTTCATACAAGGGGCACAAAAAATGTTCCATCAGATGCCATATTACGGAGGTATGGTCAACTAGAAGCATTGCTGCTAGAGAGGAAAAAGCCTATAATACGGCGCCATGCAAAACACCAAATTGAACCCCCCCTTAGAGCATGGAGCCAAAGGGACATGTGTGCCGTTGTATTGCCTACTACTACCATCTCTACTTTTTGCAGAAAAATTGTGGCACAGTCCATCAGAATCCGTTATCTTAGCTGTTATATAATAGAGCCTTATCAAACGGCGGTACATAAATCACCATAACGGCAGCATACAGAGTACCTACACTACCTTAGCGGAAATCCAAAGTGCTGCTGCATAGTCTCCTCATCCCACACCAAAATATTCAGCAGGGGGCGACCATGGTCTTCAGAGAAAAGAACTTTCAGGATAAAGACAATTAAAATTCCCCAATCAACCGTGAAGCATGATGGGTTGTGGGAATGGAGTTCAGAATGAAAAACAGGAATCAACAACATTGATATATTTTTTCTTTATTTCTCACACTTTAAACTTATGACTGGAGTTGCCCTTTAAATATTTCACCGTATGTATATTGTATCTGTCAGTCAAAGTGTATGAAAATACACAAAGCTTTGGATACCTGCACACTTTTCAGATCTCTCTAGATCAAGCAGACACGTGAAGGCAAAGGTACAGTGTACATAATTCTGGAAACTCCATTCTAATTTATACTTTCTAGTGTGTGGTCCCAGGACTTGGACACTGGCCAACCCGGCGCCTGCTGTTCATAAAACAAAATATTGTAGTAGGTTTTTGAGACCTCTAAATGCACTGCATCAAGACTGTCGTCGTTACAATGAAGTTCATGGTGAACCGCTGGGCTCTGCAACAGTAGAAATCAATTCTTCATTCGATCAATGGTACTTTCACTGAATGTCACACATTGAACTTCGAGGAGGATTTACCATTCTGGTGACTGGCTCTTGACTGTAGTTTACAATGTCAGCCTTCACCACTCTCTGGAATAGAAAAAAAAAGAAAAGAACTTTGTGGCTTTCTTGAGATACATGATATATGCCAACCCTATCCGGGCTATACATTTTGCCAACAATTTAAGACTAATATCCTCCATCAATCTGAACTTCCCACAAAGACTTTTCTCGTGCTGCATCAGTTCTCAAGAATGTGCTACCCCAAATAACAAGATTTTTCCCAATACCACAGTTTTATAGCGTGCCCTAAAAACACATTTTTTTAGCGAGACCTGTCACAGTCCCCAATCTAAACTCTTCTCTGTAATTAAGAGTCATTTTAATACAACTTATAGAAATTAAAAATAAAAAACTATTTCAAAAAGTTCAATGCCCAGTGCCAATCACAGCTGTAGAGCAAGTGTACAAACTAATAAAGGGCAAAAAAATTTGCCATCTTTGAGGGGGGGGGGGGGGGGGGGGGGAATTGGGGGAAGTAAAGGGGTCTTGTTTCTAAACGACATAAGTTTATTTTATGGGTCAGTATCAGTATGATTATGAGGATACCAAATTAGTTAATTTATTTTTTTGCTGTACTACTTTTAAAAAATAATATATCTTTGGAAAGAAATACAATTATTTTCTGCCGCCATGGCTGTTTTACTTTTACCGTTGACATAGTTGTTTGAGCACGTCCTGTAGTTTCTATGGTTACCATTGTGAAGCACATATGACATTTTGATCGCTTTTTTCTTAGAGGAGCAACCAAAAAAACGCAAATCTGACATGCATTTTTGTTTTCTGACGACGTTCACCGTGCGGGATAAACAATGCGTTACTTTGATAAATCACATTTTTATGGACGCAGCGATATCAAATCTGTTTTGAGTCTTTAAATTTTGCTACAAATTTGGGGAAAAGTTTTTATTAGAGATGAGCGAGCACCCAAATGCTCGGGTCCACGTTATTTGAGCCGAGCTTTTCGTAAAATTCAAGAGCTCTACTCGAGTAACGAACCCCATTGACTACAATGGGAGACTCGAACATTTTAGTATGTGGGACGCCGGGTCCCGAGCTTTTTTTTCCCCCTAGGGGTGTGTCTCACTCTCTCGACAGGGAGGGGCCAAAACAGGCATGTCACAGAGGGGAGGTGCCAAAAACTGGGGTGGGGTCGAACACGGCTTGATGCTCGTTCGAGTAACGAGCACCATCGAGTACGCTAATACTCAAATGAGCATCAAGCTCGGCAGAGTACGTTCGCTCAACTCTAGTTTTTATAAAACTTATCACCTTATTTTTTTTATCAACTTTTTTTTTTTTATAAAACCTTTTAAAACGAAATTTAACTTTTTTTTTAGTCCCCGTATGGGACATGAACATGCGATTGTTTTATTGCTTCTGCAGTATAATGTAAAACCATAGCATTACATTATAGCGCGATCTAACAGTGAATCTATCAAGCCATGCCTGATAGGGAAGCTGATTCAGAAGGCCCCCGGCTACCATGGTAACCGAACTGCACCCTGCGATCTCATTGATCGGGGGCATTTATAAGTCGCTATCAGAATTCACAGCTGCGATCAGCAACAGTGCAGTGTAAGAAACAGTTGACCCCCGATCCCCCTCCATACAAACCCCGAACCGCCATGACGCAACTGTACATCATGAAGCATTAAGGGGTTAAAAGTTCTTATTTAAATAGGTTATGGATAAAGTAAATGTGCCCATGATTAAGCTTCTATACGTTGCAGACTGTTCTACCTGCTGACTTAAACAGTCCATGTACAATATCAAGGAATCTCATTCTTCTTGCAGACTCTTGGTAAATCAGACTCCAATTTCTCGTAAGAGCTGGTCTATATGAAATGATCCATTTAGTCATTAGCAGTGTATGACTCCTGAAACTGTAGTGTAGTGAACGCACTTAGGACTTTTCTGAACGGCTTTTACCAGTCCTTATATAAAGCATACACGATACAGAGTATAATATTGAGGCAGGAAGGTTTCGGCCAATTTAGGTGTAATTCAATCCTAATTTGGCATGGACACAAGTTTTAGTCAACCACGAATATTAGATGGCATGTACACTCAAGTGAAGTACAAGACTAAATCTGATGAACCACGGAGGGCACCATCTTCATTTAGATCCATTCATATTGTGACCAAATTTTGTTTCTACGGTTCATGTGGTCTCATCCATATTTTTCCCAGATACCATATATTCATCGACAATATGGGATGTAAAATAAGGATTTTTATAACACACTTTTTTTTTTAGGCCTCAATGATGAACATATAATCGATTGTCTTCAGTGATTCGATTTAGCATGCTGCATAATATTGCAAAATAAGACATACATGTAGAAATACATCCATAGTGAATATGAATGGCTTTATAGAATAACGCTGGCTGGCCGACTGCCCGCCACTAGTCAATAAATGACAAAAATACATTTCAACATATCTCAGTACTGTTTGAGACACAGAAGGTTGCACCGTTGTATATAATACCTCCATCTATTGCAATGAGCAGACTTTACTCTGAGAGTGTGCCGAGTTCAACTGTTTATCGTCTTCGGGATAGTTCACTATTTCTGCCTTTATAATTCGCTGCCAACACGGTGTCAAAATTATAAGCGAAAGCAAAATGAATGATCATGCAAAGGAAGAAAGAAGAGAATGATGAAAAGGAAGAAAACAAATGTTACAATAAAAGAAACACAGGGAAGGTAAAAAATATGAGCTATGGAAGGACACAAGAACATGAGATTCGGCACATACATCACAATGAAATTAAGACACGCAAACTGAAGTGGTTCTCCTACCAGTAAGCTCATTTATCATTCCCTCTTGTCGGCCTAGCCGAATTCTGGTTGTAGTAAAGTGAATTCCCTTTATGTCTGTTGATTACTGGTAGAGGTGTGAGTTTCGGGTTATAGTAGTGCCCTTTTGAACACCATAAAATCAAGGAATGGCATAGAATCTATAGAGTGAAACTACAAACAGACTCTTTGAGAAGACCACTCCTGATCTAGACCAGGTTTTGCTCCGACAGAAGACTATGGCCCACATATATTAAGGCTGGCATTTCTTACATTAATGTTTTGCACCAAATTTATTAAGGGGCCCATACCTTTTTAACAAATTTGTTAAAGCAGAGACGGTCAGCAAAAAGAAAACCTTCCAGACCATACCCAGTGGCATTACCCACTCTTTGAACCACACTCACTTTTCCGGTCACTATTCAAAATTGGCAAGTGAAGAGGAAAGTTGCAAATCTTTAAGCAAATACTTGATTTGCAAATTGTTTTAAGCACAGTTTATGTTCAAATCTGAAGTAAACAGCTTATAGCAACCTTATAGCTTTGTGACAAAATTCTGTCCTAGGTCCAGAGAGGGCAAGGGGTATATTACCTACATTTGTTCTTCTTTGTCATCCCTACAATCTGCTGTTCAGGCTCTTTTTTTGGTCTGTTCAAGATGGCTGACACAATCTTCAGACTACGTAAGCCCCACAGTGCATTAGTAGTGTTAGAGGTACTATACCAGTTCTCTGATTGGCCAGAACTGCTCATGTGATCAGCCCTGGCCAATCAGAAAGCATTGCACAGTTTGCATCAGGTAGTCAGAAAATTGCTGCAGCCATCTTGTATGGCCGAACATAGGGCTTGAAACCTGTAGATTCTAGGGGTGGCAGAGAAAACAAACTACACGTAATTTACCCCCTTCTGATCCTGCGACAGAATTTTGTCCCCAAACTGGAGGGTCGCTTTAGAGGCCTGTTCTCATCACAATACGTTATTCCCTATCCGAATTTAGGAAATAACTTACTAATTGGTGGGGGTCTGATCGCTGGAACTATCATTGCTCCCGAGATTTCAGCCCTGGCATGATCCGAAGTTCTGGCAGTGGAGGTCATGCATGCCTACTTCCGCTCTATTTACTTTAGTGTGATCACTGTAAAAAGGAGTTCAAGCATTCGGCTATGTCTTGTGGTCTCATTGAAGTGAAAGCATGTATGTGCCTCAGCTCTGCCAGAATTTTGAGATGCGTCGGGGCTGAAATTACAGGACACTGTGGAGGTCCCAGCAGAGTCTGACCACTACCGATCAAGCAAGTTACACTTTGGATAGGGGATAACTTGAAATGAGAAAACACCTTTAATAGATGTAGGCCTATATTTTAGCCTCCTCTTTGGGAGCCTGGGGTAAAAGAGTACCGAAGATGGCCAGTAGAGGGCGCAGTAACAGTGTTCTGGAAGAGAAGGAGTGCCTCTGCCGATTAGTTAATTACACCTGAGGGAGTTTGATAAAAAAAAAAGAGAAGATGTGTTACCTCAGTTAGTTATCTAGAGGCTCTTGGATAGGACAGACATGAAACCCAGAGTGTGTAGAAGAGAAGACCTCTACTGCCAGAAAGTGATGGTAAATGGACTGTGCCTATGTGAATGCTACTGTGTTAAACCATAGCATTAGGCCAATAGAAAGGGCCAAAGAGTGTGTATAGCTAGACGACTAGGATGACTAGGATTTCTTTTGTTGTATACAGGTTTAATGTACAATTGGAGTGCTGCGAACTGATCCTGTGATGCAATAAAACTGGCAGGCACCAGACTGTTGAAGAAGTTCCAGCTATAAAGTTAAATTATTGAGTGAAGCCAACCAACTTGAGTGATGGTGTTGATCCTGTGTAGTGACTAATCCGCTAGTGTCACCGTGTCATCTTGTTGAAGAGGATGAAGACTTTTCCCATCGATCAAACAACGGTTAGAAAGCTACCCTTGGCTTTCAAAAAGAGATTCTGCAATAGCAAAGGTGTGATTCATAATATGGGTGTAGAATATATCTGGTTGTTCAGGATTCAACACAGCTCTCCTCCAGAATGGGAAGAAGGAAACTGTCTATATACTGCCATCGATAGAGACGTTGAAGAATTTGCACTCTTTATGAGGTTGATTTTTCAGAGAAAAGCAAAACTTTCCTGGCCCTATAAAAGATGTACATGCTTTAGGCTTCTTGGTCTTTACTACTATTATGGAGCATCTATGCAGGAAGACTAAAAAATCGAGGACAGTTGTCTCCAGGCTGTTAGCACAATGCATGTGTGACATGGACTGATGGCTTCTGTAATAGCCACAGAAGGATCAGTAGCAGTTTACGGATGATTGATGTGCTTGGGGCAAACTTTTTGTTCCGGTGTCGACGGGCACATGTTCTTCATGTTTTCAATAAACAAAACATGGTGAGGAATTAAACAAGCTTTCGTGTATCTTTAAGAGAACACACTGATGGCAGACGTTATCTCGCCTGCTAGACAAGGCAATGATTTACCGGGGTTCAGGTTATCTATAGATGACTAGTCAATTTGTAGGGCTTCGGTGTGAAGTGCTAATTATCTTGCATGCCGAGATATCCTGTATAACTTCCACAGAATTGTCAAGCAGTTACCAGTTTTACAAATCTTCATTTACTGCAAACATTACTGCAGCCAATGAACATCCTGGACCTGATACACATTATCATCTGAAATGGTTAGATAATGTCTACATGTGCAGAATGGAAAAATACAAAACCCAAGGTAAACAGTTTAGAAAGTGCACAGCCCCTTTCAAAACATTTCCAGATCTGTACAGAAGACAATAGAAGACAGCAACCTCGAGAAGGTTGACACGTGCTAAAATAAGGAACCGGAAAAGAAAGTTCAATATTGGAGGAGGCGTCGAGTCATGTGCTCACTCAATGTATGACAAGCGGTATCTTGTATTGTTGCTACAGTCTGTGATGTTTGGAGACACTAATACACCAATATAATAACGTATTCTTCATTAAGATAGAAGACATAATGGGAAGTTTCTTTCTGTTAATATAGCAATCTAAGGAATGTTCTCTGGAATGTACTACTCCAGACAATTAGGTAAATCACCAACACCCCCCAAAGTATTAAGTGTGTCCTAAAAACACATCTTTATCAGGAAGGCCTAATCAAACTTTAACTCTTCTCCATTTACATCTCTTCTATATTCTCCCTCACATCCTGGCCCCCTTTACCCAACAGTATCCCCCACAATCTACGCACTCAAGGACACTTCATATCTGTACATATACATAATCCCAGCTGCTGACTGGCTAATGCAGCTTAATGTATACTACCCTATTTATATAAAAGATGGCTGAATCACTATACAGATTCGGCACCTTTACATCTTTCCTGATAGTAAATTGCTATGGAATATGTTGGTGCTATAAAAAGATTATTATTTTTGTCCTGCCTTCGTCTCCAAATAAAGTAGGAGAGGCAAATATGGGGGTTGGGAAAAGATAAGAACATTTGCATGCTGTCAGGTGACCACGCCTATTACTTTTATTCTAATGATTATTATAGTGGATTTGGGGTACTCTTACATAGAATGACTATTGCTCCACTGCCATCATACAGGAGCGATAGTCGTTCAATGAATTGAGGAGAAGCGCACCGGAAATCTTTTCTGCCCGTCTCCACTCACTGTGAACAGGCAGCCATTCATAAATGAGAAACTGCCTGTTCACACAGAGAGAAGTCGCTCACTAGTCGTTTTGTTTCAGTGAGCTGACACAAAGCGACTAATGAATGTTAGGTCGGCTACCCGTTTCAGTGATACTATGTCGTCTTTCTCAAGCCTTGATAAAGGCGAAATAGCATTGCCGAAACGTGTGGCATTCGATGCCCTGCATGTTTTGTAATATATTAAATATATATCTCTTTATATAGCTACGGTTGTTTTGGTTGAATCCTACCCAAATAAGTTTCTTGTTGAGCGCTGGATTTTTTTTCTACTCTTTTTTTTTTCCTGTTGCTTTGACCAAAAACTGCCATTTTTGGATCTGTCCTGCGGCTCTCCTATTACCTCTAGATGCCTATGTGCACAAGGCTTGTATCTTTTTGCAGACTTTGTCACCACACCTGCAGTCAGTCTTCCTGGAGGACTGTCCGCACTGGGTAAGTTACCCTCATCATATATCTAATACCAATTATTTGTATCTACTGCCATTTGCACAAGGCGCCATCCCACTGTATTGTTTTTCTAACAGGAAACAAGGGATGTTTAATTGATGGACAGCATGATGGCTGACAAAATTCATTCCCCAACAGACGGCCAAGATTTAGCTGTGCATGAGCAGGATATCAAGAAGAGTGGAGTCCGTTAGGATGCAGTTCTCCTACATGTTATTTTATAGTACAATTTATTGACCTGAAGCTGCCATGGACTTCAAGGAGAAGTTACCAAGCAGCTGAAGAAATTGCTACCCTTTTCGGAAGGCGTTTACAAGTTACCTCTGGTGGCTCAGACATAAGTAAATGTTATCAAATAATCTGGATTATTGTACAGTCATAGAAAAGTATATAAAACTCATATTTAAGGGTAGACAACGTTCAGGAAGAAAGCCCAAAGTAAACAGAGAGCAAAACATAGGACATTCTTTAAAGAAAAAACTAATTGTCTTTGGCGGCTTAAATCGTATGATATTCTGCATTATGTGATGAGTTTTTTTAAAATCCTTGGACATTGTAGATCAGCATAAATCAGATTAATACCTCACTCACATGAGCGCATTTTGGCCCAGTATATTTTATGTGTGCAATATGCAGTGGTGAAACCCTGTTGATTTACAATGGGTCATTCAGACCTGCATTCTTCACATTTTACGTGCATGAAAAAAAAACAGCATGTCCTATTTTGGTGCAATTAAGGGAGATTGAATAATACCGCTGCAGCGCCATTAGAAGGCAGCATTCCTGCAAGTCAATGTTAGACTCTTTATACAAGCCCTGTAACAATGACTGGGAATTGAAAGCCAAGCCAGAATGCATACACAGAATTGTTTCGGGATGTTTACCCCTCATCAGTGTGCCGTAGGCTTGGCTAGCGAGAGACCTGTGATGTAGGTCAGGAGCTCTATCTTTTCTCCTTAGGGAGAGCAACTAGAAAGTGAGTGAGTGAGACTTCTAAGGCCGTTCATGCTCCTCTGGGTAATATGCAAATAAGGGAAATGGAACCAGTCATTGTTACAAGGCTTGTATAAAGAGTCTAACATTGAATTGCAGGAATGCTGCCTTCTAATAGATAGCGCTGCAGATGTATTGTTCCACCTCTCTTATTTGCATATTACCAAGAGGAGTATGAATGGCCTTATAAGTCTCCTCACTCACCTTCTAGGTGCTCTCCTTAAGGAGAAAAGATAGCATTCCTGACCCACTATTTTAGTGCGGAACAGTCTATGGGTACATAAAATACGCAGTGAATGCAGATGTTACATGCTATTTGCTGATATGGCATGTGTATAAAATAAGCACGTAATCCGCAGCCAAAAAGACGATTGTGTGAGTTAGACAAAAGGACTGCATGGAAAGAAAGACAGGTTTTCGTCCGATGTCGTCAAACAGTATTGGCGAGAGTCGTTACCTGAGATTGTTCAATTTCTGCCTTGTTTAATTTGATACCCAGGATCTCTGCAGCGACTCTCTGAAAGCACAGGAAAACCTACAAAGGGAAAAATGGGAGTTTAAATGATTAAAAGCAGACATCCTCCAGTTACTTTCAAATAAATCAAGCCTTTCCTGAGCTGTAAACACTGACGAGATGTAAACGCAGAATTTAGACTCGACGGCCCTTAAAATAACTTCAGCTTTGAAATTGGTGTCTTTTTAATACAGAAAAGTGTTGTGTTTAGCAATTGAATTCCAATACATTTACCAGATTTGTTTCACGGAACGAACATTTGTCTCGTTGTTTTACAATGCAAATAGCGATCCGCACAAAGTCAGACCAAGAGGAATTCACTGGAGTAATCCGATGAAAAGAACAGCATGTACTATACAAGGGACTATGCTGGGAAATCTAAGGAGGAAGTGTCACCTGCTCGGAACTCAAGACAGAACTACGATGAATCAAAAGCAGAAGGCCAAGGTCTACTTGGGCTTCAGCTTGTCATAATGCACTTTATGGCTGGTGTCTGCCTTCTGGGTACCAGTAGAAGGGGTGGCCCGGTCAACGGGTTGTCCCATGGAGGTAAGTTATATCCCATCCACAGGAGGACGAATGTCTGGTATGTTCAGGAACAAACGGAGAGCTGCTCCATCTCTTTCAACGGGACCACCAGAGATAGAGTTCAAGCAAGGATGTCAAATTTGAGCAATTTTGTTCTGGATGAAATGGCTGGTGGCAATCGAATGTGTAACCTCATGCCATAAGGTAGTGTTATCCAACCTATGGCTTTGGAAATAGTGAGAATCTACATCTCCAAGCCTACACCTGTCAGAGCATGCTGGGGACTGTAGTTTCACAGCAGACAAAGCTATAACTAGCCCTGTAAGGAACCAATAACAACATAGTTTGAGCCCCCCCCCCCCCCCACCAAGACCTTCATAGCCCTCAGAAACTTTATTTCCCACCTGGTAAATGAAGAGTAGCACCATTTCTGGCCGTTATATGCTTTTTTCCCCCCCTGCAGTCTGTATCTATTACTTTCAGTTAGCTCTAGCAGTACCTGTGTGTGTGTGTGTGTGTCTCCCTCCTCCTCCTCTCTCCTCTCCATAGACTTCAGTGGCCACATACGGGTACCTTTACACATAGCGATAATCGTTCACCCAAACAAATGAGTAAACAATGACACATTTCACAAGTTCACTTAGGAGGTCAATTTAAACACAAAGAGATATATATTTATTAAGAGGATCGTTCAATTCACTGTACCAGTATATGACAATGACTGAACAATCGGCGTTTAAAGCGATCATGTGGGCAGAATTGGTTATTCAAAGTAGTTATGTCTTATGGGACTTCTACACGGAGCGAGAAATTGTTCACCCGAGCGAGGATATATTTTTCTTGTTCGCTTGATTTAAACACAAAGATAGAAAACAGTTTAACAGGATCATTCAGTTTGCTATACCAGTGAATGAGAGCAACTGAACGATTGGTGCTTAAACCGATTAGCGAACGAGCCAACAATAATTACCATGCTTATATGAAATAAACTATTAACCCTTTCCAATCCACTGTCTGACCTCTGAAGACATTATGATTTAAGGCTGTACAGCTCCGATATTGGAAGACGTCCGTCGGGGTTCTCTTACTGTATATTGCCAGCCTCTCTGTTGTCGGAGTCTATCGAACGTGTCACCTCATGCAGTACTGGCTTTAGCCAGCATATAGCGCTGTTGTATGACGGCAGAAAAAGAGTAAGACCCCCTAGGAAAACCAGGATACAAGTTGGATTGGAAAGGGTTAAGATAGACGTGCAAATTATCATTTGATCGTTGGCCATGTTTACACTGAGCGATTATCCGTGTAAAGGCACTTTATGTCATACCCTCCTCCACTCCGTTTTCCATCATGTTATCCCTGCACTTGACAACAGAAGGAAGGAAGACCCCTAGTGGCAATAATTTTAGAGTGATTTTTCAGCACAAAGACATCATTTTATGTAAACAAAACTGATTTGCTAGCTATCACACTCGCTATTACGTTAACACGGTTGTCTAAAAGTGCAGTGACCATTAGGCCGCCTTCATACGGGCAGGATCCACTGTGGAAATTCCAAAGCCACGTGGAGGGGATTTAAAAAATCCTCTCCTGCATAGAATTTGCACGACGGTGTTTTTAGAATTTCCACAGTGTTTTTATAAAATGTTGCAGTATCTGATTCCCTAGCATGTCTATTTATTCAGCGGAATCGCACTGCAGAACTGAACCCATGAAATACAAAGGTTGAATTTCGCATCTCTTCTGTATGTGGCCGAATCCACAACATTTAAATACAGATTTGGCCGCTGCAGAATTGCTGTGGGTATTTCATTGTGGACGGTGGACTGTCTGCAGTGGTTCCGCCATGTGAGACACCGGCCTTAAGGTTATTTGAAGGGTGTGAAAATATCCAACTCTTAGCTATTTTGTAGGCATGAACGGCAGGACATTTAAAGGACCTTGCATAGCTGACGCAGCATGCTCTTCGACGTGGTCTGCAGTTTAAGAGGTCCGCTTGAGAATATGCAAGAAGACTTCAATTCCCTTACATAATGTTGGTGATTGGGTGCATCTTGTTAACATGGAGAGCAAACTAAACATATACCAGGGAAATGTCCCTATTTATCTGAGAACTGGATATGGAAGACCCTCCATGCCTGACATATTCCAGAAGTACTGAGCCTAAACGACACTGATTTACAGAACCCCAGCTATGCATACATAGAGATAATTATATGCAGAATATCGGATGACTACTGAGGCTGTACTAGTAAATGACTGATCAATAATGATCATCTGACCCAATCAGCATCTACATATAAATGTACCTTTAATGATGAATCTCCCGTGCATAGCCCCAAAATTGGATTTTTGGGCGATGGCATTAAACCTGCTGCCATAAGGAAAATGGATAAGAGGACTGCTGTCCCATTTTCATTATCCATCTCCCCCTTCCAGCAGTTTCTGGTTGTGTAGTCGTAATTAGACCACAAATTACGCTCTGTGATTTTGTTATTTAGTAACTACAGGTGTCACAAAAGCAGAAGGGTTGTAAATGCAACAAATCTAAGAGTAAAGCTCAAGAAAAAGGGTCTAAAAGGAAGTTTTAACATCTCAAAGTGACAGGTCAGAAGTTTTGACTGGCAAGAGTAACACCAATCACGAGAAAAGAAGGTCCAGAAACTCATGACCGAATCTGTGACCGCTCGGCTTTGATCACTTTTTCGCCCCTCGCTGGCGATTGGGAGGAATGGATGGATTTGTGTTAAGGTTAGAGATTTTCTCCTTGGAGAGCCAAAAACTATTAATCAGAGCTGAAGATGCACAGTGTTCGACTGAGCGCTTCCATCCCATAGGCCACTTGCACATGACCGGTGCGTATTCCACATGAGGAATCCCGCAGCGGAATCCGGCCCTCTGCCCAGCCGGTTAACCCCGCATACCGGTCAGATCTGTATTGCGGATGTGTGGCCGGCACACTGGCGCACATGCGCAGTACAAAGTATGTCTTGCTTGGCGATGATGCGGATCCTGCAACCTTTCCACAATGATGATTGCGAAAGGGTCGTGGGCGGACGGCTTCCATTGACTTTAATGGAAGCAGTCCATACAGAAGCCGCATAGATTTTCAGCATGCTGAGATTTCTTCTACGCGAGTGGAAAATCGCCATCGATTTCCACTCGTGTAGAGGAAATCGCAGTTTTCCATAGCATGGGCAGCATTTGCTGCGGAATCTGGAGGGGGACGCCCGCTTCGGATTCCGCAATGCAAATCCGCCCGTGTGCAGGCGGCCTTAGGCTGGTGTCACACAGGCGTAAGCGCATTTACGCTGTGTATTTGCACAACGGGTGCTGCATATTTGTGCGTTTCCCTGCAACCATGCTCCCATTTATTGAAATGGCCAATTAGTGTAATTAGTTCCATAGTGGTCTTTACCTGCGCAAATGCACAGGAAAAAAAGAGCACGCTGCATATTTACTTGCACTCTCAAAAAAAGCTTATTGAAATCAATGGGTTCTATTCCCACGCAAATTTTTCATTCATAGTACACTGCGCAAATACTTTTGTAGTTCTAGCAATTCATGGGGGTCTCAGCTAAACCTTTTGATGCCACTATGACATTGCAGGAGAGTTTAGTGATAATGTACATTGTTAACATGATAAATAGTCACTTACAGAATCTCCACTCTTTGCAGAAACAAAAAAACTTCCAAGTCCGTTTTCTTGGCAAAACCTCTGGTGTTTATCTGCCTTTACTGTTCGCATGTGCTCCAAATCAACTACAAGATAAATATGCAAAATAAGAGACTCGAACGTGTACAAATATATGGAATGCACACAAACAGAAGAGAAATGGGAAGGCAATAAATTATGTCAAGCCTCCTAGATTATGCCACATTCTGATACTTTGATGCATTTGCCAAAGCAGGAAATTAACAAGCGGTCTTCTGCAGTTTTATACATTAACCATCATAAAAACACACAGTATCCTGTTCATTTCTACTTGTTCACACGTAGGTCCATACATCTGTGAGATACATTTGAGACACCATGTTAAACTCTTTGATCTGAAGGCAACGAAAGAAAATAAAACACGGTTATATGGTTGGCCGAAATTGACAGTCTCCATATAAAATGTGTAAATCTCGGTATGTAAAGGCTTCACTAGCGATGAATTAAATGACCAGGCAATAAAAGTGGAAGCAGGTGCAATATAAATATATGTCGACATAAAACTAGATTAACTGTGGAAACGCCACGCCAGATGTATGCCGATTGTATATGGGAAGGGCTCTCTGCTAATCAGTGGAAATAAAAGGCATCCTTGTCGACATTACTCTGCACCACATTGAAGTTTCACCCTATCTGCAGTCCATCATACGGTGTATACAGCACTTTGCACTGCAGGTCCTACGACCTGCAAGGAGTCAGATGCCTGGAGCATTGCCCAGCAACAGGTCTTACTCCCTCCCCATTCTTCTAAGTGGCGAGGATAATCACATGCACACAAGTGATCAATTCTGCATATACATCTATATGAATTGTAGTAATGGTCACCCAGACACAAACCTCAGTGGGTGCTACATAATCCACAACACAACAGTATACTTTCAAGGGGAGAAGTGAGACAAATTAACATGGGATTCTGTAAGTATAAAACTAGGTGAACAACTTTTTTTCTTACATGATCATAATGGCAACATAATGTAGCAGTGGTGCCAGGATTCCAATTTCACAGCAGCTTTCTTTTCCCCATCAGGAATTTATTCCATTTACCCCAGCAAGTGTCAACAAGCCTAAAATCTACGCTATTCTTACATTTTCAATTCAGTCCCTGCAGAAGAAAATTATGCATTTTTCTTCTTTTTTTTTCTCATGCATTTAGAAAGCCTCATACCTGGTTTGATCTCTCCCCTATATTCAAGTTTCTGGATAGGGGGAGTTTCTGATCACTGATCAGTTGGTCTCTCTCATGAAAATATGGACAAGCTCAGTTCCCCCTCCCCTCTTCTTTTTCAGAGGTGGTGTAGTATAACCACACCCAGTCAATACTACACAGCTATCTCTTTTTCTGAGTAGCTGCTGGATGTTCCCTCTCACTGCTATTAACAGCAGAAATTTCACCCAGAGTGAATTACAGCCCTCTGTAATAATGGCTTTCTCTGCTCTCTGCCCTTATGATCTTCTCCACCATTCGCCGGCTCAGAGCTTTCGCATGTGGTATCTGACCCGCCCATGGTCATGATGCCTTAGTGTGGTGGTTTCCTGATAATCACTTTCTAAGGCGGCCTGCACATGACCTGGTTGGAGTCCGAATACGGAATCCCGCACCAGAAGTCGACCCTGTGCCTGGCTGGTGACCCTGCATACCTGTGTTCTTTCTTCTTTATCTGTGCTGCGGATGGTCTGGACAGCTCGCCATCGGACATGCACAGTACATATTTTCCCAGGCTGTCGCTAGGAAAATTGTAATTGATTTCCGCTTATGTACAGGAAAAAACGCTTTTCCATAGCATGCTATAGACAATATTTGCTGTGGAACCCAGGGGCAGACGCCCGCCCCGGATTCCACAATGCAAATATGCCCGTGTGCAGGTGGCCTAACTGGTATTATAGTAATTTGTACTTTATAACCATTCAACCCTTGCTGTAATAGAAATCAGATTTCCATGCAGACTTCCTGGTGAGCTTGTGTGCAACTTGTATAATGCAGAATAGCAATCAGAGTAGGCAGAGCTGCAGAGGGAGAGGAGAACAGCAGCTTTAACCAAGGATGAGACAAGAGGTATCTCCACGTGAAACAATGATGAGGCAAGAATTGTATCTCCCTGAACCAATAATGAGGCAGCGGTGTGTCTCAAGCTACCTCAGACTCATGTGGTCACAGACCCCAGACCCCCCCAAAAGATAAAGCAGCAAGCACTGAGAAATGCTAAGCATCACCTATAGGTACTGACCAACATATCATTTGTAGCTAGTTACTGGACAGACACTTTAATAACATGTATGACTTCTACATGCAGCATTTCGTGCAAGCATGGACTGGTAGTAGCACACCTATGCCAATATAGTACAAATATTTGGTGTGCTACACTATTAATGTAGCTCGTCAAACATTATTTCGGTGGCTGCTGTACTTGTTTGATAAATGTCTGATGGGGCTGAACAGCTCGGCCCTCCAACCAATCCAGAAAATGGTGTGCCCTATTCTTGTTTCATTGCAAAAAGTTGATCCCACCTGTACGGTTAATTTCTATAATTCAATATGGAAGGTACAGAAAAAGCCAACTGATCTCACCTGGTACTGCATGATCAATACTTTATGTTACCAGCTCTAACTACCTCCAGATACTTTTACATAGGAATCCCCTAGTCATGTAGCAGTCAGTATTAAGGCCCACTTAGACACAACGATAATCCCGCTCCCTGAATAGCGATGGGCTATGAAGAACACAGCTGTCCCGCTTGGAGCTCTCGGCTGTATAACAGCCGGGCGCTCCAAGCAGAGAACAGCTGGATGCAGAAGGCAAGCGGCCCTGCTTGTCATCTGCATCCCCCGCTCGGAGTGCAAGGTGATCACTCAACGTTTGAGCGATCTTGCTGTGTAATGCACACAACGATTATCGCTCAAAAGTCGTCAAAAGACATCTTGTGAGCGATCATCATTGTTTCCAAATGGGCCTTTAGATAGTAATGCTAAGACTGATGGGTACATGACAAAGGGATCTCCATGTAAACGTATCTGTTGATTGTTAGAACTGGTGAGATGATGTAGTGACAGTTTACATTGACAACATCAAAGGTCCCCAGGGCCGTAATGCACTATTCTACAGAAATACGACAACATATATTTTTAAGAGTGAAAGTCTTTTTGTGGAAATAGAGTTCATTATATAAATAACTATGCAAATAAAAAAAATTGAAATATTTAATATACATAACTTTCACTAATTATAAAAGTCTATACAGTAAAATATGCACTGCGCCATAATTTAAAAAAAGTTGACCAGCTTGTTGTCAGACACAAGGCTAACAGTTTAGCTCAGCTGATTAATGTGCACGGTCTGATGTAAAAGCACACTGCCAGGATAAGCTCTGTGCACACTATAAACGCCTCCATACACATTAGATCGTAGTTGTCCGAACCCGCTGATAACTGTGGGGGGCTCATCTCTTTAATATGTATGCTGGCAGCTCAACTTTCCCCACAACAGACGATGCTGAATTTCAATGCCAATCCCTTTGTTCCCCTGGGGGGGTAAGTCCCCACAAGAGCAGTCTGGTATCTCCCTAAAAACAAGAACATTTGGCCGAGCTGTATTTTCATGTCTTTGGGGCAGCTGGGGAAAACAGTTGCCAGACTAACGATTTTTGTTGGACAGTTGTTTAATGTGTATGCAACAAAAATACATTAACAATGACAGCAAAGAACATGCTGAAAGATTCCAGCTCTGAAGTGTGCAGAACTGTGAATGCAGTTTTAGACTATCACACCTGTTGTAGCTCAAGATCTGTTCAAGATAAATAATGCAATGGGTTAAAAAAGGAACGTTACCAATATTTTATGTGGGTTCATTATATAAAATACACGTGTACACTCTGTAAAACGGTACTGAAAGGTGAAAGTATAATGTAAATACTAAATATAAGTAATAAAGCGACCCTCCGAGCCGGGACAACAAACAAAGATGGCCGAGCACCTTCTCTGACTACCTGATGCCCACTGTGCATTAGTATGCATTGGAAGTCTAAGACGCCACATGCTGATCTGACTGGCCAGTGCTGGGAAGGTGGGAAGAGTTGGATAATCAAGGCTGGTGTAGTGTCCTAAGGTACTTCTACATGGAGCGACAAATCGTTTACCGGTGACGCAATTTGCTCATTTACTTGGGTATTCGATTTAAACACAAAGATAAGAAAAAATAGGATTTAACAGGTTCGCCGTTCCAGTGAATGAGAATGACCAAAGGATCTTGGTTTCAACAGATTAGCGAAGGAGCGAATGGTGATTTTGGCCCTGTTTACACATAAACAATTACCGGTCCAATTCGAACCATCCAGTGATTTTTTGAATTCTAATCATTCCATGTAAAAGCACCTTAAAAGTAACAATTTGTTCGCTTACCATTCACCGCTCATCATTGGCTCGTTCGCTAATCGTCCAGTTTAAACACCAATCGTATAGTCACTTATGCCATTGGAAGTAAGAAGTAACCAGGCAGCAGCTGATGATTTTGCGATGATTAAAGTCTCTTTTATTCCTCCATACAAAGAAAGACCGGCAACGCTTCGGCTTCCACCGAAGCCTTCAAGCCTTCTTCTGGGCTTGAAGAAGGCTTCGTTGGAAGCCGAAACGCAGCTCTTTCAGGTAATTTATTTATTACCCCCCAGCAAGCTGGGTTCTCATTTTACCGACCTCAGAAGGATGGAAGGCTGAGTCAACCTTGAGCCGGCTACCTTCAGGTCGTGAGCTGTCGTGATACTGATATGCAGTGCGTCTTAGGTAGTCTGAAAAGCTGGTGTGGCCATCTTTCGTTCTCCAGGACTAGAGAGTGCCTTCAATACAATTATTTACATATTTGAAGCTTGAACCAAAATTGTAAACCCGCCATAACCATCATTAACAAACGTATCGGTAAAATACTTGCTGTTTTTCACATTTTGCGTGCTCTTAACCACATACAGTACGGCAAGGTTAATGTAACGGCTATTTTTGTGTAAATGTAGCAGGCGACACACATACTATAGGTAGAAGGTAGGAAATGCTGTGTAAGCTCTTTAGAAACACTTGTAGCAGTTGATGTACTTTATTTGGAAGGGCAAATGTTAATCCCATAAGCCTATGCTCGAAAAAAGTTGTATTTAAACAGAAAATGCATAATTTAAGTGTGAGGTATATTATTTAGTTTTTACTATTAAATACCCAGTGGAAAGTGAGCCAAACCTAACAAACAATGCCATGTTTCATAGGAGAGGGCATAGCATTTGAGCTGTGTACAGGTTTTATTGTACACATTCCAATTTCTCCAAATCTGATCCCGGGGTGACTGGAAGCTACACTGAACAGTTTCCCTTTTTATTGCATTGCAGTTTCTATAATGGTGTTGATTCAATGCCGTCAAATTATAGGGCAAATATATTCACAAGCATTTAAGGACAAGCAGGTTCTTTGAGTAAATACAAGAAAGAGAAAAAAAAAACCTTAAACTGATTTCCTGAGGAAGGGACCCAACTGGCTTGTAAAAACCTGTAAATTTGCAAATCTAGTAAGTCTGCATAATGGTGTCATTTGATTATCAACTAAAATGTTCACTTACTCCATAAAAATCTTTATTTAAAAATGATATTGGAGGTCTTTAATTTGTATACTCAGGAGATGTGTGTTGTTCTTGCAAAGTCATTCCAAAGTCATGCTTCACTGTGTAAATGAGCTAATAAGGCTTTACTGCAAGATGCTGGGTGCCTTAAAGCACCACAGCACTAGCCTAGTACCAGCCAGGCCTCATGTAATACACAACACAAAATGCTACTGCCATTCATTGACTGGCTCTGGTATTTTCTAAAGATTTCATTACTCAACGTCTATATGTGTATTTCCAATCCATTCTTATTGGTTGTCTCCGTTATTGGGGTGCATCTGCAGGTATATATTAAAAAAAAAATCCTTCCACTAGAAGTAGTTGTCGGAGTGGAATTAAACCTTCTACGTGTGATTGTTACGCTGATATAAGAACTTACAATATCAGAGCAAAATGATCATTTTTTACGGAAAACTGAACACTTGAATGGAGGCTCTAGTACCCTGTTGGCCTGCCTTTAGCTTGGATACAATATGGGTAGGCATGGAGGCTCCATATGATAACCTGTGGCATATTAGTCCTGAATATATTGCTGAGCTGTCATGGTCCCCACTACTAGGGGTGACCAACTGTCGAATGCAATAGCTCCCCAGACTATCACACCAGCAGTGGGGGCAGATGGCTCCACAGCAAAGGCAGAATTGAGACGTTAACCTCTAGGTCTCCGTACACGAACACGGCCATCGTTAGTGTCCAAACTTAATCTGGATTTATCAATCAAGCAGTCCAGTTTTGTTGTTCATGACAGCACTAAAAATGGAGGCGACGGTGGGTGGGTGTCAAAGGCAGTAACATCTAATGGGCACCGTGAGACCAAATGTCCGTCAACCAAGCACCTGGAAATGATTCCAACAGACACAGGGGATGTAACAATGGTGCCACCTGTTTCTGGATGGTGGACAATGAAACAATTAGAACTGCTCATGCTTATTGGACGATCAGATGATCCTCTCTACTGGTAGTCCTGAGCCTGGTCAACTTGTGTGTGTCTTCACGCAACCACTGGTCCCAACATCTCCTAACAGTTGGTCAGAACAGCCCAGGTTGCGGGCAATTCGTTGAATGCAGCGACAGCATGTATGCTCCTCGCCAGTTGCTTTTGAACCCATGTTTTAGTGCTGCTGAGCCAGTCTCCCTGCCAAGTAGACAACTAATGAGGGTTTAGATTGCATCATTTTACCGCAATTTTCACCAGTGTTTTCTAATGCAAGTTACTGCGTTATACGGTGTTTAACGCACCCTATTATTCTGATTGGTGATGAGGCACGTTAAAAAGTGAGAAAACACGCCAAAATAGAGCAGGCAGCGCTCGAAAAGTCTGCAAGGCCCCCCTCAATGGGAGCGTTATACTGCGATTAGCGTGGCGTTCAAAATGTCGCAGTAATCACAGTTAAAAAAACGCCATGTCTGAGAGTGGCGAAATGTTGAATAATTTTGCATTTAAATAGGTATTCACAGAATTACAATATACCACCTATCCATGTGAACAGGGGGTCCCAGGTTTCCAATTTAAATAGAATGATGGCTAAGGGCACTGCTGCTCCACTCAGAGTCCATGACACTGACAGAGATCGCTCAGTTATCTGCGGCAGTCCCACGGCGTTTCAATGCAGCGACAGCACATATGCTCAACCATCGCTTTATTTAAAAGGGGGACACAGGACCCCCACGATCAGACACTTATCCTATGATAGGTGATAAATTGTCACTTTAGTAATCCCCCTTTAATTACTTGGTGTTTAAACTCTAAAAATATATTAAAAATATTAAATCACTTAAAGTAACAAAAAAGACACTTTCCTTTTAATCTACAAGATGTTACACAATAAAGCACAATTTTCTTTCAAGCACAATTACATCATGTAGAAATCGTATAAAATTCTACTAATTTAACAAAATGTAACTTTGCTTTAGCAAAAAATAGATAAATGTATGACTAATTCAAACTTTTAAACCCATGTTCCATAAGCTTCTGTTGAATTCTAGTAGTGTGCAGTGAGACCATTAGTAAGACTCCTCGATGAGATAAGGCAAGGATAAGAAGTCTCGGCCTGTGAAGGCCGCAGCTTACATTATGGCCCATGGAATTGGCATTCCTAATAGACAAAGATGGATTATTATTACAATACATTAGAATTGCGCACAATGTTTTCTCTTAAATACAAGCTGGATTACCATTTGACATATATGCGTAGAGGACACGTGTGCCGCACTGCCTTGTATCATAAACAACCTCGTAAGGATAGAGCGGACGGCTCGGAGATTCTATACACAACTTATTTTTGTAGGAAATGGGCAGGAATTCTGTAAAAGCACTATATTCTGTTTGTATATTGAACCTACGCATGTGCCCTCCCTTAACTGGACACATAAGGAGATGTGCGCTGCTGGATGAAACATTCAAAAACTTTTTTTTTAAAAGTTAACGTCCAACAGATGCCATTTGTTGGCCACTTGTCTCATAGGCTCCTCGTGATAAAAGACGTACATAGTACATATAATGTGTACTTTTTCTGCAGATACACTAGCAGTATATACCAGGGCGGTAAATGGATTTCAGATTTTTTAATCATCAAAGAACTTTTAAAACAGGACAAAATAATTGGTTACAAACAAAGAAGCAAAAAAATGGAGTTCACTCTACATAACGAGGCAGAACGAAGCAGTAATAGCCGTCAGACATGTGAGAACGTGTGCTTAAAACCAATAACTAGGGCTGAATTTCTAAGGGCTCCTTCAGACTGGCAATCAAAAAATTGCTGCAAGAAAATCGTGGCAAAATTGCAACTATTTGCCTGCGATTTTTGAGCGCCGGTGCTGCTTTATCTCGCAAAAACATCACTGGCATTTACGATTTTCTCATGCATTTTTTAACACGGTTTTGACATGATTTTTTAACGTGAAAGTTAATAGGACTTTCTGTTAATAATGCAGTGCACGAAAATCGGAAGTTCGTGCTTTGTTATGCGATAAAAAGAAAGCTCCATAGGGAAACATGGGAGACATTAAAAAAAAAAAAACACGCAGAAAGATAGGGCATGCCCCGATTTTTTTTTTCTCGCAACACCGCATGAGTAAACATTGTAAATGTGAAGGCAACTTTTGAAAAGCACGTGTTTCATAATTCTGCGTTTTTATTCACTCTCACATCGCAGGAAAATCAGGCGATTTTATCACCAGTGTGAAGGCGCCCTAATAGTTTGACAGATGAGGACTAGCCAATGAATTACATTAGGGCCGCCTGTACACGAATGGATTTGAATTGCAGAATCCGTGATTGGCACCCACGCAGACAATCCGCTATAATATTCGCCCATTAGAAGGCATTGGGTTCCGTAGATTCAAGCAGATGTGTGGATGCAAATTGCAATGTTTTTGAGAAGCAAAAAAAAAACAAAAAAAACCCACGCCCTGCTCTACTTTGCGCAGATTCCGCATGGGTGGGCTGCATTGATCTCTATGGGAGCGTTCGAATCGCAGTGCATCTGCAATTACATTACGGATGGCCGTGGATTTTAATGCGGATAGCTCGCAGGTTGCAAGGAGACCACACAACAAAATAAATAAAAGGAAGCAGGAAGGTGGGGAAAAGATGGAATGGTGCAGGAAGAACACACCATCGTCCATTGCAGTAGCTGGGTATTGGAAATGGGCAGGTTCATTCCTCTCCCAAGCCAAGAGAGCAGTATGCCGTTCTGTAGGTGGTTATAAGCTCTCACCACCACAAAAGCACAAGAGAATGTCATCTGGGCATTAACCTTTTGTAGAAGGGTTTTTCCACGGGGTTAGGCAACTTTTTTTCAAGCGGACGTTACGCTCTGCATCCGCACAGAAAAAAGGATCGCATCCGCAAACAATCGCATTTTATTTCCAAGATGATTCGCAAGTCTTCCGTGGCGGAAATTTGCTTGGGGAATCTGACCAGTTTGTATGCAGGTGGCCGTACTGGTGTTTTTCTCGTTTTTTAAGTCCAATGAAACAATAAAACATGGAGATGACTAAATCAATAATAAAACTCAGAAATTTCAATGCACACTTTAACCCTTTCCAATCCAATTTGTATCCTGATTTTCCTAGGTGGCTTACTCTTTTTCAGCCGTTATACAACGGCGCTATCTGCTGGCTAAAGCCAGTACTGCATGAGGTGACATGTTGGATAGGCTCCGACAGCAGAGAGGCTGGCAATATGCAGTAAGAGAACCCCGACGGATGTCTTCCAACATCGCAGCTGTACAGCCTTAAATCATAATGTCTTTAGACGTCAGACAGTGGATTGGAAAGGGTTCAAAAGTATATTTTCCGTATATTAATTTAAACCAGTAGGTCTTATAGCTGCACTGTGTTCCGTAAAATGCAGTACATTTTTTATCATTTTCAGCTTTTATATTACGATTTGTAATATCTAAAATACAACACAAAATAAAAGAAAAATCACAAATATATAGAACTTCAAAAATAAAACACTTAGATTTAAAAAAACATAAGCTTTCACAAAAAATACTGATAATATCTGGCTCTTTCTGGCTGCAATTGTCCTATAGTAGTCAGTCTACCAGAAAGTAGTCGTATAGTAAAACGAATCATTTGCTTTTGATGCCGGCATTCATGAACTATTCACAAAGCTTCGGTGATTGACATGTAATTACTGGCACATCGGCTCTACTTAATTCATTTTCTCTCCTTAACCTTTGCTTAGCAAAACATAAGCAAAGCCTTTTGAGTCAAACTGAATGACTGGCAGCTAAATGTATCCAAATTATCCAAATGCTGCCACTGCTCATTAATGTTCCAATGCCTGATTAATCACACTTGGTAATGCATCTTAGAAGCGTCTAAAGGGTCTCGGCATCAAAACACTAAACACTTAAGTATTTAGTTAGATTTTTCAGGCAGGTCATACAAAGCTAGCGGTGCTTGTAAAGTACTGGTCATACTCTGAAATAAACCTTCATTTGTTTCATAGGATTGGACATCTAGAGAATGGGGCTACTTGTACGGCATAGTTAGCTTACAATAACTGGATCCATGGATTATGTATATCTCTGTACATGGATGTCCATGTACGCATACCATAGCTGCAGCCACGAACCTTGTTTATTCAACATGTTCTGCCCCCGAAAAGCTATTGTTCATCCGAGGGGTCAGACCTGTGTAGGTTCCATGGTTATACCTTTTTTACGACATGACATTTTAGTAATTACGAGTCAAATAAGTATATGTGGTGTATTCTGTTGGGACACCGATCATACTTGTTGGAACATTTACTTGAAAACTTCCAGTTACTACAGTTCCCATTACAGTGCTTCATGTCTTCTACCTTCGTAAATGATATTTGGCATCTATAACCTCCGTATAAGCCCATCAGCAATTTAAAAAATATATTTGAAATTAAGGAACCACTTTAACCTAACCATAGATTCAAAAAGATTACCCCATTATTACCTCTGTCTTACTTTTATGGCCTGTAAATCAGACCGGTCATAAAGGTTGAAGGTCTTTATTCTGCGAACCCCAGCTGTGGAGAACAATGGGCTCTAAATTCTTGTCCAGAGAAAAGTACATGTATGGCGCTACCCCTTCACAGAGATACTTGGAAGCATTTGCCAGGAATTTGGCTCTTTCAAAAAGTTTGGACCTAATTTAATGTTTATACCCATTTAATTGACTGTTAATTTAAAAAAAAAAAAAAAGATGCCTATAGGCCATTTTGTAAATTCAAAAATTATATAATTTTTGAAATTAGGGTATAATTAAAATAAAATATCCAAGTGCCCAATGAATAACCGATTGTAATTACGGGAACAATTTATTTGCTTGTCCATTGAAAAGAAAACCGTGAATGAGCATACACAACCTGTCAAATTGCCAAAGAAATCTCAAGGTTACATTAAGTCAATGGGCAAAAATTTAAAAAAATTAATTTTGACAAATTTTAGTTGCAAATGTGTGAAAAAGTTTCAAGTAGTTGTATGCCATATTTGTATGATTGTTATCAACGATCTTTGAGTTCGAAGCTTACATGGCCACCTTGACTCAACATATAAAATGAAATAAAAAAAAGTGTAATGCTGGGACACTAATGAAAACAAGTCCTTGGACTGTGTGGATAAACTGCCTAGTTAGGCTTTAAACACATGCACATGTGCGAGGGAGAGCTATTTGTATGCTAAACTAAAATTATATACATTTTATACTCGCAATAAAATAATGTTATAAAAACACTGCTGTGGAATAGAGTGTATAGTGCTATGATTTGTAGGACCAAATCTCTCCCCACAAAAGTACTTGCAGCTGTTCATACAACTTGTGAAATTACATAATGCTTAAATAATGACCGATCATGATTAGCCCACACAGAAATGACAAGCAAAATGCACTAATAATTTATTTATTTGATTTACATGTGCTTAAAATTATGTACATATTTTCTCTTCTAAAAATACACAGGGGTTCTAATTTGAAGGACCAAGGATATAGCAATTTCTGTATGACAATCTTTGTGAAGCATTTGTCCCCAAGGAGTCTTAATTACCAGATATTCAAATACGATCGTTACTTTTTGACTAGTTAAAATATTTTTTACATTTTTTTAAATTTATTTCTAAATTATTTGATGAACAGACTGGAGATCATACAAGTTAAACTAGAGCAAATGTTAAGATTTTTTTTCATTCATTTACAGAATATCCGATATGGAGATAGGTATATACATTTGTTACATGTGTATAAGAACGAACCTATACATGGGGGGCAATACCTAGGGGGTAAATAACAAAAGCCAACTTAACCACTTAACGACCGCTTAAATATCTTTGAACAGAGAGCGCTAATAGGCTTTATTCTGATGCAATCGCCTTTTTACACCGGATGAATCAGAAGCCTGGCACAGTTTGTTCGTACCAGGGAGAGTGGGTGCTCAGCTGTTGGATAACAACCTGGTACCTGCTCAAACAGCGGGGACCAGAGAAACTTCGATTTTTACCCCTTTACATGTCATGGCCGATGTGATCGAGGGGTCCTGATGGGTTGCTACGCCAACCGGTGGCTTGAATATGGACTCTGGGTCTTGCAGCTGTGGTGGCTTATGAGCTTCATAGGCTTTAGAATATACTGCTATATGGCAGAATGATAAAATATAGTGATATTAAAGTCCCTTAATGGGAGAAAAATTTAAAAAAAAAAAGTTTAAAAGAATAAAAAACATGAACCCCCCCCTCCTTTAGTATGTTTTAAAAAAACAAAAAATAAAAATCTAGTATTGCTGCATTCATAATCACCCAGAGAAAAAAGTTAGTACATTTAACCTGCATGGTGAACACCATGAAAAAAAATACACAAAAAAATGGTGAAAATAGATAATCTCACCCTACAAAAAACATGAGGGATCAAAATGTCACATGGATCAACAAATTGTACAATTAAAAAGCACAACTAATCTAAAAAGTACAACTCATCCCACCAAAAAAAAAGAAACTCACACAGTACCATTGACGAAAAAAAGCCCCCCAAAAAAACAAAAAACATTAGGTGCCTTTAAATGCAGAGATAAAAAAAATAATTTGCTTAAAAAAATAAATAAATTAAAACTATATGAAGTTGTTAGTAACATAACTACTGGCATGCAAAATTAATTTAACATAGTAGTTTAAGAAAATCTGCCATTTTGGAATTTTTTTATCTTGTCAGTAGAAAAAACAGTAATAAAAAGCAAAGAAAATGTTATATGTTCCCAAAAAATTGGACAAATGAAAACTAAAGTTCATCCACCAAGAACAAGCCCTTTTAGGACTCTGACGATGAAAAAATAAAAATGCTATGGCTCTTGGAATGTGGCAACACAAAAGCAAATCATTATTATTTTTTTAAAGGTGATTTTAGTGTACAAAAATAGCAATATATAAACCAAAATCAGTATAAACCTGGTATTGCTAAAATCGTGCTGCCCCAGGGAGTGATGTTAGGACATTATTTAAAAATTAAATTCAAAAAACAAACGGCAGAATTTCTTTTTTTCCCCCATTCCCCTAAAAAAATATTAATAAAAGTTATATAACACATATGTACCCAAAAATGATGCCATTAAAAAAATACAACACACAAAAAAAACAAGCCCTCATACGGCAATGTTGGTGGAACAATTAAAAGGTTATGGCTCTAGGAATGTAACAATTCAAAAAAAAAAAAAAAAAAAGGTGAAAAATTAGTTGGTCATTAAGCCACAAACAGGCAACGTCACTACGGGTTAAAGAAATAAAATCCACAAACTACAGGCATTTCTCATTATATGACTTCCTGATTTTTCATTCTGCTTTTTTCTTTTAAATATATTCCATCATAGTTATTAGTTAAATAATTGTCATTTTATATATTTAATTCCATTATTAAATTAAACAGAATAATTTTTGATAATTATATTTTTGCTCTACAGTGTTGGTTCTTAAAGGGGTCATCAATGTACCACTGATGACCTATTCCCAGGATAGTTCATGAATAGTTGCCTCGAGATCCCCACCGATCAGCTAATCCTGTGATCTGCTGTCAGCACAGCCAAATTGTGGTTAGAACTGGAAGTGTAATAAAAAGCCATCGCTTGAACCGATTTCAATGAGAGTGATACCTTCTATTACACGTCTGTTTCTGACTCCACTAGACATCCGGCAAAGAGGACAGTGGGCTGGGGGAACAACTGATCAGTGGACCACCGCTAAGGATAGATCAATAGAAAATTCTCAGAGAACCCCTTATACTCATATCTGGCTGTAATCAAGTAGCAAAAATACAACCTATTCAAAACAATTTAAGAGGTTAAATAGAATCATCTAATGCCAAAGTTTTTTTTTTTTTTTTATAGCATACACGCTAAGGCAAACTACTCGAGTGAGTAGTGCCTTATTCGAGTACCTGCCCGCTCTAAAGGTTCAGCTGTCGGCGCGGGTGAGAGGCGAGTTGCGGCGGTGAGCAAGGGGGGGGGGGAGGGAGAGAGAGAGATCTCCCCTCCATTCCTCCCTGCTCTCCCCCGCCGGCACCCGAATCTTTAGAGACGAGCGGGCAGGTACTCAAATAAGGCACTACTCGCTCGACTAATTTGCCTTAGCAAGTATGCTCGCTCATCTCTAGTCCCTAGTCAGGTCTCGTTCACATGAGCGTGCATTTGCACGTGCGTAGGTAGGTGCGCACAAATCCGCAGATCCATGCATATGCCAAAACACGCGTGAACGAAGCTCCGTGCAGCATTGCTCTCAATGAGGCCGGTGGTGGCACCATTAATAGCAATGGCCTGCCGGCAACCCCTGCAGTAATTTTTGGGTAAGGGCTTTAAATATAAGATCTTCCCTAAAAATCATCCTTAGCTGTAGTTAAAAAATAAAAAATATATACTCACCTGTCTGCTGCTGCTGGGGCTCAGGTGCATCTAGCCGCTTGCTCTCCCTGCACTGCTCTGAAGCACTTTCAATTTGAATTCCATGAAAGGCAGAGCACTGCCTGTGCTCAGCTGTCATTCAACAAATGGCTGAGCGCTCAGTCAATCAGACACAGCCCTTTCAGCGAGCGGGATTTTAAATCCCCACCTGCTGAAAGAGCTTCAGAGCAGTGCAGGGAGAACAAGTGGCTAGACGTGCCTGAGCCCGGCAGAGGCGGACAGGTGAGTATATATTTCTTACTACAGCTAGGGATGATTTTCAGGGAAGGGCTTATATTCAAAACCCTTCCCTGAAAATCACTGCAGGGGTTGCCGGCGGCCCCATTGAAGGCAATGGGCATGGACCTGTGTTTACGTGTGTTTTTGCACGTACGTGGGCACACGTTTTGTGCACACCTATGTACGCACATAAACACGCTCGTGTGAATGAGGCCTGAGGCTGTTTAGTGCTGTTCAGGTGCAGTTAACCCTTTCCAATCCAATTTGTATCCTGGTTTTCCTAGGGGGCTTACTCTTTTTCTGCCGTTATACAACAGCGCTATCTGCTGGCTAAAGCCAATACTGCATGAGGTGACACGTTGGATAGGCTCCCACAGCAGAGAGACTGGCAATATACAATAAGAGAACCCCGACAGACCTCTTCCAACATTGGAGCTATGCGGCCTTAAAACATAATGTCTTCGGAGGTCAGACAGTGGATTGGAAAGGGTTAAAACTGCATCTCAAAAAGCACATACATCTTCTTGCATTTCCTACAATATATTTTTCCTGTATTTTAAATACAACTAATACTTATGCTATAGCAATTATTACATAGTCTATAACCATGTGTGCCATAAAGGATGCAACAAAGAGCATTACTTACTTCTAGCGCACAAGGGAAAACTTACTATAAAAACTAAGTCGTCTTGCCCAAGATTTATTAAATATTCATCATTTTCTGAAACAAGCTGGAAATAATCTCGAATTTTGTTTTCAGCATGGATCTCTGACACAATTTTTTTCAGTTATCAGAGAAACATCTTGAGTGTTGATCTGGTTTTACTCATTTTAGACAAACTGCGTGTCACATTAACTACCTCCAGGAAGTTAGTCCAAACACAAAATAAACTGTTTATGCCCCTGCTCAGATAGATAGCATGACAGATTGTTATTAGTTGTAGACAGATGAAATGCATTAATTTGATCATGAGCGTGTGTTTATGTTTTAACTGCCATGTACACTCCAATCTGACGCCTCATTACAATGACACAGTAACACATAAGTTCCAGTACGTTGGGATCTGGCCTGATAAATGAAAACAGTTATCCTAATTTAGATACATTTTGTGCACAACCCAACTTCCTACCCATAGTCTTTCTTAAGATTTATAGGGGTCTGACATATGGGCCATATTTTTTGACTGCATAACCGCTAGAATAAGTAATTAGTATGCATGTGGAAAAACAATAATCCTTCCTGATCAGTTTCTCGAACATGCGTTAATGTTTTACTGCTTACTGTTGATCATGGAGAAGACCCGGGAGTATCACAAGGACGTGTACATGTTTTTCATCGACTACAGCAAGGCATTTAAATGTGTCGAACATGACAAGCTTTGGAAGTGTCTGAAGCAAATGGGCGTCCCAGAACATATTGACAGCTTATAAGGTCGCTTAACAACAACCAAGAAGCAACAGTCAGGACAGCTTACGGAAACACGGGTTGGTTTGGAATCGAGAAAGGTGTACAGCAAGGCTGTATTCTATCACCAGTCCTTCTCAATCTGTACAAAGAAATGATCAGGAGGCGATGCAATCTGGACGAATTAGAAATCGGAGTCGAAAATCGGTGGCAGAGATGTCAACAACCTCCGATATGCAGATGACACCACCCTGCTTGAGGAAAGTGAAAGGGATCTGGAACACCTTATCCAATGAGTGCAAAAGGAAAGCGAATACATGGGACTGGACCTCAACAGCAAGTAAACAAACGTCATGACCACGGTAAGCAACAGTACAGTGAACATAAAAATTAACAACGAAGAAGTCAAGTCGGTCCAAGATTTCACCTTCCTTGGATCCAAAAATCGATTGCAACGGGCAATCTGGACCTGAGATCAAGAGACGGATTACACTTGGTAGTAATGCAGTTCAAGGAATGGAAAAGATCTGGAAAAGGAAGGATATTAGCATTGCAACAAAAACCAGACTGATCAATGCAATCGTTTTTCCTATAAAGACATAAGGTTGCGAAAGTTGGACGCTCAGGAAATTAGGAAAATTGATGCGTTTGAACTGTGGTGCTGGAGGAAAATGCTACGGATACCTTGGACTGCCATGACAATGAACAAGGTAGTGTTAGATCGCACCAAACCAAAAAATCACTAGAGGGCAAAATCATCAAACAGCGGATCTCTTTTTTTGGCCATGTGATGCGCGCTAACTCACTGGAAACAGTACTGATGCTTGGCAAAGTCAGTGAAGAGAAGATCAGGACGACAAAGAACAAGATGGCTAGATACAATCAAGGCCACAATGAACATGTCAATCATGAAACTGAAAGAAGCCGTAAAGGACAGGAATGCGAGGAGAACATTGATCCATACAGTGACTGAAAGTCGGATGCGACTGAATGGATAACCATCATCAACTGTTGATCACGTTCTCCACAACGATAGGCCTCCCTACATCTACCATTTTTATCTAATCTGTTCCTATCGCTCAATGACCTATCAATAATGGGGTATCTTCATCAAGTTAAATCATTTTTAGGCCAGTTTCACAAGAGCTGCACAGGTGTGGATCCAGCTTCAGAAAGCCCGAAAATCACTTGTTGGGAAAAGCTCTGGTTTTGCACACATTTGGCTTGCAACCACCATACCACAGCAGAGGAAATATAGTATTACAAGTTGGCCAATCAAATGGCTAGACAATCATGTAATACATGGAGAGAAGGATACTAAGAAAGAGAGAACCGCTGTATGTTAGCAGGTCTCTTCTATGGCCTAACCACTTAGATGCCACAGTTGCTACTAACTCCAATCATGGCGGTTTATCTCCAATGCTGGCCACTACAGTAGAGTGGAAGCTGCAATAGACAGTCAAACACTTCTAGCTCCTGTGCCTGCATCATACATTTATGGCGCTTGGCGTTAACTACATACTACCGGCGCCGTAAATATACAGCAAAGGAAGTTTTTATTTATTATGATGGATCCTCTGTTGATTGTCATTGCATCAGATATTAATGAATCGGCTCAGCTTGACTTTCTTGCCCATCAGGGATAACAGAAACCTGATGGAACAGAAGTGATACAAGTCTGAACGGAGATTGTTATCCAAGATCCCACAATACATTGCTGCTTTTTTAGCCTGAGCAGAAAACAAAACAAAAATTTAATTTCATATAATTTAAAAAGTTGTACAACATAAGTAAAGAAAAGTATATTCAAAGATATTGAACAGTGCCATGAGGCTTATTATCAGTGATGTAGACCCACTGAGTTGCTCCGGGTTAAACCATGAAGTAGAGCTTAAGGCCTCTCTCACACAGGACCTTTTGACCGCGATTAACGCAGCGTTTTGAACGTCGCGTTAATCGCGGTATAACGCTCCAAATGAAATCAATGGGGCTTTGCAGAGATGCGCTCGATCGCAGCGCTGGATGGCGCTTTCCAGCATCGCAATTTTCGAGTGGAGTCTGTTCTATATTTGTTCGTTTAGCGCACCTCATTACCATGATGGGGTGCGCTAAAACACGCTGTCGGGCGCAGGGAGTTGCGGCTGAAAGTAAAAGGGCAGCACTTTGCTATGTTCATGTGTGAGAGCAGCCTAAGGGGATTCATTATCACAGAACCCCCACAAGGAAAGTGAACGGTCTCACTGCCACACCCAAAGTAGATTCTATTAGCAATAACGGATTTCTGGATGGACTGGACACACTGTTTGGTAGTACCAAGACAGAAGACAAGCCATAGACCGGCTGAGTTTAGGGCAGGTAGAGTACTTCATAAGGGTAGACAAGGTGAGGGTCAGGACAGGCAGCAGATGGGTAGAGGAGATCAGAATACAAGCTAGGTAAATGTCAAGGAAAAGGGGTCAGAGGAACAACTTTGCAGAAAGCGGATACCTAAGGCCAACTTCACACAGACCATTTCAATATCGGGCCATGAATCACAGCCCGATATCACGCTCGCCTACATGCGATTTCCCGGTAGATGAGAGACGTTTTTATCTCAAAACCACCTTGCATCACCCCAAGGAACTAGCGATCCTCCTACTTTGCTGGAGCACAGTGGAATTTGCCATTGCAGTACCAGATCAGGGCTAATTGGGGATTTTGATGCGGAATTGCAGGCTAATTTACGCCATTTTTGTTTTGCATCACAATCTGCACAAAGCTGTACGGATTTAGGTGCAGAATTAACCGTAACTTACGGGGCAGAATGCAAAAAATTCAGCCTTTGTGAAAAGCCTCGGAAGGCAACTTATTGCTCAGGCGTTATTTGTGGAGGAGTGGGCTTCAGAAGCCTGGGGTGGCTGCACACTGGCAAAAGCAGGAGGACTTTGGCGTGTGCTGGTCCTTTAAAGAGCCTGGAATCAGTGTGTGCATATAATACAGAACGAGAGGTCACAAATGACTTAATATGTCATTTACTAAACTGGTAGTTACCACAACATAAATTAAATAAGTAATAAAAATATAATTTGCACAATGCTAGAATTGCTGTATTTTACTCACTCTGCCTCCCCCCAAAAACGGAATTTAAAAAAAAAAAAAAAAGATCAAATGTTGAATGGACCCCCCCAAAAAAAACCTCACACAGCTCATCTCGCAAAAAAAACATGCCCTCACCTGGCTCCATAAATTAAATAAAAAGGTATGGGTCTCAGAATATGGTGATACTAAGCAAATTTTTATTTTTTAAATCATAACTGCTGTATATAACTTCGGCATCAGTAATTGCACCGACCCGCAGAGTAACATTAAGGTGTCAGTTTCAAGGTACCGTGAATGTTGTAAAAAAGAAACCTAGAAAACAATGGCCATATTGCCAGATTTTCCATGCCACAATTCTTAGATTTTAAAAAGTTTTTTAATACATTATATGATACAGTAAAAAAAATTTTAAAAAATGACTCAACCTGCAAAAAAGAAGCCTTTAGGGTGCGCATTCACACACTGTTGATTTGCTGCCTTGAATTTGAATGCAGTTGAGAGAGTGAAATCTGCTGGAGATGTGCACCAAAATCTGCAGCAAATCAGCGATGTGTGAACACACCCCTTATACCGCTTGCTGATGGAAAGATTTACAAGTAAGGTCTCATGCCGACAGCCAGGCCAGATTCCTGCTGTAAGTTTCTCGCAGCGGGATTCGACCCGTGCCCTGGCATTGACCTGATACTTACCCGTCCGGCGTCTTCTCCCTCCGCTCTGCGATGTGCCGGCTGGCGCTCAGCCGCGCATGCGCAGAGCAGAGCCGGAGCGTCAGCAGTCACGTGTCTGGGCGAGCCTCACACAGAAATAGGACATGCCGCGATTTAAATACCGCGCGAGTTTCCAGGCGGTCAAATCACAGTTGTCAGCATAGGATTGCATAAACTAATGCAATCATACGGCAGCGTGCACAGGCGGAAATTCTACGCCGCGGAATTTCCATCCGTGGGCAATGGGCCTAGGGAAAAAGTGATCGCTCTTGGAAGGTGGGGGTGAAAACACAGCAACGAAAAGGATTAAGGGTTAATAATTTACTGCACCCCATATAGCATAAATGTGAATGTTTAACGGGTTTCTGCGATGAAATAAAGCCTAGTTTTTGACATGTCTCAAACAATGTGGAGGCAACAAAAATGTAAAGTGTTTCTTGGCAGGGCACACATGCCCATTTATTATCTTTTCATATAAGTGTACAAGTATCAGTCTCAGAAAATACCAAGCAAGTATCAAAAAAGTTCTCCAACACTACTCCTCATAAATGTATTTCTTGTCCAGCTGTGAAAAAAACTGAAGACTATTCATGAAGAGCTGGCAAAACGATGGTATTATTCTTTGTGTGATTTTAGATTAGTCATTCTGATAAGAGTTCCAATATTTGCCCAAGTATTTTCACATACTGCCAGCTGGGACCAGACTGTTGCTCTCCACTTATAAAGCAATCACTTAAGCAAAACACAGTTATGGTATTAAAAGAAGCAGCTTGGATTATTCTTGGCTTAAAATGTAAGTAATCCTATATGTACTCAACCTTTAAACTCCTGGGTTATGTACAGATTTTCTAAATGTATTTCTCAAATGCCATTTTATTTTGCAATGGGCTGTGTCATCTATCTCTCCAACCACAGCCGCTAGGTTTTGCAATACAAATTTAAAGACAAATTATATTTTAAAAGTTACTTAAAATACTTAAACTGCACATTAGAGAAGATCTGTTGGATCTCCCGACACATCAGTTTTAGTTAAAGGGGTTGTCCGGCCACACAGGGTAAAAATTTTTATAATGCTGCTGCTTCCCTTTCAGTAAGGATAGTAACATACAGCATACAGGGGCTCAAACCGGCAGGCAGATCAGCTGGAATGTCAGTTTCTTACCTTAGAATCTGATCTTCACTGCAGCTTTCAAAGATGGCGCCTCTGTGCTGCCTTCCCACAATGCTCTGCGCTCTCCCTCTTCTGTGTGCGCGCTCCCGATGGTAGTAAGAGACATGAAAAGGCAGGATTTCATGGCCTCCCTCAGCTCACGTCCTAGCCCCGCCCACGACACGCCCACCTCTATTGAACTGCTCTACAGTCTCTCCCCGCCCAGGCCCCGCCCCCTGCTGCATACTATACTCAGAGGGGTTGTAGCCAGGGGACACTTATACACTCATGGTTCAGGATAAAATCCTGGCATGAGTGTAAACAGCAGCTCTATGTATAGGGAATGGAGAGGGGCTGGGGAGAGCCGAGAGAGAACTCTCCTGCAGCCCCCCACTGCAAGGCTACCTACTGCCCCCCCACCCTGCTAAAGTAAAGTAAAACAAAACATTTCCCCACACACACATGCCCTCATAGTGCCCCTCCCACAGCGACCCCCCCCCGACTTCTGTCAGCCGGGTCCCTACTCACACACACACACACACACACACACACACACACACACACACACACAGATCACTGCACCCCCCCCCCCTTGCACACATCCATCCATCCATCTCTCCCTCTCCACCCCCCACCCCCCCCTTCCCCCGGGACTTCTGACAGCCGGGTCTCCAGACACCACGAACACACACACACACACACACACACACACACACACACATCACTGCACCCCCCCCCCCTTGCACACATCCATCCATCCATCCATCTCTCCCTCTCCACCCCACCCTCGCGAGAGCCCGCCCCTCCACTCATTCTTACCTTGGAGATGAACAGCCAGCAGCCACGCCTCCCCTGCAGGCAGAACTGAGCTTCCCTGCGGCTGAAGTTCTTCTGCACATGCGCAGAGCTGTGCTGGAGAAGCGTGTCCCCGTCGTCCCGACAAGAAGAGGACAAGAGACTTGTCGGAACCCATGGCAACCGAGGAGCAACACAGGGGGGGGGCATCCCAAAAGGTAAGTGAATAACTTCTGTTTGCCTAATTTACAATGCACAATGTATATTACAAAGTGCATTGTATTGGGCAAACAGAAGTAATGAGACCTAATGTTTATGGCCGGACAACCCCTTTAATAATTGTACCTCCATAATGTAACAGTTCCAAAGAATCTTTTATTAGAACATTATGTTGTGCCATTCCCATTATTCCTGCCAGAAATCTATGGATAAATGACAAGTGGGTGTTAGCCCTTGGGGAGGAGTGTCCCTGCATAATCTGGTACTAGAGATGAGCGAGCATACAAATGCTCGGGTCCGCGTTATTCAAGTCGAGCTTTTCGTAAAATTCGAGAGCTCTATTCGAGTAACGAACCCCGTTGACTACAATTGGAGACTCGAGCATTTTTGTATGTGGGATGCTGGGTGTCATTTTTTTCCCCCTAGTCTCTCTCTCTCTCTCTCTCTCTCGCCAGCCAGCCAGCCAATTTTGCCAATGACGCGCGCTGCGGCAGGAACGGGCAAAAACAGGCAACTCACAGTGGGGAGGAGCCAAAAACTGGGGGGGGGGTGAACATGGGTTGATGCTCGTTCAAGTAACGAGCACCATTGTGTACGCTAATGCTCGAACGAGCATCAAGCTCGGCAGAGTATGTTCGCTCAACTCTATCTGGTACGGTCTGATCACTGTAGACAATATCAGAATGAATAGGGAACCACCCCTTTGACGAGATGGAAATAGTAGCCCTTAAATGTTAATTATTTGTTAAATTTCTAGGAAGACGAGAACTAAAAAAGATGCCCCAGAATTATTTTCTCATAGCGAATACAAGTATTCACTAAAACAGACAGGACAAGAAATCCCATGAGATAATGTCAGCAAGACTGGCTGTATAGCTCTACCGCCGCGACCCTACTGCATCTATGCCCCCATGTTTTTTTCCACATTCACCATCTTTTGTCTGGAAGGGCTCTTCTTAGGTTCTGCTCTCTCAATGTGTCAAATGGGCAATCCTACTGTTCACTATCATGTGTGATGTCAGACTCTCAATCAAGTCTAATGCCACCTATTGGCAGTGAATGATTGGGGCAACCCAGGTGACACATCGGCAGTGGCGGGAGTGAGAACCAAGAAAAGCTTTCTGAGGTAAATGGAGGGGAGTATGAAAAAGAAAAATGGGATAAAGACAGCAGGATCATAGTTGTAGAGTAATGCAGCTAGCCCCACTGACTATCCCACGACAGGTCCTTTTTAAAGAGGAACTACACTTATAAGAAGCTTCTGACATGTTAATACACCCAGCAATCGCTAAAATGAATGGGCAGAAATGCTGACCTGAGAGCTGTGCTCCCTCAGCTGTCATAGTTACTTGTCGAATTCCATCAACAGCTGAAGATGGACACATAGAACTCTATGCATCCATCTTTAACTGCAGAGAAGAGCCGGCAAGCAGATAGGACAGCTGAAGGGGCACAGTGCTTGGGTGAGCACGCCTGAAATTGTGTGTGTCAGGGATTGCCCAGATAGGTTGGGGTAGCGCATTCCAGAGGACTGGTGCTGCTCTGAAGAGGTCTTGGAGGCGGGAATGAGAGATTCGAATTAAAGGGGCACTTAATCTGATTTTGTTAGCGGTGTGGAAGTCGCAGGCATAGTGGTAGATTGAGATGAGAGAGGCAATGTAGGGTGGAGCGTTGCTGTGGAGGGCTTTGTGGATGGAGGTTGTGAGTTTAAATTGAATTTCACAGGGCAGAGGCGTCTGAGTAGCGGCTAGACAGGAAGATGAGCCTGGATGCTGCATTCAGAATGGATTGGAGAGGGGATAGTCTGGCGTGGGGAGGCTGATCAGCAGTGAGTTGCAATAATCAAGCCAAAAGTGGATGAGGGAAACAGTGAGCGCTTTTGGCGTGTCCACGGTGAGAAGGGGGTGGGTTCTTGAAATGTTCTTGACGTGCAGCTATGTTCGGGCGAGAAATTGGATATAGGGGGTAAAGGAGAGATCGGATTTGAATATAATCCCAAGACAGCAGGCGTGCCATCTAGGAGTTATGGTAGTGCCACACACTGAGATGCAGATATCAGGATGCGGTCAATTGGAAGAGGGCCGAAACATGGGTAGGTCAGTTTTTGAGAAGTTCAGTTTTAGGTAGAGAGAAAGGACATAATGTTAGAGACAGTGGACAGTGGCGTTCTGAAGGAATGGTACTGTGATGTCACGGGAAGAGGTGTATAGCTGGGTGTCGTCAGCATAGAGATGGTACTGAAAGCCCAAATTCCTGATGGTTTGTCCAATAGGGGTTGTGTAAATGGAGAAGAGGGGGCCGAGGACAGAGCCCAGGGGACCCCAACAGCAAGGAGAAGAGGAGGGGAGGTAAAGCTAGCGGAAGAGACACTAAATGAGGGGTCAGATAGGTAGGAGGAGAACCAGGAAAGAGCAGTGTCCTTTAGGCCGATGGAGCGAAGCACGTTGAGTTTTTGGTCAACAGTGTCAAATGCTACGGAGAGGTTGAAATGGATCAATAAGAAGTAGTCGCCCCTCGATTTGGCTGTCAGAAGACCGTTTGACGCTTTTGTAAGGGCGGTTTCTGTCGAGTGTAGAGGGCGGAGGCTGGACTGTAGGGGGTCAAGAAGTGCGTTTTCTGATAGATTGCTTATAAGGCGGGAGTAAACCAGGCGTTCTAATAGTTAGGAGATAAAGGGGACATTTGATATGGGTCAGTAGTTGGCAGCATCAGTCAAGTCAAGAGTTGGTTTCTTTAGCAGTGGGGATAGGATAGCATGTTTGAATGAGGAGGGGAAAATGCCAGAGGTCAGAGAGAGGTTGAATATGGTGGTGAGGTGGGAGATGATGATCGGGAAGAGTGACTGGAGGAGGTGTGAGGCAAAAGGGTCGCTAGCGAAGGTGGTGGGGCACGCAGAGGAAAGCAATCTGGAGACTTCTTTCTCTGTCATTGGTCTGAGTACACACACTGAGCAGGAGCTAGATGCAGTATTTATGAGACTAGGGGTGGGGCTAGTCTGGGATTGTGAGGTAATTTTCTGCAGGATGTCGTCAATTTTCTTTTTGAAGTAAGCAGCCAGCTCTTCAGCACTGGGATCCGTCACTGGGGGCTGCAATTTTGGGCTGAGAAGGGAGTGAAAAGTGTCAAAGAGTTGTTTGGGGTTGTGAAATAGTGAAGAGACCAGAGAGGTGAAGCAGATGTGTTTGGCATTGTGGAGTGCTAGGTTGTAGGTTCTGTGCATGAATTTAAAAATGGAGAAAGTCTGCGGACTTTTGCGACTTTCTCCACAGCCATTCAGCACAACTAGAGCATCGCCGGATGAAGCACGTTTGAGGTGTGAGCCAGAATTGCTGCAATCTGCATCGGAACAGCTTGAGGGGGTGGGGGGGGGGCATGTTTAAGAGTGGTGTTGTAATGGGTGGCAGCCAGGTTGGGGCAGGACAGTAGAAAGATAGGGGAGAGAAGACTGTAGGGACTCAGCAAAGTTAATAACTTGCAAAAATTATATAGACCTAAAAGGGGTATTCCAGTTTTAGTGAGTTATTTTTTGCTTAAGGAATTAAGTAATGCAATTTTCCAATGAACCTTCCATGTTAATGGATTTAATGATCTCTGTACCGGTGTTCATCACATGAGCAGGACAGAGTTTTTTTATCCACTGAAAGTAAACAAGAAGGTTCCTACTAAATGACAGCCAGCAGAGCTCTGGAAAGCCATGAGAAATTAAAACAGTAGTATACGAAATTCTAGAAAACTTTTTAGAACATAAAAACTCTGCTGCAACCAGAATATGCCTCAGCTGCCCACCCACCAAAAAATTCAATACTGAATAATATTCGAATGTGTATGGATGCAGCCCGGGAGTCCCCTGATAGCCACCGTCAAGGGAAGCAATGATCAGGCAAGCTGAATTTCAATATACCCATTTCTTTGTTCCCCTATGAAATTAGCCAGTGGTGTATTACAAGCGGCATTTTCAGCCTGTCCCCATTTAAAAAATTATACATGCTTAGTTGATTAGGAACATGTTTTTAGGGGTGTCAGATGAAAATGCAATTACAGAATTTTAAAATAAATGGGTATCTAATGGGTATGGATGGTTTTAGAGAAAACTTTAAAAAAAAATACTGTTAACAGGGTTGCATTAGGACAATCCTATATATTCTAAAAGCAAATCTCGAAACTTGCAAATTCAGCAACCAATGCATTCTAATGGGCCGCTAAATATTAAATCAGCTCTCCTTGAAATGATGCAAGCCCGCTTACACAAAACAGCAATACTGGAACTGACCAAACCCATATCCACAAGGGAAGCCCACTTATCAAACAGATATTTTATGGAACAAATCACATAATATTTTTCCACAAAAAATGCTAAATAGTTTGAATAATGTATTTCAGGTGTTTCACTGGATGCCCTCAGGTTACAAACTGTCCTTTGCGATGTTTCCCTTTCCTTTAAATACTGTAATTGCATGCATCAATTACAAGGAAATAACTTGTTCTAGACAAGGGAACAAATTGGGAATAGTAATGATCATATGATCTCATTGAATGCTGCTTTCCAAAAACAATATGGTATGCAATGAATTTATTAAAGAACGGATTTCACTCTCACTTATGTCTAGAAAACCACGAAAGAGAAAGGCTTTCTTATATCTGTAGGACTAAAGATAGAAAAAAACTGTATCTCAATCCTTACTACAGTAAAGGATTACAAGTTCACATTTTAGAACGTTTGCAGGACTTCAGTACTGATGGTCTCTTAGGGCTCATGTCCACGGGCAAAATATGATTTAGGATCCGCAGCGGATTACCTGCACGCGGATCCGCACCCCAGAGGGATGCATTGACCACCCGCGGGTAGATAAATAGGCCTCATGTCCACGGGCCCACGCATGGATTCAGCATGGGAAATACCGCACAGAATCCACCTGTGCCCACAGCCGGCGACCCTGCGTACCGGTCTGTGTCTTGAAGTTCTGGACTGCGGATGTGTGCGGAAGTACCGGCTGGCACACATGCGTAGTAGAGATTGTTTTTTTAATCTCCTGGTCTTTCTGCAGAATTCACAGCCCATTCGCAGAATGGACGGCTTCTAACTACGTCAATGGAAAGCTTTCTTTGGACCACCAAATATGAGGATTTTATTATTGTTTTCCATTCAGGTATTTCAACCCATATTGGTTCACATTTTCCAGTAACTCAGCCTCTAGTTTGTGCAAACTCAGGCTGTTGAAGATGGCATCCCAGATCGTTCCATACATGTTCTGTGGCCTTCCCCTACAATAAAAGTGTGCAATGTTGTGGAGACATACCACTACTAGGGGTGACAGACTGTATGCAATGCCCTCCAGACCATCACATCAGCAGTGGGGACAGTGTGCCGCTCCACAGTCAGGGTAGGATTGAGGTGCTCACCCCTAGGTCTTCAGATATGAACACGGCCATCATCAGTGCCTAAACTAAACCTGGATTTGTCGCTGAAGACAACCCAGTTCCACTCCGTAGCATTCCAGGTTCGTCATTCATGACACTACTGCGAATGTAGTCAACGGTGGGTGTCAAAGGCAGTACACATAATGGGTGCCGTGAAACCAAATGTCCTTCAGCCATGCACCTGGACATGGTTCCGACACAGAGGCCTGTAATGATGGTGCCACCTGTCTCTGGATGGTAGACAATGAAACAGTTGGAGTGCTCGTGCTTGTCAAACGATCAGATCATCATCTCCATTAGTGTTGAGGGCATCCTGAGGCCAGTCTTCTTGTGTGCATGCTCTCATGCATTTCACTGGTCCGAAGACCTCCAAACAGTCTGGTCGGGCAATTTGTCGAAACAACCATCCAGATTCTCGGATTCCAATAATGCGCTCCCTCTCAAACTCTGTTAACTGGGTGAAAATGCTTTGATTGCTTCATAGAGGCGTCTACTAGTCAACAAGCTTTACACAAGAGGAAAAAGAGGTCACTACTAGAGATGAGCGAGCACCAAAATGCTCGGGTGCTCGTTACTCGGGACGAAAGTTTCGCGTTGCTCGAGGGTTCGTTTCGAATAACGAACCCCATTGAAGTCATGGGCGACCCGAGCATTTTAGTATATCGCCGATGCTCGCTAAGGTTTCCATTTGTGAAAATCTGGGCAATTCAAGAAAGTGATGGGAATGACACAGCAACGGATAGGGCAGGCGAGGGGCTACATGTTGGGCTGCATCTCAAGTTCCCAGGTCCCACTATTAAGCCACAATAGCGGCAAGAGTGCCCCCCCCCTCCCAACAATTTTTACTTCTGAAAAGCCCTCATTAGCAATGCATACCTTAGCTAAGCACCACACTACCTCCAACAAAGCACAATCACTGCCTGCATGACACTCCGCTGCCACTTCTCCTGGGTTACATGCTGCCCAACCCCCCCCCCCCTGCACGACCCAGTGTCCACAGCGCACACCAAATTGTCCCTGCGCAGCCTTCAGCTGCCCTCATGCCACACCACACTCATGTCTATTTATAAGTGCGTCTGCCATGAGGAGGAACCGCAGGCACACACTGCAGAGGGTTGGCATGGCTAGGCAGCGACCCTCTTTAAAAGGGGCAGGGCGATAGCCCACAATGCTGTACAGAAGCAATGAGAAATATAATCCTGTGCCACCGCCATCAGGAGCTGCACACGTGGGCATAGCAATGGGGAACCTATGTGCCACACACTATTCATTCTGTCAAGGTGTCTGCATGCCCCAGTCAGACCGCGTTTTTTTATAAATAGTCACAGGCAGGTACAACTGGGAATCCCCAACTCCGCAATGGGAATTCCGTGTGCACCCACAGCATGGGTGGCTCCCTGGAACCCACCGGCTGTACATAAATGTATCCCATTGCAGTGCCCTGGACAGCAGAGCTAACGTCAGATTAAATGCAGGTGGGCTTCGGCCCAAACTGCATGCCCCAACCTGACCGGGCTTTTTAATTCATAGACACAGGCAGGTACAACTCCATATTGTGAAGTCCCTGTGGACCGACAGCATGGGTGGGTGCCAGGAAGCCACCGGCGGCACATAAATATATCCCATAGCATTGCCCATCACAGCTGAGGTAATGTCATGTTTAATGCAGGTGGGCTTCGGCCCACACTGCATGCCCCAGTCAGACTGGGTTCTTTAGAAGTGGACACATGTAGTTACAACTCCCTGTGCAACCACAGCATGGGTGGGTGCCAGGAAGCCACCGGCGGTACATAAATATATCCCATTGCATTGCCCATCACAGCTGAGGTAATGTCAGGTTTAATGCAGGTGGGCTTCGGGCCACACTGCATGCCCCAGTCAGACTGGGGTTCTTTAGAAGTGGACACATGTAGTTACAACTCCGTGTGGACCGACAGCATGGGTGGCTCCCTGGAACCCACCGGCGGTACATAAATATATTCCATTGCAGTGCCCAGCACAGCTGATGTAACGTCAGCTGTAATGCAGGTGGGCAAAAAATTAATTGGATTACACTGTAGGCGAGGGCCCCAAAAAATTGGTGTACCAACAGTACTAATGTACCTCAGAAAAATTGCCCATGCCCAACCAAGAGGGCAGGTGAAACCCATTAATCGCTTTGGTTAATGTGGCTTAATTTGTAACTAGGCCTGGAGGCAGCCCAGTTAAAATAAAAATTGGTTCAGGTGCAAGTTTCAACGCTTTAATGAGCATTGAAACGTATAAAAATTGTTTAGAAAAATTATATGACTGAGCCTTGTGGGCCTAAGAAAAATTGCCTGTTCGGCGTGATTACGTGAGGTTTCAGGAGGAGGAGCAGGAGGAGGAGGAATATTATACACAGATTGATGAAGCAAAAATGTCCCCGTTTTTGATGGTGATAGAGAACAATGCTTCCATCCGCGGGTGCAGCCTACGTATTGCTTAGGTATCGCTGCTGTCCGCTGGTGAAGAAGAGAAGTCTGGGGAAATCCAGGCTTTGTTCATCTTGATGAGTGTTAGCCTGTCGGCACTGTCGGTTGACAGGTGGGTACGCTTATCCGTGATGATTCCCCCAGCTGCACTAAACACCCTCTCTGACAAGACGCTATCCGCAGGACAAGCAAGCACCTCCAGGGCATACAGCGCGAGTTCAGGCCACGTGTCCAGCTTCGACACCCAGTAGTTGTAGGGGGCAGAGGCGTCACCGAGGACGGTCGTACGATCTGCTACGTACTCCCTCACCATCCTTTTACAGTGCTCCCGCCAACTCAGCCTTGACTGGGGAGCGGTGACACAGTCTTGCTGGGGAGCCATAAAGCTGGCAAAGGCCTTGGATAATGTTCCCCTGCCTGCGCTGTACATGCTGCCTGATCTCTGCGCCTCCCCTGCTACCTGGCCTTCGGAACTGAGCCTTCTGCCACTAGCGCTGTCAGATGGGAATGTTACCATCAGTTTGTCCGCCAGGGTCCTGTGGTATAGCATCACTCTCGAACCCCTTTCCTCTTCGGGTATGAGAGTGGAAAGGTTCTCCTTATACCGTGGGTCGAGCAGTGTGTACACCCAGTAATCCGTAGTGGCCAGAATGCGTGTAACGCGAGGGTCACGAGAAAGGCATCCTAACATGAAGTCAGCCATGTGTGCCAGGGTACCTGTACGCAACACATGGCTGTCCTCACTAGGAAGATCACTTTCAGGATCCTCCTCCTCCTCCTCCTCAGGCCATACACGCTGAAAGGATGACAGGCAAGCAGCATGGGTACCCTCAGCAGTGGGCCAAGCGGTCTCTTCCCCCTCCTCCTCATGCTCCTCCCCCTCCTCCTCCTTAATGGGCTGAGATATAGACATGAGGGTGCTCTGACTATCCAGCGACATACTGTCTTCCCCCGCCTCCGTTTCCGAGTGCAAAGCGTCTGCCTTTATGCTTTGCAGGGAACTTCTCAAGAGGCATAGCAGAGGAATGGTGACGCTAATGATTGCAGCATCCACGCTCACCATCTGGGTAGACTCCTCAAAGTTTCCAAGGACCTGGCAGATGGCTGCCAACCAGGCCCACTCTTCTGTAAAGAATTGAGAAGGCTGACTCCCACTACGCCGCCCATGTTGGAGTTGGTATTCCACTATAGCTCTACGCTGCTCATAGAGTCTGGCCAACATGTGGAGCGTAGCGTTCCACCGTGTGGGCACGTCGCACAGCAGTCGGTGCACTGGCAGATTAAACCGATGTTGCAGGGTCCGCAGGGTGGCAGCGTCCGTCTTGGACTTGCAGAAATGTGCGCTGACCCGGCGCACCTTTCCGAGCAGGTATGACAAGTGTGGGTAGCTTTTCAGAAAGCGCTGAACCACCAAATTAAAGACATGGGCCAGGCATGGCACGTGCGTGAGGCTGCCGAGCTGCAGAGCCGCCACCAGGTTACGGCCGTTGTCACACACAACCATGCCCGGTTGGAGGCTCAGCGGCGAAAGCCAGAGGTCGGTCTGCTCTTTCAGACCCTGCAGCAGTTCGTGGGCCGTGTGCCTCTTCTCTCCTAAGCTGAGTAGTTTCAGCACGGCCTGCTGACGCTTGCCCACCGCTGTGCTGCCACGCCGCGCGACAGCGACTGCTGGCGACGTGCTGCTGCTGCTGACACATCTTGATTGCGAGACAGAGGTTGCGCTGGAGGAGGAGGGTGGTTTAGTGGAGGAAGCATACACCGCCGCAGATACCAGCACCGAGCTGGGGCCCGCAATTCTGGGGGTGGGTAGGACGTGAGCGGTTCCAGGCTCTGACTCGGTCCCAGCCTCCACTAAATTCACCCAATGTGCCGTCAGGGAGATATAGTGGCCCTGCCCGCCTGTGCTTGTCCACGTGTCCGTTGTTAAGTGGACCTTGGCAGTAACCGCGTTGGTGAGGGCGCGTACAATGTTGCAGGAGACGTGGTCGTGCAGGGCTGGGACAGCACATCGGGAAAAGTAGTGGCAACTGGGAACCGAGTAGCGCGGGGCCGCCGCTGCCATCATGCTTTTGAAAGCCTCCGTTTCCACAAGCCTATACGGCAGCATCTCCAGGCTGATCAATTTGGCAATGTGCACGTTTAACGCTTGAGTAGCGGGTGCCTGGCGGCGTACTTGCGCTCAAACAGTGGCGCTAGCGACGTCTGGACGCTGCGCTGAGAGACATTGCTGGATGGGGCCGAGGACAGCGGAGGTGAGGGTGTGGGTGCAGGCCAGGAGACGGTAGTGCCTGTGTCCTGAGAGGGGGGTTGGATCTCAGTGGCAGGTTGGGGCACAGGGGGAGAGGCAGTGGTGCAAACCGGAGGCGGTGAACGGCCTTCGTCCCACCTTGTGGGGTGCTTGGCCATCATATGCCTGCGCATGCTGGTGGTGGTGGCTCCCCAGCTGATCTTGGCGCGACAAAGGTTGCACACCACTGTTCGTCGGTCGTCAGGCGTCTCTGTGAAAAACTGCCACACCGTAGAGCACCTTGACCTCTGCAGGGTGGCATAGCGCGAGGGGGCGCTTTGGGAAACAGTTGGTGGATTATTCGGTCTGGCCCTGCCTCTACCCCTGGCCACCGCACTGGCTCGGCCTGTGCCCACACCCTGACTTGGGCCTCCGCGTCCTCGCCCGCGTCCACGTCCTCTAGGCCTACCCCTACCCCTCAGCATGCTGTATTACCAGCAGTGCAGAAACAGAACGCTGTAATTAAATGTGCCACTTATTGGCCTGTGGTTGGAGGCTGACTTCGCTTACGGAACGCACAGCAGAGCCAGGAAATAAATTTTGCGCAAGCCTGCTGTAACACTTAGCTGGCTGCGTATGAATTAGGACAACTACCCCCAGCACAGACCCAGTACACTGAGGACGGTCACAGGCAGCCCAAATAGATTTATTTTCCCAAATGTTTTTGGAAAGGCCCACTGCCTATATACACTGTATATGTCTTCTCTCTCTGCGTCACCACTACTGGCCCTGGAGTATGTAAAATAACTGCAGACTGTTGCACTGTGGACTATAATACAGCGGTGATGTAACAGCCAACACAGAGCCAGGAAATAATTTTGCGCAAGCCTGCTGTAACACTTATCTGGCTGCGTATGAATTAGGACAACTACCCCCAGCACAGACCCAGTACACTGAGGACACTCACAGGCAGCCCAAATAGATTTTTTTTTCCCAAATGTTTTTGGAAAGGCCCACTGCCTATATTCAATAAATAGGTCTTCTGTCCCTGCCTCACCACCACTACTGGCCCTGGAGTATGTATAATTACTGCAGGGCGCAATGCTCTGCACGGCCGATATACAAAAAAAAAAAAAATGTGCAACACTGCAAAAAGCAGCCTCCACACTACTGCACACGGTTAGATGTGGCCCTAAGAAGGACCGTTGGGGTTCTTGAAGCCTAAAATACTCCTAACACTCTCCCTATAGCAACTCCAGCAAGACAGCACTTTCCCTGATCTCTGTCAGAACGCATTTGTGGCGAGCCGCGGGAGGGGCCGATTTATATACTCGGGTGACACCTGATCTCGCCAGCCACTCACTGTAGGGGGGTGGTATAGGGCTTGAACGTCGCAGGGGGAAGTTGTAATGCCTTCCCTGTCTTTCTATTGGCCAGAAAAGCCCGCTAACGTCTCAGAGATGAAAGTGAAAGTAACTCGAACCTCGCGTGGTACTCGTTACGAGTAATGAGCATCTCGAACACGCTAATACTCGAACGAGTATCAAGCTCGGACGAGTACGTTCTCTCATCTCTAGTCACTACATACAAGTAGAACCATTTTATAGGTCAGTTAATACAAAAATAAAGAAAACAAAAACAACAGAAAAAGTAATGTTAGGCGATCTCATAAAGACAGGTCAGGAGCCCGCGGCGTAATCCTGCCCTGACCGCGGCCAGCGACCCTGTGTACCTGTCTGCTTTCTTCTTTTTTCTGTATTGCAGATGCCTTCGCACTACAATTTTTTTTTCAAAAAAAAATCAGATTTTCCCGCTCTTTCGCTAGGCGATGATGCGGGTACCTGTGTTTCAATGGAAGCCATCTGTGCGGAATCTGCACAAAAATAGAACATGCTGTGACTTTATTTCCGCAAGCGGAAATCACAATCGATGTCTACTCATGTGAGCGGACATGAAAATGTTCTATTCTTGCAATGGATGCGGAATACCACGGATCGTCCACGCAGCTGACAATCGCGGATTAAGGAATTCAAATCTGGTCGTGTAACACCAGCCTTAGGCAGCTTTCACACCTGCGTTGGTGTCAGTTCAAGGCTTCAGTCTCTCTTCTCGGTTTTTGGAGAAGAGAAAATGAAAAAAATGGATGTTTTTTTTCCATTGATTTCAATGGGGTTCCACAAGACGTAAAGCAAACGAAAAAGGCTTCCGTTTGCTTCCATTCCACCAAGTTTCCGTTTTTTGAGGACGGAAAAATAACGCTGCAGACTGCGCTATTTTACTATCCAACCTGACAGACTGGAAGCAAACGGAAGCCTATCTCTTTTTTTGAAAGCACATTGAAATCAATGGGGAAAGAAACAGATCAGTTTTTTTAGTTGATCTCAATTTCTCACCTCCAAAGATTGGGCTCGGTCACACTGATTACAGCGATATGTCTGCTGTGTGTGTTCAGGAGTGAACGGCTGCTGTTTACCTTGAATAGCTCAAGAATGCACACGGGACAATTATCATTCAAATTCACACAGGAGTGCGGGAATTTGAACGATAATTGTCCTGTGTTAAACGTTTATGGGACTCCTAAGAATAGACAGATTCCCTTTAACTTGTATTTTGCACCAAGGCATAATGTTATTTACAAAGTGTCTTAGCTAGTTTATTAACCCCCTTAGTGACCACCAATACACCATTTTATGGCGGTCACTAATGGGGTTTACACCCGCACAAACATCTTTTTAAAGCTGCAGATTGGGTGAATGCTGACAGCCAGGCTCCTGCTTTAACAGACAAGAATGGAGATACCTCAGATCCTGGCAGTTTAACCCTTTACATGTCACAATAAATAGCGACTGCAGCATGTAAGTAGATGACAAGGGGAAGGAGGCTCTGTCACCCATCAGCACTTCACAGTGTAATCATAAGCCACCAACTGGGTCCTAAGGCAGCTGAACAAAGGTCTCCACGCCTGCCATCTATCTCAGCCTATTAGGCCCCACCTTCCACAGAGTTTAATAGGCGGATGTTATAGGCATAGCAGAGTGCACTACATAAGTAATGCAGTGTACTAGCTTAGTGATCGAATGATCACATCTTAAAGTCCCTTTCATAGACTAAAAAATAAATAGGGTAAAAAAAAGTTCAGTAAAGTTTAATTTTACATTTAGATTTATATGTTCCATATTTTAAAAATTTCTTATGCATATGACCCCATTCAAAAGAATGGGGTTCATATTAGTGGGAGATTTGTGCATCTCACAGTGCAAGAATCTCGCCCGTATGAAGCCGGCCTTAGCAGTGTACGCGTGTATAAACTGCAGCAGATTTCACCAATAGCTCTACTTGCAGCTCTCTGTGTGTGTTTTTACCTCCGCCTCCTCTCTGCATGCAGCTCAATGAGCACTGATGTCTCCTCCACTGCTGTTCTTCAGCTAGGGGGAAGGGAAACCGCACTTCAGGGGGATTTTTCAGCATAAAAACATCATTTTAAGTAAGTAAAATAAGGGTGGTTTCACACCGGTGCCCAGGGGTCTGCTTGCCTGCTCCATTTGGGGAATCCCCGTGGCAAAATAGTTCCATCTCAGGATGGAACCAAACAGACACCATTGTCTATAATGGGTTCCGTTCGGTTTCCACTAAGCTGCCCGGCATTTAGACGGAAGAGAAAGAGCAGCATTTTCTCTTTTGGTATTTTGAGCCAAATCTGTAACGGAACCTCCGACTGCAGGTTACAACACAGATGTGAAACCGGCCTAAATAGCAGTTTTGCTGATTTTCACACTGGTTATCATATCAGCACAAGTGGTTTGAAAAGTTAGTGACCCTTTAGGTCTCAAGTTAAACATTGCTACCTGTGTACATTCCTCCCCTTGACAGGCGCCATTGTCACAAGATAACCAATCGTAATCACGTATCCTGTTTTAACGTTATGGCTGATCGGTGGACTGCCATTGACCTGTGTCAGCGTAACTTGCTGCTAAGGACACCAGGCAAGGACCTCTATATTCACCTTTACTGCACAAGCTCCGGTCCTATGCACAGAAAGTCACTCTCCAACTTACAGACAAAGCAAGTACATAAATATATCAGTTATCTGCTTGTTTTTTTAAGGTTTTTTTTTTCTTATTTTGCATTAACCTTTTCAGTGATTAGCAGTTTTCCATAGTTATGGTTTCAAGTACCAATATTTCCACTTCACAATAAGAACAAGTTGACTTGAGATAGTACAGTGCTGGAAACAGAAGACATAGAAGGAAATTTCCTAAGCCCAGCATTTCCTGCACCGGACTTAGTATAATTTCGCCCAGCGCATGGCGCACCGGATATACTAATAGGCAGACAGCTCTTCATGCATTCAGCGCGTTGCCAGCTCCTCCTGACCAGGTGCACATACCTGGCATAATTTACGCCAACTTCTCGCGTAAATTATGCCTATATCTACAGGTAAGTCTGGGTAGACCACACACCCTCCTGAAAAGATGTGCCGACTTTTGGGGGGAAAAAATATGTCGGGGCAGAAAGAAGAGAAGTCGCAAATTATTTTTTTTTAGAGTTTCTGGTGTACAGTTATTTGCAAATGTCGCCAATGGTGTTAAAGGTGTTTTGCTATGAAGACATAAGCTGTTCATATGCCATATTGGGGCATATGACCATCATAGCGTAGTTCTTGTCCTGACAGATTTTCTGTTGCCCTGTTTTTAGACGATGGCCATTCATTTGCTGCAGAGGGAATATCAAGCTGGCAAGATTAGTAGTTTGACGTGGGTGCAGAGAGCAAGACTTGTGGCCATTGGCTAAGCCCTGCATTCTCTAAAGGGTTGCACATCTTGGCACAACCCCTTAAGAGGGGTTCTGTCAATAGAAGAAAAAGAAAATCTATACTTGCCTATCCCTCCCCAGGCAGTCTTCTTACCACATCTTCACCTCGCTGATCATCTCCTGGCTCCTCCAGTCCCCCGGGTAACATCACCTCCAGCCGTCCGGATCCTCCTCTTCCTGTTATGTAGCGTACATGGATGGCATACTGCTTCCTGCAGATCCGTGTATGCTACGTCACTAGCGAGATCCTGCTTGCTAAAGCAGGCTGCCAAGGATTCGCCGTTCCCTGCTGGGCAGTGAACGTGACATCACTAGTGACCAGGCACACTGACCTGCAGGAAGCAGAATGCCAGCAATGGACGCTGCGTCACAGGAAAAAGAGGATCCGGAAGGCTTGAGGGGAGGTGACCAGGGGGACTGAAGGAGACGGGAAAAGATCGCCAAGGTGAGGATCTGGAAAGTTGACTGCCTGGGGAGGAATAGGCAAGTATCGCATTTTTTTTCATTTATGTTTTTAATAACACAACCTCTTTAAAGCGAGATTTTGGTGAAACTACTCTTGCAATTTTATTTACAATATACTGAAAGGAAATACAAATCAGTACCAAGGGTCAAGTTAGTAGACCCCAAGCGTTTACCTCATTTCGGCATGGAATAAGTACCTAATTTAATGTAATCATGGATTACATCAATTTCACACCCAAACATTCTCCTGCTCTGATATAATATACGTTACTAACACAAGGATCTTAAACTCCAGTGAGTCACCAACAACATTAAAAACTCAGCCTCCATCATACACACTGGGAACAGCAGGAGGAAATTGAAAAGTACACATGCTGCTCGCGACTCGGCCAAAGCAAGTACTTCAATGCCGTTTAAGATCTAATTAATGATATTAGTAGTTATGACCAGCCAGATTATGCAGTTTCCTCTTGCAGAATGTCAAAGTCAAAACTGACATCTAGTCGGTTGTGGATAGGCTTGTGCAACAATAAAAGAGATCTCCTCTTAGGTCAGGCTGGAATCACGTTTCTGCCAGTCTTTCCAGCCAAACACAGAGTGGATACAAAGGACAGCAGATTTATCAGGCTTTCCTTCACATTTTTCCTTTTATTTGGAGCCACTCCTGTGTTTGGCTCAAGAAACTGCATGTGTGAATTCAGCTGTATAGAGTTGTTCTTTAACCCTTAACATTACCACTGCTGGGAATGTCTACTGCATGGCCTTTGAACTGCTGAAGGCGTCATAAATGACTCCTACGGGGTCCTAGTGTTCAAGGCCAGCAATTTCTCACATTTTCCATGACATTTTTTGATCCCCATTTTTCAATAGCTATAACTTTATTTTTCTGTCAACATAGCTGCATTTTTAATAGTGTTATTTAATGTACCATATAATGCATTGAAAAACTTAGTGAAATAGAAAACAAATCCACCATTGCGCAATTGTCATTTGGGTTTCTGTTTTTCCAGCGTTCACGGTGCAGCAAAGATTGTATCTTTACTATCTTTAACATGTGACAATACCATACGGATGGCCGGGCCTGCATTTGCCATCGCAAATCGCCTGAAGCCGTATGCGCACCATTTGGGTTCAACAGGCCGGTGCTGCAGTGCCATAGGTCTGGGGAGCATCTTCCTGGCATGGCCTAGGACTGTTGGCCATCACACCACAATCCTTTAATGGTGAACACTACAGGGAACTGTTAGGTGATCATCTGCACACTTAGCTTCAGGACGTCTTTCCCGACCATGGTGCCTTCTTTCAAGATGACAAATCTTTGGGTCATCAAGCTCGGATCACTAAGGAGTGGTTGGAGTTACACAATCTATTCTTCACACTGCCTTAATCCCTTTGATCATGTTTGGGATATGATGCAAAGGGCTGTGAGATATGCTCCTGCTGATCTGCAAAATGTGCACCAACTGATGGGGCTGTTGCAGCAGGTATGGTTCGAGGTGAGTAAGGAGGTTGTTCACCACCTTGTGGAATCTGTTCCCCAATGCCTTAAAAGCTGCGATCGACCAAAAAGGTTCCGCAATACAAATCCGGCTGTGTGCAGGCAGCCATAAATAGGCATATTGGCGGTCACTAAGGGGTTAAAATTCTGCTCACACATCCATCTTATATCAGTGCTGTATTTCAAACAGTAGAATGGTATAGTCCATGGACTAGTCTATGCACAGTAATGGATGTCTCTCATGTGACCCCTGGTATTCACTGATCATGTATCTAATAGATACCTGACCAGAGGCAATTGAATACTAGGAGTCATATGCAATGATTGGTGGGTGTCATAACTGATGTCCATTACTATGGACAGACTAGTCTGAGAACTATACCATTATACTGTGCAAATAGGGGCCACTACGTTGGTATAAAGCAGGTATGTTAGCAGAATGTTAAATACATTTACAGGGTGTCTCACAAGTGTGGGCAAATCCACATAGAAGAATATGGTTTGGCAGACAGTGGTCCAATTTTGCATACAAGGAAAGATGAAACCAGTTAGGCCATATTACCAACATAACAGCCATTTTGAACGCCACCATCTTGGATTGAACTCTAATTTTTCTAATGGAAAGGTAGGTGTGTGATATTTCAAACTGACAAAGGGTTTCATAAAAACAAAAAAAACAATGGCGTACTTTCTTTTAACAAAACTTTATTTGTTCTCCTGTTAACATTGTGATTTTTCTTCATTACAGGCAATGTGAATGATGGTGTTATTTCAAGCGGAACGTGTTGAGATCATTCGTATGTCAGATGAATGAAGCACACGTGTTATTGCAGCAGAATTCAATCAATGCCATGCAACCAGACCTCCCAATATCCACAGAGCAGTTGCCTAACTTCTTTCATAGTCCGAGAAACAGGTTCTGTTGCTGATAAACCAAAATGTAGGGTTAGCCATGCTTCCATACAGCGAGTTTTGCCTAAGCATCAATGGCATCCTTATAAATTGCAGATGCTGCAACACCCGACGGAGGGAACCCAGACTATCTGAGAGAACGTTCAGAACCCCATCAGGTGCGGTTCAGTGATGAATGGTGAGCTCAACAATTACGGATACTGGTCAGAAACAAACCCTCACTGAGCTGATCCATCTAACATAGTTGCCTTCCCTAAAGTGATGGTATGGTGTATGGGGTAGCCGAATTGTAGGCCCTTTTTCTTCATTGAGAGAACAAACATTAAGAGCATAAAGGTCCACAAGGTTGTTAGATGAAAACAGGTTTCCTTCATTGCTGTCAGAAGACGTAACATTTCCAGAATTCTTCAACAAGATGGTGCCCCGCCTCATTATGGAGGAGTTGTCAGAGACCATATTGATGTGCAGTTTCCCCAAAAGTAGATTGGTTGTAGGGTTCGAGTTGAGTTGCCACCAAGTTCTCCTGAGTTGACCCCTTTGGATTTCTGTCTCTGGCGTCATGTCAAAGCACTAGTTTACTCCACGATAGGGAATGTTGCGCATCTGAAACACAGAATTGTTGGTGCTTGTGCTAGCATTCAGCCTGATCTTTTGAAGAGCGTTCATCATGAATGGATGAAAAGGATAGGGTTAACACTTGGAAGCATTTCAAAAACATTCTGTGAAGATTATGCTCAATTTTCTGATTTCACATAAAATCACCGTGTTAATATGAGAAAGATTCAACTTATGTTAAAATGAAGCACACCATTGTTTTTCAGTGATATTATCTGCCAGTTTGATATATCACACACCTACCTTTCCACAGGAAAAATTGGGTGAATTCAATATGGCAGCATCTAAAATGGTCATCATGTTGGTGACATGACCAAACAGGTTTCCCCCGCAGCTTGTATACAAAATACAGTAGAATCACCATCTGCCAAACCTTTTTCCTTCTATATGGGTGTTTCCACACTTTTGAGACACCCTGTATATTGGGAAACTGTATGATTTCCTATTCTACATCTAAATAAGTAAAAGTAGTAGAAAGTGGGCAGCCCCTTTAAAATCAGTTTTACTACTTCAGTATAGCTAGTGATAATGCCATCAACTATGGATTGGTGGCGTGCATTGCACTTTCACAGTCCAAACCACCTACTGTGCATAGAACTCCAATGGGGTTGTGATACAATACCATATATAGCAGCCAGGAGGGCTTTTGCCCAGGAAAATAGACACTTTATTTTCTCAGATCGGCATGGTTCCTTGGCTATGGACCCCACGCCAACTAATTAGACAGCATGGAAATTATACGGTTTTTCAAACTGGCTGTGCCATGATGGAGTTAATATAATCTTAACTATTTCAGATAGAAATTTAGTTAACCATTACAATTCTATTCCCGTGTTCAATTAAAAGGGTTGTCTAGTTGTAGACTATTGATAGCCTATCCTCAGGTTAGGCCACCAATAGTAGATAAGTAGGGGTTTGCTACTCAGGACACACACTGAACAGCTATTCACCAGCCTGGTATGCTTTGGGCACTGAGCTGTAGCCAGCTCCGTTCCCACTACAGTGGTCATGTTGGTAATACATGCAAAGTTCCCATTCATTTTCTTGAAAACTTTGCCTGTAATACCAAGCTTAGCCACTGCAGTGGAAATAGAGCTGTCTGCTTCCATCAGCTCACGACATAAGCATATTGGCCTAGTGAAAAGCTGATTGGTGGGGATCCAGGGAGGGAGGATAGGTCATCAATAGTTTACAACTGGACAATCCCTTTAACTTTTTTAGCGTATGAACAAACAGACAGGACACAGAAAATAAAAGTGAAGCGACGAAGTGAAAGTCATCAGGAACCACTCGCTTTCCCCGTTCACACTTTCCTACTGATTCTCCCTTCTCATCAGGTGCTTTGAGAGATAAGAAAAGGTGTCTGGAGTTCCTTCGGTCCTTTTCTCACTAATCAATGTGCTCCAAAAGGTATAGAAATAAAAGGGCATTTCACTGTGATGATGCGTCCAGACTTCCCTCAAGTCAGGTGGTTACTCGCAGTTAATGATCTGTGACATGCCACACAAGTAGCCCTAAAAAGACGTATTATCCACTGCATGTGCAACAATATTTGCTTTATGGATGGCTAAATGAATGAAGACATTCAATGCGACTGTAAAAGTAAAAAAAAAAGTAAAAAAAAAAAAAAAAAAAGTAAAAAAAAAAAAAATCAAACGAAAACTTACAAGTAACATGTTTTCCCTGAGTAAAAAGGCTGTGAACATTTTCCATTAATACTTAACCTTTTGCTGGAGTAGAGCAACCACAAGTAATGACTATATCCAGGAAGCCGGAAAGTTACCCATAGTTAATTTTTTATTCGCTGCTATAAACAGAATGTTTCATACTCTTAAACATATAAGATCGCCAGCCTCTCAAGGATTAGCCATCAAATTCTGATGTCACACTGGGGAGAACCCAAATTTCAGGCCGTATTTTTTGAATTATGCTGCTTGTTATGAAGGGCGTCTGGAGAGCTGCACACAAACAGGAAACAGATACTGATCACTTTAATTAAATGTGCGCTGAACTTAAATCCCGAATGTGTTAAAAACGCGGACGCGGCCAATAAAAACCGGATTGTCAATCTGGCCACAGGCGAGTTAAACCTAGGATATCTCCCCGCTTGCCATCGGACGCCCCAGACATTCACACGTTTTCTGTTTATAATTTTATTTCGTTTACTAGACTCAACTTTTGTCCACCATATGTCCACTGTAGATTAACTATTCCCTCGGGCACAATTAGGCCTTTCCATTTGTTGCAAGAAGACCTGAATATGAAAGACACGGCCAGAAACAACATTTCTACCTAAACCAAAAACAGAAGCACATTGAGATGGGGAAGAAAAAAAGTCCAACAGTTTACGTAGCATCTTTTTTTATTAGGCATAAACTGGCCACAGACGCACACATTAACCCCAACGCAACAAGTGTTCGTACGTTCTCTCGTTATCGGTGAGGCACAATGTATGACATTTTATGGAGTAAGACAATTAGCATCTCCACGGCTACAAGCACTTCTTTAGTTCTAGCATTTAGAAGTCACTTACTGCTCTTAAAGGGGTTGTCCCGCGCCGAAAGATAAAAAGAATTTTTGCCCAGTCCCCCAGTACCTGTAAAGGAAAACCGCTGCCATGTGTTATTAAAAAAATAAAATAAAAAAATTCCCTTACCTGAATCCCCGTTCAGCAACTTTAAAAAAATCTTCTGTCCAAGATGGCTGCCGCTGGTCTTCTCCCACAGTGCATCACTGGTCTTCTCCCATGGTGCACCGTGGATGTTCTTCTGCTGTCTGTGCTCCACTGCCGATTCCAGCCACCTCATTGGCTGATCGGCACCATGTGACCGGGGCGGAGCTACGCGATTACGCTGAGAAGGGGGAGGAGCCAAGACGCAGCTCGTGAGCCCGGACCATCCAGGAGAAGAATCCTCTGTGCGCAAGCGCGACTGTTCGTGCGACCAGAGAAGAAGTTTGATCGGCGCCATGGAGACAGGGACGCCAACACCAGGAGGGGGTAAGTATATAACTTCTGTATGGCCAATATTTAATGCACGATGTATATTACAAAGTGCATTAATATGGCCATACAGAAGTGCATAACTGCACTTGCTGTTGCGGGACAACCCCTTTAAAGCTATGAATAAAGCGGAGTGGCTTGAAACGCATAAGCATGGTTTGTGGTATCTGTTTGTGATGTTACGTGCCTTTCTTAAAAGGTAATATTACAGGTTATAAGCCCTAGATGACAGACGATGGGCCACTGATCCAGGGATTTATTCCGATTGCCGGATTTGGAGTCAGGAAGAAATTTTATTTCTCCCTAAAAAGAGGAAAATTGGCTTCTACCTTATGGAAGTTTTGCCTTTCTTTGGATCAACATTGCTGGCTAATCAGCTTAACTGGATGAGCATATGTCCTTTTTCAGCATTACAAAAGATATTACTAGTAGTGTTGTTCATCAGGATTGGCTAAACGATAAAATTGAGCCAATTTTTGCTAAAATCGGATTGGATCAGATTCTAGGTTTGAATCTGACCTTGATGGGGATTTGAACCTGGGCCACCACCATCTCCTTCACTGTTGTTCAAGGAGGTCAAATGAGAGAACGTGATTTTTGCTTCTATTAAATGGAAGTCGGAATCGGGAGTTCCGATGCACAATTATTTTTTAATATACGGTTGGCCACTCCCAACCTGATTATTTCAAAAATAGATTAGCACTAGTTATTATGTAATCTGGTGTTTTACTAACAATACAGAGTTCCTCTTAGTCTTTAAAATAACCTACATCTGAGGACTCAAGGTTCGTAGAACATGAGATGAATATTTGATATTAAGTCCTAAACTACAGTATCAGGCTGGATTCACATGGGTGTATACATTTTTATATGCGCCCGACAGCACCGTAAAAACGCGTGAACGGGCACACAAATCTAACGTTGGCATGGGGAGACCTCTCTCCTCCCCTCCGGCTGTTTGCAATCGGAAGAGCCGGGGTGGAGGAAAGCTCCCACCCCTCCCTGTCCCTTGTCCGCAGCCAGCAATGGGAGGGGGTGGAGCTTAGCTCCCGCCCCCTCCCATTGCAAACAGACGGAGGGGAGGAGAGAAGGGGGAGGGAGTTTAGCAGTCACGCTAAACTCCCTCTCACCTCCCTTCTCTGGCCGCTGTTATTGGCTCCCATAGGAGTCTATGCAGGGGCCAATGTATTCCAGGCAGAAAGATAGTTTCAGGACTATCTTTCCTGCCCAGGGCTATATTGGCCAGCCGGGCATTTTTACACCACGGGAATACGCCTGTGTGATCTGATGCATTGGAATCAAGGTGATATAAGCTCGTGTAAATAAAGGCCCATTTCAACAACGATTATCGTTCAAAATTTTCTCAAAAGCCGTCTAAATGCGCTGCCATCCTGCACTTTCCGTGCACTATTTGTTCATCACTGATTTCTAGCAAGCTAAAAGTCAGCGATGACTCTTATCAGCGCCACACTCTGAATTCTCAGCTGGATACTGCTGATAGCATTCTTTTAGCTGGTATCCCGCTGGCAGTTCTCAATGGAACACCAGCTGAAAGCTCCAAGAACAAAGCAGCTGTTTGCATATACAAAGCAGCTGCTGTTCTCAGAGCTGTCTGCGGTGTCCCGCTCCACCTGCATTTAACTCTTAAGTAGCTAATTAGCTACTTAAGAGTTTATGAAAAGATGATCACTCAAAACGGTCACTCAAACTATAGTTTGCGCAATTTTTGAGCGATCATCTTTCAGTGTAAATGGGGCTTAAGCCCTCAGTGTGGTAAAATGTTTGGATTGTAGCAAAGGCTCAGGAAAGACAACCTCTCTGAAGGGAACCTGTCCCCTTTCCAAAGCACCATAAACTCACTTCCGGTGCTGTCAGGTGAGGTGACAGGGAGCTGAGCCCTCTATTTTTCATATACTGCTTCCCGATTCCCACAGTGCCTGCTGAAGTCCGCATGTCAACTGAAAATCTGACTCTTTTTCTAATTCCCGTGTGCGCGTTCTTCCATAGACTTGTACAGCAGAGCGCGCACAGGACTCTGAAAAGAGTCAGATTGTTAGCCAGTGTACAGACTTCACAGGTGGGCATTGCGGGAACAAGGAAGCGGGTGTGAAAAATACAGGACCCCACTGCCCATCGCCTCGCCTAACAGTACTATAGGTTAGTTTATGAAGCTATAGGCAGGTAACAGTTTCCCTTTAATGTATTATGCAGTAAATTTGTATACAACATTTAGGGTATTTTAAATCTATAGTTTATTTTTAAAACTAGTATTTCCGTTAAAATAAAGTATAGGAACGGTTCCTCATTTGTTTTGGAGATTTTGATATAGAATTTGTATATGCTCAGATTAATACGGCGACGTTTTGGTTGGAGTCGACGGTTGGTCATTTTCTTTATGTATATATTTTTGGTTTATTCTGTAATGTTTATGACTAGAGATGAGCGAATCTACTCATTTTGAGTATTTACTCGATCGAGCACCGCGATTTTCGAGTACTTCCGTACTCGGGTGAAAAGATTCGGGGGGCGCCGGGGGCGGCGTGGCGGAGCGGGGGGTAGCAGCGGGGAACAGGGGGGAGCCCTCTCTCTCTTCCTCTCCCCGCCCACTCCAACCCCCCACTCACCCACGGCGCCCCCCGAATCTTTTCGCACGAGTACGGAAGTACTCGAAAATCGCGGTGCTTGGGCGAAAAAGGGGCGTGGCCGAGTAGGTTCGCTCATCTCTATTTATGACTGATTCTTGTAACCATTTTTTAACCATCTATGTCCCCATGACATCGTAAGACCTCTGGGTGTCATTCACATTGTTTTTTTCCCTTTTTTAATTTGACACTTTTCCACGGTAGCTGGGGCATCCATAGGAGCCTTAGTCACAGGGGAAAACATACCGATGTAATAACTAATCTGGGTCTGCTAGGACCCTGCAGCTCTGCTGTGGCATGGGGAACAATTCATTAAGCTTCCTCCTCCCTGCGTTATCTAGGAAGGTAAAATACACATTACATGTTCTATAAAGCACTAATAGCCTGGGAGGTTAAGGGTATTCAGTCCTAGCCACAATTTACACTGAATCAGAAGCCTATGAGATCATCATATTTGGAATGTAATAATTTTAATGGGGAGGTATAAGAAACGTACCCACAGCGGTGAGTATCTTGATAAACAGAGCCTTAATGGATTCTCAGGATTAGCCTAATGTAAGAATAACAACTTTCCAGTTACATTATTCAGCTCAATACACGAGTGTTTCCCAAAGTTTGAGCTTATGAATGGACCCACCAACATTTCTTCAGCAGGTTCTGAAAATGAATGTTTACACTGTGTTTAATATGAAACACATAATGCAGTGTTTTGTTACGTTCATAAATTGTGCTTGATGCCAGCCATCAAATTAACACTCTGCTGCCACCTCTTACAGGAAGGAGACGCTTTCAGAACATCCTGCATTTACTTATGAAAACCATTCTGTGCACTTCTACATGCAAACCTCACCAACTAACTCATTTAAGAAGCTCATTTACTAAAAGTCCCACCCAAGACAAAGCTCTGCCAGGCCATTACCGTCTACAAATATAAGGAATATTAGGCTATTAAAGGGGCTGTACCAAGATCGCAAGTTATCCCCTATGCATAGGACTGCTAATCAGTCTCACTACAGAGACTCCTGCTGATCTCAAGATCGGGGGGGTCCCATAGCCTTGTCGTCTTCACTGTGGGGTTACTGCACTCCCTGCAGTGAGGAGGAGCGCTGCTTGCACCAACACTCCATTCGCTTCTAAAAAAGTGCTGAGATACTGGAATTGCACCTGCATAGGTATTTCCATCAGCCTCAGTGAAATGAATGGAGTTCTGAGCGCGCACGTGTAGCCAGCGCTCCCCTCATACCGACATCACTGCGAGGGGAGAAGGAACCCCCGCAGTGACAGGAGACTGAGAAAGGGGAGCCTCAGCAGTGGAACTTCCTACAACAAGTTATCCCCTATCCTATGGACAAGAGATAACTTGCAATCTTGGTACATACCCTTTAATAACTAATATTTAATGCATTCTTGCTCCAAAAGTCTACTAAATAGTTTTTTTTTCCCTTCCAATAGGCTTTGAAATTCTAGAAATTGGGCTTACAATTTCAATCAGCACAAAAAAACCCTTATATTTAAAGTACATGTTTCTACTTAAATCACAACTTCTTAAGATGAGCCTAAATTCTAGTTTCTAAACTAAAATCTAAAATTTAGTGCTCTGCACTGTTTAGTACCTTTACTTACGGGCTACAAACCCCGCTTATTTCAAAATAAGGCACAGTAGGGGGTGAAGGGGATAACTGCAGCACTTCGTCCATGCTATAGATACACCAATTATTATTACTGCTTATTTTAAAGAGTCATTAATTCCAAGGCTCTGTACAGATGAAGAATATGGTTTTACAACATAAAAACTACATATATATTGTACAATGACAAAAAAATAAAAAATCTATCAAACTGCTACAGAGGAACAGAGGGGACTGCCCATAAGGACTTACAGTGTACAGGGTAAGGGTGCCTTCAGACAAACGTGTGCTGGTGCGTACGTAGGTGTGCACAAAACCAGCGTGCCCACGTACGTGCACAAACACGCATGAATGCAGGTCCATCTAGCATGGCTTTCAATAGGGCTGCGGATGCTGACGGTAGCCCCATTGAAAGCAATGGTCTGCCAGCAACCCCTGCAGTGATTTTCAGGGAAGGGCTTTAAATATAAGCCCTTCCCTGAAAAATCATTCCTATCTGGTGTAAAAGATTAAAAAAAATACATACTAACCTCTCCGCCGCTGCAGGGGCTCAGGCGTGTCTACAGCTAGGTCCCATCACTGTAATGAAGTTCTTTCAGCAGGTGGGGATTAAATGGCTGAGTGCTGCCTGTGATTGGCTGAGGGTTCAGCTAATCAGACGCAGCCCTTTCAGCAGCCAGGAATTTTAAATCCCCGCCTGCTGAAAGAACTTCATTACAGTGACGGGACCCAAGCAGCTAAACGCGCCTGATCTCTTTCAGCGGCGGTGAGGTGGGTATGTATTTTTTTATTTTATTTTTTACACCAAATAGGAATGATTTTCAGGGAAAGGTTTATATTTAAAGCCATTCTCCGAAAATCACTGTGGGGGGTGCCGGCCTCCTACTGCTTTCAATGGGCGGCCCCATTGAAATCAATGGGAGAGCATTGCGATCCTCTGCTGGATTCTTTACTCCCCCCTTTCACACTGAACCTTTTTCCATTGTTTCATGGTGGAGTTCTCATCTCATGCCCAATGCCAATGCTGTCAGCAGTGGAGGGGGGACAGTATATGGGCACTTTGATGGGTTTTTGCCTATGCAGCAAGCTGCAATATCCTCTGCGTTCTGATAACTTACTACCATAGCCAGCATTACATTTTCTAGCAATTAATGCTACAGTACCCCCAAAGCCTCCAACCATCCTGGATCCAGTCTTGCATCTTGAGCAGCATAATGAGCTCCCTGCCTCTGACACTTTTGTCATTACTCTAGCATGTGGGTGGGGAAATGAGCGGTACGCCTCCATTACAATTGTAATTTCCTTTGATGGCAGCCTGCTTCTGACACCAATATCATTACTATGGCTAGGGTGGGGCATGAGGGCAGGAATTCTCTCTAAAGAGCCTTCGGGACTCCACATCAAACTGCTCTGATCGGCAGTTGTGCAGCAACTCAATGGAGAGTTCGGAAGGCACTTCATGCACTTGTAGAGGGATTAAAACTTTTCTTTCTACATGCTGAAAATCGTGGCGACAGAACACACATGCTGGTAGGCTTTAGTACAGCACCCCGACCACTACATAGGGATGTCAGCAGTTTTGTAGTGTCAAAACTGCAGAGAAACTCTTTAAATATGTACCAATATTTAATTTTAGCAACTAAATATTTTATTTGGATCCTAAATTTTTCAGTTGAGGAGCTATAGCTCCTAGGTGGGTTTTTTTTAAATTAGACTGGAGCACTGCTGTTAGGCTGAATGCACACAGCCGGGTTGGATTCTGACTGTGAGATCTCGCAGCGGAATCAGACCCTGTGCCCCGGCGGTGAGCCCTGCGTACCTGTCATGTCGTCTTCTTCTCTGCGCTGCGGATGTGCCGGCTGGCACGCCACCGCACATGCACATTGCAGAGAATGATGTGCAATCGATGACACTGATTTGCGGTAATTTCGAAAATAGCATTTTGTAATCGCCGCAGGATGGACGGCTTATGTTGACTGCAATGGAAGCAGTCCGTGCGTGGCCCACACTAGAATAGGACATGTTACGATTCGCTCCCCTGGAAACATTTAACCAAATATCAGAGTAATCAAAAGATTTTGGATGAACTCTGGAGAGTGATCGGTATTTCCAGGAGAAGTAGAAATCATTCAATAACTCTAAAAAAAAATGGCTGAATTTAGATGGCACATTAACCTGCTGCTTACCAATACATATGCTAGCTATAAGGCACGGTCTGGAAAACAAAATTCAAGGTCAAGGATACTAAGGCCTGATCAGCTTATCGGACCGAACCCACAACCATAATGAATACCGCCGTTAGATTACATTAACTACCTCCGCTTCGCATATATGCAGAAAAAAAGTTCCTGAATGTATTGGCCAAGTGTGACCATTGGGGTTCTAAGCCAGAAGAGTGTCCTTTTGGCATCCGTCAAAACAAGCAAAAAAAAAAAAAATGGAAGAAGGTAGTAGTCTAAGCTATGACAGTAAAAAAAGTGTGCAATGGTGCAGTGGCCTACGCAATTGTAGGAAATAAAGACACGGAATAGTGTAGTAGCCCGAGTTAATGCATAACCAGAAAACAAAAAGCATACAAACAGTATATAATGGGGAATATTTTGTGTATTGCAAAGGGACCCATGAGCAAATGTATCCCACTGTATATTTCTAGACTATGACATTGTTGGAAGCATTCACTGGAAACTTTACCCGAAGTCCATCCCTAGTGGAAGCCATTGTCTTGATGTGAAGAGGGTTCCTTGTATACAGTGTAGCCCTAGGTCACATGCTGCTCCGCTAAGTGTGATATTGCCACATCAATTTGAGATTTTCTTTTTGTCCAAGAGGTTAGAAAAAATTAATTTACTTTTGTAGTCTCACGTTTTCTGCTACGGAAATTCTGCACTAAATCCATTGTGTGAACGCACTTTTAATTATTACAATTCTGTTCCGTTTTGTAAATCTGAAAGCTGTGAACTTTATGTTACTGTGAGAACCAATAAGCTTTCTGATCCTATTCCAATCTAAGCATTAAACCACGTTCTCCTATTATCCACTAACAAAGACTTGACTTCTCGGAGAAGTGTTACAATACTCAGATCATGGCTGAAAGCCGAAAACTCCAGTTAAAAAGTACATTAGCATGTAACCTTTAAACTTCATGGTGTAACAGCCCATCAGACAGATAGCCATACTACGGCCATTAATCAAGGTTGCAGAGTACATACAGTCAACATTCTTAATTAGGGTTGACACTCTTTCCCTCCTTGCCCCTGTCTGTCAAGAAGACTGTTTAAAAATCTGACTTATTAGTCCATATTAGAGAAGAAGGGAACAGGTCTGGTTAACATCTTTATGTTGAAATCATTCATCCATCCATGGTACACTGGTGCCTGATAATTCCTACCCTCAATAGATGTTGCAGATAACCACTGGCCCCCCCGAGACAGAGGTGCTATAAATCAACGGGAGTGCAGCTCCCATACATCCTGGGTTAATATCTGTTTATAATACCTCTGCTGGGAATGTAGGCTTGACACATTTGGAGTCATCTTAGAGAGTGAACAGGCTAAGCATGCAGGATTACTTAAGAACACGAAAATAAGCTCAAGAAACACACATTTGTCAAAACGGAAGATGTGGTAAATGCCATATTCACCAAGCAGACTCAATGGTGTCAAATTGGTTGGGTCTGAACCCTTGAAAGCCCACAGTTAGAACCAGGGACCAATGTTGCCAGTTCACTGCAATATGGTTGCTCATGGATGGTAGGCTACGCTGTAGAGGGGCTGTGTATCCGTTTCCTTCTCTTCCCTAATATTATTAAAAAGTAACAGCAGCTAATATTCAAATATGGAAAAACAATGAAGAGCAGTAGTAATAATTCTCCAAAAAGTATCACATTTTAGGGTATGGCAGCTGGTACTGCCATACTCCAAAATGTAGGGGCTGCGACGCTCCTTGTTCTGAATAGTACAGGTTCCCGGAGCTGGACTCTACTGATCGTAAGAGAACAACGTCTCTTAAAGGAAACTTGTCACATTGAAAACTTCAATCCGATCTTCAGGCACCATGTTATAGAGTGTGAGGATCTGAGCAGATTGATATACAGTTTTATGGGAAACGATTCAGTAGATCTAATATTTAATTCATCTAAATCTCTGGTCATTCTGAGCTCAGGAGTCCAGTGGGCGGTCCTTTCAGTGACGGACAGTTACCTCTGTAAGCACAGTTGTACAGGAATGACTGTCAATTATTGAGTATTACCGCCCACTGGACTACAAAGTCCATAACAAGCAGAGATTTAGATAAATAAGTGACAAGTTATATTGATTCTTTTCCCACACAAAACCATTTATATCAAACTGCTCAGCTCTTCTTGCTTTTTAACATACTCCCTACAGATTGGGCTGTATGTTCAAGGGACAGCTTCCCTTTAAGGATAGGCCAACAAGTGAAAATCTCAAAAAACTCCTTTTAAGTTTCATGATCTTATGGGTTGCAATTAATAAAAAAAAAAGAAAAACTTGGCCACCTATGGAGTTACTTGTTTCTTCATGAAGGAAAAGGCACATATACAAACATATGACATAAGCCAATAACGTTAAATTCAAGTCACACTTACTTTTATTGCCTACAAGCGCTACAAAAGGTTGTGTTTCTGATTCTTCGTTTACTTTCTTTACCATAGAAAACCAATCTTCTAGATTCTCAAAACTCTGATAGTTGGTGATGTCATACACCAAGAGAACTCCCTGAAAAGAGATTTAGTTCAGCATTAGACATCTTAGCCCACGGTATAGATTGCTTCCCTATACACTACTGACAACTAGAATAACTAATTCATGTACAATTCATTCATTCTGCAACTATAAGGCTACAGATATTACATTAAACTAGAGTCACTGTAGGTAATATCTATGCCAAGAATGTTTATATCCTATGACAAACATTAATATTCGGCAAGCATTAACAGGATTAACTAAGGTTATCTATAGGTGGCACAAGCCGTAACAAAGACATGCTTAGTAGAAGATAATTGTTTCAACACAGATAAGACAACTGCTGAGTAACAACAGAATCCACCAAGATTTGGGGGGATCCGAGACGTACAGATGTGACCTCCTTTAACTCGAGATACCCTTAGATGTGTGGCGTGGAGAGATAGAAAAACAAAAAAAATGTATACATTTGACAGATGCCACCATGTTAAAAAAAAATTATATATTTTTTTTTGTTTAATGGAGAAATATAGGAGTTTACCTTGGGTTGCTATTGACTCAGCCTTAGAATGTAGGAAGACCAACAGAAAGCTACTGGTAAACCGCTTAAGAGCGCATGTGAAAAAAGGAAAACTCCAACACTTCCGAGAGTAAAATTAATTCTTCTTTATTATTCCATTAGAGAGCATGATGAAAGTCCATAATGCAGTACAAATGTTTATGTGCTTAGAACCACATACCAGCAGTTGTTGACACTGTAAACAAGAGCCTTTACATGGCTCGAAACACGTAAGCATTTGCATTGCACAATAGGCTTTTATCCTGCTATCTAATGGGTGCTGGACTTTTTTCCTTTTTGTATATATGTTGTTGACTGTATGACACCTGACTATCTTTGTTGCATTAGGAGAAAACGGAAAGTCCAGGTAAAGGTGGCCACATTTGTAATCAAGATTTTAGAAGATATGATGCAATTACATAGATGTTTAAAGGCTATTGTTTATTAGTGAAAATGTAAAATGAGAACATAATAACATGACTATGTCGATGACCAAAACCTCATGTAGAGAAGTAGGATGACAGCTACCGGCAAATGGTCAAAGAAAATTTTCTAACAGAAAGAAAAAAATAATATGGAACTAAACAGAGAATTACACCCCATCACATAATACAGTGTGTGTGTGTTACAGGATGACTGCCAAAACACTAAAGGAGAGAAGTAGCTTCTCAGAGGTCTTCACAGAGACAGATACAGAATGCCTAGTAGAGTCAGGTTTGCTGCTGGATACGTCCCGCTCACCTAGTGACATGCCATGTCTAGAGTCCCAGAGAACCATAATGGTGAGGAGTCTATAGTCTGATGAGTCTCGATTCATGTGGGGTGCAACTCCCCCCAACGGCACATGTTTCGGAAGTGGGTGGAAGGGTAGGGCTTGGTGAAATTCAACAAGCTCTATTCTTTGTTTTTAATAGGAGATAAGCCATTGCCAGAGTTGTCTGGTAGCAGCTTATTCCACTCTAGATATTGATAACACACATAAGATGGAAATATGGGTGTGGGGGAACGAACAAATGTGTAGGATTTCAACATGCCTGATGGGTAATAGGTGTCAAAACACCCCTATACACATCAGAGGGCTGGACAGTCCCAGGTAAATGTGACTTCCCCCACTCTTCCTCATCCTCCCACATTTATTTTCTAATTAATCTTTTCTGTTACGCATCTCTTTGGTTTACGGTATTAGAAGCACTGCTAATACATTTGGGATATGAGATGCGTCTCTATCAATTGTTAGAAACACAAAATATAAGGTTTGAACTGGATTTTTAGGAACATTTTTTTAATGACTGGGTAAGTTGGTGACAAATTATCTAACATTTAATAGTTAATGGCGTTTTCCATGCAATTTCTATTGATGACCTATGCTCAGGTGAGGTCATCAATACTTGACCGTTCTGCCGCTTGGGATCCCTGGCGATCAGCTGTTCGGATGCTCACTGTCAGCGCCACAATACAGTGTACAGAGCAGAACCAGATTACTACAAACCCTATATAGTAGGTGGCACTGGCAATTGCATGCACAGATCCCATTAATTTTAATAAGAGCTGCACCAGCAATTATCAGCGCTTGCTACTATACAGGGGGTCAAAGCAATCTGCTCCCACTCTGTATGTACACTGTTGTGGCGCTGACAGCAGGTGTCCAAGCAGTTGATCGGCCAGGGTCCTGAGTGGTGGACCCCAGCTGGTCAACTATTGATGACCCACTCTGAGCATAAGTTATCAATAGTATTAGCATGGAATACCCCTTTAATCTAATGGGAAATTAAAAAGTTTATTTCTTACAGTAGTCCATAAAAAAAAAAATGAACCTTTCTTGGCTGGTTTAAAACATTGAAATAGTCATTCTCTCCAGACCATACTAGAAAGATTTAGGTATGAGTCATAATTACACTTCAGTCTAACATCCCACAGTGGAAGGGTCAAGCCATATAGAATGCATGATTTAAAATGAATGAATAGCATGACATACAAGTTCATTTAGAAAGTAATTAATTCCCCTAATAGTCAAAATGAATGGTCTCATTCAAAGATGTAAATAGGGTTTGCCGGGAAAAGTTAGTAAAACAATTACATTCTTCCAACAGCTTGGCCAACATTTTGGCAGTTCAATTAATTTACATTTTATCCAATGTTTATGGCAATCATTTCGGTAACACAGAGCAGATGTGAGGCCAATAGCATTCAGCATAGATTTATGAAAAATAAAAAGCTCTCCGATTTGTCACAAAAGCCATCAGGAAGAAGTTGCCAAGATGTACGAGGCGTAAATAAGACACTAACAACATTTAAAATCCCAATATACAGCGGATCTCAAATCTTCTCATACTCATTGAATATGTTGGTGGGATCTAATAATCTACTTTGGTTCTTCCAGAAAATAAGTGAATACAAAAATTGTCTGGCAGCAGCTTATCAGGGAATGGGGCCATGTCTCTACCAGACCTCTCCTTTAAGTCAAAGTCATTTTTTGGGGGATGATACATTTGATTTCTATGCACAAGACAGACCTGAGTGCAGCAGTCGTACTTATTCTATACTTTTTCTTTGCTCCACACGAACCATTCTTTGGAGCTCAGATTCTCCTAGACATTCTCCCATTTGTGGATGCTACAGGTCTTCAGAGTGCTCCTTCTATTTTTGGCCTATGGGGACTGGAGGTGTGATGGCTGGCCCCATCCCTGGGCCCAGCTGTTCACACCAGGTAAGTCCCTCACTTTTTACTTGTTATTACTCATTGTTGGAGTTGCTTATACCTCTGAAGCGCTGTCCTACTTCCACATATATTTCTTCCACTCAAAAGATGAATGAAGGTTTAGGTAAGCTAAAAACCAAGCGACTCCAACAAATGAGCAATTTATTGATGAGTGCCATGTCGTTAGTTTTGTGTACACGGATGACTATTGCCCAAGATCGCTGTTGGTAGCGATTATTCAGGCAATACTTTCCCTGTGTAAAGGTACCTTGAGAATGCATGTTTGCCGTTGGAAGAACAAGAGTTGACTGACTCATCTTATGTGCATGCCCACCTTCAGACCTTTGGCACAGATGGCAAACGGGTAACCCATCTTAGCAGTAACTTCTGAAATGAACGAAAATTCTATTGATAGGTATCAATGATCACAATCAATTCTTAAAGGGTTACTCCAATCTTATAATGCGATGGCATATGGCTAGAATGATTTGCTTCATAAGGGTCCATCCTTTGGGTCCCCAATGATCCTGAGGCGTCCAACTGATTTAGTGCCATGTCCCCTTCAGTACTTTCCCTAAACAGCAGTCCACCGACCATCAGCTGTACAGAGCAATGCAACATGGATCCATTCAAGGGCATACGGCCATGCTGCACTTCCCTGCACAGCCACAGGCTAAGAGTGTCACGAAAACAGTCAAGGAGACGCAGCACCTAATCAGTGCGGCAGCACCTTCATTCTCAATGTTGGTAGGAAGTTGGACCATCGCTGTTCATAAAGTGCTGGTGTAACCTAGTGATGTGCAATTAAATTATTAGGTCCGTTAAAAAGGGTTGTCGCATATCAGAAAACCCCTTAATATGAGAGTTTGCCATGAAAATAAGTGAATCACTTGAGTTCACAAGACTGCTGGCAAACAGCTTGTTTTCTGGGAGAAATTGCTGACAACTGTTGACTTCTCTTGTAGCAGCTAGTACACGGGAAAAGGAGTCTTCCATGGACGACCAGTCAAATAAAAAATTTATGGCTATTGATGTAATACCTGGACAATCCAGGTCCATCAGAGTGAGATGCACTCTGGTTCATAGAGGATGGGATCCTGAGTGGGCAGGAGTCAACCCATCCCTCTCCTATATACACTATAAAACAGCTGCTGAGATGAGAACACCTCTTTAAAGGGCTTGCCTCACTTCTAGTTGCTTTGCTATCGAAAGCAGACAGCTCCATACATTATGCAGTGGCCCAGGTTGGTATTGCAGCCTGAGTACCACCCCATGTATAAGGGACCTTACAATTTAATATGACTGCCCCAGGGAAGTTTTAAACTAAGATTTAATTAAAAAATAGCAATTAAAAAAACACAAAAAAAACGCAAAAACTCATAACAGGTTCTCTCTATTCACTCAGATCATCTTGCTGTTGTCTTCAGCCCACAAGTGAAAGGCAGCTAGGATTTCTAGAACTTTTGCAGCCAGATTAAATGAACTTTACATTTAATGCCTGGCTACATAAACTCTACATCAATACAAGATTTGCCAGATTTTAAAATAATTTAAAAAAAGGGCAAAATAACTAATTGAATTGAAAAAAATTAAATAAAATGGAAATGCTGGTTTAAACTGATTAATCCAGCATTTAATGTGTATCTGTAGAGTCATTCTTTTACAGCTCTGCTCCACTATTTCCACAGCATCCTAGTGGTTTATGATTACACTGAGGGTGTAGGATCATTGTTAATTTCCTCTTTTACTTATTTCACTTATTTTTCTCCCACTTTCTCTCTCCAGGGGACATGTGCTCTGAAAATTGTACCTGTGGTGTTGATTTCCCAAAAAATCCTCCACTAATTACTGTGATTTTCACATCTGACCCAAGCCACAATGCCTGGAAATGAGAAGCCGTCTCTCCGTAACAGCTGGGGATCTACAAACAAGGCCGTTTGCAGTGCTGAACTGGAAAGCCAGGTCAAGACAGCTTTACTACATCTCTACATAAATCCAAATTATATTAATATTAAACCTTATTGCTCCTTAAAATGGGAGTCTTACTTAGCGACATACATTGGATTTGCAATAAAGCGAAAGCGCTCAGGCATGCAACATCCTGGCTAGTGCATTTTATGCTTCTTTTCCTCTGTAAGGCATTTTACAAGCATTCTCCCCAAAACTAGTCTAGAAAGAATAAAAGACTAATGTGCAATTAATATCTCTTTTGTGAGTATGTTGTTATAAAACTAAAGTTAAGTGGAGGAGAGTGAGTGGTTATATTAATGCGGGCGTCGTTAAAGTGAGTTTATTGGGCAATCTCTTAATAGTGGATATACATGACATTTTATGAAAGCTTTATCTTGAAGTAGAAAAGAATGAGCTATGCATAGTTCTACATCGTGTACGAAGAGCCGATGCTACGGAGAAGAAGTACGAGACGTCAAGAGGGAAATGGTGTAGAGAGAAGTGGACTCTATACACAATGAGAAATGAAACAAAGGGGAAAAAAGCTAGAAAAACAGCAGAAAAGTAAAAAGGATAGAAAACAAAGAAAAAGTAAAACAGCAAAATAAAAATAAACAACCTAAAGAGAAGAATGAGAAAAAATAAGAAAAAAAAAACGAGGAAGGAGAAAAGACCGTACTTACCTCTCTTCTTTACCTGGGAAACAGCAGATCAGCCCGGTGAAAATGCAGTTAGTACAGAGAGGAAATCAGGTGACCGCTGCAGCCAATCAGAGGCCGCAGTATCTCATGCCAAACCCATGGCATAATGGCGCCCAGGACACAAGCCCTGACACCAGGAGAACACGAAGTTTTGTTGTGGACTCTGATTGGCTGCAAGAGTCCCCTAACTTCCGGTCTATGCCAACAGCAAGATCTTCACTGGAGCAGCTCTATTGTTTCCCAGTAGGAGAACAGAGATAAGTACAGTTTCTCCTGTTATTTTATTGCATGTCAAGCCGTTTTTTTTTGTTTGTTTTTTTTTAACTCTGACACCCCCATCCCACCTATATACCTGCGTATGCAATACCACCGCTCCATACACAGTCTATGAAGATAGTCAAGAGCAGCGCTCGGTTATGTAGGTCAGCTCCATAGAAGGGAGAAGAGCGCTTGTTCATGCACACGCTGCTGCTCAATTCACTGGGGCACTCGGGGTATGTAGTTCCTGTGATTCTCAAGGGTCCTGATGGCCGGGCCCCCAGTAATCATACATTTATCATCTGTCCTGTTATCCCACCAAAAACATTTTAAAGGAAAAAAAAATGAGACGGGAAGAAGTGAGAAAGAGAAAAAAAAAAAAAGAAGAGGGCAAAAGGGAAAATACAAGATCAGAAGAGAAACAGGCAACAGAGAGAACGGACAGATGGTGAATAAGTAAAGATGGATAACGGGTTAGGACTAGAGTTGAGCGAGCATTGTCCTTAGCGAGCATCTCCCCGCTCGGCAGAGAAGGTTCGGCTGCTGGCGTGGGTGACAGGTGAGTTGCGCCAGTCAGCAGGGGGGGGGGGGGGGGGGGGGAGCAAGAGAGAGATCTCCCCTCCGTTCCTCCCCGCAGCTCCCCACCCGCCGCCGGTAGCCGAATCTTTGCTCCTGAGCGGGCAGGTACTCGGTAAGGCCATACTCGCTCATCTCTAGTTAGGACTCATTCACACCTGCGTTTGCCATTTTTGTTTCAATTCCATCTGGCGATATGCAAAAAAAAAAAAAAAGAATTCAAGTGGAAATAAATGTACCAGTTTTTTCCCCATGGATTTCAGTGTGTTAAAAATGAAAACACACACTATAATGCTTTCTGCTTGATTTCGTTCTGCTGCGGTTCTGCTTTTTAAATGGAACAAGTAGCACAGTTTTTTTTTGAAAACCTATTAAATCAATTGGGTTAAAAGACCGAAACATTTATTTTGATTTGAATACAGTTTTTCTGCTCCAAAAAGGGAACAGCCGGATAGAATTCAAATCGAAATAGCAAACGCGGGTGTGAACGAACCCCAAAGTGGTGCTACGTTCGTCACCGTGATTACAGTCTGCGCATGCCTTGTTGGACTGTAATAACTGCAGCATAATGTCCCAGAAATACCTGTGTCCCATAAATATATTTGTCCAGCATTTTGCCTCCTATCGTTTGTCCTCCGATGTCCCACACTTGAAGGGTAACATTTAAATTCCCTAGAAGAAAAAAAAGTTAAATTGTAAAAGACGTTCACTTTAATGTCTATATAGAAAGTTAACGACTTACTACTTTTTCAGAAATCAAAAGGGGTGGTCTACCAACAAAGTTATCCCCCATCCAAAGGGCAGCGAATTACGATCTGAAGGTGGGGATCCGACTGCAGGGATCACCACTGATTTTAAGAATGGGTCCCAAAGATAGAGGGTCCCAAAATACAGTAAATTAGATTCTAAAACTCTGTTCAACATGTCAAAAAATATAATACGCAATCATTAAAATGGTCGACCTGTTGTGAACTGTTGATGTTCTATTCTCATAATAGGTCATCAATAGCAGATCAACGGGGACCTCCACTGATCAGCTGTTCGTCGGGGTGATGCACTCAAGCATTGAGCGGATTTCTGCAGGAAGCAGACACCTCCATTCCTACTGCAGTGGCCAGGCTTGGTATTGTAAATTACCTTACCATTCATTTCAATGGGACACACCCTACAACATTAAGCCTGACCACTGCAGTAAGAACGGAGCGGTCTGCTTAATGCATAAATCAGCTCAGTGCACCAACCTGATGAACAGCTGACTGGCTTTGGTCCAAGTAGCAGAGCCCCACTGATCATGCAAATAACTGCCATGGTTCTCCTATGGCAAAAAAAAAAAACAAACCCTGTTGTGCTGGGCTCAAAGGCTTTTCATTAAAAAATAAAAAGACCTTTTACAACTTTTTAAATAGACTTGGCTTCTTCAGCCCTTTCCGATCCAATTTTGGATTTAGGGTTTCCTAAAAGGCTCTCTCTTTTTGCTGTTATACTACAGTGCCATCTGCTGGCTAAATTCAGCGTGTGTGCGCCAGAGAGGCTCCGATAGCAGAGTGGCTGGCAATAGACGGTAAGAATACCCTGTCGGACGTCTTCTGACATTAGTGCTGTACAAGCTTCAATGAGAATGTAGGAAGACGTCAGACAGTAGATTGGAAAGGGTTAATCCACCAATGATCAATAGTTAAAGGGGTTGTCCCGCGCCGAAACGGGTTTTTTTTTTTTTTAAACCCCCCCCCCCCCCCCCGTTCGGCGCGAGACAACCCCGATGCAGGGGTTAAAAAAACCACCCGCACAGCGCTTACCTGAATTCCGGCGGTCCGGCGTCTTCATACTCACCTGCTGAAGATGGCCGCCGGGATCCTCTGTCTTCATGGACCGCAGGGCTTCTGTGCGGTCCATTGCCGATTCCAGCCTCCTGATTGGCTGGAATCGGCACGTGACGGGGCGGAGCTACACGGAGCTACACGGAGCCCCATAGAGAAGAGGAGAAGACCCGGACTGCGCAAGCGCGGCTAATTTGGCCATCGGAGGGCGAAAATTAGTCGGCACCATGGAGACGAGGACGCCAGCAACGGAGCAGGTAAGTATAAAACTTTTTATAACTTCTGTATGGCTCATAATTAATGCACAATGTACATTACAAAGTGCATTATTATGGCCATGCAGAAGTGTATAGACCCACTTGCTGCCTCGGGACAACCCCTTTAATGCTGGAAACCGCATCTGCATTGGCCTCTGCAGGAAAAAGCAGCATTATATGGTGGCCATTAATATAAGTCAGGCCGTGTAATGCATATATTAGTAATGTCAACTTCACTACAGAAGAAACACCCCACCTACTGTAGAAAAAATAAAATAATTTAGGCTTATTCCATCATTTAAACCACATTCTTACTAAGAGCTGTTCTATGACTAAGAGCCCGTGTGTAGGGTTCGAAACACATAAGCTGTTTCCATGGATTTGCTTTGTAGATCTTGGTTTTAAAATTATGGCCTAAACTTCAGTAATTTTGTTTTTTCAACAACGGGCAGTGGATTTGTTTTCTAGTGATGTGGACTGACGAATGACCTTACCAGCATAGCATTTCCTCTCACCATTAAGATGTGTAGATTGGGTCTGGAAAGTTAGGCGAGCTGAAAATATCCTTCTAGGCAGTGCCCACAGGGGTGGGAGCGATGTTACTTAGTGGCTTTTCATTCTGAAGCATAGAGGAAGACCCTGAGTGGGGGACGGCCCCTGTGATGTCCAGAATTCTTAGAAGGGGTTTTCCGGTACTGGTGAAAAACATTTTTTAGGTGCCAGAAACTGTAAAGAACTAAGTCATACCGCCTTCAGTGAATCCCCCAGTCCAATGCAGGAGCCCTGGGCGACACCGCTCTGAACCTGGAAGAACCTCCAGAGGTCCCATGCAATTTGCAAATGATTGTTCAGCCAATTACAGTCTTCAGCGGTGATTCTGTAACAAATTGCATGGGACTGCTGACACTTGTGATTGGCTGAGTAGAATTGTGCAGAAAGAACAGTCCACGACTGCGGGAGCTTCATATGGGATCAGAGAAGCAGGGACCAAGGAGGAAAGAGGGGTTAGACCCGAAGGAGGCGAATATGGCTTATTTCTTTATTTTAAAAAACATTGCTAGCCCCTAAAAATTGGGGGGGTTTTTAATGCCAGAAGGGTGTTGCAGCATGCCAGCTGCAGTTTGGTATCGAGTAACGGGTGGCGTTAGCCACAGCCCATGTAATCCAGGTACATGTGCTCAATTCATTTCAGTGTCGGGCGCTGACCCATACACTTCCTCTGTTTGAATGTGGGTTCATTAGTAAGTAGGGAAGTGTTCCCTTGCCAGCCAATCGGCCAATATGATGGGGCATTTGTTCCGGTCCTTCCACTTGACTGGTTATTCATCTGTCTAGTGGAGTTCTGCTCGGGATAACATCCATTGGGGTCTCCATACTCTCAGATAAGTCTGCGGTGTTTATTTTTACTGTTTCTATACATCTGTCACATTGCTGTTATGATTACATCTGATACTTGTATTTAACATCTGTCAAATTGTTGCCCCCATTATTAACTCTTAGGGATAGGCAAGTTTAGACAAGGAGCCGCCCTTGTCAGGGCAACTGCCCTACTTTTAGGTAGGAATTCCTCTTATTAGTATGTTAGGGTGACATTTCCCTTTCCCCATTTTTTGTTTCATTATTCTGACTGTTTGTTCACCGCTTTATATGTTGTGTGTATATTACCCTTTTTAGGACAACTATTGCGTCCGATCATAAAGAGGTATTCAGTGTCTGGCTCAGATGTAGCAGAGGGCATACGGATAGGGGTTGTTTTTATGTGACAACCTCATGAAAAGAGAATCTTTAAATGTCTCCATTGATTTCAAATGTGGTTTTGGATGGCCAATGCAGTTAGCTAGCCCCCTATTGCCCTCTCTATTGTAAAATAAGGAAGAATAAAGGTTTCCACGATACATTTTCTGCTTTTAGGATCCATTCCTTATTATGGTTTTAGAAAAAAAAAAAATGCAACATACAGAGTGAATCAGAACTGTCTGCATGAAGCCTTATAGAGCGAAATCAATGTGCACCAACATAATGCCAAATTCATCCCTGCTACATCTGTCCATATATCCAAATGCATATCATACAGACATAACAAGCCTTTGACACATGTAAATCCCCAGTGCTTACATATTCTGGACATGAAGAGTGGAATTAGGCTGTTCTAGTCAACTGAAACCGTTCCAGCAACATCGCAAAAATAGCCTTCTGAATGGCCCATAAGAGAAAATACACTGAAGTTGTGATTGTGGACAGGGTACATTTGATTATTTGTATAAAGCCACCCTGAAATTCAGTCAGTAAACTCGTAAAATTATGCTAGGTTCTTTGGTTAACCTAAAATTTAAGTGCTGCATGGCCAAAATGTAAGTGAAAACACGCGCCTGCCCACTTCTAGCACGAAGGGCTTAAAATATCTCCTGCACAGTGGAGACCTTTCTGCTGGCGTATGCCCACAAACTTCCTGGAGGTATTTGGTCTGTGAAGCGAACAAATCTCTTTCTGCAGTCCCTGATTCAGTGGTCCACCGTATGAGGCTATAAAATGTGCACAGTGAATGCATCTAGACTACACAGTCCGCTGGCTTACAAGCATTCCAGAATAGGCCGGTATTTGCACTGTAATGGTCTCCAAAAATATTTATGTGATTTGGGTTAAACATTGCTGCACAATTAACGCCTTCAGCATCGGCGACATGTCTTCTGTAAAGCGTTGTAGGACCCTCCTGTGCTCCTGGTACACTCAGGGTTGGGAAGGAAGGGAGGATGGGGAGGGGATGAAAAAAAAACAACTTGTACAGATTGAGATGTTCTAAAATATGAATTAGATAGATAAAACTTCAAGAAATAAATCAATGACTACTTGGGTGGCCCTCCTCGCATCATCAATTCAGCACAAACCTTAGGTGAGCAAAAAGGATGACAAAAACACTAAATCAGTAATAATGATGAAGAATTTAGATGCGGTGCTTATACTATATCCTCAGGAACTTTTTCACAAACGATTGGGGACCATAAAAAAGAGGAGAATAGTAATAATAGGATACTGTTTGATTAACTTATTTCACATTATTACACAATACAAAATGGATACAAAATGGGATTTTTTGACACGTTGCAATCTTTAATTATTACTTTACATTTTCCAAAAAAACAAAGAAAATCAAAAGTTTTTCTTCTGTTCATTTAAAATTAGCAAAAACCACTTCAAATTACTATTTATGACATCAGTCTCAAAAATAATATTAAATATGTGTAGTAGGGAAAAAAGAAATTATATATATATATATATATATATATATATATATATATATATATATATTATATATATATAGATATTTAATGATTTTTTTCCCTCTTTCTCCAGTCATATATAATATACACACAATACACCATATGAACAGTAGAATACACATAACTCACCAAATACCCATCCAGTGTTGTCTAAAGGAATTATTATTATTAATAATGAATATTTTTTTGGGAAAAATAAAAAAGTAAACTGCCAATATTATACCCAAAAGACAAGAAACTAATGTATCAATTTTTAAAGTATAATTTCCTTAAGCTGCACTTACTTGGGCGAGTGAGATGTAGGTCAGTGAAAATTTGACCTACAGCAAACTATTTTTTTTAGGATTGCAATGCCTTTTGCGTTAATGCACAATTCGCATTATTCCTAAATGCATTTTTCCATGCATGTTAAAAAAAAATAACTGCATAGTGTTACAAAACTTGAAATGGTAAAAAACACATCGCAATTGCATGCAGGTCACATGGCATGCAAGAGTGGGATACGGTTTTTTCACACTCTTTTAGAAAATAACGGGCAATTCTTGAAGAAGATGCGCACACAAAAATAGGACATTTTCAATCTTAGATTCTCGGTCTGAGGGAAAAAAAACAAACAAAAAAAAAACAAAAACGCTTAATTGTATAAACCTACTGAAAATAATGGGTTCTTTTCCCGCGAGAGCTCTATCCATATCACAAACGCATGAAACGCGCTGTAAGATCGCCCATGTAAATACACCCTTTATTTGGAAGGAATAGAACTGCATGGGTACCAAGTGATCAAATATCCGGAATATCAAGTATATCATTCAAGCTAATTTAAACGAATGCGTTGCCATGTGCTAGTGCCGTGTGCGCATGATTACTGAGATTCTCCAGATGATCAGTACGATTACAGAAGTCACCGGTCCGGACCAGGAGGGGCAAAACGCTAAACTATAGAAAAGTACAACTGCCCAAACTGAAGAATTCAGGTGCGATTGCAGTCACCATCAGATCGATCATCGATGATGTCGCCTTCACAGGAAGCTGAGATATGAAGTGCTTTTAGATGGGGTTCTTACACTAGAAGGCTGTTTTGTTACCCCCTAACAGAAAAAAAAAACAAAAAAAACACAACTCAGCTGTGCAAAGTTAAAGAACCGAAAATTGATTTTTTTTTTGGACTCTGGAGAGCTGCAATATTTGTAGCAAGTATGAAAAAATATATATCTATCACCTGTCCTCCTGTCCGAGAACCGCGCAAGCCATCTACAATGTGTTTTAGGAATTCTGTTAGCATTAAAATAAATAAATAAATTTGCCGCCATTTCCACTTTGCATTGACTTCGAAATGTAAAAATTCTAAGAAAGGCAAGTGCTAAAAAAGGAGTAATCAGTGAAGCAAGCAGCAAGTTTGTAATGCGTATATAGCAGTAGTATGTACGTGTCAGTCACCCACGCCTTACAGCTCGCTGATCCATACGCCAGCGGCTGCCCTCGGCTTCGGTTCTGCTCCTCTTAAGATTTATGGCGCATCTATTTAAAAAGGTCTACAGGCAAACAGCATTTAGAGTAAAGCGGGCAGCGGCGGGCGAATGATTAAGAGCGGCATTAACCTGAAGTGCATGAAGCCTACTCTAAAAAGAAAGGATTCTCTATACTTCAAAAAGGATGTTTTCTACTTTCTTCCACTTGCAGCCTGGGCTTTACAGTTTTCACTAATGTCAAACTGATTTAGTCTGTGGCATGTTGCCCGCTCTCTGCCATATGTTTATTTTGTAAACTATGTTCCATCTCGGTTTCTAGGAAATGCTAGAATATAAGCGCTACATGTTCATAGCGATCAGATCCACTAGACCTATATACAACGTTTTCATGGTACCGGGTCACTACGGAGAAAAAAAAAAAATACTCATTATTGGGAATATACAGGAATTTATATTTTCCTGCTCCCTACTAGAAAATTATGAGTTTTTGTGTAAACGCACACTGACATTTTGTGATGAAGAATCCAATTGGACGCTACACTTTTTACACTTTTGTAGATGAAAGAGTCTGGTTGGAAGATTCAACTCTACCCAAGCCTGTAAAATAACTGGGTGCGTTAAAAGAGGTATAGGGGCGAGGGACGGGAACATTATCCTCCCACTATATAAGGCACTTGTCAGGCCTCACATGGAATACTGTGTACAGTTCTGGTCACCGGTGCTCAGGAAAGATGTCACAGTGCTTGAGGGGGTTCAAAGAAGGGCAACTAAACTAATACATGGAATGACGGGACTGGAATACCCAGAGAGGCTATCAGAATTGGGATTATTCACCCTGGAACAAAAAGGTTAAGGGGCGACCAAATAACTATGTATAAATACATGAGGGGACAATACAAGGATCTCTCCCAAGATCTGTTTATACCCAGGACTGCAACGGTAACAAGAGGGCTACATCTAGAAGAAAGCAGGTTTCATCACCAACATAGAAGGAGGTTCTTTACTGTAAGAGCAGTGAGACTCTGGAACTCTCTGCCTGAGGATGTGGTGATGGCAAAATCCATAGAGGAGTTTAAGAGGGAACTAGATGTCTTAGTAGAGCGCAATGATATTACAGGAAATAGACATTAAATAACCAGCAGGTTGTTGATCTGGGTCTTACAGTCAGGCAGGAACTATCATAGGTTGATCCAGGGATTATTCTGACTGCCATTATGGAGTCAGGAAGGAATTTTTCACCCGAATGGGATAATTGGCTTCTGCCTCATTGGTTTTTTTTGTCTTCCTCTGGATCAACAAGGGGGCCCGGGGGGGGGGAAACAGGCTGAACTAGATGGTAACATACAATGTTAATATGCACCATTTCTACCTGTTCTTTTCACTTACTACACAGATGACGCCCCATCAAAGGAACATGTGATTATGCAGCTTATCATCGGCCAAAATGAGGCTGTGAGTAACCGCAGTAGATGGCTGTGAGTAACCGCAGTAGATGGTATCACTGCAGCCGGAAGGAGAGCAGTGGGGAACCTGGCATCGGTGAAATGGGGTCAGCAGGAGTTCCGCTAAGAAGAGTATGGTTTTCTCTCTTTTTTCACCCCGGTGATCTGCTATGAAGCCTTTTTTCAGCGCTGGATAACCCTTTCAATAGTAGATTAGGCGCCATGATTAACGCCTGGGAAACAGTAGCAGTTAATAATCATCTATTTAGCCCTGATATTATTTGCAAAGTGACTGTTACTCCAGGACCAAGGATGGATGAATGAAAACTTTGCCTTGGACTCATTTGCCCCTTATAGTGTTCTTATGGCAATGAGTAGTATGGTGTCTAGAGATGAGCGAGCACCAAAATGCTCGGGTGCTCGTTACTCGGGACAAAAATTTCGCGATGCTCGAGGGTTCATTTCGAATAACGAACCCCATTGAAGTCAATGGGCGACCCGAGCATTTTTGTATATCGCCGATGCTCGCTAAGGTTTTCATGTGTGAAAATCTGGGCAATTCAAGAAAGTGATGGGAACGACACAGCAACGGATAGGGCAGGCGAGGGGCTACATGTTGAGCTGTATCTCAAGTTCCCAGGTCCCACTATTAAGCCACAATAGTGGCAAGAGTGGCCCCCCCCCTCCCAACAATTTTTACTTCTGAAAAGCCCTCATTAGCAATGCATACCTTAGCTAAGCACCACACTACCTCCAACAAAGCACAATCACTGCCTGCATGACACTCCGCTGCCACTTCTCCTTGGCTACATGCTGCCCAACCCCCCCCCCCTGCACGACCCAGTGTCCCAGCGCACACCAAACTGTCCCTGCGCAGCCTTCAGCTGCTCTCATGCCACGCCACACTCATGTCTATTTATAAGTGCGTCTGCCATGAGGAGGAACCGCAGGCACACACTGCAGAGGGTTGGCACGGCTAGGCAGCGACCCTCTTTAAAAGGGGCGGGGCGATAGCCCACAATGCTGTACAGAAGCAATGAGAAATATAATCCTGTGCCACCGCCATCAGGAGCTGCACATGTGGGCATAGGAATGGGGAACCTATGTGCCACACACTATTCATTCTATCAAGGTGTCTGCATGCCCCAGTCAGACCGCGGTTTTTTATAAATAGTCACAGGCAGGTACAACTGGGAATCCCCAACTCCGCAATGGGAATTCAGTGTGCATCCACAGCATGGGTGGCTCCATGGAACCCACCGGCTGTACATAAATGTATCCCATTGCAGTGCAATAGACAGCAGAGCTAACGTCAGATTAAATGCAGGTGGGCTACGGCCCACACTGCATGCCCCAGCCTGACCGGGCTTTTTAATTCATAGACACAGGCAGGTACAACTCCCTATTGTGAAGTCCCTGTGGACCGACAGCATGGGTGGGTGCCAGGAAGCCACCGGCGGCACATAAATATATCCCATAGCATTGCCCATCACAGCTGAGGTAATGTCATGTTTAATGCAGGTGGGCTTCGGCCCACACTGCATGCCCCAGTCAGACTGGGGTTCTTTAGAAGTGGACACATGTAGTTACAACTCCGTGTGGACCGACAGCATGGGTGGCTCCCTGGAACCCACTGGCGGTACATAAATATATCCCATTGCAGTGCCCAACACAGCTGATGTAACGTCAGCTGTAATGCAGGTGGGCAAAAAATTTATTGGATTACACTGTAGGCGAGGGCCCCAAAAAATTGGTGTACCAACAGTACTAATGTACCTCAGAAAAATTGCCCATGCCCAACCAAGAGGGCAGGTGAAACCCATTAATCGCTTTGGTTAATGTGGCTTAATTTGTAACTAGGCCTGGAGGCAGCCCAGTAAAAATAAAAATTGGTTGAGGTGAAAGTTTCAACGCTTTAATGAGCATTGAAACGTATAAAAATTGTTTAGAAAAATTATATGACTGAGCCTTGTGGGCCTAAGAAAAATTGCCCGTTCGGCGTGATTACGTCAGGTTTCAGGAGGAGGAGCAGGAGGAGGAGGAATATTATACACAGATTGATGAAGCAAAAATGTCCCCGTTTTTGATGGTGATAGAGAACGATGCTTCCATCCGCGGGTGCAGCCTACGTATTGCTTAGGTATCGCTGCTGTCCGCTGGTGGAGAACAGAAGTCTGGGGAAATCCAGGCTTTGTTCATCTTGATGAGTGTAAGCCTGTCGGCACTGTCGGTTGACAGGCGGGTACGCTTATCCGTGATGATTCCCCCAGCCGCACTAAACACCCTCTCTGACAAGACGCTAGCCGCAGGACAAGCAAGCACCTCCAGGGCATACAGCGCGAGTTCAGGCCACGTGTCCAGCTTCAACACCCAGTAGTTGTAGGGGGCAGAGGCGTCACCGAGGACGGTCGTGCAATCGGCTACGTACTCCCTCACCATTCTTTTACAGTGCTCCCGCCAACTCAGCCTTGACTGGGGAGCAGTGACAGTGTCTTGCTGGGGAGCCATAAAGCTGGCAAAGGCCTTGGAGAATGTTTCCCTGCCTGCGCTGTACATGCTGCCTGATCTCTGCGCCTCCCCTGCTACCTGGCCCTCGGAACTGCGCCTTCTGCCACTAGCGCTGTCGGATGGGAATGTTACCATCAGTTTGTCCGCCAGGGTCCTGTGGTATAGCATCACTCTCGAACCCCTTTTCTCTTCGGGTATGAGAGTGGAAAGGTTCTCCTTATACCGTGGGTCGAGCAGTGTGTACACCCAGTAATCCGTAGTGGCCAGAATGCGTGTAACACGAGGGTCACGAGAAAGGCATCCTAACATGAAGTCAGCCATGTGTACCAGGGTACCTGTACGCAACACATGGCTGTCCTCACTAGGAAGATCACTTTCAGGATCCTCCTCCTCCTCCTCCGACCATACACGCTGAAAGGATGACAGGCAAGCAGCATGGGTACCCTCAGCAGTGGGCCAAGCTGTCTCTTCCCCCTCCTCCTCATGCTCCTCCCCCTCCTCCTCCTCCTCCTGAACGCGCTGAGATATAGACATGAGGGTGCTCTGACTATCCAGCGACATACTGTCTTCCCCCGCCTCCGTTTCCGAGTGCAAAGCGTCTGCCTTTATGCTTTGCAGGGAACTTCTCAAGAGGCATAGCAGAGGAATGGTGATGCTAATGATTGCAGCATCCCTGCTCACCATCTGGGTAGACTCCTCAAAGTTTCCAAGGACCTGGCAGATGGCTGCCAACCAGGCCCACTCTTCTGTAAAGAATTGAGGAGGCTGACTCCCACTACGCCGCCCATGTTGGAGTTGGTATTCCACTATAGCTCTACGCTGCTCATAGAGTCTGGCCAACACGTGGAGCGTAGAGTTCCACCATGTGGGCACGTCGCACAGCAGTCGGTGCACTGGCAGATTAAACCGATGTTGCAGGGTCCGCAGGGTGGCAGCGTCCGTCTTAGAGTTGCGGAAATGTGCGCTGACCCGGCGCACCTTTCCGAGCAGGTATGACAAGTGTGGGTAGCTTTTCAGAAAGCGCTGAACCACCAAATTAAAGACATGGGCCAGGCATGGCACGTGCGTGAGGCTGCCGAGCTGCAGAGCCGCCACCAGGTTACGGCCGTTGTCACACACGACCATGCCCGGTTGGAGGCTCAGCGGCGAAAGCCAGTGGTCGGTCTGCTCTGTCAGACCCTGCAGCAGTTCGTGGGCAGTGTGCCTCTTCTCTCCTAAGCTGAGTAGTTTCAGCACGGCCTGCTGACGCTTGCCCACCGCTGTGCTGCCACGCCGCGCGACACCGACTGCTGGCGACGTGCTGCTGCTGCTGACACATCTTGATTGCGAGACAGAGGTTGCGTTGGAGGAGGAGGAGGAGGGTGGTTTAGTGGAGGAAGCATACACCGCCGCAGATACCAGCACCGAGCTGGGGCCCGCAATTCTGGGGGTGGGTAGGACGTGAGTGGTCCCAGGCTCTGACTCGGTCCCAGCCTCCACTAAATTCACCCAATGTGCCGCCAGGGAGATATAGTGGCCCTGCCCGCCTGTGTTTGTCCACATGTCTGTTGTTAAGTGGACCTTGGCAGTAACCGCGTTGGTGAGGGCGCGTACAATGTTGCGGGAGACGTGGTCGTGCAGGGCTGGGACGGCACATCAGGAAAAGTAGTGGCAACTGGGAACCGAGTAGCGCGGGGCCGCCGCCGCCATCATGCTTTTGAAAGCCTCCGTTTCCACAAGCCTATACGGCAGCATCTCCAGGCTGATCAATTTGGCAATGTGCACGTTTAACGCTTGAGCGTGCGGGTGCGTGGCGGCGTACTTGCGCTTGTGCTCAAACAGTGGCGCTAGCGACGTCTGGACGCTGCGCTGAGAGACATTGCTGGATGGGGCCGAGGACAGCGGAGGCGGGGGTGTGGGTGCAGGCCAGGAGACGGTAGTGCCTGTGTCCTCAGAGGGGGGTTGGATCTCAGTGGCAGGTTGGGGCACAGGGGGAGAGGCAGTGGTGCAAACCGGAGGTGGTGAACGGCCTTCGTCCCACCTTGTGGGGTGCTTGGCCATCATATGCCTGCGCATGCTGGTGGTGGTGGCTCCCCAGCTGATCTTGGCGCGACAAAGGTTGCACACCACTGTTCGTCGGTCGTCAGGCGTCTCTGTGAAAAACTGCCACACCGTAGAGCACCTTGACCTCTGCAGGGTGGCATGGCGCGAGGGGGCGCTTTGGGAAACAGTTGGTGGATTATTCGGTCTGGCCCTGCCTCTACCCCTGGCCACCGCACTGGCTCGGCCTGTGCCCATACCCTGACTTGGGCCTCCGCGTCCTCTAGGCCTACCCCTACTACCCCTCAGCATGCTGTATTACCAGTAGTGCAGAAACAGAACGCTGTAATTAAATGTGCCACTTATTGGCCTGTGGTTGGAGGCTGACTTCGCTTACGGAACACACAGCAGAGCCAGGAAATAATTTTGCGCAAGCCTGCTGTAACACTTAGCTGGCTGCGTATGAATTAGGACAACTACCCCCAGCACAGACCCAGTACACTGAGGACGGTCACAGGCAGCCCAAATAGATTTTTTTCCCCAAATGTTTTTGGAAAGGCCCACTACCTATATTCAATAAATATGTCTTCTGTCCCTGCCTCACCACCACTACTGGCCCTGGACTATGTATAATTACTGCAGGGCGCAATGCTCTGCACGGCCGATATACAAAAAAAAAAATGTGCAACACTGCAAAAAGCAGCCTCCACAGTACTGCACACGGTTAGATGTGGCCCTAAGAAGGACCGTTGGGGTTCTTGAAGCCTAAAATACTCCTAACGCTCTCCCTATAGCAACTCCAGCAAGACAGCATTTTCCCTGATCTCTGTCAGAACGCGGGAGGGGCCGATTTATATACTCGGGTGACACCTGATCTCCCCAGCCACTCACTGCAGGGGGGTGGTATAGGGCTTGAACGTCGCAGGGGGAAGTTGTAATGCCTTCCCTGTCTTTCTATTGGCCAGAAAAGCGCGCTAACGTCTCAGAGATGAAAGTGAAAGTAACTCGAACATCGCGTGGTGCTCGTTTCGAATAACGAGCATCTCGAACACGCTAATACTCGAACGAGCATCAAGCTCGGACGAGTACGTTCGCTCATCTCTAATGGTGTCCGATGATAAATTGTTTCACCATGCAGGAGGTCTACTGAAATCAATGGTTATACATTATTTTTCGTCTGTCCTCCAGAGCAAAGGTCAATAACACTAAGGAATCTTGATTATGAAAGTCCTAAACTGGCAGAGCTGAATAAGGGGTTGTCTGGTTTAGGAAATCTCCACTTCCCATTTACATTTGTTCATAAAAATGGTGAAAAACAAAATCTGCAAATACATTTCTTCCTTTACCTAAGGTTGGGCTCACACCATTTCTGTTGTTTGCCTTCATCCTTGAAGCCGAGCAACAGGTAAAATGGAATGCCGGACCTGGACGGATCTTACAGACTAAAGTGGGGTTCGTCCAACTTCCGGTGCGTCGCCTGAAGTTTTCCCATATGAAATAGCATGGCATGCTGAACATAACCTTAGAGGTCATTCTTCATTCAGAGCAAAAGCAGCCTTCAGAATTCTTCTTGTTTACCGAGTGCAGTGCATTGTGGCAGTTGGATAACAGGTACTGAATAAGGACTCATACATGCGCATGTTCGGAGGTATATGGTGGTCGGTAGTAATGATCTTATTGCAATCTGCATGCCATCACGTCCTGTTTCTATGCACGTCTGTGAAATGCAGTATTCTGACCTAGAAGGAGAGCGCAAACATCTGCGATATGGATTACACAGACTGTAATATGTGTGAGGTCTTAGATAGCAGTTTGCCGATAGCCATTCCTCATGACCGCACATGTGTACTCACGTAAGGCCAATGGGAGAAGGTAACAAGCCACTGCCAGATTCCTTCGGTAGCAGCTTGTCTCCCTTGAGAACAAAGGATTGGGCATATTGAAATCAAGCATGCTCAATCCCTCATTTCCATGACATCTGCCATCTAGAAAGAGTTCGACACTGCCACATCCCGTAGGTAGTTAGCCGATCCTGCTGGAATTTGTTAAATTCATCTCAAGTGTATGGGCACCATTGGAGCAGAGTTGTTACATCACATGAATGTCTGCAGAGTGCAACTGAAGAAACCAAAAACATTGTAAAAGTCAGCTTGAGGGTTGTCTCATGCGAGCATTTGGCAATTGTGTACTACGTGCGCAGGTTTTGCACGTATAATACGCTATACCAATATCGCATAGGCTTCCATGTTGTCGCTTACCCGAATTGTGTATATTCCGTAAGTTAAAAAAAAACTCAGCATGTTCTATCATGGCGCGTATTGTGCGCACATACATGTCAAGATAGTACACAGTGATGGGTGGCCTGCAGCCCGTATGTACTGACATTGCATACTAGCTGCGTTCCGCTTGCTTATATCTTGCAACCCTGCCAGAAATGCTTGTGTGAGTCCGGCTTTACAAGTCGATAGAAAAAAAAAAAAAAAAAAGATGTTGCTAAATTAGTGCAAACATTATATAATATTTTATGCATATTTAAGCTAATATAGAAACAAAAATCTAGCAATATGCCAATGAGATATCGACTATGAGACAATCACATCTCCACCGTCTACTGGTCATCCTCAGAAAGGTGCTGGCACAGAATGTTGCCCTTACTGTGTGCGGTCTTCAACATCCTGCACAGCCTCGAAGCCATTCTGGCAATAAAATGGTTAACTAGCGTCAGCAATCCCCCTTTTTTCCATGCAATGTGCTGCAACTAGCATCTAAATGGTTCCTTTGCACCATGAACTGAAACATCTTGAATGCTCAAACTGTATTTTTATGAGCGTCTTGGGACACTAAATTTTAGTGGTCTATTAAATGCCAGCAATTTCATGCTGCCTTGCATAAAACAGCATTCACATATTAGGACTCGGTGGTTACATAGCTAGATTAGACTTTTTTAACACGTATAAGATTAGTCGTTTCCATTAATAACATTATGCTTTGTTTCTCAGGAATAACTTTTTTTGTTGCCCTTAAACTGATGTAGGTATTATTTTAAGAGAAAGTCGGGTATTGTGCAGAACGCGCAATCAAGTTCTTGTTCTGAAGGTTCTGATGGCTGCTACATAGAATAATACATGAAGAGTAACGCTACAGCAGTAAGTGAGGCCCGCCAAATGCGCTTACTTCACACGGTGTGGTAGGTACGGGAAGAAGTCAGTCCGGTGCCGGCTATTTGTTTTCGATGCAAGCAGTCTGAAGCTATGTGTCACCGGAGATCTCAGCAATAAGATGGTACTGGACCCGCAAACCAGAAACATCTTACCTGGCAAGGTTATCCTTTTCAGAAAGAAATCCAGCCCCACTGTTTGTTTGTACTGTTTTCCGAACGATTCCTGGGCAAACCGCGTGGCCAACGATGTCTAAAAGGAAATGGGCAAAATGTTCACATTGAAGCAGCTTGGGAGAGCGGGAGAAGAATGCACTTGTGTTTCTATGAAACAGTTTACAGCAAAGTCTCCTAAATCAGAGGGAGGTTATATTAGTAGTAATAACAGCAGTGGCAGTCAAAGGGTTACATGCAGTTACTCCATCACCTAGGGTCTGCAAACAAGCAATGTCTAAAAAGAAAGGTGGGAAATGTTCACATGTAAACAGCTTCATATAGAAGAGAAAAGGGATTTAGAGATAAGCCTGAGAACTCAGAGATGTAGTAGTGGTAATAGTAGCAAGAACAGAAGCAGTAGTAATTACTACGGTCATTACTACTACTACTTCTGTTAATACTACTCTCATTACTACTACTACTACTATTATTATTTACTACTACTACTGTCACTTTTACTATTCACATTACTACTACTGTCACTATTACTTCTCTCATTACTACTACTGTCACTATTACTTCTCTCATTACTACTACTATCACCATTACTATTTTCATTACTACTACTACTTCTATCACTATTAGTATTCTCATTCCTACTAATACTATTACTACTACTGCCATCACTATTCACATTATTACTATTACTGTCACTTTTACTATTCTCATTACTACTACTGTCATTATTGCTATTCGCATTACTACTACTGTCACTATTTTCATTACTACTACTACTATCACTATTCGTATTATTACTACTACCACTATTACTATATTCATTACTACTACTACTATCACTATTCGTATTATTACTACTACCACTATTACTATATTCATTACTACTACTACTATCACTATTCGTATTATTACTACTACCACTATTACTATATTCATTACTACTACTAGCACTATTACTATTCTCATTACTACTATTACTATTCACATAATTACTACGACTACTACTACTACTACTACTACTATCACTATACACATTACTACTACTACTGTCACTTTTACTATTCACATTACTACTACTGTCACTATTGCTATTCACATTACTATAGTAGGAACAACAATACACTACCCTACCACTTGAGAAAGGATCAAAAGTAGTATTAATTTCCATATGTTCCTACTTAGTGGTACCTTCTTGGGCCCTATTGACATCAGATACTCTCTGTAGCATACTTTCTACTAACAACAGATACACTTTAGCTGGTATTTCCCCTCCAATCATCCTGCAAACATCTGGCGGGTTCTCTCAAAGAAGATGTATTATTGGCCCATCCACAGTGGTCCAAGGAGCGTCATCATTGGACAGTTAAGCAATGGAAGATTGTTCTATGGAGTGACAAATCACACTACTCCATCTTCATATCAGAGGATGTATCTGGGCGTGGAGGATGCCTGGGGAATGCCTTTTGCCAGAGTGTGTTGGGCCAACACAGCAGACGTTCTGTTATGGTCTGTGGATGTTTTACATGGTATGGTCTCTGTCCGTTGGTTGTAATGACAGGAACCATGAACATGGAGTTGTACCCTGGCATTCTAGACAATCATGTGCTGCAGACTTTGTGACAATACTCTGGGAGCAGTCAGCAATAATTCCAACAAGACAATGCACCTTGTCACAAATCCACTGTTTTATGTTGGTTTGAGGATATGGATGTTCCACGACTGGCCTGCACAGAGTCCTGACCTGAACATCTTCAGGACAAACTAGAACAGTGTTCATCTTCTTTGAGAGAACTCGCCAGACATTTGCAAGATGAATTGAGGGAAATACCAGCTGAAGGGTATCAAACATTAGTAGAAAGTCTGCCAAGGAGACTATCTCATTAGGGCCAAGAGAGGCCCAACTAAGTATTAACATAGGGAAATAAAAACTACTTTTGATTCTTGCTCAGATGTCCAATTACTTTTGGTAGGATAGTGCAGTAGTAGTAGTAATAATAACAGAAGTACCGTGTTCCTCGAAATAAGACCCTGTCTTATATAAATTTTTGCCCCAAAAGAGATACAGGGTCTTGTTTTCGGGTGGTGTCTTATACTCACCTAGCAGTTGCCATTTGCGCTCGATGAACCAATCACAGCCACTTAATTATGTCATTCAATGAACGGCTGTGATTGGTTCATCAAGCGCCCACTCTGATTGTTTCAGGAGCACCGCCTGAGCCAATCAGAGCAATCCCTTACTGGAGGAGGGTATTCAAGCCCCATCACTAGCAAGAGATGCTTCGTCGGCATTGAGGATTACACGGAAGCCTGCCGAAGTGCCGCAGCCCAGCAGGAGGGACCTAGAGAGCACCTGCTAGGCGAGTATTGTATTTTTTTTCCCCCATGTAGTATCACTAGGGCTTTTTTCCGATGTAGGGCTTATATTTCAAGGCCCCTCCCCATCCCTAAAACACAGGGTAGGGCTTATTATCTGGATAGGGCTTATTTTGGGGGAAACATGGCAATAGTATTAACAGTAGTAATAGGAATAACAGCAATATAAGAAATGGGAATGTTATATTTAGAATCGTAATTTGTTAGCCAGTATCTACAAGCAAGTAAAAAGGAAAGGTGTAAAATGTTCACATTGCGCTTTTGGCCTCTGTTTAAACGTATATGCCAGGAAAACCTCCCAACACATACGTTGAATGGAGGCTATGCCAGATGCCGTATTAGCCTAAAGCTGATGGATACCGCTGTAGGACATCCGGCACAGCCATCCTTTTAATGGATACATATTGCGATCTTCTATAGCCTTTCACAACAGGTTTGTTAAATAGATAACATTTTAGCCTATGGGCGATAAATCCATTAAATGGATGCCTAACAGTTGTAGCCGTTACCTACAGACTAATAAGAGATGGCTAACACATGAGTTTTTTCACGATGGATTCATTAAGCCTATGGGTAATGAATGCCACTGTTAGGCAACCATTTAATGGATCCATCACCAATCGGCTATAACAGTATCCATTTAACGGATCTGTCGTAAAAACCTAAAGAGAATCTCAAGATATAACTGTCAAAAGGACGCTGAGTGCCATAAAGAGGTATCCATGATCTGTAGGTCAATAAGTATCCGTTTAATGAATACTTTTTTTCTTTGCCCAGGACTGTACAGGATGTAACAGTCATCTACTAAGGGATGCCATCCTGAAAAAAGATGGCATCCCTAATGGTTACCGGCCAGTAGGAGTTAAAAGAGAATATTATTTGGGACTGTCTGTTAATGGACCACTAAAGACACATTTAGCTTGTATATCAGGAGTGTCGCTCAACGTATGGGGAGCGGGGGGGGGGGGGGGGAGGGGTAAAGGTAGGTTTTTGAAACTATTTTGACTTAAGAACTTAAAGGGATGTAGCAGCATAAAAAGGAAGACCAGCAAGGGAGGTGGAAATAGTAGTATTACAGTTAGCTTCTATGTCAGCCTGTGTCTTCATTGCTAGAAACAAGTGCTTGTAACATAACTAGTGATGAGCAAACATTTGAAAAGTTCAGTTGGTTCAACGAATTTCAGCAAAAAGTTTGGTTCCGTCAGAATTCCGTCTTAATGACACTGTTAAAGAGCCATAAAGGCCATGTATAACCCTCTAAGGTCATGTAGGAGTAGAGCAAAGTACTTTTGAGCAGTTTTTAAAGTAAAGTTGAAGGAAGAAAAAGAAAGGAGGAAAGATGCAAAAAGGAATAACATTCTTTTTCCTTCGCCTTTTTGTGTCTTCTTCCAGTGGGTTTGGCCTAGACGAACTCACCGAACCGAAGTTTTAGCAAAGTTCGACCCGAAACAAAGTTTCACTAATTTGGTCCACTCAACACTTAACATAATCTAAAGTACAAGCAGAGCTCTACACGAAGCCTTCCTAGTAAAGTGTGAGCTGGATGCTCTGCGTCTGAGTCATGGTTGTGTAGTATTAGATCAGCGCACACCAGCAGAGAGGATACTGTGATGGGAACAGTGGTTTCCAGCATGCAGCACTAGTATCGCTTACGTATACAGTGATTATGATTAAAACCAAATGTCGAGAAAATCAACTTTCCAACAAATGTTCTGAAGGTCGTTCTGCGCCACACTTTATATTTTGCTTTCATGGTTTCCTTGGATTATTGGTACAAACATTGGCGACCAATCATAACATCTGCGAGTCTCTGTCCCCCTTTACTTCACAAACCAATATAGGAGTCAGCTTGTATTTTACATGATGGTGTTAAGGAAATTACAAAAATCCAAAAGTCAAGGAGAAAGTTTCTAAGCCTATCAACTACCTGGTAAAGAGGATAGAAAAATCATTGGTGAGCATATAGTCCAATTAAAAGGCCTAACGAACATGGCAAAACTGTGTGTACAGAGCATGTCCATGGACTCTGTGCAGCCCCGTACTATAGAGCCATTCCATAGGCCGCAGCTTCTCATCGGCATTGTATTACAGAGATATTCTCTCATTAGATACAGTATAGCATCAGAGTACACCGACTAAATTATATCAAACACGTACGCCAGGTTGGACTTGGTGTATATCTTTGTGTAGGCATATAGAGGTGCCAAGATGCGCCTAATATATGAAAAGGCGTGTGCCTCTTCGTAAATTAGGCATATCATGTGCTGGGGGAAATTGTGTTAAGACTGGAGTTTAAAATATCAATCTTAATAAACCTACCTTAATTATTACATTTTTAGATTACCGCCATAATTTGTGACAATTTTGGGTGTAAATTATAGTGAAATTAACGGGCAGTGAGTGTCCCGCCTCCTATTACCAAGCTCTGCCTTTTTCATATTTTAAACGAAAGTGTCAAAGACGATGGAAAGTCACAAAAAACGCAGAAAAAGTTTTAGCTTTTTTTCTGGAGTAAACAGTATTATGAATTCACTCCATACTATTTCACATGCTAAATACCAATATAATCCCATAAAACGATATTAAATGGCTCTAAGAAAAGAAATGTAATGACTGACCACAATGTATTCCAACTTGTGTTCTTTTACTACATACTGCCTGTGAATCTCCAGTGAAACAGAATATTCAGGCTCTCGGGCATGGAAAGTCTGTGGGGTATGATATTGACTATAAATGGGACACCAATAAGACATCTACTTATGACAAAGTGTCTATTTCAAAAACCACAAGAACAAGTTACAGATCTTCTAGGTAAGTAATAAGGATCAAGCTAAGCTCATGCTATAATCTGATTACCCAAAGCTTACAGGTAGACCTTGAAACTACGGCTTTCAGCGCTATGAAACAGAGTATGTTATAGGTACAGCATAAAGGGAAAGTAACTGCTGTAAAAGATACCCCGTTCTAGAAACCCTGGAAGCAGAACTTATCTGGTTATTACATAGCTGAAGCTAGAGAAGTTTGATGAACCTACAGAAAGTAGGGTGGTTTCACATCCGTGTCGGAACCTCCAGCCAGCAGTTCCATCGCAGATTCGGCTGCAAACACCAGAAGAAAATGCTCTGCATGCAGCACTTTTTCTTCCGTCCCAAAACCGGGCAGCTGGGTGGAAAGCAGGCGGACCATAATAGTGAATGGGGTCTGCCTGGCACTGTTCGGTTCTTGCGGTGTGAAAGCACAGGAGTAACAATGGCTGGGGCATGGGGAATGGTTGTCCCATGTAATGGTACCTTTAAATATGCGACCACATTTATTTAGTAATCAATGCAAAAATCCAGGTAACTCTAAAGGGTTCACTTACTTTTTCTTTCAAATATACAGAATAGCTGGCACTAGAGAGATAGAGTTTTCCTTCTTCTAGAATTTACATAGATGTAGAGTGTAATGTGCATACGAGCCTACCAACAATCACAGCGTAAGTGGGAAAACAGCAAACATAACTGATTAGGTTACACAACAATTAGAAGCTAAATAGATGAAAAAGGTACCATTAAGATGAGATTTGGATTAGAAGTATTGGAAATATCAAGCTGGCTTCACATCTGCGTCAAGACCTCCGGCCAGAGGTTCCGTCTCAGATTCAGCTTGAAATACCGAGAGAGAAAAAAGTGCAAAACGCAGTGCTTTTTCTTCCGTCCTAAATATGCGTAGCTGGGTGAAAAGCAGACAGACCCCCATTATAGTCAGTGGGGTCCACCGACGCTGTTCGGTCCCGTTCAGAGACAGAACTGTTCGGCCGCGGGGATTCCCCTTTCCTGCTCACTGATGGAACAACCTTTAGGCTGCTTTCACACGGCCAAGAAACTTGCATGAGATTGTACGTTGTGAGATGCGCGAATATGAACCCCATGCTTTTAAATGAAGTCATATACACAAGCAATGTTAAAATCGGTGCATGTCCTATCTTTTTGTGTTCCTCGGAACCCATCACCCATTGATTTCAATGGGACCTTTAATGAATCACATGGCTCTTCCATGCGAGTGCGATATGAGGTTTCCCATTCCAAAACATTGGAAATACTTCCGATCGTCTATTGCGCAAGAGGATCGAAATTTCACAGCTGCGAAGAGTTTTTGCCTGAAAATCCGAGTGTAAAACACAGATTTCTCAGTCCAATATCGCACTCGCCCGTGTGTAGGTAGCCTTAGAAAACCTCTAAATCAAAAGGATTCTCTGGGCAAAGAGCGACAAAAAAAACATCGCCTCTGCCGAGGTCATGTTTTTCAATGGTGCTATTGGTATAACCACATTTAAGAAGCAGACATTAGAAAATCATATGGTCAAAATTGTATGACCCTAGGTAAAAAACAAAGTTCTAGGGTGGCAGATTGGCCCATCTCAGGCCAAAACATAGGTTATCAGAAAGTTATAAATGGAATGAGCCATTTTAAAAAGTTCTGGTCCACTAGGGCTTTAAAAGGGTTTTCCAGAAAAATAATATTAATGACATTCTCAGCATAGGTCATCAATGGTTGAACGGCTTATGCCCATCCTTCTGGGCCCTGGTCAGTCAGCAAATTGGGTGCTTGCTGTCAACGTTGTTATACATAAGGGTACGGAGTGGAAGGTGCTGCTCCAACCCCTGTGTTGTGGCTGGCACTTGCAACTACAGGCACAGTTAAAATCAATAGGAGCAGCAACATGCGCTCTGTAGCCCAGTGTGGAGCAGTGCTGGTAGTGAGCATCTGATCAGCTGATCGCCCAAGGACCCGAGAGACCAAACCAAGCCTATCAACTGCTTCCCTGGCAAAACCCCTTTTGATCATAGCGATAAGCCAGACCAGTGTCCTTGATAAGCAAAAAGAATTCTTCTAAATTAGAATGTAAAAGTATTTACTAAAGTTTCCACCTGCAGGCACAGAATTCGACTAATGTTTTTTGGCAAGGTGTAGATTGTTGGGTATACGTACACCAAGCCATGTTCTCTTGAAAACACAGCTAATACTTTGATTGGCATAGGTTTCTCTGAATTTACTTTACATTTTACAGCACAAACTTTTTGGTTATTCCACTAATATCAGACTTATTTTTGTAATAATGTCGGTATTTTCTCAAATGCAATATATTCCCCGAGCGCAGGATTAAGAAGGCAGAGTTATGAGTCTCAAAGTAGAAGTCTACCTTGTCCGCGGTTTTAATTAAACCACAAATCAGATCACAAATGGTTGAGTTTGCTCATATAATATCAAATTTGCAGGATTAAAATGCTGGAAACTACAGTTATCATCCATTAGAGGATCATAAAACCACGAGGGTCTTTGACCATGATTAACAGTGAGTGAAGGGTAAACCTCTCCCTTCTTTGTCAATGAAGCAGACCGTGACTAAGTTGTAAGATGCAAGGCACTAAATTACAGTACAACTTGAAATGTTTTCTGTATGCAAAACCAATGCCAAGACCCAGAACTTCCGGAGTACCGCGTGTTCCCAAAAGTGGACATACAATAAGAGCACGGGAAGTGTTGAGTTGTGGGCTTCGTGAGACTAGTCATGGGATGGGACTTGAGATTGGGACGATGTTACAACAACTGTACAGTACAATGACCAAGATTCATTATTCATGAGCCATGTAGAGTGAAGCCAGGAGCATTTGGGGGAAATTCTATGGTTTCTTCAGTCACCCTTAAAGGGGTTTTGCCACTTTTTACCAATCCTAAGAATCGGTCATCAATTGCAAATTGTGATCTGCCGCTTAAAATCCCCGCTGATTAGTAGATCCTTCAACCCACTGTCCATGCATTGGGGTCAAACGTCTGTATTGGTAATCAGGGCCAGAAGTGTAAGAGGCAGCTTTGTTCCCATTGAAATCAATAGATCAAATAATGATCCTACAACATTGATAGTCCTCGTCTCCTTAACCTTTTGCAATCCAAATTTGGATTCAGGGTTTCCTAGGGGGCTTTCTCTTTCTGCCATTATACAATGGCGCCATCTGCTGGCTAGAGCCAATACTGCAGTATGTGAGATGCTGGAGAGGCCCCAAACACAAAGCGGCCGGCAATATATAGTAAGAATACCCTGCTGGACATCTTCTGACATCGGCGCTGCACAGGCTTCAATCAGAATGTAGGAATACGTCAGACAGTGGATTGGAAAGAGTTAACCCTTTCCAATCCATTTATTTTTTCTCACCCATTCTCCCCAGCTCCAAATAAATTGGAGCTGGGGAGAATGGGTGAGAAAAAATACATTTCCCTGCACCCTCCTGAACTGACAGAGTTCAGGAGGGTGCAGGTGCTCACTGCACCGTGGGGGATCCTGCTTACCTGTGCGGTGTCTTCCACATTCTCCTTCTGCCTCCCGGCTCGGCGATCATGTGACCACTGGGGTCAGGTGGCATCCAGTGGTCACATGATCCCCGAGCCCGGAGACAGAAGGGAGAATGTGGAAGACACCGGACAGGTAAGCAGGTTCCCCCACGGTGCAGGCTCCCGGCTCGGCGTTCATGTGACAGCTGGGGGTCTGGTGACACCGGCGGTCACATGATCACCGGCCGGAATCTCTATGCATTGCATAGCGCTAATTGAGCGCTATGTAATGTGTAAAGGAGGAGGCAGAAAGGGTTAAAAACCCTTTCTGCCTTCTCCTCGGGGGTCCTCGATGAGGACCAGTGCAGAAGTGTATCTGCACCCGATGTGTCTGACGATCGGGTGCAGATCAACTCAGGCACTGCAGTGTCGGGCCTGCCCCGACATCGGAGCTGTGGAGGGAAATTATGATGTCGGGGCAGGCCCGACATTGGACTGGAAAGGGTTAAACGTCGTTTTGATTCGCTGAAAGGAAGCATAGCTCTTGAACACGGCGAGGAACTGAGCCGCTTTGCCCATTAGAAAGTTGCAGAATTTTTCATTATATGGCGATTCAGCTTTATTTACCTAAGCTTGGACAACTTCTGTAACTTTGCACTTACTTTCTACAGTTTGTTATGGCCGCTGCTAACAGAAAGCTGTGCGTTGAGCGTCAGAAAATTATTTTAATTTAACAAAGCAATAAATTGGTGTGAAATAACTCTCTTCAACTTCTGTACAAATGAGCTTTTCTTCTTTTTTTATTTGTCTCACGGGGAAGACTGCCAAATTCTTCAAGGAGATTATCATGGAAAATGGCGAATGGCGAAATTGTCATCGGCTCTTGTGAAGTCACTAGATCTGAGAATAGGTTTACCAGGTTGCCAAAGGAAAATGTACAGTTTGCAGGGTGTAAAATCAAAGACCAGGAGCCAAATGTTTTCAAGGTCTTCTTTTCCATGGTGAGACGTTCTGCTGTGTGTATGCGGATTGTTTTACAGAATTCCCAGTGATTTCCAAAAAACATAACCTCTGACATCCAGCAACAAAGGCATTCATCGTTCAATACATATTTTAGAGCAAAAAAGTTAGAGAACTTACAATTTGTTTTCTATTTCTCTTCTGCGCTATTAAAAGAGACATCCCATATTGAGCCTTGCGTGCAGCCGGAGAGGTCTTCACTTGCCCATTAGGAGCCTTATGGCAAGTGGTCACATGACATTGGTTTAGTCAATCTAATGAAGTGTAGAGCACTGTAGACGCTCCTATATATGCAAGTGGTCATGAAGCTATATAAAAAGATTTCGTTTCTCACCTCCATCAGAGCCATATACGAGGAATATTAACCGACGTAACATACATCGACTTTATACATCAGCCATTGACTCCCATTGGAAAAAATAAAATAAAGGATGCAGCGCAGTTTTTATAACAGTGCCCATCTGTATGAGTAAATGGCAATATACTACGCTTTTCTTATAGAGTAAAAAGCAAAGTGATGCCGCTGTATACCAACCCAACCTGTCACTGAGCTCCTATGAATACACTCATGTGTGTCGGGAGCTTTCCCACCACATGTGTTGAACATGACGTAAAAAGGAGGAGATGTGAACAGAAACTTAGAAGAACAAAGAGAGGGAATATCAGTCTTTTTTTCTATTTCTTTCTTAAACCAGTTGATTAAACAAATTATATACCAAACCTTACATACCTTTTCCACTTGACAATACAAGCCTAAAAAGGATTGTCCGGGATAAAGCCATTTTGTTAAAATATACAATTCCCCCATGGCAAAAAAAAACTACCCAAAAAAACAGAACTCAACTTTACCTCTCCCGGTTCCCCACATGTCCCGACCCCCCCCCTTCTCCCCATTGGCAACTCAGAATCCCACTGGGACGTATTGTTTACAATCAGCAGCAGCCTGTGAAAAGGATGTCACAGGCTGCTGCAGCCAATCACAGAGCTTCAGCAAGTGAGTGCTGACCTCTGTGATTGTCTGCAGCAGCCTGTGATGTCCCATACACAGGCTGCTGTAACCTATAAATAATACATCCCAGCAGGACCCAGAGCTTCCCACAGGGGACACAAGAGGAGCCACGGGAGCTGAATATAAGCACTTCCTGTTTTTTTGCCATGGGGGACCCGTTTTTACAAAACTCCTTTGTAGGGGTGTCCTGTGGTACTTATTTTATTTTCCTACAGGCTGTCAAAGGTGTAAAATAATAAATGGTGCTGTACTCAGGTCGGAGATAGAGTTAATCTATTCAGGGACCTTCAGGACCCACATTTCCATAATCGGTCCCAATGGTCGGACACGCACCAATCAGATAGCTATCCTTCACTCCGTGGGATAAGGGATAATTTCATTTTGTAGGATAAATTCGGGGTTGTATAGCATTCAGAAACGGCACCACATCTATCTATGACATGTTTCTTGTATTGCATCTCATCCCCATTTAAAGTAATTCTGTCATCAGGTTTATGCTGCCCAAACCACGGGCATGAACCTGCAAAAAGGATGCCTATTGCCCCTGAGGATGTTTTATTCTATAATGCTACAGGGTTCCAGAACAAATACACTTTGAAGTTTGTCTCGGAGCTGAGCCCCAAGTAGTGGACACACTAGTTGCCCCCACCCGCAACATTAAAGGGGTTGTCCCGCGCCGAAACGGGTTTTTTTTTTTTTCAACCCCCCCCCCGTTCGGCGCGAGACAACCCCGATGCAGGGAGGTAAAGAAAGCTCACCGGAGCGCTTACCTGAATCCCCGCGCTCCGGTGACTTCTCTACTCACCGCTGAAGATGGCCTCTTCCTCCGTGGACCGCAGCTCTTCTGTGCGGTCCACTGCCGATTCCAGCCTCCTGATTGGCTGGAATCGGCACGTGACGGGGCGGAGCTACACGGAGCTACACGGAGCCCCATAGAAGACTGCAGAAGACCCGGACTGCGCAAGCGCGGCTAATTTGGCCATCGGAGGGCGAAAATTAGTCGGCACCATGGAGACGAGGACGCCAGCAACGGAACAGGTAAGTATAAAACTTTTTATAACTTCTGCATGGCTCATAATTAATGCACAATGTACATTACAAAGTGCATTATTATGGCCATGCAGAAGTGTACAGACCCACTTGCTGCCTCGGGACAACCCCTTTAACACCAACGACTCTCTCCCCTTTTCTGATTAGGGAGAGAGCTGTCAGTCTACAAGCTACGGGCAGGGAGAAGTCAGCATGTCCTGCCCCTGTGACTTAGGACTTAGCTCAGAGTCAAACCTTAAAGTGTATATTGCGAAACACCACAGCATTTCAGAACAAAACATCCACGTGGGCACAGAGCACCCCTGTTCCAGGTTCCTGCTGCCGGTGGTTCAGACAGCATGAACCCGTTCACAGACTCCCTTTAAGTAAATGTGGCTGAGCTGTAATACTAGACAAGGTCCAGAGAACTGTTGGAACCATTTTTGGAATACAAGCAAAACCTTTTCTTCTAATCCAAGACAACCCATTTAAGGTTCAGATGATTTGTTTCCAAGCTTACTACATTCCAACAGCCATAACTTTTTATTTTTACACGGACTTAATAGCAGGAGGCCTTGTTCTCTGAAGGAAAGATCATAATTTTTCTACTTTTTTATTGTGCTTATTTTATTTCTTTTTTGCAAATTTTTGCATTTTTTATATCTTCCTATATCAGTGAAAGGAAAGTTGGCAATTTCATATATGTCGGAGTTGTATGAGCAACAGAATATACTTAAACTTTAGTTTATTTTCTAGAATTTGCTTTTTCATTTTTTAGAACTATAACGTTCCATATGGGTTTTCTGTACAGGCATATTTTCAAGCATAGCCTAATAGCTATTATCACAGGGCAATCCTTGCATAAGCCCTGAGCTGCCCCTAGAGAGCCATGAATCCTGGCAATCCCAATGCCTGGGTTAACTCACAACCTACAAAGTTAGCCCTCCATGGTATGCCTGTGCCATTCCCAGAACTTAAAAGTATGTCATCTGGGGTGCAGGCATAAAAAAAGTTAATGAAAAACAAAATTTTATGAAACCGTGATTAAAGATGTGAGAAAAGTCCGATTGTAAGGTATCAAGTAGATGGAACCCACAAGCATCCCAAGAATGGGACAATTGCCATATCAATCAGGCTTGGAAAGTCAATCTCTGAAGAAGAGAACAGAGCTGCTGCCACTCTGGGGTTTCCATAATGGTCAGTCATTTTGCTGAAGATTGAAGGTCCATACATGACCTCCTTTATATGAATGTTTGGCCCTAGGAATGGTGGACAGTTAAATATCATATGAAAAATCTCAGAGATATTGCAGCTGCTTGAATACAAGTGTTATCCTGGTGTAATTGGCAAAGTCTGACTACAGCCTTCTGTAGTAAATCTGGCGGAATAAATCATGTAAGACACTACCTACACCATGCTGATGACAGTACTTAAGGTCCTTTTGAATAACAGGTTTTAAACACTCAGCACCATCAGAAAAGACTCTGAAGAATTATGGGAGGAAATCAAATCCATCACGCGGAATACAGCTGAACATATCATCCCTTTCAAAAAAATCTGCAAAACGACCACAATGGCTATTGGATGAATCCCTCAGAATCACCAACAAGCACCGAGCAGCTACAGCAGTGGGCACCATCGCTGAATTCAGACAGCTAAATGCGGAATTTCAAAGAGGAGTCAAACAAGACAAGGAGCGAAACTGGAATAACCAATGCACAAAACTGGAAGAAGCAAACCAGCAAGGCCACTCCCGAGCTCTCTTCACCCATGTTAAACAGACCCAGGCCCCGTTCACATCACGCAAGGCAGCAACCATCAAAGACCCAGATGGCAAATTACTACAAGAAGATCAAATCAAGCATAGGTGACGAGAATATACAGCAGAGCTGTATGCAGGCGATCAGACAGACAACCCGTTGGATCCCATACAACAAGTAGGACAAGAACTGGGCATTCTGGAGGTAGAAGTCACATGGGCCCTGAAACAACTGCAAACAGGAAAGCTCCGGGCATTAATCACATACCAGCCGAACTGCTCAAACCAGTGTCAGTCAACCGACCTATGTGAAAAGATCTGGAGCTCCAAATCGTGACCCAAAGGTTGGACAAGATCGGTCTTCGTCACACTTCCAAAAAAAGGTGATGCTCAAGAATGTTCCAATTACCGCCCATCGCCCTCATACCTCACGCAAGCAACATTCTTTTAAAGATCATACAAAAACATATTATGATAATTGTTGAACAAGAACTGCCGGACGTCTAAGCTGGTTTCTGCAAAGGACATGGCATCAGAGACCAAATCGCGAACCTGCACTGGGTCATGAAGACGACCCGGGAGTATCAAAAGAACAGGTACATGTCTTTTGTCGACTACAGCAAAGCTTTTGATTGTGTCGAATATGACAAGCTTTGGAAGTGTCTGAAGCAAATGGGCATCCCAGAACATATTGAACAGCTGATAAGGTCGCTTCACAACAACCAAGAAGCAACAGTCAGGACAGCTTATGGAAACACGGGTTGGTTCGGAATGGAGAAAGGTGTACAGCAAGGCTGTATGGCGTACAGCAAGGCTGCATTCTATCACCAGTGCTTTTCAATCTGTACGCAGAAACGATCATGAGGCGATGCAATCTGGACGAATTAGAAATCGGAGTCAAAATCAGTGGCAGAAATGTCAACAACCTCCGATATGCAGATGACGCCACCCTGCTTGCAGAAAGTGAAAGGGACCTGGAATACCTTATACAACGAGTGCAAAAGGAAAGCAAATGCATGGGACTGGACCTCAACAGCGAGAAAACGAAAGTCATGACCACGGTAGGCAACAGTACAGTGAACATCAAAATTAACAACAAAGAAGTCAAGTAGGTCCAAGATTTCATCTTCCTTGGATCCAAAAATCGATTGCAACGGGCAATCTGGACCTGAGATCAAGAGATGGATTACACTTGGTAGGTATGCAATCCAAGTAATGGAAAAGATCTGGAAAAGCAAGAATATTAGCATTGCAACAAAAACCAGACTGATCAATGCAATCGTCTTTGCCATAACAACGTATTGTTGTGAAAGCTGGACGCTCAGGAAGACGGACAGAAGGAAAATTGTTGCGTTTGAACTCTGGTGCTGGAGGAGAATGCAACAGATACCTTGGACTGCCATGACAACAAACAATGTAGTGTTAGATCACGTCAAACCGAAAATATCACTAGAGGGCAAAATCATCAAACCGCGGCTCTCTTGCGCGCTAACTCACTGGAAACAGTACTGATGCTTGGCAAAGTCAGTGGAAAGAGAAGACAGCAAAAAACAAGATGGCTAGATACAATCAATGCCACCACTAACATGTCAATTGCCGAACCGAAAGAAGTCGTGAAAGATAGGAATGCATGGAGAATGTTGATCCATAAAGTGCCCAAAGGTTGGATGCGACTGAACAAATAATAATCGGGGCCCTTTAATATGGAATGATAGTTCAAATGTAAGTGAAATCTCTTGGATGGCATCGTAGAGGCGTCTAGTGGTCAACAAGCTCTACACAAGCAGAAGAATAGGTCACTACATACAAGGAGTCTCTGAGAACCTTTTTATGGGCCAAGGGGGGCGGACCACTTTTAGGGCCTCCGGTGACAACACCGTTCATCTAATCACCCCACAACTTTAGTCATTTATATATCTGCAATGTAACTACATGCCGAGTTTTGCCGCAAAACAACTCTTTCCATGTGTGCTTTTTTTTTTTTAAGACACAGTGTTTTTTATACTCTGGGGGGGGAGGGGGCAAACATTTGTGTGCATTAGTTTAAAACTTTCCCCCATGATATGAACACCATGAAACACTGATCCAGTGAAGCACACTGCTGTCTGCAGAGACCGTCATGTAACCTCCCTTTATATTAATATATTATGTGCAGAGGACACGCTTCCCATCAAATGTTAATATCCCAGCTCAGCTTTCATGGCTTCAGTGGCCCCACCAAAACTTTTTTACAATGTTTTTCTGCACAAATCCATAGAAAAATCATTTAAGCTATCAAAAGAAAACTTACTTTGCTTTCTTGAGAGACGGTTTGCAAATATTTTTGCTCCGTGTCACCAATTTCTTGCAGATATTTGCTAAACTGCGGCAGACAGATCCACCGTACCCCATTGTACACGGCCTAAAACAGACTCGGTCTCCTACTTTTATCCCTGTGAACCAAGCTTATGGGCTAAAAGTAGGCGACTGCCTGAGTCCGGAGATGTTATACTTACCTCCCCGTCATTTCCCTGGTGTGAGCACTGAAAGCCGCCATTGAATAGATTAAGCGGCGCTGCTAAGTAGCCCACCAATTATAAAATTAGAATTGGCGGACTACTTAAGGCAATGCACTGAGCGGCAGCTTTCAGCGGTGACACGGAGGGGAACAACGAGGGAGGTAAGTACAAAACTTATATCCCCGGACTCAGCAGGTCACCTATTTTCAGCCCATAAGCTTAGCTTATGGGGCTAAAAACAGGGGACAAATTCCCTTTAACTCCTTCACACTACATGACATGCATGCAAGGTCCTGCAGGTTCAGGGTATGTATATAGCGGGATCGCGGGTTGATCCCACTCCATACAATGCAGGTGCCGGCTGTTACTTACAGCCAACACCCGCATGCAACAGCTCCGATGAACACCAAACACAAAACGAAGGCATCGATATTAGACTGGTCATAGTCTAGGTTCCATCGCCAACAAGCTGTTTGAAGGGGCGGCAGCATTTACCTTCTTCATCAGTCAGAGCGCCATACTTTTATAAGCAGCCGTATCTGGTACTATATATAGTAGGAAGGACTGGACAGCCATATCAGGGACCCCAACTACTAAAAGCATGGAGTTGTGCGTAGGAAACAATGAGCGCACAGTGCCGGAGCACCGCGGCCTCATCTAATAGCCGATTGGGGATATTGCTGAGAGTCAGACCCCTACAGATCTTATGTTCATGGCTACCGTAAGGACCAAGACATTAACGGGGTATTCCCATCTAAAACCGACCCCCTGGGCCTGGACAAACAAAGATGGCCGCACCAGCTTCACTGTATATTAGTATGCATCATTAGATTAGTTTAACCTGCTTTGATTGGCCGGTGCTGTCCACATGACCAGTGCTGGCCAGTCATATCAGCATGTAGTGTCTTAGACTACCAACACATACTATGTGCATTGTGCCTCAGGTAGTCAGAAGCGGTGCAGCCAGCTTAGTTTGTCCAGGCCCGGAGGGTAGTTTGTACCATCTGGCACATCCGCAAGCATTGCCATGTGTCTGATAGATGTTGGTCTCCTTCTAGGACCAAGAGAATGGGGGTCCTCGGATCCTGGGCTTCTGCACCCTCCCTCTCCAATAAAGCTGATGCGAGTTACAGACAGACAAGGACGCAGTAAAGTCTACAGATAATGCAGCGGCTGGGAACTGGGATCATCAACACCCGCTCCTCGGTGGGGACGGGTCACACGACTAGTCAGTCTTAGTTTGCTCCAAACCATCTAATATATCAAATTAAGCAACTCTGAGCATGATCTTAACCCCTTCACCAAACGGGTGCAGGGTTTGTATGACGTGGGATCGGGAGCGGATCCCGCTGCATACATGGCAGGTCCCGGCTGTCAGAGACAGCCAACTCCCGACCGCAGTAGCCACTGATCGTGGCGGTTAACCTTTTAAATGCTGCTATCTGAATGCGATTGCGAGGTTCCATTTGGTTGTCAGGGCAGCCCAGGGCTTTCTGAAGGCCCCCAGAGCTGCCAGGAATGATCGCCTATCAAGATACGTTATGATACAATACTACAGTATTACATTAGACTGTTTATTTCCACAGTAAATACCTTCCATAACACGCGATTGAAAAACGCTTTTTCCTGCACAGGAGCAGAAAGTAATTGCGATTTTCCGCTTGCGGAGAAAAAAAAACAACCAAACGCAGCATGTTCCATTTTCAAGCGGATTCCACGCAAACGGCTTCCATTGAAGTCAATGTAAGCCGTCTAAATCCAGGTAACGGATTCTGAGTCATCTGCTAGCGACAGCATGGGAAAATCTGTACTGCGCTGTGCGGAAAAAGAAGAATGACAGGTACGCGGGATCACCGGCCGGGCACAGGGTCAGATACCGGTGTGGGCTCCGGCATGCAGAATCCAAGCGGTCGTGTGCAATGATTTACAGATGTGTTCTTTTTCCAGCGGTATGATGCAGCGTTTCACGCATCTTCTCGCGTACTACCTGGGCGATTGTGTCCCCCCCCCCCCCATTGAATTCTATGGGGACCTTTGGTGCACAAATCTACGGAAAAATAAAACTTGTTCTATTTTTTTTGCGCAATAGAAAATATTGCCATGTGAACGATCCCATTGATATCAGTGGGTTCTATCCTCTGTGTATTGCGCACGCAAAAAAGCCCATGAGAAGCCGGCCGAAATGTCATCCATAAATTGTGGAAAAAATAATAACCTGCAGTGCGGATGTCAAATTGCCAACATGTTAATTAATACTGCCGATTTTTGCTGCGGGAGATATTCTGCGCATGCTACAAATGAGCCAGTCATTCTCAACCCCTGTTTAAAAAAAAAAAAAGGGAAGCAGGAGCCGAATGACATGCCTTGATGATCGGCGTCCGTTACATCAGGCTGAGGATTGGCCCATCAAAAGGGCCTTAAAGGGGTTGTCCACACAGATATTTTTTTTTAAATGGCTGTAACTGTGTTTGCTCCCCGGAGATCCAGCACCGCAGCTGCTGGGTTCTTCCCTGTCTTTTTTCATGACCGGCTACCACCTGACAGCCAATCAAAGACTGCAACAGTCACATGCTGTTCCTATGGCTTTACCGCTAGGTGCTTGGAGCTATGACATTAGGGGAGTGGCACATAACCACTGCAGCCTCTGATTGGCTACAGCAGTCAGGTGGTGGCCATTCATAAATAAAAAACCGGGACAACCGCTAGAGCTGCAGCGCTGGACCACCAGGTGAGCGAGTAAGCATGCCAGTATGGCTGATCTTTATTTTTTTAATACATTTGCAGCAATATTTAAAAGCTTGCCCATATCTGAATAATCCCTTTAGGGCACCGTGTGGCACTGCAACTCAGGCACTGTACAGAATATCATGTCATGCCAGGGCACAGAGTATGTGACTGAAGCTGCTGGGCACAGCATATGCCAAGGACAGTACTAAGCAGAGTATGCGGAAAACCATATTGGGCACAGAGTACAAGGAGGATGGCGCTGGGCACAGTGTGCTTCACAGATGCTCCTTGGCACAGCATATAGGGAAGGTGATACCGGGCACCGTCTGAGGAACAGAGTATGTGACTGAAGCTGCTGGGCAGAGCATATACCAAGTTCTGGGTATAGTATGAGGAAAATCATACTGGGCACAGAGTACACAGAGGATGGCACTGGGCACAATGTATGTGAAAAATGTTAGGGCACAGTGTACTTCACAGATGCTCCTTGGCACAGCATATAGGGAGGGTGATACAGGGCACAGTCCTGGAAAAAAGGTATGTGAGAGATAATACCGCATTAAATGTATGCCAAGGATGGTCCTGGAATGTGAATGGCAATGCTGGGCACAAAGTTAATTGGGGACGGCTCTGGGCTCAGTGTATGAGGGAGACTATACGGCACCCAGTGTGTGCCAGGGAAGATGGTACTGGGCACAGTGTATGAGGAAGACTATAGTGCACCCAGTGTGTGCAGGGAAGATGGCACTGGGCACAGTGTATGAGGGAGACCATGCAGCACCCAGTGTGTGCCAAGGACAGTTCTGGGCACCGTATAGTTGGAAGATGGTACTGGACACAGCTTCACTGCCCAGTGATTACTAAATAGGGTCTCAGTGCACATGGAGTATATGTTGTGGCCTGATGTACAGGACTAGGGTGGCAGTGGGTATATGGGTAGTGGCCTGGGGTGGCATTGAGTATGTGGGTAGTGGCATTGGGTATGTGGGTAATGGCCTTGGTGGCACTGGGTATGTGGGCAGTGGCCTGGGGTGGCACTGGGTATGTGGGCAGTGGCCTGGGGTGGCACTGGGTATGTGGGCAGTGGCCTGGGGTGGCACTGGGTATGTGGGCAGTGGCAGCACTGGGTATATGGGTAGTGGTGGACACAGTGATACCTGTACATATGGAGGCTGATACTGACCTTCCCACAGGCTCCATCCCCTATGATGACTATTTTGAGCTGCCGGTCCTGGCTCTCCTCCTCGGAGTCAGACATGTCTCTCCTTCCTCTCTCCGCCGCTGCAGGATTATGACCCCGGATTTACAGCAGCGCTAAGCAACCGGACGCCATGTTCACTGGGAGCTTGTCACTGGCTACGGCTCCGGCACATACCATCTCCGATCTGGGGGGTGACAGAACAGACGGCAAGAGAGAGGGGAACTATTATGGGCCCTGACCGTTACACACAGCATGTAACGTTATACAAACGCTTATCTCCCTCTCGTCTTCTCATACAGGATTATGTAGTTGTGATCGTAAGGGCGTGAAGCGGCCGTGAATCAGATAGCACCCCTGTGATAGACGAAGTGGTTCAGTCCAGTAAGTGACGCTGCTTGGTTACTAAGGTGAGTGAGGGAGGACAGGATGCGGGCACAGCGGGCACAGGGGGCACGGGGGGGGGGGCACAGCAGCTGGTACCACACCATGTGTGGAGGTACACTGAGGCTTCCTTCACACATGGGAGGACATGGAATCCTGCCGGGCCCAACTTTACTGGCACTAAAAAAAGGCGCACATTTTTACAATACTTGGACAAAAAAATGTGACTTTTTGCCCCATTTTCCACCGTTATTGTCACTGTTCAAAAAGCGAATAAGTCTTTCATGGACGGCGTTGTGCGATTCGCAGCCGGAAACGTTTACAATAATTTACGTCAGAAACTGGTAAATTACAGCGCAAGTCTACTAGATCGTAGGCCGGTTTTACACGGTCATAAGCGCAATTGTGTGCGCCTCAGTGCAACGTATTTACGTACTGAACGAGGCCTTTTTGCGCACATCAGCATATTTTACTGTACTTTTTGCACCCACAAGGCGTGTTCATTTGCATACGGCAAAAAACGCTCCAATTAAAATGGCTGATGAGTTCCAGATGTGTTCTTTTTCCAGCGCAATTGCGCAGTGTATCTCGCATCTCCTTGCACACGGCACGCCACCATTGACTTCTATAGGGACCGTATTCAATTTTTTTTTTAGTGCGACCAAAGTGCACGCGCAAAATACGTAAATGAGAATGAAGCCATTGAAAACAATGGGTCCTGTTCTCTGAGATTTGTGCACACAAATGCACCCGTGTGAAGCGGCCTCGGGGTACTTTTAGACTGGTCGACTGGGGGGCGCTGAAGTGCCGGCAGCCATCCCAGCGATTAGCACTTCTCTACTTTCACGCGGGGGTGATAGTCATTCAGCGAATGGAGGAAGGCGAAGCGCACCAGAGACCGCTTCAGGTCATCCGCCTCCGTAGGCCTTAGGCTGGGTTCACACAGGGCGGATTTGCCGCGGAAATTTCACGTGGAATTTCGCCGCGGCAAATCCGCCTGCAGCCGCTAATCTCGGGATTGGACAACCATGTGGACGCGTTTCTCAGAAATCTCGTCCACACGGGACGGCCAATCCGCTGCGGTAAGTCAGGCTGGAACCTCGGCTGCGGCGACCGCAGCCGCGGCTTCAGAAGATGCAGCATGTCTATCTTTTCTTTCCACTGCGGCCGCGCTCTCCTCTATGGGAACGCCGGCCGCAGCGGAAGAGCGAGCGGCCGGGCCGCTTTAAAGCCGCCGCGGGTTTTTCCGCGGCGGTTCTCCCGGCGGAAATCTTGCGGTTTTTGCTGCGGCCAAACCGCGTGATTTCCTCCGGGAATACGCCCCATGTGACCCCAGCCTTAATGTCCGACTGCCTGCTTACACTGAGGTCGCTCATTAGTCGCTGCCTTTCAGTGATTTCTTGCTTAGTACGCTGTCAGGTTCCATTTTTAAACAGAACGGCTGTCAGGTTCAAAATCATTTGTTGCGCAATACTTCAGTCGAGAGTTGGCCCGTGTAAAATACCCATGTAGCTGTCGAAAATGTCCCTTTCTGCTGGATAGCTTGGGATGTGCTAAAATCATTAAGAAGCTTATGCTCCTTAGGCTGGCTGCACACGACCAGGTCGGTTTCGGGGTCCCACAGCGGAATCCAACCCTGTGCCGACTGGTGACCATGCGTACCTGTCCGGAATCTTCGTAATCTGTACAGTGGATGGTCTGGCTGGTGCACAATGATGATTGCTGAAGGGCTGCGGGTCGGATGGCTTCCTTTGACTTCAATGGAAGCCTTCCACACGGAATACGCCTACATATCTGCTGACATATCAGTGTCTTTCTGGTAAACAGGGAACGTGAATACCCCGCCTCCAGCAAAGCGAGCGCTGTGATTGGATCGAGCGCCAGCCAATCACAGCTGGCGCTCGATGAGCCAATCACAGCCATTCAGTGATGTCATGATCGAGCACCGGCTGTGATTGGCTGGCACTCGATCTAATCACAGCGCTCGCTTTGCTGGAGGTGGGGTATTCAAAGCCCCATCACCAGAAAGAAACTGAAATCTCAGCGCGGAGGACACTGCAGCTTGCCGCAGCGCCACCGGAGACCATCACGGCGCACCAGGACGCCGGGCTTATTTTCTGAGGAGGGCTTATATTTTAAGCCTCTCCAGAAAACCGGGGTAGGTCTTACTATCAGGGAAAAGTGGTATGCAATTTTTTAGAATTATTTTCATTTTTGAACAGCCATAACTTTTTTATTTTTACGTTGACATAGTTGTGCAAGGGCTTATTTTTTGCTGGACGTCCTGCAGTTTCCACTTATACCATTTTGGAGTACATAGGGCTTTTTATTACATTTTTGCTTGGTGACCAAAAAAAGCGCAATTCTGGCGTTGTTGATTTCTTCTACACAATGTTCACCATGCAGGGTAAATAATGCATTACTTTGATAATTTAGACTTGTTTTTAGGTTTTGATTATTAGATTCTTTTATTATAAATGCAGCAAAAGGTTTTTTTTTTAAACGTATTATTTTTTAAACTTTTATTACCTTTCTTTTTTAAGAATTAATAAAACTTTTTAAAACTAATGTTTACATTTTTTTTTGTTCCTACAGGGGACAAGAACTTGCTATGATTTGATTGCTCCTGCAGTATGATGTAGTCCCATAGCATTGCATAGGCAATCTTCAGGGCAGCCCTGGAGGCTTTCAGAAGGCCTCCAGCTGCCATGGCAACTGCATGGTACCATCTGCGATCTCATCGCGGGGGGCAGTGCGGGACCCCGTACATCGACCGGGCATTTAAACATTGCTGTCAGAATTGACGGCAACATTTAAAGGGTTAACAGCTCCAATGAGCGGCGCTGCCTATTGGAGCTCTTGCAGGCAGGTGTCAGCTTAAGGAACAGCTGGCACCTGCATTGTATGGAGCGCGATCGACACCTGGTCCCCCTTCATGCGTACCTCTAACCTCCAGGATGTAAATGTATGACCTGTAGCGTTAAGAGGTTAAAGGCTCTCTCATGCAAGCGTTTTTTTTTGCAGCACAGCACTGGCGTATCTCGCCTGCAGGGGCAATGACATACATACTATCTGCGTGTCAATAATTCAGCCGTTTGCATTTTACAGGACAAAATAGCACTTCATGCAGCGCAATATTTTAATGGAAATCGGTAAAGGAGGTTCTAAAAACGCTGTATGTAAAGCCACCCTAAAGGGGTTTCCCCACCGTATGCATTAATGCAATTCTGAAAAGTTGCCAGTACCAGGCTTGCAGTGTATTGCTAGAGAGATACAATAGGCGCATCATGTGTAGGACTATCACTAAAGGCTCCACACTAAAGGCTGGTTTACACGGGCCGATAATCGCTCAAAGATCGCTCAAACTACAGTTGGAGTCACAGCTTTGAGCGATCATTTTACATAAACTATTAAGTAGCTACTCAGCTACTGAAATACCAATTAAAGGGGTTGTCCCGAGGCAGCAAGTGGGTCTATACACTTCTGTATGGCCATAATAATGCACTTTGTAATATACATTGTGCATTAATTATGAGCCATACAGAAGTTATAAAAAGTTTTTTACTTACCTGCTCCGTTGCTAGCGTCCTCGTCTCCATGGTGCCGACTAATTTTCGGCCTCCGATGGCCAAATTAGCCGCGCTTGCGCAGTCCGGGTCTTCTGTAGTCTTCTATGGAGCCGCTCGTGCCAGAGAGCGGCTCCGTGTAGCTCCGCCCCGTCACGTGCCGATTCCAGCCAATCAGGAGGCTGGAATCGGCAGTGGACCGCACAGAAGAGCTGCGGTCCACGAAGACAGAGGATCCCGGCGGCCATCTTCAGCGGTAAGTATTCAAGTCACCGGAGCGCGGGGATTAAGGTAAGCGCTCCGGTAAGCTTCCTTTACTTCCCTGCATCGGGGTTGTCTCGCGCCGAACGGGGGGGGGGTTGAAAAAAAAAAAAACCCGTTTCGGCGCGGGACATCTCCTTTAAGTGTGCAAATGAAGCCTAAAGGCCCATTTACCCCGGACGATTATCGCTTAAAAAAAAAAAATCGCTAATCGGCAATCATTTTAGCGATAATCTGTGCGTCTCAGGCTGGGTTCTCACTGGGCGGATTCCCATTTGCGATGTTTTTACTCATGCGATGTTGCATTAAAAAAATAGCAGTATGTCTTATGTTTCTGCGTTTTTGTTTTTTTTTCATCTCCCATGTTTTCCTGTGGAGTCTCCGTTTTATCGCATCGCAAAACACAAACTTGCGTTTTTTTGTGCAATGTGATGCATTTTTAACATTAGAAAGTCCTATTGACTTTCGCCCTAAAAAATCGCGCGAGAAAATCCCAAGTGGCAGCAATATTTTTGCAAGAAAAAGTAGTGCTGATACTCAAAAATTGCAAGGAAAAAGTTACGACTTTGCCATAATTTTCTCACGGCAAAATCGTAATCGCCAGCGTGAAGGAGCCCTCAGTGAAATACGCTGTGAAAATTTGATGCTTTTCCGCGCCAACTAGAGCACAGTCGAAACTTGAAAATCTGCCGCATGACTACATTCTGCTGGAGATTTCTTTCGCTGTGGGTGAATGGGGGTTTGTGAAAACTCCATTCACTTAGGCCGGGCTCACACTAATGTAATTTTAACCGCGTATTACACACGCAATGTATGCTCATGTAATACATGGTGAATGGAGTCAATGTAAATACATGTAGCATTTTAGGCTTATGGTTGCATGAGTCCGGCCTTCCGTTGTAATGTTCTTTGTTGCAGAATTTCAGTGTGCATTCCGCAGCCAAAATTCCACAACAATTCTGCCATGAGTGAACACACCCTGAAGGTGATAAGCCATACTTTCTTGTGCTCACCTTAACAGGTTGTGTGAGACATAACACTGAGAGTGCAAAATGAAGATACTAGCCTAAAACGTGTCTTTGTAATTGTATTTCGACAAGAGTTTAAAGGAGTTTTACGAAGATCTAAAGGTATTCCCTATCCACAGGATAAGGATAATTTTTGGTTAGCGTCCAACCGCTGGGACCACCACCAATCCTGAAAAAGGAGTCCCAATGGTATCCGCATGAAGGGAGCAGAGATTGTCGCTATCATTGAATTGAATGGAATAGATGCACATGACCTCTGCTCCATTCAGGTAGGGACCGTCAGGACCTCTGTTCTCGGGATTGGTAGAGGTGCTAGTGGAAGGACCCCTACAACCATAAAGTTAGATCTTAAAACCCCTTTAGGTTGCCAAGCTTCTGCGACTGATTCATCCCCACAGACCTAGCCATTTAAGGAAATCAGTGAATTCTGCAAACTGCAGGTGGATCTGGGCCTTAGGCCCTATATCTACCCCACCTTAACCCTAGGCTCTGTTCGCATCTTTGAGGCTTCCAGTGGAGGTATATGTCATGAGGATTTCCAACCCGATTTTTTGCGCGTGTGTGTTCTTCTATGAATGTGGCTCAGTCATTAGCACTGTTGCCTTTCTGTGCTGGGGTCCTAGTTTCAAATCTCATCAGGGACTTTGAAAAACTCCCTCCAGGTGTAAGGACTGTGGATGTGGAACCACTCTGTCAGCCTACCGGGTAGGTGAAGATCCGAACAAGCATGGCTGACAGCCAACTCCAGCGTGGGAGGTAAGATACCAGATGAACAGCCCCCTATATGGATGGAAACTAGGGAAAGTATCTTACCCTAAATATAATAACTAGGAGAGGGAGACCCCTGCCTACAAGTGGAGCACTTGGCCTGATAAAGGACGACCCCACGGTCTTCCTCTAGGTGCTGACTTACCCTGGCGGGTCAGAACACCTATATGACAAAGATAGAACAACACCAGGGAGTACAGAAACAAAGGAGGAACAAGCTGACAAGGATAAACAGAGAAGTGGACAATGGGGATAACAGACCACAGAGTACACAAACTAAGAACACAGAACACAGAACGCAAGGTAACTGCTGTAGCAGTGGCTGGACGGGATGTGATGGGAACAAAACTCTCAACAACACTGCAGCAAGGTCTGAAAGGCCCAGAGCAGCTATATAGGACAGTGATTAGAAAAGGAGCATCAGCTGAACAGTAGGTCTGTAGCTGTTAACCCTTGGAGTGCTGAAAGAGAGTGAACATAAGATCAGAGAAAAGAGAGAATGGGACGACGCCCATGTTTGCCAGACACAGAAGCATAAGATTGTGTCTGAACAATGCAGCTTAAACCAGGGCTCTCTCTATCCCCATCAGACCCCGCAAATGCACACCACTCAGTAATAATGCCCCTCCTAGCCTGCATTTAGAGATAATAACACCTCTCGTGGCTCTTTTTTTTAAAGGAGTTGAACCTACAACTCCAGCTCTGCAAAGCAGCAGTGCTAACAACTGAGCCACCACACTTGCTTATTTCATTCCATAGCAGAAGAAGAAGAACAATAATCACAAAGAGAACATAAAAAACTCCATGGAGATGTTGCCCTTGGTCAGATTTAAACTCCAGCACAGTTGTAACAACTAAGCTACCACACTTCTCTCTTTTCCCTTCTCCAGAGGAGAAGATGGAGAAGAACAAGAATAATAAACACAAAGACAACATACTAACTCCATGCAGATGTTATCAATCAGCCGTAAACCTACAAACTCAGTGCTACAAGGCAACAGTACTAGCCCTTGAGCCACCAAGGTTCTTTCTTCTTCCCCCTCCTGCGTCTTCTTCTTTGGAGAGGACAAGAAGAAAAAGAAGATCTTCTTATTCTCTACTTCATGCTTTACTCCTCCTCCTTATTCTTCGTCTCCTTATCTTTATTCTTCTCCTTCACTTTCTTCTTCTGCACTGGAGGAGGAGGAAGAAGAAGAAGGTAGACGGAGAAGAAAGAATTAGCACTGTTGCCTTGAAGGGCTGGGGTCTTATGTTAAATCCTGTCCAAGGACAATATCTGCATAGACTGTCTATTCTCTTTGTGTTTCTCTGACTTCTTCTCCTGCATAGAAGGAAGACCAAGCATTGTGGCTGAGTTGTTAGCACTGCTGCCTTACAGTGCTGGATTTGAAGGTTCAAATTTGTCTAAGGGCAACATATGGATGGGTTCTCTTTGTGTTTATTCTTGTTTTTGCTCTTCCCCTTCTCTGAAGCAGAACAGGGTCGGTTGTTAGCTCTGCTGTTTTGGGATATTGGAGTTGTAGGTTCAAATCAGTCCCAGGGCAACATGTGGCATGTGGATTTTCTGTTCTCTTTGTGTTTATTCTTGTTGCTCTTCCCCTCCTCTAGAGCAAACCCGATGATTGTGGTGGCTTGGTTGTTAGCACTGCTGCTATGCAGTGCAGAAGTTGTAGGTTAAATTCTGACCAAAGGGCAACATCTGCATGTTTTTTTTTATGTTCTCTTTGTGATTATTCTTGTTCTTCTCCTGTTCTGGAACAGAATGGGCGAGTGTGGTGGCTCATTTGTTAGCACTGCTGCTGTGCAGTGCTGGAGTTGTAGGTTGAAATCTGACCAAGGGCAACATTTAGATAGAGTTTTTCAAAGACCATGCAGATGTTATCTTTGATAGAATTTGAACCTAGGATCTCATCAAAAAACAAATACCACACACCCCTCTACCTACAGGGCAAGTTAATGAAGCCAATACTTACTCCCATTGATTTTTATGGAAGTCAGAAACGTCTCTCACGATTATTTTTTTGAAAATTGGGTCTGGCAGTCCAGACCAGAATATTTCAATAATCACTCAACACTTTTTCCTGATACATTTGAGATGAATGCATTAAATGTCTTTCAGCTACTTCTGTCATTCTTCTCATTACGAACCGCTGCCTGAATAGTTTGTCCCTGTTTCCACTACCACCCTAATCTTAATAAGCATAAACTTAATTTACCCAAATTGTTATTGGCCCCATGAATCGTAGAGGTCCCCGGTTATCTGCCTAGGTTTGCTCTATACACAGCACAAACTGTTACTTTAGTTGATAGCCATATTCAACTATAAGGTCTATAAGAACCAAGATGTCCAATTTTTGAAGGCTATGAACACCTTTGGATCAAAAATTTTATGCCATTGATTAGCATGTACTAAGTGTTAAAAGGGCCTTTTGTAATTGTTTTTTTTATAAAAAAAAATGTAGAAGAATTTGACTTTTAGGGCTCAGTTACACGGGCATTTTTTCACGTGATTTTTTTTGTGGCAAAATTGATGCGCACAAAAAAATTGCGTGACCAAAGCCAGCGTCACGGCTGAAAAAACCGCTGCTAGCAGCATTTATCAGCCTAAAGGGCTCGGTCACACGGGCGCTACCCACTATACTCTGCCACAGCTGTGGCAGAGGAGAACCATGTTCGCCCATTGAATTCAATGGAGCCGTCTACATTGAAAGCAATGGGCTGCTGGCAAGCACTGTATTAATTTTCGGGGAAGGGCTTCAAATATAAGCCCTTCCCTGAAAAGCATCCAAAAAAATGAATTCATGAATGGGTGAGTGAGAGCTGTCTCTCATTGGCTGAGGACTGGGACCAATCAGAGGAAGCCCATTCAGCAGGCGGGGATTTTAAATCCTCGGCTGCTGAATACTATAGAAAGCAGTTCAGCAGAAGAGCCGGCGGGACGTGGCTGATCCCCGGCAGCTGCAAAAAGGTGAGTGTATATATATATTTTTTACACTTTTTTTGGATGCTTTTCAGGGAAGGGCTTATATTTGAAGCCATTCCCCGAAAATTAATACAGCGCTTGCTGGCAGCCAATTGCTTTCAATGGAGTCGGCTGTATTGCCGGCTCCATTGAATTCAATTGGAGAACATCATTCTCCTCTGTCACAGCTGTAGCAGAGGAGAACGATCTTTAGCATATGTTCTCAATGGGTCGGTGCTGCTGCCACCGGCCCCATTGAGTGCATATACAAGAACAACGATTTGCGCAGAACGCAGTTACATGCGTTCTGCGAATCATTGTGACATATAATTTTCGGTCCATCCGCATAAAAAACGGACATGTGACCGCTCCCATTGTAAAGCATTGGGTATATATATTCGCAGATCGCAAGCGCACCTGCAAATCAGGCTTACAAACGCCTGTGTGACTAAGCCCTCACAACTTGCATATATTCCAGCACTTTAGAAGCTACAGAACACTGTTCACAGTCCATTCTATCAGACGGGCTCTGTGGTAGCTCAGTCTCTTCCCCCTCCTGTCTTCTTCTGAACAATCATCTAAGGAGAATTATCATCAAATCCACTTTTATTATTGATATATTTGGTGCATTTGGGTCTACAGTAAAGCCAGAAAATAAAGTGATGCCCGCTACAAGCAGGCACAGATTTGTGTCGCACTTTGCATTTTCTGTCTTTGAATTTAATAAATTTACCATGGACCACATCCAATCCCACTTAGCCTGGCCAACTTTTCTCAGCCCTTTAATCACCTTATAAATTCTCCTCTGTGACTTTTTTTTCCTCTTAATACCCAGTGTGGCCCAACACCATTTCTGGTGTATTAAAGAGATAGTTTGGTATAGGAAATCCCAAATACCCTGTTAGAAAATTGTGAGTTAGGGTGCATTCACACGTGGCGGATTTTACTGTGGATCCACACTAAAATCCGCAGGATATTCTGTAAACTATTTGCTGTGGATTTTGATGCAGACTTTGATGCAAATCCCCAGCAGGTTTTCATTGAAGGGGTGAAGTCTGCTGCATATCTGCACCAAAATCCTTACTAGAGATGAGCGAGCGTACTCGGAAAAGCACTACTCGCTCGAGTAATTTGCTTTATCCGAGTATCGCTGTGTTCGTCCCTCAAGATTCGGGTGCCGGCACGGAGCGGGGAGCTGCAGGGGAGAGCGGGGAGGAACGGAGGGGAGATCTTTCTCTCCCGCCCGCTCTCCCCTGCTCCCCGCTGCGACTCACCTGTCAGCCGCAGCGACACCCGAATCTTCAGGGACGAGCACAGCGATACTCGGATAAAGCAAATTACTCGAGCGAGTAGTGCTTTTCCGAGTACGCTCGCTCATCTCTAATCCTTACCAATTACATGGATTTTGATGCAGATTTTGGTGTGGATTTTCCACTGAGGAAAATCCGCCCCAAACTCGCTACTTGTAAACGCATCCTTTAATGTTTTTTTCTTACTAATATAAGATATCCCATATCCACTGGACAAGAGGGTAAATGTCTGCTTGCTTGACTGTTGGGACCCAGAGTTGCTCAGAGTTCACAGCCTGGAGGGGATTGGCTATAGAACTGGATTCTTCACAGCAGTGATCACTTTGCTAATTGGAGGCCCATTTGTGTTAATAGGACTTGCAATCCTATTGCACATTGATCATCATCATGTAGTCCTTGCTTTATTCTGGATGGAGTTCAAGCTATTGATGGTATATATGTGAATTGTGTTTAAGCATTACACACATTTCTTCCTAATAGCCCTAGTAATGTAGCTGCCTCTTGTATGATGATTTACATTTTTCTGCTCTCACATCATTTTCAGATGATTTCATAGTGTTAGAATGTATTCCATGGTTTCCCACCAGAGGGAACAGTGCAGCCAGCTATTATAGTATTGTTTAATTGGAGATATTTTGTGGGCTATTTCAGAGATAGAAATGTGCGCAGTCTCAAGCCAGTTGGCTGAAACAGTTTTACTAGCTTATTGATTCCAATAAAAGGCAAATTCCATAATTATGCTGGCAAAACAAGTTTTAAAATTCTGCGCTTGAATAGAGCTGTGGATATTATAGCTATAGGGGGAATTTATCAAACCCTTTTTCTAGTCAATAAGTCATATTTTTTTGTGTAAGTAGGGCTGTGCACCTTTTGGCTGGTTTATGCTTCATAGTTCACTTCTTTAAAATGGAGAGAAAAAATTTATGAGGCTTTTAGGCAGATTTAAATATTGCGACGTCTTAAAATGTCACATAATATCTTGCAATCTCACCCCGGTAGATGAGTAGAGTACAAAGTGACCGGACATCTCTAGACGTATTTAAAGACGCTACTAATTCATCATCAGTATGCAATACGTTTGTTGCCCATAATGGCAACGTGACCTCCACCAAAGCATACTAGACTGTTTCCTTACACCTCACAACTGGTGCATTTCACCAGGATTTTGCACAAAAAAATGTTGCACAGCTTTAAAATATATGGTACATTTTACTGCTTTTCTCATCTACACTTTTTTGTCTAAACAGATTTCAAAGCTGTTGAAGAACATACAAAAAGAATCTAAGGTATTGTTTCTCCTTAGGGAGAGCACCTAGAAGGTGTGTGAGGAGACTTATAAGGCCATCGATGCTCCTCTGGGTAATATTTTCCATAAGAAAATGCTTTATAAGTCACTCACCTTCTTCTCTCAATAAGGAGAAACTATACCCTTCCTGACCCATGTCTATAAGCCTCTCACTAGCCAAGCCAGAAACCTACTGCCCACTGATGAAGGTCAATCACCCCAAAACAGCTGTCTGTGTATGGTTATTCTGGCTTTGGCTTACAATTCCCAGTCATTGTTCTAAGGCTTGTCTAAAGAGTCTGACATTGACTTGCAGGAATGCTGCCTTCCGAAAGGTAGCGCTGCAGAGGTATTGTTCCATTTTCCCATTTGCAAAGTAATCTAAAACACACAATAACTTTGGTGCAAGCCATATACACCACGCCCTATACATATATACTAATACAATACATATCAATACAGGGTGATTCTTTTGCTAAAAAAGCCAAACATTCCTCAATAAATGTTTAATTTTTGTATGTTTCCCTGTGAAAATTGGCGAAGATTATGGAGCAAATTTATGAAAACTGTCTAAAAGAACAACTGTCTCTGTTGCCCGTAGCAATCAATCACAGAGGAGCTTTCATTTTTCAAGAACACTATGATGAACTAAAGTTGAGCTGCGATTGGTGGCTGTAGGCAACCAAGACAAATTTTTTTTAGACAGTTTCATGAATCTTCCTCTTCATGTCTATCAAACCTTCACACCTAAGTGGACTGTACCTGTGATGTTGAAACTACTGTTCTCTCTTAGCTGTGCGCTTTGGAACTGATACAGTCAAACGTTCCAAACTCAGTAGACAGATAAAGCTTTTCTAAAGGCCCTTTTACATACAACGATTATCGCTCAACATTCGTTCAATCGAGCAAAAGTGAGCAATAATCTTTTAGTGTGAAGCGAAAATATCGTGCACTTGTTTAAGCTGACTTTTCAGTGGTTGAGACGCAACCACCAAAGAGGCGTTTGACTCAGTATGCCATAAACATGAACTGCATGTGTTTATTGTTTGTAAATACTTTCGAACAAGGTCATTTAAACAATTAAAAACTTGAAAGAAAGTTATTTTGGTGACTAATTAGTTTAAAAAAATCTGTGGACCACCAGATCTGATGCCACCTGATTTCTTCTTGTGCAGTTTACACAATAAACCTGGGTATAAAACAATAAGCCGTGAACAATTGACTTCCTCAAAGACTCAATACAGCGGGAGGTTGCTGTCATTACCAATGGCACATTAGCAGATGTTTTTAACAATATGCAGACTCCCATAGAAAAGGTCTTGGATGCTTGAATGGGACATTCTGCTCTAGGCAGACCTTGTTTTGCAACGTACAAGGTAAATACATATCAATTTTCATAGGGAACCATACAAACATTCTAAAGTTTTTGAGGAATGATTAGGCTTCCTAGAGAATTGCTGTGCACATTTTAGTTTTGAAGCAAAGATCAGAAGATATTGCCAGGTTCTCCTATAGAAGACAGCTGACCTCGTTTCAGGAGAAGCACACCCCGTGATCAGCTTATTTTCAAATGACTTGAAAGAAACAGCCACTTTAGGTTCATTTCCTTTATATACTTCTTTCCCAAATTAAAAGATTGTCCATTCCCCCCCCCCCCCCCCCAGAACTTACAGTAGAGCCAAAGAGTGTAACAACTAGACTGTCGTAATTAAAAAGATAAGTAGCATGTAATGGAAAACTAAAGACTCGCCATTAGATGACAGGGGCAGAATGTGATGGAAAACAGATGATGAGGATAAGAAATTGACAGTGGAGTCTGGAGCAGATGCTATGGCACAGAAATGATAATCTAGTCTAACACTAGCTCTCCCTGCTTCTTTACCTAATCTCTCACTGACACTGACCCTAACACCAGACACCACTGTCTCTAAGTAGCCCTCAGTTATTCCTACTCTGCCTGAAATCCTATGAAAGAATTTATTGACTTGGAAAACCCCTTTAACTGAGGGCGGGGCTCCCCATGACACAATTGCAAAGTATTAATAAGTTGTCAGGGCAGTCAGTGACCTAATGAAGGCCACCAAACCTGCCACCTGCATTTACCTATTATAATAGTGTTTTATTGACAGACAGTTATACATTTCACAACGGAAGCTATCAGGGGGTTGCAAAAAAAGAAAAAAACTAAAGGTTATTTTAAAAATTAAAACAAGGGTTTAAACTAAACAAAAATAAAATACATTTCTCCAGTAAATAATCCGCCTTTAATGCAAAAATAGTAAAAGTAGAAAAAAATAAACAAACAAATCTGGTTGGAAAACTTTTATAAAGTCTGTTTAATACATTGTTAGGACTGCCAGACAAGCGAAGTTTTCGTGCATTATAGACGCGGGGGGGGGGGGGGGAAACAAAAAACGCACATTCCATGTAGAAAAAAATCATGTGACCGGGCGCATTAGAAATCACATGTCCTATCTTTTGCAGGTGCACATTTTTTCTGCTTCTAAAAAACAGATATGTGACCGCTTTCATTGAAAAGCATTGGTTCTAACAGAGGCGAATCACAAACACGCCTAACATGCGTGAAAAGAAACGCTCGCCTGACTGAGGCCTTAGAGCCTATTCATATTTTGTCCTTGTCTCTGTCCAGAACTTCCATCATGCTTTATATCTGAACCCTTGAGAACATGACAATACAAACAAAAACTGATGTCTAGCGTGATGTCTGGAGACAAAATTCCAATACTTCAGTTTTGCACATATTAAAATTGAAAATGAACTAATTAACTCTGAATATTTTACCAAAAATAACCAAAAAATAAAACAAAAACATAACCAAACGTGTGCTACAACATTACACAACTTTAATGACGTTTACCTGTCATATAATAACTTTTTTAAATCATGTGATTATGAGGACACCACTATTCGCTGACAGTCAAGATGGACGTATGCAAGCTTGTCAGATTATCAGGTATTTACGTTAATTACTTATTCGTTTAGCGGCTATAAATATGTGTGAGCGGCCATTTGATGAGGGCTACGACACATTGTCCAAAACGCATCAGTGGTCATCAAAATTAAAGCATTTTTGGTCTAGTGTTTTTAATATAAGGAAATAAAAGTATTGGAATATTATCCACTGACCTCACGCTAGACATCCATTTTTGTTTGTACTAAGCAATGAAGTTTGAGTGAAGTCCCTGCGTTTTTATCTCAGGAGGAGTGCTTCCATGTAGCTGGTCAGTTGCGGCTTGTCAAAGGGGACACTACCCCTGGACGGAACGATTCACCTATATTGGTGAAATCTGCTGAAACGGAAACCAATAGGTCTCCATTTCAACAGGTTTCTATTTATTCCTACACTTTGAGACAGAAAGAATAATTAGTCCCCAGCAATAGATTGACCGATAGAATAAAAAAATCCACTTTCCTGGTTGTTTTTTTTTAAGTGACCCATATTCTGTGTTTATTCATAATAGCCTCATGAACACGTGTAAAGGCTGAGTGATCAACCTCACAGAAATGTATAGGAAAAGCTATTTATACCTAGGAAGTGTACAGCAAAACACCGAGTTACCGAACAGGAGCTTCATTTACATGAATGGGTACTAGCTAGAGATGAGTGAACCTACTCGGCCACGCCCCTTTTTCGCCTGAGCGCCGTGATTTTCGAGTACTTCCGTACTTGGGCGAAAAGATTCGGGGGGCGCCGTGGGTGAGTGGGGGGTTGCAGCGGGGAGTGGGGGGGAGAGGGAGAGAGAGGGCTCCCACCTATTCCCCGCTGCTACCCCCAGCTCCGCCACACCTCCCCCCGGCCCCCAGCGCCCCCCGAATCTTTTCACCCGAGTATGGAAGTACTCAAAAATCGCGGTGCTCGATCGAGTAATTACTCGAAACGAGTACGTTCGCTCATCTCTAGTGCTAGCATAAAAAAATACAATTTATGCCCATAGTGATTGGTTTACCCCATACAGTTAATGCAGAATACGAGGAGGTGCCCTAAAGAAAACAGGGATCTTCTTCTGATAGGCAAGGCGTTACTAGTACCGACTTCTGTTGCTAGGTGGATATCTTTGAGGTGGTATGCCAGCCATCATTGTTGGGGAAGGTTCTGTTCATATCCAGTAATTTTTATTATTTTTTTTCAACAAGTTGTTCAGTCTTTCGCCTACTTCGTGATGGCCGATTCCTACAAACAACGTGCAGCGGTAAAACATGTTTTCCTTTTCTACTGCTCAAGGCAGTCGTGAAAAGAGTTGCACGGAACGTGATCAGGTGAATACAGCGGATGAGGCAAGGGTGTCATGCCGTTTTCCGTCACAAGTTTCTTAACACTCAGCGCTGTGTGGGCGGGTGCATTGTCTAAACCAGCCAACCGTTTGCGCACACAGCACTGAGTGTTTAACAACTTTTGTGTTCTGATGTTCTCCTTTTGTCCTTTGAATCTCATTTATACCCAAAAACTTATTTGTTTTAAATAAAAAATAATACAGAATTGTAGTTATAAATGCAATCTGTGGTATTTCACTGTAATCCTATATTTACCATACACTAAGTGAATAGTAACGTCCTTGTGTAGGTGTCATACTGTGCGAATAAAATTTTCTGGTCCACAGCTGAAATTTTTTTTACCATTACTATAGGTTTATCCTGTTCATGCCTCCTTGTATAGCACCATAACATAGCTCCCCTTTACCAAGGATATAAATCGTGCTGTGTTTCGTATTACCGCAGGGGAGAGAAATTGATTGCACTGCATTCACTCTGTGTTGCCGCAGGCTATATATTTTTGTACCAAGAGATAGAACAAGTAAATTATTTTTCCACTTCCAGGCGTTACAGGTTCACATGATTTTATATGCCTGTTGGCCATTCAGGCTGCACTTCTCACTTAGAACTTATGTAGTGCTTTGGGCAGACCTTTTCAGCATGTACATGAGGCCCCAGGGTATTTTCTGCTCAGCCTCTTTTCCCACTTCATAAAACAAAATTGAAAGAAGAATTAGCTACACAGGACCATCACCACTAGGAATATATTTTCTGCAAAATTGGTAGTTCACATGAAACAACCCTCACAGTCAGATCTCCAAATTGCATTCCAGGTAATATTGCTGTGTTAACATTTATACGTACAGCTGAATGAAATTCTAGTAATTCGGCTCTCATAAAACCAGCAGTACATATTAATAATTTCAAGCATTTTCTTGGACTCTTCTGGTTCCAAATACTTAAGGGAGGTGCGTGCAAGTCTTTTTGAAACCCATTGCCAGGCAGCCTACATTGAATTTCTAAGTAGAGTGTTTGGAAATGGTGATTTACCTACTATAGCAGGCATGTTATATGGTTTACAGAAAATATTATTTTACATGTAAGTATGTATCGGGCCCCGTGTTTCAGACACAGAATTTCTTTGAGTGGTTAAGAAGCAGCAGTCTGTATTAAAGGAAGGAGCTATATTACAGCTAGTAATTAAAATGAAGGAACAGTAAATGTAGCTAAAACACAAAAATAAAAACAATTCCAGCAATTCCCTTCTTAATCTTCTCCTCTCCTGTGATTTTAACGACAATTAAAATATTAACCCTTTCCGATCCAGTGTCAGACCTTATCTGACATTGAGATTTTTTTATGCATAGCTACCATGTCGGACGAGGTCCAAAACATGTTTCTAACACTATTCAGAAAAGAGCTACGATGTCAGAGTTCTCTTCTGCATATGTACAATATATATATGGAATATATATATTAACTCATGTTTACTTTTCAAAAAATTGCTAATAAAATCATCACAACATCATTTTTATGTGTCTCTATTGAGTAATTCCGAGGAATCCACAACGTGCTTTCCCACCCAAAATAAATAAGAGCTGAGGAATGAGCGAGCGGCAGGGAAACTGGATTGGAAACAGTTAATTCCAAATAGATCTGCTATTGTTCCCATTCACCTCACAACACTTTTTCTGGCTGTAGGGCACCTGGATGCAAAAGAAGCCCATTTCCCTGTGGTCTGTCAAAATTGGAGACTAGGAACGAAAAAGCCTTGTCAAAACCAGCCCCTCAACCACCCGTCAGCTGAATATGGAAAGGATGAAGGGGCAATTTACCTCCTGTGTTCTGTACAAGATTTGCACAATACTGTTTCTTCAGGATCAGTGCAATGCGGACACATTTTTTGTGTTCAATTTAATCATTAATTTCTAGGTTTAGTGCTCCTGTAGTGAACATGGTGTCTGATTTGCAATATTATAGAGCAGAAAGAGCTAAGCAGATATATATGTGGCAAGGGGGTTTCTCACCTGTACCACAGGTATAGAAAAGGCTCCAGGAGACTTCACTTCTCTTTAAGGCCTCGGTCAGATGGGTGTTTTCCCGTGCGATTTGCGCATGCGATCTGCGCATATATAGAACCATTGCTTCGCAATGGGATCGGTCACATGGCCACTTTTTATGCGGATGTCCGATAAATTATAGGACATGAGGAATCGCAGATCGCGCCTATCTGCGTTCTGCGATTCCTTGTGTTCTATATATGCGCTCAATGGGGCCGGTGGCAGCAGCGCCGACCCCATTGAGAACATATACTACAAAGATCATTCTCCTCTGCCACAGCTGTAACAGCTGTGGCAGAGAAGAACGATGTTCGCCCATTGAATTCAATGGAGCCGGCAATACAGCCGGCTCCATTGAAAGCAATGAGCTGCCGGCGAGCGCGGGATGAATTTTCAGGAAGGGCTTAAAAATATAAGCCCTTCCCTGAAAATCATCCTAAAATGTGTAAAAATTAAAAAAATATATATACTCACCTTGTCCCTGCAGCCGGAGTTCAGCCGCGGCCGGCCGGCAGTTCTCCTGAACTGCTCTGTGTAGTATTCAGCAGGCGGGGATTTAAAATCCCCGCCTGCTGAATGGGCTGCCTCTGGCTCAGCGCAAGGACCAATCAGGGGCAGCTCTCAGCTATTGAATGACAGCTGAGAGCTGCCCCTGAGTGGTCCCTGCGCTCAGCCAATCAGAGGCAGCACTCACTCACCCATTCATGAATTCATGAATGGGTGAGTGAGAGCTGCCTCTGATTGGTGAGGGCTGTGACCAATCAGAGGCAGCCCATTCAGCAGGCGGGGATTTTAAATCCCCGCCTGCTGAATACTACACACAGCAGTTCAGGAGAACTGCCGGACGGCCGCGGCTGAACTCTGGCTGCAGGGACAAGGTGAGTATATATATTTTTTTTTTTTTACACATTTTAGGATGATTTTCAGGGAAGGGCTTATATTTTTAAGCCCTTCCCGAAAATTCCTGTATTGCCGGCTCCATTGAATTTCAATGGGTTGGACAGCGCTCCTTTAATCGGGCCCGTTTTGCTGAAAACGCTGCTAGCTGCAGATTTTTCGGCGAATCATCGGCCCCGGTCACGCGATTTGCGGTTGCGCATCCGACATGCGATCCGCAAATCGCGGCAAAAAACGGTCGTCTGACCGAGGCCTAAATCTGGTGCCTGACAGTTTTATTACACATCACAGCATATCACAGTGCAGGGTTTGCAACGGACAGGGTTGCCGTCACTAACCCCACGCGGGGCGTCTGAAGGGTGTCCCCCTCCGTCAGACTGGGTGACGGATCCAAAACAGGTCCACATAGGTCCTCCAGCTTCCACCCCCTAGTTCTGCTGCGCTGGTACTCTCCCTCTTTAGTGTGACAGGAACAGACTTTTATGTTAGATCCTGCCGCACCCATAGGCGTTTCCTCTCTGCAAGCAGCAGAATGGCTCTGTCTAACACCCTAGGCAGGCCATCCTGTATACTGCACTTCCACTAGGGGGGGGAGGGGGGGAATCGAATAATTATAGCTTATATTTTATTTATTTACTCCCTGCTCTTTCTGGACTTAGGGGTTCAGTGGGTGGTTCTATCACTGATGAACAGCCTTCTTTGTGTTCGTGTGCACAGAGATAGCTGTCAGTCACTAATTGGCACTGCCCAAAGGAGGAGGTGGGAGTTTAGCCGCAGCTAGCGCTGCTAAAGCATGTCAGCTAGCTCTATTTAAATAAGAGAAGCCATGCTGAGAATTTATGCTGGCCGAAGGAATTTCAGGATGCAGCATATACATGCCGCACCCAGCCATGTGAATGGATAAGAAAACGTGAATTGTAGCCGCAAACAGGTCACGGCCTTCCCTTGTTCATTTTTTGGCCGCAATGCGGGCGGCCGAACAGCGCTTCACTTGTGTGACAGGGGCCTCAAGCATAGAAAGAGCAGGGGTTTAAAAGAATAAAATGCAAGTTATACTTTTATACTAAAGTATAAACCTTAAATCTTTTCATACATCAATCTGCTCAGCAACTCTGACTATACAATATGCTGCCTGCAAATTGAACGGCATATACAATGGGACATGTTACAATTCAATGAAAGAGAGCTGCAATGCCAAGTTGGGCCACTGCGCTATGAATGGGGTGCTTTGAGAATTCTGGTCATACATAGTAGCATCTCATCAGCTGATTGGCAAGGGTCCAGAGTAGCAGACCCCTGCCAATTTACTATTGGTCAGCAATAGTTTTGCACCTGGAAAACTCCTTTAAGGACCAAGATATTTTTTTTTTCTTTTACCTCTTTGCATTCTGTTCATGTTATGGCCACTGTTCATAGTCAATTACATCACTTACCTCCTCCTGCCATTGGTCATTGTCAGCGCTGTGTCCCTCATGTGACCTGTGGCAAGGTGCTGTGTCCTTCTTCCTCAGACCCCCGACTGTCACTGCTGCCCGAAGGGTGCACACACATGGCGGGCCTCTTGAAAGGCCAGTGCACATATCTAGATTTCCAGTTTCTAGTAAATCCAGATAGGCTCTACTGGAGGGTGCCTGAGTAATTAATGTCCTACTAAGCAAAGGTGCCAGAGCTGTTTGTGATTGATCTCCTGGTTTTTGATCTGTGCCAGTCTCATCCAGCTTTTCCTGACTTCTCCACTCCCAACCTCAGCTTGTTTCTTGACCACAATTTCCCTGCCTGTCTCTTTGATAGAGACCCACACCAATGTGTAGTGTTGCTATAGAGATGGAATACGAAAGATGTGCTATAAATTGTGCCAAAACTGTAGCGTGCCAGAAATCAGCACAACAGAACTGAGCATGCTCACTTGACACTGAGTGATTGGTCGATGGTCTGATATAAAACAGTACAATTTTTGGATTCAGGAGAAAGGACTCAGGGAGCAGGAGATGTGCTGCCTGGGACCAGGGAAGGAGCAGTAAGACTGAATCGGTGGTGTGCAACAGCAGCGATAAAAATCCAAGGAAAGCAAGCTGGGGTTAAATTAAGCATTCACTTTAGAAAAGAAATACCCGGCTGAACAAATAGTACTACAATTCTGTATACTATGCTATAATCTAAAAACCTTCATCAGTTACTACTAGAGATGGCCTTGACAAACCCTGTGCCCGTCTATAACCCCATAAGTGGGGTTTTGAAGTGAATATCTCAAAATCCTTTAGTTTAATGAGGTTGCCCCACTTTAGCTGTTTTGCTGCCGGAAGCAGATGACTCTATACACTGCGTAGTTGTCCAGGATGGTGCTACACTTCAGTGGACTCGGCCTGCTGTAGCAACCTGGGCCACTGTGCGATGTATGGAGCTGCCTGTTTCCTACAGCAAAAAAAATAGAAGTGAGGCAACCCCTTTATTTTGGCATGAGCCAGAGCTTATAGTAACACAATTGGTTCATTCACCTGCCCAAAGGTCTGACTGTGATACCTAGTATGTCTTCAGACCTGGACCACTATACCGAGTTCTGTGTCTTGTTCCTTATTCCAGGCTGCAATCATCTGTTAGCTACATGTCCCTGATTAGTCTTGGATGGTTATTTGCTTTATACAGTACAGTGCAAAAGTTTTAGGCAGGTGTGAAAAAATAAAGAATGCGTTCGAAAATAAAAGTGTTATTAGATTATTTCTGTCAATTAACTAAATGCAAAGTGAATGAAGAAAAGAGAGATCTAAACCAAATTAGTATTCACTGTGACCACTTTTTGCCTTTAAAACAGCATCAATTGTTCTAGGAACACTTGTACAAAGTCAGGGATTTTATAGAATTATAGTCAGGTGTAGGATTAACCAACTATACCTAACAGGTGATAATGATCATTATTTAAATACAGCCATTAACTGAAACAGAAACAACTGTGTAGGAGGCTTAAAACTGGGTGAGGAACATCCAAAACCTGCTACAAAGTTGAGGTTGTGGAACACAGTTTAAAGTCACAGGTCCTGCGCCATGGCAAGACTGAGCAGAGCAATAGACACAAGGTAGTTATACTGCATCATCAAAGTCTCTACCAGGCAAAGATTGTGAATCAGACTGGGGTTACAAGATGTGCTGTTCAAGTTCCTTTGAGGAAGCACAAAGAAACAGGCAATGTGGAGGACCATAGATGCATTGGTCGGCCAAGGAAATTTAGTGCAGCAGATGGAAGACACATTATGCTTACTTCCCTTCAAAATCGAGAGATGTCGAGTAGTGCCTTTAGCTCAGAACTGGCAGAAACCAGTGGGACCTAGGTACACCTATCCACTGTTCAGAGATATTGTGCCAAAAGTGAACTTCCTGGAAGAGTTGTGTCCAAAAAGCCGCCATACCTTTGATGTAGAAGCAAGTCCAAGCAACTCAACTATGCATAAAAACATAGGAACTGGAGTGCAGAAAAATGGCACCAGGTGCTCTGGACTGATGAGTCAAAATGTGAAATATTTGGCTGTAACAGAAGGCAGTTTCATCACTGAAGGGCTGGAGAGCGGTACAATAACGAGTGTCTGTAAGCAACAGTGAAGTAGGATGGAGGCTCCTTGCAAATTTGGAGCTGCATTTCAGCAAATGGAATTGGGGATTTGGTCAGAATTAATGGTGTCCTCAATGCTGAGAAATACAGGCAGATACTTATCCATCATTATTAATGATTATTATCTGTTTATGCATGCAGACATGTTAGGTGAGTGTTTTGTGTGTTTGTCAGTCATTGTTTATATCTGTCTGCGAGTCCCATTTGAGTTCATGTATGAAGGAGATGTGACACCAGAGCATTCAACCTAATTATATATTATGATTGTCAGTAATGGGACTTGGGACCTCCTGCACTCCTGCCAGTAGCCTTCCCTGCTGGACAGTTCCCCTGCATGCCTTTTGCCTGATTGCAGTTATCTAGTTCCGCCCTCCTGTTCCTGACCCTGCCTCTGTTCTTGATTGCACTTCCTATAAAAGCCTGGCCCTGCCACTCCCTCACTGTGTGATTATTGTGCTTCAGTGATCTAGCTCCATCTCCGATATAAGGGACTTGAAGATTTCCCGACTCCTGGTTTTCCTCCCAACAATGCTACCCGCCTCTCCATCTGTACTGCGACCCGAGACTTCCTGGTAACAACTTCTGGCTATCCTGACTACTCTCTAGTGACCTGCATGGCTACTACACCCGTGGCTTCAACCTAGCTCCTGAAGCGCTTTCGTTTTCTTATAACGTTGCAAAATAATGAGTGTTTAAAGTATAGTTCAATAGTTACATTAGTAAAGCCTCCCTGAAAGCACCGCACTAATCTTGGTAAAAAGCACCTGTGTGAGGGAGGCCAAAGGGTGGAGGTAGCTAAGGGTGCTTTCACACCTGCGCTGGAGATTCAGCATTCCTGCTCCTTTCGGGAAATCCCCGTGGCTGAACGGTTCCGTCAGTGAACGGAACAGCGTTGGGCAGAACCCAATGACTATAATGGGGTCCGCCCACTTTCCGCCCAGCTGCCCGGTTTGGGGACAGAAGAAAAAGCGTTGCATGCAGCACTTTTATCGTCTGGTGTTTGCAACCGCATCTGTGATAAAAGTTCTAGCTGGAGGTTCTGATGCAGATGAGAAATACCCGAACTTCTCCTACACTGGTTCCATTAGAAATAAACATAGGTGGTCGGTGTTGAACATAACTGCATGAAGGTAAAACAGGGAATTGTTAACAATCAAATGTGCCAGTTTTATTGTACATCCCGAGACACAAACCCTGACAGTTCTGTCTGAGTTTATCTCTGGAAGTAAACTATAATAGTTTTAGGTAATTATCACAACATTACATTTATGTTTAACACTAGACTATTCCAAACTAGTCCACAGATAATATTTTCACATGACATTAATGAGGAAACACATGGTTTGCTACCTAATTACCGAAAACCGCTGGCTTCTAGTGGCTTTTGTTTAACCAGTAAGCTTTTAAAACTATCTTCCAACCTGGTAAGTGGCTCAAGTACACAAATGTTTATGATAGTAATGTCTACAGTCCTGGAATGTAACAGCTGCTGAATGTGACACACCGAGAGAATGGACTCTGCGAATTGGGGAGATTTATATATATTTATCTTTTCTAAAGTGGTATCTAATCAGTTATGGTTTCTAGATGGGAGTGTTAACGTAATGTCTATTATGTACACATTTTAAAATATGTTTGGAAGTGATGGTAGAGGAGTCTTAAGGCTGTATGTACACGGACGATTCTCTTGCATGAGTTCTGGCCGATTGCGTGATGAACAGAACTCGCATGGAAAAAGGAACCATGGGTTAATTCACCTGAGCGTTTCTTCTCTCGGACCTATAGTCCGAATTTGGAAAATCTATGTATTTTTCAACAGTTCTTGTTCATGAATCGCCCATTGTTTTCTACGGGAAGTGAAAAAAAATGCATCATGTGATTTGCATGAAAGTGCGATGCGTTTTTCAAGCATTTTACTATTGGAAGCACGTGCGATTTTTTTTTTTGTTTTTTTTTTGTTTTTTTTTTGTTTTTTTCACTTGTGTGCAAAACGTGCCTTAGAACCGTGTGTGAAAAACAAGAGTAAGGGCTTATTCAGATGATCGTATATCAGTCAGGTTTTAATGGCCGACCGATATATGCTGCCCCTCTCTGCAAGGGGAGGAGGTGCGACAGGCCGGGAGCTAGTGCATTGAGCTCCCACCCCCTCTCCATCCCTCACCACTGTTTGCAATGGTAGGGCGAGACGGAGGTGGGGCTAAGTTCTGCCCCGCCCTGCCCCTCCCATTGCAAGCAGTGGCGAGGGGAGGAAATGGGCCGGAGCTCAATGCACTAGCTCCTGGCCTGCCTCCTCCCCTTGCAGAGAGGGGCAGCGTATATCGTTCGGGTTTTCATACGATTGTCTGAATAAGCCCTAAATCTGATGCAAATCATGCATTTTTATTTTAAAAAATTTCACTGCAATTTTCCTGTGTGTACAACACGGTTTTAAAATAAAACACACAATTTGCATCAGATTAACATCTATTTTTCATACACTTTTTTCATGCATTTTTATGCCGTGTTTTTCGCATGCATACAAAAACAGATGTAAATCTCATGCAAATATTGCATTTTTATCTAAAAAATGTATCAAACATGACAAAAAATTGCAATGCAATCGAAGGTGAAATAGTCAGTTTTTCCCTGGTTTGCATCGCACTCACCCATGTAAATACTGCTTTAGACCACATACTTTACTAGTGAACATGGGTTTGCTTTTCTGCTTATGCTATTGCATATTACTAGGTAACAGTTCGGAGAGATACTGGATCTCATTGAAGAGATTTTATTTTTCAAGCAATGTGCCATGGGAAAAGAGTATGCAAATTAGCCTTCTTCTAGAAGAAAGAAAGCTTTCTCATACTAGCCAAGCCAGAGACTCCTCCTAAGGATTTTTCCTTTTTGGAGGAGTCTCTGGCTTGGCTCGTATGAGAAAGTTTATTCCTTCTGGGAAAAGACTCATTTGCATAGATAGCAATTTGTAATGTCTTTCTGCATACACCATGTATGCAATGTTATTGCTTCTTGTCTTCTCTATTATGATATTTGCTTTGCAAGATCAGATCATGACAACGACTTGCATCACCTATACTAATAATCTAACTGCAGAGGTGGATGATATTCCAGCGAGCACCAAGACTCCTTCATTCAGCTGATTAGCAGACTAGTGGGAGTCATACCCATAATCTGATAATAATAGCCTATCCTAAATATAGGACTTCCATGTTAAAGTTCCTGAAAAACTAACAGAACATTACTAGGATTGTCTTACTAAGGGCTTATTCACAGGAGCGTATATCAGTCGCCGTTTTCACGGCCAGTCGATATACGCTACCATTTGAGCTGTCTATCCCCTTCCTTCCCCCTTGACGGCTCTCTGCCTCTCTCCTCCCCTCCGGCTGTTTGCAGTGGGAGGGGGTGGGACAGGGGCAGAGCTCAGCTCCACCCCATCCCGTTGCTGGCTGCGGACAAGGGATGGGAGCTTAGCTCCGCTCCCATCCTGCCCCTTCCCATTGCAAACAGCCGGAGGGGAGGAGAGAGGCAGAGAGCCGACAAGGGGGAGGGAAGAGGATAGACAGCTCAGATAGTAGCATATATCAGCTGGCCGTGAAAATGGCGACCGATATATGCTCCTGTGAATAAGCCCTCAGGCAAACTTCACACGGCGGAGCGTGATATGGGGTCATGAATCCTGCCCCTTTATCGGGCTCCCTACCATGTGAATTCACCCAAGAATGTGAGGCATTTTCATTCCAAAACAGTCTTACATCACTTTGGGGATCAAGGGGATCCTCCACTGCAGCTGTCAGCCGCGGCGGAGTTTCACCCATTGTTTTCAATAGCAGACCTTGCATTGTGTGCACCTGGCGAAAACAACGTGTGCTGCGATGCAAAACGCACAAGATAGACCATGCTGTGATTTGTTTCCAGCATAGCATTGCTATTAGGGAACACAACACTCATGTGCAAAAAGCAAGCCGTCAGACCTCTACATCGATAGATAAAAAAAAGAGTTATGATTTTATAAAAGGGTGGAGGAATTCATGAAAATGCAAAAAAAAGGTCTGCATCCTTAAGAGTTTAATTTTAATGTTTGACTTATTACAAACTTGAGGACATGCTCAGAAAAGAAACCTAGGAGTTCCAACCCACCAAGCAGTTTATAATTGTGACTTGGTGCAATCACAGGTGATCAGACATGCAAAGCGGGAATAGAGGGGTACATGAATATGCACTGAAAGGAAGGGCAGATCTAGTGCTTGTATTTCTACTCCAGTCATTCATTACGGTTTTCTAATTTGTCCATAAAAATTGTGGCTGTCTTAGATTTTTGGACAAAAATTAGGTTGGCAATCCTGACAACAAAGAGGGCTCAGATACAATTGACTGTGGTGATTTCTGGTCCAAGAAGACTCAGAACACCAGGCAAGGCCCAATACACAGGGCCAGGGGCGTAAGTAAAGGCTCAGGGGCCCTGATGCAAAAGGTGAGCTGGGGCCCCCCCCTCTATCTGTATCTGTACCCGTGCCCATACCTAAACCATGCTGCACAGAGACATAACTTGGAGCTTCTGGGCCCCAATGCAAAACCTGTAACAGGGCCCCCAACTATAATGCTTTATTCATAGTACTGGGCTCCCTATGTGGAGAAGAGAGGCCTTATGGGCCCCCTAAGGCTCCTGGGCCCGGGTGCAACCACATCCCCTGCACCCTCTATAGTTACGCCCCTTCATAGGGCCCTGGTACATGGTGCTAGCAGTACTGCTGATTGTAAGGATCTGTAATAAGACACCCATAGACTGCTAGCTGAACGTGCCATACCTCCATATGCCTCTTATTTTATACAGAGAAACACAATTGTGGCAGTTTGCATTGTATGCTGTGTTAGGTGTATATTCTTCCCTAGAATAATTCTTTTTATGGGAGGTATGTTTCATAGAAGTGATGATATAAAAACAAATAATCACTGAAAATGATCATATACTTACTGATGCAGGAGGGCAAACATATGCATCACCTCAACATGCAGGCTGCCAAACTACCAAATGAGGGAGCCAATTACACCTGTGGAGGACACCGATGAGACAGTCACTCTCTTAATATAGAGGGGGGCAGCTGCTTGGTGTATACTCCTGCACAGAGTAGATACAAAGTGCCAGACCTTCTGATACATGTAGTGCACCATGCAGACTAGCAACCTATTAATGACACCATAATAGTTTGGCGAGCTGCCCTGCACCTCAAAAAGTGAACCACATTGCTACTGTCACCCTGGGCTCCTCCAGCGTTTAAAAGCCGCACTGTGTGTGAATAATACATAATAAGTGCGAGGTATTAGTTGGAGTTTGGCCCAAATACTTGGGCTCACAAGCTAATTGTCAAGGCTCCTCAAATTTTGTGAGTCCCTACACTAATATATATGTATCACAGAAAGGGAAATATAAAAACAAACAATCACGCCATTATTGTGCATACTGATCCAGCGTTCACAGCCAGACACAAAATCATTGTATGCATCAGCACAGGGAGACATCCGGCATCAAAACTGATGCACTGGATGGCATGAACAATCCCTTGAAAACCATGGGATCAGTTCTGGCATCAATTTCCCAGCAGTGTTTCACTTTCATGCCAGAGGGGAAAAAAGGAAGGAGAGACAAATATATTGAATAAGCCCTTAAAGAGTCTCCATAAACATTTAGCAAATAAGTTGCAAAAAATAGACATTTTAATAGCCATATGAATTTGATGTCATTGATAGACTAAAGTACAGTAGCTATGTGGACTGCAGGAGCTTTTTGTTCCACCTCAACCCTGGTGCCTGTATGAAGAGGTGTGATTACATTTCTGGATATTGTATATAAATGCTACACATTATGGAGCAATTGCATAGAGGAGCATATATACCTTAGGGCTTCTTCACACGAATGTGTGGTGACAGCATATTACACACGTGGGTTTTGCAAGCGTAATACTCTGTACCAATCTGTCATTGGCTCCAATATTGCCTCTCATACATATCGCACAAAATTCGTGTGTAATAAAGATCACAGCATGTTCTATCTTGGTGTGTATTATATGCCAAAATAGTGCAGGGCAATTGGTGGCATACTGTAAGTACGCAATGTCATTATTGCGCACTTGCTGCGTGCCACGCGACTATCTCATGAAGGCAGCATATTACACTTGTGTGAAGCCGCTTTTAATTACAGGGTGTCCCAAAAAATGTATCCACACTTCAATTGTGGTTATTTGTGACAATTTTTGAAATCCGAATTGAATACATGGCAGCAATATGTAGTATTATCTTGTCTCAGTAGTTGCACGATTGCTAAAGCCACCATGTGGCTGTCAGAGGAGTCAATTAAAGTGGCAGAGGCATACCTAACTTTTGAGCACCAATGTCGCAGTAATTTGCCAAAATCCAAAGTGTCTGGATTAGAGATGAGCGAGTATACTCGCTAAGGCACATTACTCGAGCGAGTAGTGCCTTAGCCGAGTATCTCCCCGCTCGTCTCTAAAGATTCGGGGGGCGGGGAGCTGCGGGGGAGAGCGGGGAGGAACGGAGGGGAGATCTCTCTCTCCCTCTCTCCCCCCCCCGCAACTCAGGTGTCACCCGCGCCGGCCCCCGAATCTTTAGAGATGAGTGGGGAGATACTCGGCTAAGGCTCTACTCGCTCGAGTAATGTGCCTTAGCAAGTATACTCGTGCATCTCTAGTCTGGATGTTCATGGTGACCACTTTGAGCACCTAATGTGATTGCAGAAATCAAACATGACTTACAGCAATCCTTTAATATGTATATAAATCTAGTAATAAAGCTTTTATGCAGATATCCTTCGTGTTTTAGTGTGTATTTATTTTTTGGGACACCCTGTACTTCCACCCCTGAACATGCACACAGAGGTATCACTGCACAAGAACAATTCTTACAATGATGGACAGAAAATAAACAAGAAACACGATGATATTCCACCATATAGATAATGAACACCGTAAAGTTACAATATAGTGATGATAAATACAGTAGGGCCTTGGTACAAAACTAAGAAAACACAATGACATTACAGTACAGAGATAATACATTTGCTGATGTCACAGGATAGGGTGAATAAACACAGTGATGTCATAGTGCAGAGATTAAACAGATGTGACAGTACAGGTGTAATACAATCTGTGATGTCAGGGTAGAAAGATAATAAAGTGATATCATAATATAGGGGTTATAAACACAGTGATGTCACACTATAGGGGTAATATACACAGTGATGTCACAGTATTGGGGTAATAAGATATACGGATATCAAAACACACAGACAATATACAGTGATGTCACAGTAGAGGGATATTATACACAGTGAAGTCTTGGTACAGATCTAATAAACATAGTGATGCCATAGTACAGGGATAATACATATTAATGCCACTGTACAGATACTAACTACTAGTTTTCCTTTATGTGGCTGTTGAGTCCCCCAGCACCCCTTGACTACAAGCTCTGCACCCCTTATATATACCCCCCTGGTAAAGTCTAACAAAACATATAGAAACATTCAGTTTACCAGTAGTGTTTATTGTGCAGCGAATACTCCGTCATCTGTACTGCTTAGTGTCAAAGTTAACGGCTGAGCTGCTAAATCTCACTGAAATTAAACTTTATGTAGTGTGTAGATAAAGAAAAAATCTCAAGGTGAAGAAAACTCCAAATAATAGGGCAGAACCTCCGCTTGGCTTTTGTTTGAGTCGTTTATGTCTGTTTTGATATAATAAATGATTGTCAAGCGCAGCACTGCTCTACTAAGCAATGTACTGTTTAACTTAGTGTTGGCACTGATTTACTTTGTCCTAATACCCAGAGTCCATTTAAACACATTAAAACAAATGCAATTGAACACACTCAGCCCTTCTATCTGTATTACTGTCAGTCACAGCATGAGCTGCCCACACTCCGCTTTCAGGGATGGACTTCCCTATTCTGCTTCTCACATCTGTAAGTGTAACGCTCGCCAATAATTCATATGATATTTGAGACAGGAATGAGTCAGATTGTGTAATCTGTTTGACAGGCGCTTATTGCACATGAAATAGGAATTTGAAAAGTTTGCATTTCTTTAAATTAGATTTTCTTTGTGAGATAATATTTGGGAGAACTGCATTGAAATGTTTTCTTCGTTAATCCAATACTCTAATTACAGTTGCACCGATTGATTTCTTTCTGATAGTTTAGTAATAATTTGAAAATGTCAATCAATTAAATATTGATTGGAATGGATTATTAAAGGGGTTGTCTCGCGGCAGCAAGTGGGGTTCAGCACTTCTGTATGGCCATGTTAATGCACTTTGTAATATACATCGTGCATTATATATGAGCCATACAGAAGTTATACACTTACCTTCCCTGCGCTGGCGTCCCCGTCTCCATGGCTCCGTCTAACTTCAGCGTCTAATCGCCCGATAAGACGCGCTTGCGCAGAAGGGTCTTCTGCCTTCGGGTCTGTCCGGCAGCAGCGACGTTCTGGCTCCGCCCCCTTCTACGCATCATCGCGTAGCTCCGCCTCATCACGTGTGCCGATTCCAGCCAATCAGGAGGCTGGAATCGGCACACGTGACATCGATGCCTTTGATGTCCTGGATCTTTCCTGCTACATTGTGTAGTTGTCCCACTCACAATAATTTAACTTTCTTTGTTTCTGGCTGGACCTGTTTGATTGATTTCTATTTTTGAGAGGTATTCCAGATCCACCACATGGCCAATTTATTCACCATGTTGAATAATAAAGCATCTTATTTTACCATAGATTATACAATAGGCCTCATTTATTAAAACCGTGTAAAAAAAAAAAAAAAAAAAAACTGTTTCTTGCACATAGCGACCAATCATCATTTCTTAAGCTGCTCTAGTAAAATGAAAGCTGTGTTGGAATTGGTTGTTATAAGCAACAATTACCTTCCAAACCCCCACCCCCTTAGTATTTTGAGTTGGATCATGAAGAATTTGTACCAAGTTTGGTTGAGATTAGAGATGAGCGAGTATACTCGCTAAGGCACATTACTCGAGCGAGTAGTGCCTTAGACGAGTATCTCCCCGCTCGTCTCTAAAGATTCGGGGGCCGGCGCGGGTGACAGGTGAGTTGCGGCAGGGAGCGGGGGGGGGGAGAGAGGGAGAGAGAGATCACCCCTCCATTCCTACCCACTCTCCCCTGCCGCTCCCCGCCCCCCACCAGCCCCCAAATCTTTAGAGATGAGCGGGGAGATACTCGGCTAAGGCACTACTACCTCGAGTAATGTGCCTTAGCAAGTATACTCACTCATCTCTAGTTGAGATCCATGTAGGAGCCTATAAAGTACAAAGAAAAACATTTTCATAGTATATATACAATTAACATTAGGTTATAGGTTAATCTTAGGTTGTATGGCAGCATGGTGGGCCAGTGGTTAGTGCTGTTGTCATGCAGTGCTGGGGTTATGGGTTTATATCTAACCAAGGACAACATATCCATGTAATTTCTATATTCTTCATGTATTTGCATTAGGTTCTCTCTAGTTTCCTTCAGAACCAAACTCATAGGTATATGTAGAATGTGAGCCCCAAAGGGGACAGAGACCAATGTAAATGATGGTAATGTGTGTACAACACTGTAGAGTAAGAATATGCTATTTAACCCCTTCTAATCCACTATCTGACGTCTAAAGACATTCTGATTAAAGGCTGTACAGCTCTGATGTCAGAAGATGTCCGGCAGGGTATTCTTACTGTATATTGCTGGCAGCTCTGTTGTCAGGGGTCTCTCCAGCATGTCCCATACCGCAGCACTGGCTCTAGCCAGCAGATGGCGCCATTGTATAATGGCAGAAAGAGAGAGTCCCCTAGGAAACCCTGAATCCAAAATTGGATTGCAAAGGGTTAAATGAAGAAAATAAACGCTATTTTTTGTGGTACACAATGTCTTCCAAATGAGTGTATATTTGGTCTGTGTTTCTTTTAAAGTTAATGGAAATCTTTGAATCTATTAACATGGGGGATTGTCATTGCTTTGTTTTAAACAAGCATGAACTGCTTTTGTCTATTTTGATAAAAAAATACACAGATTATAGTCTTTAGAAAGTAAATAAAATGCAGATAGAATACTAATGTAACAGGTCTGTATTATGGAGCCATATTACAAATGTATTACTGTGCTCTCCTGTGAAAGTTATAGCATATGTGCAGATATAGGTACGGTGGGTCATCCCTTCAGCTATCCATTCTACGCATGCATTGCAGTTCTTCTCCTTGGGCTTGCACAGTATGTGGATCCCACTGTGCATGTGCCCGCAGCTCTAGCATCTCCAGGTCAATTTTCAGAGCTGTGGGCACTTGCTCAATGGAATCAAAATACTGCCAGGAGAAGAATCGCAACACATACATAGTAAAGGTAGCTGAAGGGACGGCCCACCAAGCGACTCGAATTGCTTACAGTGTTGTATACGTGATGTCAGTAGAAGTTATGAGAATTTCACTGCAAGATCACGTCCAAAATGTAGATGTTGACTGATGGATAGTGAGTAAATTAAACTGTGCTTCTGAGTCTCAGACAATCCCTTTAAATACATGGTTTTTACAACTCCAATTCTAAAAAAGTAGGGACACTGTATAAAATGTAAATAAATGTTACAGAAAAAAGAATGCAACTATAGAACATAGAACACATATCAGAAGATGAAAGGGAGACATATTTCCACTTCCTCTTTTAAAAGTAACTCATTTAGAAATTGATAGCCGCAACACATCTCACAAAAGATGGGACAGGGTTAGCAAAAGGCTGGAAAATTAAGTGGTGTAATGTAAAACAGCTGGAGGGTCAATTTTCCACTAATTAAATGACTGTGTATAAAAGGAGCATGTTAGAGAGGCAGAGTCTCTCTGAGCAAAATGGTCAGAGGTTCACCAATCTGTGAAAAACTGCACCTAGAAGTTGTGGAATTCGAGAAAAATGTTACTCAGTGTAAAAGTGATAAGACTTTGAATACCCGACCATCTACAGTACATAATATCATCAAAAGTTTCAGAGAATCTGAAGAAATTAATGTGCAAAAGGGACAAGGCCGGCAGTCAATATTAGATGCTCAAGATCTACAGGCGTCACTGCATTAAAAACAGGCATGATTCTGTAATGCAAGTCACTGCATGTGCTCAGGAAGACTTCCAGAAATAATTGTCTGTGAACACAGTTTGCCGTGCAATCCACAAATGCAGGTTAAAGCTATATAATGCAAAGAAGACATATCAACATAATCCAGAAACTTTTAGCGTCTTCTCCGGCCAAAGCTCATTAAAAATGGACTTAAGCATAATGGAAAACATCTGTGGTCAGAGGAATCAAAATGGGAAATTCTTTTTGGAAACTACGGACGCCATGTCCTGCAGACTCAAGAAGAGAGGGACCATCCAGCTTATTATCAGCGCACAGTTCAAAAGCATGCATCTCTGATGACATGGGGTGAATTAGTGCCTACGGCATGGACAGCTTACGCATCTTGCAAGGCACTATCAATGCTGAGCCGTATATAGAGGGTTTAGAACAACATATACTCTCACTAGACAACGTCTGTTTCAGAGAAGACTTAGTATATTTCAGCAGGACAATGTTAAACCACATACTACATCCATCACAGCAGGGCTTCGTAGGAGAAGAGTCCGGGTGCTGAACGGGTCGCCTTCAGTCCAGATCTTCTACCAATAGAAAACCTTTGGCGCATTATGAAATAAAAAAGCCTGTAAAGATGATCCAGGACTGTTGAGCAGCTAGAATCCTACATCACACAAGAATGGGACAACATTCCTCTCCCAAAACTCCAGTAATTGGTCTCCAGACTTCCCAGGTATTTACAGACTATTATAAAAACAAGAGGGGCTGCTACACAACAGTAGACATGGTCCTGGCCCAGCTTTTTTTAGATGTTTTGCTGCCATCAATTTTTAAATGAGTTACTTTTTTAAAATGGAATGGGGAAATGACTCCCTTTCACCTTCTGATGTGTGTACTATTGTGAATAAAATATAGTTATAGGAGATTTCCAAATCAGTGCACTCTTTTTTCCTTTACATGTATTTACTTTTTACACAGCATCCCAACTTTTTGGAATTGGAGTTTTACTTTTCAGCTATCATTATCTCCACACTTAAAGGGGTATTCCAGTTTAAGCAACTAAAGGCTATTGTGTATATATATTAAAAAGATATACAATTTCCCAATATACATTCTGTATTCCTTACAGATTTCAAACCATCTAGGCCCACTAGAGCGTCCTTTTTATGTCGGTCCCTAATCTATTAGGTGCAGCAATGCATTGTGAGCAACACAGCGCATGTAAGAGGAATAACCCAGCAGCCCAACAATACCCCTGCAGCAAGACTAAGTCCTTTCGGCTTTGGGCCACACAACCCAATAGGCACACCACAGCAACACTGGCCACCACACAGCACTGCAACATCGGAACATAGCGCACCTTTCCATGTTGTCCCCGCCAGAAGACTGAGAACAAATATGTAGATACCCAAATACAGGTTAGATTTTAAGGGATACTCCCATGTCCATCTAGTTCAACATGTTTTCATCCCCTATTGTTGATCCAGAGAAAAACATAAAAACCCAGTGAGGCAGAAGCCAATTTAGCCCATTTTGGGAGAAAGAATTTCTTCCTGACTCCATAATGGCAGTCAGAATATTCCCTGGATCAACGTTTGAAAGTTCCTACCTGACTCCAAGACCCGGATCAACAACCCCGCTGGTTATTTAATGTCTATATCCTGTAATATCATAGCGCTCTAGAAAGTCATCTAGTCCCCACTTAAACTCCTCTATCGATTTTGCCATCACCACTTCCTCAGGCAGAGAGTTCCACAGTCTCACTGCTCTTACAGTAAAGAACCCTTTCTATGTTGGTGATGAAACCTGCTTTCCTCTAAATGTAGAGGATACCCTCTTGTTACCATCATAGTCCTGGGTATAAACAGGTGAACAATCACCCGAAGACTAGTTTCAGCAGTCATGTGCTGGTCATGGTACCAGTGACTGGCTGAGCGGTTACATGCGCAATATAAGTTACATGACTGCTGCAGCTTTTTCTAGAACCAGAGATGTGGGCACAAGGGATTCCTGCGCTGGACCAGGGGCACATCTATCAAGTGAATATTACTTTTTTTTTTATTTTAGTCCATTTTCTGTCATTTTTTTTTTACTCTTGAAAAACCCCTTTCAATAAATTTACATATAATAGGAATAATACGGATAGTAATTCTAGCAGTAACAATAGTAATACTGCTACCAGTGATCTAATGGTACTATCAATAATAAGCTATTATACTATATTGTATTCATAATAATAAAGATGATTGTAAACCAAAAAACTGAAAATGGGTTGGTAACTTGGTATGAAAAGAGCCATTTATGCAATTACAGTTTTGTTAGGGCTCCTTCACACAGGCAGAATTTTTCCACATTCTGCACCGCAGATCCACACGTTCCACACCAAAATCCACATGTCGCATTGTGGATTTTGATGCAGAATAACCGGTGGAAGTCAGCCATTTTTATTCTGCATCCAAATCTGCAGAAAGCAGTGCGGAATTTACTATGGCTTGTGGTGCAGTATCCGGAAAAATGCTGCATGTAAAGGGCCCCAGGAACAACAGTTTCCAACTTGTTGCTCACTGACATGCTAAAGTTTGTAGTCTCACAAAAGTTGAAGACCAACATCTGACAGCATGCATCCAGACGGCAAAATAAGTCAGTTAACCATTTCATACCAGATGATACATTTTTCTCAATGCCTATGTGTTTGGGGAAGCTCTGCATTAAATATTGCTGTCCCAATATGTAACCTGTCCTTACTAGAGTTACTGCTGTGCTGGTTATGTGCGGATATGCACAGAGCTGTGTTGACAGCCAGCAGAGAGGTTGTATAGCAGAGGCCAGACTTCACTAGCTCAAGGCAAGACAATAGGTTTATGTTCCCTTTCAGTGCATTAATTCCTGGAATAACATTGCCAGTGTAGCCGGGGCTGTCATAAACACCTGGCACAGGTGGGTATGCAGCTCTATTTGTAGAGCCTCTCTTATTGCTCAGCTGGGACCCTGTAAATAATCCTAACATTATTTAAGCTAATGTGTTTTTAATAGGAACATACAGTTTAATGGGGTCTTAATGAAATGTAAATAAGAATGGCACTACTGTTTGGGGCTAGTTAACTTTGTTTTCCAGCAGTTTGTTCTTTTCTCTTTTACAGCACTCTGCAGAATTTTATATGGCAGCATGATGGCTGGATGCATGTTCACATGTTGTTATGTTGTATGTTTGCACCCATTATAAGGCCATATAAAGGCTTCATTACCAATCAACCACTCTCAGGACTGTGCCTGTAACCCTACTGCTGTGATCTGCTGCTGTCACTCACCTCAGCTGCTCTCAGCCTTGCATCTGCACAATTTTAATCTCATGCTGTGATGCTAACATTAGGTTGCCCTCAGCAGATTTTTTATAAGGGGAACAGTTAGGCTGAATTTACATGGGCAATTTCACGCACAATTTCTGTGCGTTGCAAGATGCACAGCAATTATACGTAAGAAGAACCCATTATTTTCAATGGGTGCACTTACATGGATGATTTTTCTCTCATAGGTATGCTGCAAGATAGAAAAATCACAGTGTGTCCTATTTTTGAGTGATTCAGTTTAAGAATTGCCCATTGTTCCCTATGGAAGCAAAAAAAAATTCCATAGGACTTGCTTATAACTGCGAGTGCAATGCGAATTTATATTTTTACTATGGTGGGACAACATGTGATTTGTCCCCCCACCCCCAAAAAATAGCAAGTGATGCAATGCATTTTTCTCACTAAATGCATCTCAATCACACACATATATATATATATATATATATATAGATATAGATATATATATATATATCTATATCTATATATATATATATATATAGATATATATAGATATATATAGATATAGATATATATATGCAATATCACACTTGCCTGTGTATATATACCCTTAAGAATTAATATTTATATTCTTCATTTCTATTACTATTATGTATATAATTTTTAACACATAGTAGAAATGGCAATATTTTACTAACAAAACAACCCTAAACACTTCTAAAAAATTATTAATAAAAATGACTATTGCTGCTAATTATAATAGTAATAATTATATTAAATTCTATATTTAAAAAAACATGACTAATACAATGCATCAAATATTATTTTAATAGACAATACAGCCAAAATGTCAATAACTACAATTCATATTGAAGATGATACATAGAAAATAGATAGAATAACAGAATTTATATATAAATTACAATTATAACTATTTATAGATACAATAATAATAATAATAATAATAATAATAAAACTAGTAACTATTATGTTTACTGTTGTAAAACTATATTTAAATAAAATATAGATATGTACAATGGCATCTTTCTTTACTCTATAAACCCTTATGAAACATGCAAAAATAATATTAAACGTATGCTAAAAATATATGTAAGACCACAATAACATAGATAGATAGATAGATGTGTGTATTTATAGATATAGATATACACAACACACTTTATGCAATTCTTTATGAAAAGGGCAGAAACAAGCACAATAATATGCACAGTAGTGCTACAACATGTACATTAGTAATAACCGGGTTTACAGAGAAGGGTCGGTATACTACAAAGCAATTAGTTGATCACATCTGGAATTGAGCTTTCTGTAGGCAAACAAATCGCGGTGTCTCCCCTATAACACAGCGCTGCTCTACAGATACATGGCATTGCTGACTGCACCATCCATATGAAGCCAGGACGTGCAAAGCTCTACATTGTACGAGTAACAGCAGGTTGTCTGTCTGTCCATGTGCCCCTAAGTGCATATATTGCGAATAGTCTGTGCTAATAACTGAGTAAAGCAGTTATCTATCTATCCATCTGGTAGTAGTTTGCTATAAGAGTGTAGTTAGATATATATATTAAACCATATATACGAATTTGTAATATTTTCTGTGTTTTTGGCGAATATAAATCCGATATCTATTGCTTATTTCAATATCAACAGTTCGCTTTTTCCGCGACCCCCGAGAAGTCGGTGATGCCGTGTCTTCTTCTTCTTTTATCCCTCCAGTTCTTGATTGTCCTCCTGTTCTTGTTACTTTGTATTGCATTGTTTCTTGCAGTGCAGACTGCAATGTACTCTATTGTTTCTACCCAAAACTGATCTTTCTGAAAGAATTGCGAAGTTCTGATCTCCTGCAAACAGCAGAATCCTGGCAGCAGCGATGATCTGCAGGGACATCTCCGCGCGGACAGTCGCACTCTGCAGCAGGACGTACATCGCTACTTGTATCATTGTATCAGTGGAGCTGCGCTTCATCCACAGCATGTGAACCTCCCCTATTACACCGAAGTGTATCGGGCACTGTGCTAGTATATGGCCAAGAAAGTGTGCATGATACATAATATCTTCTCATATCTATATTATCACCCGCCTAGTAGCTGTACTATTTGCACATATACACTATATACATATGCAACTATTAATACCTCTACTGAGATATTACTTCGGGGCCAGGGCTTTTATCCTAGTCTTTAAAGGGTTTTTTATGTTTTTTATATAATTTTTATGTTACAGTTCTAACTATAGGAAATAAGATGAATCGGTAAATCTGAAAGTACAGAGATAAAAAGAAATAGATATCTGAAATATAGAATTATTTTATTAATTTTTATATTATCTTATTACCTCGGGGCACATTCTGTAAATTAACCGGTCCTCTTTCCAAAAAAAATGTAAATAAATAGATAAGTAAATACATTATTAAAATTTAGCAATTCATTTATTAAAAAAGAAAATAAGAAATAAAATAAAATAAAAATGACAGAAAAGGTCACAAATAAATGTTGTTTTGCGCTTTATACTTCAGCAATCTTTTTTTTTTACACTTATGTCTATTGCCTGGAAATATATACAGCTCATTTCAGCTTATTTAAGCGTTCTCACTCCGCTTTTCTAAGGATAAAATGATCTAGTTATGGACCTATCACACATGCACCTAAGGACGCAGCTTAATCTGTATGCATGCAGGTTTTGATGCAGAATTGTCTACGCCTTTGGGCAAAAACACATGGGTGCATGTGCTAATATGCTTGCCACCATGGAGCGTATTAGCGCATGAACTGTTTTTTTTTTTAACTATTCAAATTCTGTGCTATTGCATGCGAGTTTGAAAAAAAAGCAGGGAGATAGGGCGGAATCTATCTTTCTTGCATGTAGAAAAACTACATGCAGGAAAGTTAGGGCGAGTCCTATATTTTCTTTTGCGTAGTATTAACGTGCAAGAATCCTGATAATGAAATCAATGGATTGGTTTTATTCCGTTATGCGTTTTTGCCTTTTTAGGTGCGTCTTGCAGAAATATTCTGCATGTGTGAAGGTCCTTTATGTAGTGATAACTATATAAGCACTATCTCTCCTAACATTTAGGCCACTTTCAGACAAGCATGTATTAGCTCTGTATCTGGTCCATGTGTTGCAGACTAAAATACGGAGCTAATGTATATCTATGTATCTTTTCACATGGTTGTATTTTTCATGTACATTTTTCTTCAAACTCAACCAATTTTCTTTTGTATTGCTATTACCTTCTATTGGGCAAATACTGGTGGTAAATACTTAGCAAATAATGATGATGTCATCTGTAACATGTCCATAATGCTAATCCATATTATAGACATGTTACAATATGCTCTTTTGAAAGTGCCCATAGGTAGATTTACTGCTACTCAGGTCTCTAGGAAAGTTGGATGATAACCCCAATGAAGAGTTTTAGTCTGAAAATAAATTGCAATTGAGAGCAAGGTGTGCTCCTGCGAGTCTCAAGAATCCTATTTCAAAGTGTTTGAAGTCGATCGCAAACAATGCACTCACCCATTAGATGTTTATTTCCAAAATGCTCCATTCTCCAGGTATTTCAGATATTGATTCCTCTGTCTTCTGGATGTTTAATGCTTGTTGCTGGAGAAACAGACCACCTCTTTTATGGAAACAAATAACATAGGAGCCTGAGGCATGCGCACTTCTTTTATCTGAAGGTCAGGATCGCTGAAGCACATGCGCACTATCTTTCAGCCGGGCCACCAGCTGTTGTGCTCTGCCATTTCTTGCCTTAGAAGAGATGGTCTGTTTCCTTATAAGCAGCAAACATCAAGAGGGCAGAGGAATCCATATCTGAAATGCCTGGAGAATGGAGCATTTTGGAAATAAACATCTTATGGATGAGTACATTGTTCTGCAATGTCAAACCCATTGAAATAGGATTCTCAAGATGGAAATACCCCTTTATGGAATATAGCCTTTAGGCTTATGGCTAGCTGTTCTAGTAAGAGGTTGTCAATAATAGGTAGGGGTGTGGGGCAGCTGATTCAGCAGGTTGCACTGATCACATGAAAGACCCTGCAATGTCACCACATTGTAGATGGGTGACATGCCTTCCTATTACTTTTCAGCCTAACAAATTTACTTTTCATCAACATGTGGTGTGTGGATTTAGGTGTCAAAACCCGGAGAATTAGAAATGGTAATTTTCCATCATTAAAGGTGAAATGTGATCTGTGACAACAACTGCAGCATGTCTGTGTGCTAGGGCAAATAATTCCTATGATTGGCCATCATTATGAATGTCAGGCGGACTCCATTAACTTGTAGAAAGGAATTATCCTTGACGTGCAAGCCCCAAACTGCTTTCTACACAGGCACAGCATTCAGTTAACTGGGCCCTGGAAAATTGCAGTGTTTTCTTAATGATCCACTGAGCTAATAAACAGGACTAGTATCACCCTGGAGATCTGAGGAATGACTGGAGAAGAGCACAGGGCAGAAGAGCGGGACATTAAGTACTCACACTATTAGTCTGATGGTAACTACTCTGCTTGGTCAATTAGATGTTCAGTTCCTGTGCCAGCCAAATTCCCCTGAAATTGCTGCCTTTCAGTCTCAGGAACCTAGTCATGCTGCATATGAATACTATTTTCATCCCCAGTTAGAAGTTTTCACATTGCTGAATTCCTTCAAACAAACTCTTCTCAAAAGAAGCATTTTATAACCTGGTGCCAAGGATCTTGTCAGGTGCCTAGGGATCTCATAGACAAATTCAAGTGGTCAAAGGTGTCATAAATCCAGTTCCCCAGTGTAACATGGATGAAATTAGATGCCTAGAGGTTTCATGTATCAGACCAGGTACTCAGTGATGACACAAATCAAGTTAGGTGCGAAGGGGTACCTTGGAACAAATCCTATACTCCAAACTGCCATAAATCATGCCTGGTACCCATTCGAGTGCCTAGAGATGTCAATAATCAAGTCAGCAGTCAAACTGTGCCACTGCCATGAATCAAGTCAGGTGTGTAGAGATTCCAAGGGTTAGTTCAAGTGCCCAAGGGTCCCATAGAACAAAACAAGATGCTCGTTAGTGTAATGAGGCACATCTGGCAATCTTTCTACTCCACTGCCAGGACAAACAATTGCTTGCAAAGGGTTAATGTTGTGGTCTTGGAAGGAATTAGCTAAAATGAGTGTCTTATGTTCTCATCACTTAGGTCAATCTCACACTGAACACAGACTGAGCTCCTGTGACTAATACAAATGTTATGGTGTTTACTGGAGAAGAAATAGAATTCATAGGATAGTGGAGACCCAATAGAAGATTGGGGTCTGTCATGGCTGGAGTATAGAAGATCATAAAGGTTCTGCACTTGATGACTATCTGTATAATAATCACCTTTTCCATAGTGAATTAGAAAAGATTAAGTGCTCCTTCACTTGGTGTATTTCTGCATTTTTCTGGGGTGCAAATTTTACGTGCGCAATATGCAGTGAATAGAATTCATTGATTTCTATGGATTCATTTCCATTTCTGTAATTTGCGCATGTCTTTAGGCAGCATGCTCTATATTTTTGTGCGTTTGCACACCAAAGGTCCCCATCTAAGTCTATGGGGGGGGGATGAGCAAATGTATGTGCCATACGCAAGCAAATGCATGAAAAACTCCATTATGCCGCTAGAAAGAGAGCACATCTGGAATTCATTAGGCTAAAGAGGCATTTAAATTGGAGTTTGCTTGTGTCCTCTGTGCTAAAAACCATTCCCTGCGTATTCAAAAGTACAGTAAAATATGCCAAAATATGCATGCAAAAAACCTTGTTCATAGCGCAAAAAGTTGTGCTAGGGCGTATGCAAAAATGCATACGCCTGTGTGAAGGAGCTCTAATATTATATATCCCCCATTGTGTTGAAATGGACAGACGTTTTCCAACATTCTCAGCCTAGCTGAGACCTATCTTACCACAGAAGCCGGGAAGTTATGGCATCTACGGTATATACTATTACCTTGTTGATAGTAACAACATTTAAAACCCAAATTATGGGACATTTTAAGCATATAGGCATTGACAAATTGTAAAGCCATGATTGCCTAGCCACAGATAGGCCAGCAACAGTAGATCAGCAGTGGTCTGCTGCCCAGGAACCCTGCTGATGAGCTTTTCACTGGCCTCAAGTGCTTGTGCACTCTGCTGATTTCTGCAGGAAGCAGACAGCTGCGTTACCACTACAATTACCAATCAAGTGAATGGAAACTATGCCTGTAATAACAAACCTGGCCTCTGCAGTGAGAATGGTGCTGTCTGCTTCCTACATAAATCAGCTGAGTGCATGTGCACATCAGCCCAGCAAACAGCTCATCAGTATTAAAGGGACACTCCAGGCATAACTAATGCATTGTGCTCTTCCTAGTGCAGAGCCTAAAAGATGTTACAACCTCTGTTTATATGCCCTATTAGGGTATATGAACATCATAGAGAGGAGTTCTGTTTGGGAACCCTCCTCTATGAGCCAGTATCCAATTCAAGGGTATTCTCCTCCCCAATGACGCCATCCTGGCCACCATGGATGTGGGATCCTTATATTCAATATCCCACACGAAGATGGACTGACCGCCTGCCGAATACACCTTGAGGCCAATGGGGTTGCCTCTGAATCCATGAGATTCATCCTCACACAGAATTATTTCTCATTTGGCAAAGAGATATTTCTGCAACTCATCGGAACCACCATGGGTAGTAAAGTAGCACGGCAATATGCCAACCTTTTTATGGTAAAACTGGAGAGTAACTTCCTGGCCTCCTTTTCCAGCCAACCACTGGCCTACTTCTGTTACACTGATGACATCATAATCATCTGCACCAACACTGAACAAGAACTAATAAAATTCCATGAGAGATTCAATGCATTCCACTCCACTATAAACCTGACATTAAGCTACTCATATACTGAAATCAATTTTTTGGACACCACGATAAAAATTTCAAACAACTCAATACAGACATCCCTACACAGAAAACCTATTGATCGCCCACATACCTCAGATGGGTCAGTTTCCATCCCAAACACATCAAAAAGTCCATCATCTACAGCCAGGCCATCAGATACAACTAGATCTGCTCTAACCCAACAGACAGAGAGGAACATTTACACAATCTCTAAAAGACATTTTTAAATGAGGGCTATCAACCCATCTAAATTGATGACCAAATCACCAGAGCCAACAGGATACCCAGAAATCAACTACTCCAATACACAGAGAAGGGGGGAAGGGACTTGTTATTTCCATAGCGCCAACTTATTCTCCAGCTCTTTCCGGTAATTTTTTTGTTTTGTTTATTACCCCACAGCAAGCTGGGTACTCATCTTACTGACCTCGGAAGGATGGAAGGGTGAGTCAACCTTGAGCTGGCTACAGAGAAGGAAAGAAATGATCCTGTACCTCTAGCAGTGACCTACAATTCACAGCTGGAGGTACTAAGGAAAACCCCAAAGAAACTCCATCATACCCTACACAAGGATGAACGTCTGAAAATCATATTCCCAGACTTTCCCCATCTGTGTTACAGGCAACCTCCAAATTTGAGGAACTTTATAATCAGGAGTGCATTGTCCTCTGACAAAAAAAGGAACTTATCCCCATAATGTAAGGAGCTGTAAGACCTGCTCATATGTACTGATAATGGACAGGATAGAAATCCCCAACACACAGGACTATAAGATCCCGGGGACATTCACATGTTCCACATCCAATGTTGTGTACCTGATCCTGTGCAGTAAATGTCCTTTTGGGGGCCTTTATGTAGAAAAAAACAGGACAGAAACTGAGAGTGAGGATGAGATCTCATTCTCACACAATTAAAAAAAGAAAGACAGAATTATCTGTGGCGGAGCACTTTTCTAGTCACGGACACAACATAGAACACATAAAAGTTATGATACTTAAAGGCAATTTCAAATCACAAAGTCATAGAATAATTTTGGAGTACAAATTTATAACAACTTTTGATACTTTCAACAGAGGGTTCAATTCTTCAAGAGGATTCATGTGTGACTGGGAAGTGTGAGAAATTTATAGCACAGATAGCACTCTGACCTGGTGACCCCCTAACACTAATTCACAGACCATAAAACTGTCACATCTTTATCAGTGGATTATTTAAGTATGTATTTATTTCTCTACTCATCTGATTATAGTATTCTTTTAAGTGCAAATGAATCACATCCATGTTTGTGCCTTGTCATAAGTATGTGCGTATATATATGTACGCCTCTCCGGATCTATTCCATTATGCCTGAGGAAGAAACCTGAGAGGTTCGAAAGCTTGCTATAACATCATGTATTTTTGTTAACCATTAAAAGGTATCATATCTACAGGATTACTTGGTTTCTCCTGCTAGGAACAATCTCACAATGGAAATCATGTAATGCTACAACTCTCCTGTATGGGATATGCCTGGTTGGTTTCCGCTTCCACTGGCATAGTGAACTGTATGTTAAGAGTGCCATGAGCAGGACCCCCAAGCCCTGTTCACCCCTGGCACTGCATACTAGGGATGTCTCTAATGGGACAACCCCTTTCATGGTTGGTGCATGAAACAAACAATCTCTTTTTAGTGTTCTTTAGACCCCTGTGTCAAGCATCATCCCTTCAGCTCCGTACTAGGCATCACACAGTGTATATGTTTTCTCTGGGGTATTCCTTTAATGCTCTACAGAAGGGGCCCATTTTTTTCGTAAAACATAGTCAATCACTAATTGAACAGCATGAATATAAATTCTTTAAAACTAAGATACGTATTTCAATGCTACCATAGTGGTCCTATAGTGTGCCAGCCATACTATACTCCCATAAGCAATTTGCAATGCCCCCCCATTGCTATCCACAATGTAGATTCAAAAGTCAACCACAGCCCTCCATACATACCTCTATAACTTTTCTCTCCTTCTGTAGAAGTTACAGCCCAGTGCTGCCCATATGTAACTGCTTCTTCCAATGCTGAAGGTTAGCACAGGACGATGGACTCCTTATGCTTCTGCTAAGAGCACAATGAATGGTGACTATATAACATACACACCAATGGAAAAATTCCATTGACTTATATTACATGCATATTACAATTACAAAGACATCCAGCTGTTTCCTCCTACTTAACTATGAAATAGGCGATTTCTGTGGTAGTGTGTATTCCCTGCCTCATATCTCAGCAATTATAATACATCTGTTGTTTTTACATAGGACTTCTAGGATTGCTCCCAGTACAAAAGTGGTGCTGCAGAAAGGGTTAAATAATAGGTTTAGCTGGGATCCAGCTGTACTGTACATCAAATATTTCATGGATTTGCGTTACTGGAGACTTTCCTCTGTAGCGGCCATTTATACAATTTGCACTTAGAATCTGAAACGCTACTTAAATTCACAATAGAAAATGATGATAAGTGATATGAAATTGAGTGTAATATACTCCTCATATGTCACAGGAATGAATACAATAGTGATATAACGTCTGAATGTGTACACTACAGGATAGAGCATGCTCTCATAGTTATGCAGCGGATTTTATCTCGGGCTGCAAAATCCATCATTTTCTCAGTGACCCAGGTAATCCCTTGTGAAAACAGAATTACCTGCTGTAATGCCTTATCATCATCTCCAGAACACGAGGGGTTACACAAGTTTATAGTGAACGCTGAACCACACAGCAATACTGAACATGGTGATGGCTGCAATGCCTCATTCATTCTGCTGCAGCTCTATACATATAATAGTTATGATTTTTAAACCCACTTAGAGGGATTTTCTTAACTATTGATGACCTATAGCATGGGTGCGCAACTATTTTTAGTAAAGGTCCACTTACCTCAGGGCTCCTTCACACGGGCAATGCGATTTTCTCTCATTTTGTTGCCAGTTTGGACGGCTAGGGCTGCGGCGTATATAATCGCCATAGCCCAGAATACCATCAGGCGGGGGGGAGGGAATTTAGCTCTGCTAAACACCGGGAATTTAGAGAATTAGATTAGGTACATTACATGGGGGTGCACTTGCTTTTGCACTTAGCATTGAATAATCAAGTTAAGACCCTTCAACTTTTCCTATGTAGGACCTAATGAATGCGTGTGCCAAATTCATGCTTGTACGTCATCAGGAAGTTACATAATGTAGGGGGTGCACTTACTTTTGCACTTAGCAAAAGTTGTGACACCTTTACTTTTCCTATTTACATCCTAAATAATCGTCGTGCCAAATTTCATGTTTGTACGACATCGACAAGTTACATTACGCAAGGGTGCCAATACTTTTGCACTTAGCATTGAATAATCGGGTTGTGACCCCTTTACTTTTCCTAATTAGGAGCTAAAGAATGCTCCTGCCAAATTTTACGTTTCACACTGGGAAGTAAGAGAATTAGTGGAAAGTCAGTCAGTCAGTGAGGACTTTCACTATATATATATATATATATATATATATATATATATATATATATATATTTTTTTTTTTTTATTTTTTTTAAAATTTATTTTGTGACATTTTTAAACTTAGTTTTGTAACTTTTGTTTCATGTCTGCATCTCTCGTGATTTGATATAAAACCTCTGGGGGGCATTCACGCTGTAATTTTTGAAACTTATTTCAGTTCTTTCACTGTAACTGTGGCATCCATAGGAGAGCCAGTAGGAAGGAAAAACACACCCCTATAGTGACAGTAGTCACTGTGTGAGCTCATCTTGAATTTGCTAAGAGCCAGCTGCACCGACGTGCCAGGGTTTGCCAGCCATCACGTGATCACGGTGTCCCACAGAGGAAATGGCACTACCGCTTCCTGTATTCTCTACATGGTGCGCATTGCGTACTATGTAAGCTGGAAAAGAGAAAGCAGCAGTGGCTATAACCCGTATTCTCCTCTGGGTCTTGGCTGCCTCTGACAGCCGAGCACCCCACCTTCTACCGCTACCGTAGATTGCAGGAGAGGAAGCTTTAATCCTGCGCTATATTTTTACTATGGCACAGGGTTAAAGCTCAGGACCACGCTCCATATATTTTGGCGCTAGGTCCTTTAGTGGGTTACAGTGCCCTCTGTAAATTTTAGGCCCTTTTAACACTTGATGTGCTGCATCCACACTGGAACTGCAATCTAGTGTCACATAAAAATCAGATTACACAATATCACCTGCAGATGAGGAGAAGCGCGGGTTCCTCGTCCCTGGGAGGCCTGTGAGATTTCACAATGAGGCATGCCCTACATACACATTGACCAGCGCAGGGTGACAGGCAGCTTGGATGTTGATCTCAAAGGCTCATAAGTCTTTATTCACAAATTGCACAAGAGGCTTTAACAGGTTCTGTATTTCCTCAGTCAGTCTGTAGCCTTCTATGTCTGATTTACTATGCAAAGGAATCGCTTTCTACTTGACCTGTAACATAATACGTTGCACAATCATATGTGAATGAAAGGGTATTCTGTTCATCATTAAGGGCTCCTTCACACCGGCGTATGCACAATTGTGTGCGACTCAGTGCAACAAATGTATGATGAACATGTTTTTTTGCTCACGTATCAGCGTATTTTACTGTAGTTTTTGCACTCGCAGGGCATAGTTTGTGACGCACAGAACGCACCCGCACCCCAATTTAAATGGCTAATGAGTTCCAAATGTGTTGTTTTTCTCATGGAATTGCGCAGCGTATTGCACATCCTGTTGCACATTGCACCCCCCATAGACTTCTAGGGGGATCTTTGGCAAGCAAATGCACACAAAAGTAGAGGGTATTGAAAATGCACGTGCACAAAAAGGCAATGACAACACACCCATTAAAATCAATTCTCTTCTCCATTCTACTCTCTGCACATTAGGTGCAAATTTTGCACCTGCAGATACGCGTGCAAATATGCCCATGTGAGGCTGCCCTCAGTGTCTTTCTTTGTGCACTCACATATATGCAGATGTAGCAGAGGCCCGAATATGTCATATGTCACGGTGATATCTAGATGTATTATCACCAGCTTTCCATAGGATGGCCTGTAACATTATCCCACCACAGCACAGCGTAATCTATTCCTTCTAAACAAATAGATTTGACAGATTTGGCAGCACTGTTTGTTCACATTGGCCAATCTTTCAGTTTTGGTTCATGCCCACAGGCATATTACAGCTCTGTGCATGAGCCGTATATTTAGTGGCAGTGACAATTGAAGAGAGATTGCAAACTTTGGGAAAAGCTTCACTGATCTCACAAGATGGGATCCGATACCCCCTCGGTTATAAATATATGGGTCATGCACAGAAGCAGCATTTATACTGATTACGATACCCAGAGGTAAGTCCTAATATTCTTAGCATGGGATACATTAGTCCTAATTATACACACTGCAGCTCCTGCAGAACACCTATTCTGTCTGGTCCATCATTACTTGGTCTGAAACACCCTCATTCTTTAAAAAAAAAAAAAAAAGAAGTTCTGAAGCAGCTAAGATGTTCCCTAGCCAGCTGTATAATAGACACGCCAGCTGCTGAATAACCTCTTTGTTATTAAAAGAAGTTCTTATCAGTCAGTGACATAGGAGAAAGAACATCCTGTAGATGTGATCTGGGAGAGAAGGTGGCGCCTATGTAGGCTTGTTCTTTTCAATATGATCATCAGGTTCTGACATCAGAATAGGACATTTCTACACATATTATTTACATGTAAGTCAATGGACATTTTCTGTTGATGTGTTAGATATAATCATATACTTTATAAGGACCCTTTTCCACGGGCCGACAACAAGATCAGCTGTCATTTAAATGCTCTTCAGCTGAATTGGAGGTGAACAATCCATAAAAGGGTTGTATGTAGAGATGAGCGAGCACACTCGCTAAGGGCAATTACTCGAGTGAGCATTGCCCTTAGCGAGTACCTGCCCGCTTGGAAGAAAAGATTCGGGTGCCGGTGGGGGAGAGCGGGAGGAAACAGAGGGGAGATCTCTCTCTCCCTCTCCCCCCCGCTCCCTCCTTCTCACTCCTGCAACTCACCTCTCACCCGTGCCGGCACCCGAACCATTTCTTCCGAGCGGGGAGGTACTCGCTAAGGACAATACTCGCTTGAGTAATTGCCCTTAGCGTGTATGCTCGCTCATCTCTAGTTGTATGGTTATAGCAAAAAAAAAATGTAAAGGCTTGGCAAGTGAGAAATTAAAAAAGATAGTTTAGTCACCTCTCCTCGGCCACCCAGGACACTTGTCTTTTTAAAAATTCTAAGTGCAGTGAAATGGGGGAAAAAAGCACATTTTTGGGGTGGTCTCTTGATTCTATAATGTACACACTACAGCAAAAATGACAGGATAACTGTATTCTATGGGTCAGAACGGTTACTACATTACCAAATTTATATAGTTTTTTTTTGCTGTACTACTTTTAAAAAATAAAATAACTTTCGGAAAAAATAAAATGTCTGCCCCCAACTTCTGAGAGCCATAACCTTTTTATTTTTCCATCGACATAGTTGTGGTAGGACTCATTTTTTGCGGGGCATACTGTAGTTTCTATTGGAACTTCATATAGGTTTTTGTTCGCTTTTTTTTACATTTGTCCACAATGATGGGGTGACCAAAAAAGTGCAATTCTGAGATTTTTTTTATTCTCACTATGTTCACCGCAGAGGGTACATAAGGCATTACTTAGATAGATTGGATTTTTATGGATGCAGCAATACCAAATATGTTTTAGTGTTTTTTTTATTTAGATTTTTTTATTATAAATATGGAAAATGTTTTGTTTTATTAACTTTTATTATCTTTTATTCATTTTGTTTTATAATTAATAAAAAAAAATTACATTGATTTTTACATTTGTTAAGGGGACATGAACTTGCAATGGTTTGATCACTCCTGCAGTATGATGTATTACCATATTATTACATCATATCACAATCTGGCAGGCAATGTATCAAGCCACACCACAAGCATGGCTTAATAGGCAATCTGCAATGTCATCTCATGGGGCCTTTTCGTGACCCCCAAATTCCGATCGGGGCATTTAAATGCCTCTGTCAGAATTGACGAAAACATTTAAAGGGTTAACAGCTCTGATGAGCGGCTCTATTAATCACAGCTGTTGCAGGCAAGTGTCAGCTGTAAGAAACAGTCAGCATCAGCATTGTATGAAGCGGGATTGGCTCCTGATCCCCCTCCATACAAACTCCAACCTCATGACGAAACTGTTCGCCACAGAGCTTTAAGGGGTTAATATGATCATCTCTGATACAGTATCATCATTGTTTCGAGGACATCCTTTGTTCATGATGATATTTTTTACCTGTAGCATAATCGAGTGTTTACTTATGTGTCTTCTGATCATTTACACAGCCTGATGATTGGGCAAACATGTAAGGCTAACCCTTGGAATTAAGAATTGATTATAGTTAAATATAGAAAAATGTATGTTTGCATAGAGTTAGCTAGTGGGAGTGTATATGTTAGAAAGGTATACAAATGGATGTGTAATTGAGGAATATTAGTGTACTAATGAGTACAAGGCAAGAAGCCTATGTGTCAGAGGCTGGGGTAACCTCCTGTCTGAAACAAAAGGATCTGGACAGCTGGAAGAGTAAAGCTGGGTTCACAGAGGGCGGATATGCCGCAGAATTTCGCTGCGGCACATCCGCCTGCGGCCGCTAATACCGGGTTTAGCCAGCTATGGAGACAAGGTTTGTCTCGTTCAAACGGGACGGCGAATCTGTTGCGGCGCAGATTCCCGGGCTGCAGCATGTTCATTTTTTTTCCATTGCGGCCACGCTCTCCTCTATGGGAGCGCTGCCGCAAAAGAAAAGTGTGCGGCCAAGCCGCTCCAAAACCCGCAGCTAAGTGCCACGGGTTTTGAAGCAGCACATTTCCAGCCGAAATCTCGCAGTTTTTCGCTGCGGCCAAACCGCGAGAACCCAGCCTGAGTTTTTAAAAATAAACCGGGTGTCGTGTGCCAATGGAGCACCAAGAGGCTTGATAATAATTTAAAGAGACTTTGAATGTCATTGAGAATGCCGGAAAACATTCAAGAAGTTGAGAGAAACTAAGTGGCCCAAGTAACTGCATAACCTAAATTCCTTTTTTTTGAAGAGTGTTACAAGTTGCAGCAGGCCTGGATTGTACTGTGAACAGTAACAGAGTTACTAGAGAGTTCAACACTGACACAGCAATGGGAGAACGCCAGAATCCTCTGCCACAGCTGTGAAACCTGCGGTGCGGATAAAGGGAATCCCCGCAGTAATGTGCGGCTGTTTTTACAGGAAAATGCCTTGCATCACTGCGGCTTTCACATGGATGGTGAGAGCGATATCAGGCCATGATTAACCCCCCCAATATCGTCCTCGCTCATGTGAAACTAGGGTAAGTGCACACGGAGCTTGTCCTCTACAGTGAAAAATGTACAGTGAATACATAGCTAATCCACAGTGGCCAAATACACACCTAAGCCCCCCCCCCCCCTTCGGGCATATGCATTTTTGTGCATTCCTCAGCGCCACAAATTTGCGCTATGTATGAGGCTTTTTTCGCATGTATCAGCACAGTTTACTATACTTTTTGTGCACATTGCAGAGCATAGAGAGAAGACGCCGGACGGGTAAGCGAAAGGTCAGTGCATGAATCCGACCCGGCTGTCTGTATTCACCCGTTACCTCCTATGTGACCACATTCTAGATTTTCTTATACTCATAGAACGGTTACTGTTTTAAAGCTGTTTTTAAATGGGCCAAGAAGTGTCCCACTACAAGGAATGCTGATTGACAAAGCATGTAAATCAATGTTCATTCACTGCTGTTCATACATGGCTTATGGGGACGAACAATCATTAATATGATAGTTTATCCCCATAGAGCTGTCACTGGTCACCTGCACACCTCCCTGTTCACATGGGAAGATGTACAGCTGACCAGCGAGCATTTTTATGCTTCCATAATGGAGCAGATGAGCGGACAAATAACCGTTTGTTGGCTGATCTTTTGCACATTTGCACAGGCCAATCATCAGGGAAATACGCATTTGGGAGAACATTCGTGCCTGATAATTGGCCTATATGAATGCACTTCTAGACAGTCAAAACAATGCATCTGAACAGAATGGATCGGATGGCTTCATGTTTGATTGCATTCATCCAGTGACTAGTGCACACATGATCTCACACATACTGTACACTGCTCTCTGGAATGTCAACACCAGCTTGAATAGATAAGACTAACTCCTGTATTCATCAGTCATCGCTCCACCATCCCGCCTCTCTACCGAGCTGCATGCAGACTACTAGGATCATATATCAGTTAAGTAATGCAAAACTGTTGCATTTTTTAAAAAAAATGTAAAAAATAAAAAAAAACGAATACATTTCACCCTGTAATTTTCTTCCACATAACTGATGAGCAGCGTGGAACAGGGGGGTGTCTTCTATTCAATGACATGAAGCAAGTGGAATGGGAGATTTCTGGACGCTGGGATGTCCAGAACTTATCAGACCAGAAGCACTGAATCAACAACGTGCAGAGAAGGGCGTTTATACATAGTCCCCCTATTCAGTTTCCTCCAGCTCTCCAACAGATTATTTTGCTTTCTATGAAGCTTGTCAGAATTGTTTTATTACTGTGTTACACACAGATTAAACAATATGGACAAGATAAACCAGGATTAGCAACAACAAACAAAATATGGAAAAATAAAACTAAATAGAACAATAAAGATTTGTGGGAATGTTCTGCTTATCTACCTCTCCTTGTTTAAGTCTCCAAGTTTCCATTTTTTCCTGGCTACCCATAAAGTTCAATCCATATTCACTCAAAAATCTTAATAGCTTTGTGTTCTAACTTGTATGTGTAATTTGATTGTATTATGTGTTTAGCGCTATATTGCATTACTACTTATTTAGTTTAGTACTACGTTACATTACATCAGCGCTACACAAGCTAGAAAAAGGTCTCAGGAGTGTAGGCTGAAACTTTGTATATATGGGTGGAAATGTCCATATTTTTCATTGAAATTATGGAAGACTGATGGTTTTGGCATTTTATGTAACTGAAAAGACACAGAATTAAGTCCTGAGTAGAGATGAGCGAGCAAGGCATCGCTCTTCTCGAGTAACTGCATTCTCATCCGAGCAGGCTCGGGGGGGGGGGGGGGGCGGCGGGGAGTAGTGGGGGAAAGTGAGAGATCTCTCTCTCCCCCTGCTACCCCCCGCTCACCCCCGCAGCCCACCCGAGCCTGCTCGGACGAGAATGCAGTTACTCGAGAAGATCAATGCTCGCTCGAGTAACTACCTTAGCCGAGCTTGCTCGCTCATCTCTAGTCCTGAGCCTTTCCACCTTATTAATGGTGATAGAGGGCTGCTTTCATTTTTTCAGATAGATAGATAAATAGAGTCTGTGCAGGATAAAGAACTAAGCTGCGTCACTTGCATGTATCCCTCTGCCAGGAAAATCAGCTGAATAAAGAACTAACCAGTGTATAGCTATTGAGAAAGAGTATGCTTCCGCAGTGAAATATAGTACTGAACGATGATGCAAGCTATCTTTGAATTTTCCACATAGTGTTTGTCATAAACAATAATTGTTCATTTTTGTATATAGTTCATGTATGGGGAGGGTAAGGGAAAAAACTGGCAACCTACCCTGTAAAAACCTTGCCTTGGAAAACCTATGAAAGAGTTCTCAAATGATTCAGATATGGTATTCGATGGTTGGCCTCCCAGACCAAAGGATTCTCTAAATGCAACTGTGAAAGAACAAGGTCTGATCACTTCATACCAATCAAGAAGCCACTGTGAGAACACAGTATGAGGACACAGATTGGTTTGGGATTGGCAAAGGTGTCCAACAGGGATGCATCCTCTCATCCTTCTTGTTTAACCTATATGTGGAAGTGATCATGCAGAAAATGAACCCAGAAGAATTGGAAACCAGGGTGAAAATAGGTGGCAGAAACATCAACAATCTCCATTATGCGGATGACACAACTCTGCTTGCAGAAGCAGAAGCCAGTCTGAAGCAGCTGATATGTAAGTTTAAACTGAAAGTGAGAAAATGGGCCTCTACCTGAATTTAAAGAAGACTGAAATTATAACAAGTGCAAAATATGGCCAAATTCAAATAAAAATCAACAACAAGGCCATAGAATGCGAGTGAGACTTCATCTTCCTTGGCTTAAAAATTGACCAGGCTGGAGAATCTAGATAAAACGTAGGATAGCATTGGGGCGAAGCGCAATGCTAAACGTGGACAAAATCTAGAAAAGTAAGGATATCGGCATCACAACTAAACGCAGGATAGTGCAAATCACCGTTTTCCCCATAGCCATAGATGGATTTGAAAGCTGGACTGCGAGGGAAGCTGTTAGAAGGAGGATTGATGTGTTGGAGTTGTAGTGCTGGTGAAAGCTGCTGCGTATACTCTGGACGGCGAGAGTAACAAACAGAGAAGTCCTGAATCCTATAAGACCCAATATATCACTGGAGGGCAAGATAACTAGACTCAGACTCACGTATTTTGGCCATGCCATGCAAGCAGAGTCGCTAGAAAAATCTATAATGCTTGGACAGATCAATGGCAAAAGCAGACCCAGACACCAAAGAACACGATGGCCGATACTGTCAGAGCTGATACTGGTATGGATATCACACAACTGAAAGAAGCAGTGCAAAACCGAAAAACATTGAGGGAGCTCACCTTTAGGGTAGCCGATGGTCGTGAAAGGCTAAACAGCAAACAACATTGGACATGGTACATTCATACAAGAGCAAATAATACACAAAAGGTCTATTAAATGATTGGCAGATATACAGAGTGAGTCATGGAAAAGTAGACCAATGGACTTGCCTTATTTCTGTATGAAAAAACAATGGGTAACTTTCCTTACAACTCTATATCTAGATCCTTCCTTCTATTGGTGAAGAACACTAATCTGAGCTTCTCGCCTAATAGTCTGGCAGCTTAGTTTCCACTAATGAAGTTTTATACTGAAGAATCTTTAGCAAGATTTTTGCAAGGAACTCACAGGAATCTATAACTTGCAAACTGTTCCTATAACCTATAACTGTTCATCCTGGGCCTCCTGGTTCCTGAATATAGTTCCATAACTTCCACAACTAATTTAATTCTGAGGTTAGTCTTGCTAGCCCTAGTGTTGAGGTCATATTGCAGCTTGCTTTGGCACAGAGCCATAATAGAGCTCACATAGAGATGTATAGAAGTGCCTTACTGTGCTTGCTTCTGATTTCCTGCATACAAAGGAGTTTTTTATGTTAGATCCTGTACAAATCTAACAAAGAATCATGGCATCCTCCATCAGCTTCCATTTGTATTTCTCGTCAGCAGTACTTCTAGACGAGAAAAGAGAAGAATACACTATATGTTCCAAGGTATGGGAATTCCTAGTCATCACACCTATACAAATGCGTTGGACATCACATTCCAAAACCCTGAGCATTCTGGGAAAGATTTCCACAAGATTTTGGAGTGTATCCTTCCTCGCCCCCCCCCCCCCCTCCCACAAGTCAGGCATCCTGCATTTGAAGTTCTTGATTGCTTCATATAAAGATGTAGAAGAGAAGAAGGGTCTACTTGACATCTTGATGCTCCTCGCCAACATCTTATACCAATGGCAGGTTTGTGCAGAATGCTTCACATCAATAGGTCAGATGATAGAGTTAATTTACAAGGAAAGAAACCTAGCAAGTCCCTAAAAGAGTACATTAGAGAAGAAGAGCGCCTTTCCTGGCCTCTCAAATAGAAGAGCTAACAAGTAGATCCATCTCTGATCCACAGGGTTACCTGGCTCATCCGGTCAATACATGTGCATGCTGCTGGGGGACAATAAAGGACACGATGAGATGCTGACATCTGTTATTCTGTGACTTAATATTCTTGTGCTATAAATTCTATGAAATGTTATAAAGTTGCAAATATTATAAATTAGTAAATATTGAAAAAAACAAATACTTTTTCAGCGGAAGGGAATATAGTTATTAGAGATGAGCGAGTATACTCGCTAAGGCACATTACTCGAGCGAGTAGTGCCTTAGCCGAGTATCTCCCCGCTCGTCTCTAAAGATTCGGAGTCGGCGCCGGTGACAGGTGAGTTGCGGCGGGGAGCGGGGGGGGGGGAGACAGGAAGAGAGAAATCTCTCCCCCGCCACTCCCCGCCCCCCGCCGGCCCCCGAATCTTTAGAGACGAGCGGGAGATACTCGGCTAAGGCACTACTCGCTCGAGTAATGTGCCTTAGCGAGTATACTCGCTCATCTCTAATAGTTATCTTGCTTGAAGGAGCTTATAAAGCTGCACATTCACTGACAGAAGATCCCCCTCCAGATTGCAGAATAGATTTAGCTTTCATGGCTAGTTCTCCTACTAGAGGGCAGGGCTGCATTCCTTCTAATATTCACCAATCATTATACCCACGTGGGTCAGTGCTGCAGCACCAAGCCCCTACACAGCCAATATTTACCGCTATTAGTATGATATAGAGAGGGCACCTTCACACTTGCCAGAAAATTGTGCGTTTTTGAGCGATGTGAGAGCAAGTGAAAACGCAGAATTATGAAACCCATGCCTTTCAATGGTTTCCTTCATACTTGCGATGTTTTCACTCCTGCAATGTTCCGATAAAAAAATAAAACGTTTCCCATATTTCTGCATTTTGCTTTTTTATCTCCCATATTTCCCTAAGGAGCCCCTTTTTTATCGCATCGCAAAACATGAACTTTCGATTCTCTTGCGACGCATTTTTAACAGTAGAATGTCGTATTGACTTTGTGCTAAAAAAATCACGGCAAAATTTGTATATGAAAATCGCAAGCGGCAGCAATGTTTTTATAAAAAAAAGCAGCTCTGACACTCAAAAATTACAGAGTTTGAAAAGCTGGCGAAGGGGAAGTAATTACCCTCGTTCAGGCGCAACGAGGCTCCATGCCGCCAACTGTAGTTGCCCCATGCTCATCTGAATCTGCCCTAATTCAGTAAATAATATGGACAGGAAACATACAGAAAAAACACCTATGTGAACAGACCCTTAACCCCTTAATGACACGGTCTATTTTGGAGTTGAGGACCAAGCGATTTTTGGTATTTTTCCATCTCCATTTTTCAAAAGCCATAACTTTTTTATTTTTCCGTCGACGCGGCCGTATAAGGGCTTGTTTTTTGCGTAGCGAACTGTAGTTTTTATTGGTATCATTTTTGGGTACATAGACTACATTGTAAAACTTTTATTATTTTTTTTGTGATCATAGGGAGAGAAAACGTATCAATTCTGCCCTAGATTTTTGGTTTTTTTTTAAAAAGCGTTAATTATGCAGCATAAATGATACAACACATTTTTTTCTGCGGTCGGTACGGTTACAACGATGCCAAAATTCTTATATTTTTTTCAGGTTTTTCCACTTTTCCACAATAAAAACCCTTTTTTTGGAAATTATTTTTTTCTAAACTCACTGCATTCAAAGTCCTATAACTTTTTAATTTTTCCATGTACGGAGCTCTGTGAGGGCTTATTTTTTGTGAGACGAGCTGTAGTTGTTATTGGTACTGTTTTGGGGCACATACGTTTTTTTATCACTTTTATTGCTTTTTTTGGGAGGCAAAATGCTTAAAATTAGTATTTTGCCTCAATTTTTTAGCATTTTTTTAACGCTTTTTGCCGTGCAGGATAAAAAGCATGTTCAATGTATTGGACGCGTCGTTACTAGGGATGAGCAAGTATACTCGCTAAAGCACTACTCGTTCGAGTAATGTGCTTTAGACGAGTATCTCCCTGCTCGTCCCTGAAGATTCGGGAGCCGCCGCAGCTGACAGGTGAGTTGCGGCGGGGAGCAGGGGAGAGCGGGTGGGAGAGAGGAAGAGAGATCTCCCCTCCGTTCCTCCCCGCTCTCCCCCGCCGCTCCCCGCTCCGCAGCGGCCCCCGAATCTTCAGGGACGAGCAGGGAGATACTCGTCTAAAGCACATTACTCGAACGAGTAGTGCTTTAGCGAGTATACTCGCTCATCCCTAGTCGTTACGGACGCGTCGATACCAAATATGTGGGATTTTTAATTTTTTAACATTTTTTTATGCTAATATGAGAAAAAGCATAATAAAGGGTTTTTTAACTTTTTTTTTACATTTTTATTTTTTGTACTTTATTTTTTTCTTTTTTTTACACCACTTGTGTCCCTCTGAGGTACTTTTACTGCAGGACTTCAGATCGCTGTGATAATGCATGGCAGGACTTCTCTCCTGCCATGCTTTATCGCTTACTATAGCGATCTAAGCTATGGCAATACAGGACGCCGGTATCTGGCATGCTGTTGCCAAAGCAACCAGCCGGGCTCTCGCGATGTTATCGCGAGAGCCCGGCTGGAGTCACAGAGGGAGCGCGCTCCCTCTGTGAACCCTTACCCTGCCGCAATCTACTTAGATCGCGGCAGGGAAGGGGTTAACAGCGGGGGGGGGGGAGCGCATCTCTGATGCCCCCCACTGTTGCAGCGGGACGCCGGCTACTAGTGACAGCTGGCTCCCGCTGCGGGATAGCGCGAGATCTGCTATGATCTCGCGCTATCCCCATGACATAAGGGTACGTCATTTTGCAGGAAGTACCCAGCTTCCATGACGTACCCTTACGTCATGGGGCGAGAAGGGGCTAAAGGTGAGGATTACCTAAATGACCTGTTAGCAGAACCCTAGAACAACCACTTTCTTAACTATGGAAATGTACCTCCCTTGTTTTTGTTTATGTCCTTATATTTGCTTATGCTTTTGTTTTTGTTTATGTTTCAGTCTCAACGTTACTATGATTATGGTCCACCTATCAAGGTGCCTCTTTAAATCTGTAAATTGTTGTCTATTCTGAGAAAAATTCTAATAAAAATTCAATTATGAAAAAAAAGGTGAGGATTACCTTTAAGAAATAAGACTCTGATGAATGTGTTATGTCCACAGCAGATTTTTGCTGGGGAATCCGGAGTGGGCATCCCCATCCGGATTCCGCAGCAGTAACCCTCACAAATTTTGCACGCGCAAATACGCCTGTGTGAATCCACCCCAAAATTGCAGATGCTTGTGGTCCTGAGCCCTAAGTATCCACTAGATCCACTATCCTTGCGTCCATGGTCTTTGTGCTGAGGACCCGTCTTCCAGCACTATTTGGACGCCGCATTGTGCGCGGTTCCGCCTCGTGCAGCAGAATCACTTTGGTTTCCTGTTTGTATATATGTGGCATTCATAGATTAGCAGCTATCGGACAAGTATGTCAGTGACAGCCACTCCGGCTTGTGTATTTTCACTGCCATTCAATCTGTTTTTCTGAGAGGGATTGCCCTGACTGAGCATTCTTTGTCTTAGAAGCCGAGTTTGGTTTGTGCTGAGCTTCCATTTAGAAGTTGTTATTCATCTTGCACTTTGGGTTCTGAGGGGCACCGCGTTCCCATTAGCCTCCCCCGGCAGCGCTGAGTCACAGGTCACTTGCACCCGGCATGCTGCCTGCACACAGGTGCTTTATTGGGGACACAAAGCTCAGGAAGTGTGTCAGTCAGGGAAAGTGTCAGAAATACCCGGCTGGCCATAAATCAAGCTGTAGTTATTGTTCCCAGGATGCAATGCTTCCAGGGAATACCTGTGTAATACGACATGTGATGGAGTGTGTGTCACACATAAAATCGGAGGCCCGTAGCAGTCTATGGAAACCATCTAATATATACGCTTTAGCATGTCCTCGTTTGTAAAATTGCCACCATGTGGTTGGATGACCACATGACATGCTGAGGCATTTATATATGCGGGCCAATAGAGGGGGACTGGACACCTAATTGTTTATACTGTAGGGGACACTGTGGCCGAACTTACCAGTGGGGTTGAGGGGGAATGATGCCAACCACCCACTCACCGGCGTAGTGGAGAGCGGCTCCTACTACATGCACAGTCAGCGCCCAAGAACTCTGCTCTGAAGTGGATGCATTTTCTATTACAGTCACCTTCCTGGGATGAGCTATCAAAACAGCACTGCCTATAGCAACAAATCACAGAGTAGCTTTCATTTTACCTCTGCAGTATAAGAAATGAAAGCTGTGCTGTGATTGGTTGCGATGGGCAACAAAGACAGATTGTCTTTTTTTTAGACAGCTTTCACAAGAGTGTGGTGCCGGCCTACTTTTCTGTGACCACCCTGTAGATGCTATGGTGATCATGAGTGAGTGTGAGGTAGAGTGTGTAATTACATAATGCATCCACATGAGGGTAGAGTTTTTATATAACAAACTGCAACACATCAGCCTAAGGCGGGGCTCACACAAGCGTATTTTGCAGCGTGCGGCCTGCGAGATATAAGCGTGGCACATTGCAAGTGTGCAATAACACTGCATATGGCCTTTAGACACCCATCACCATGTACTATCTTGGCATGTATGTGCATATAATACGTGCCTAGATAGAACATGCAGCGATTTTTCTTGCATAATATACGCAATTCGTGCGGAGCGGAAACATAGCCACCTATGCGATATTGGTACAGCATATTACGCTTGCAAAAAATGCGTGTGTAATTCTCAATTACCAAATGCTTGTGTGAGACAGCCCTAAAATCTATATATATTAGATTATGTAACTACATGCTATGCCTCACACTCACTCATCATCACCACAGCATCTACAGATTGGCCACGGAACAGTACCCCGGCACCACACTCTTATGCAAGCTGTCTAGAAGAATATGTGTCTGTTGCCCATAGCAACCAATCACAGCGCAGCTTTCATTTCTTATACTGCTGAGGTAAAATGAAAGCTGCGCTGTGATTGGTTGATATGGGCAACAGTCAGATTTTCCTTTAGACAACTTTCATAAGAGTGTGGTGTCGGGATACTTTTCCGTGGCCCGCCTTGTATAACAAACTTCACTCCTCACATCATCTATATCCCCACAAGCAGCGTGAAGCTACATCTCTCAGTCACACAAGCCCGCATGGTAAAATGTACACTATTTCATCAGCCCTCTGCTGAGGCTCCATGATGACGGTTTCACGAAGTGGCAAAATCTTATTTAGCAAATTCTAATCTTAAGTCCTGTGAAATCATTGTACATCCTCGAATATAAGACAGCGAAGAGCAGCGGAGAACTGATGCCGAACAGAGGAGTCGCGAATATATCACAGCAAGGAGGAGCGGCGATCTGCGCAAGCAAAGAGAATGAGACAGCGGACAGCCAATGAAAGTGAAGAACAGCGAGCTGCAAGGCTGCAACAAGTGGCTGTCAAGCATGGAGATGAGCTGCATTAGCGCACTACTTTGCTACTGAGTTCACTGTGAATAGTAGCAGTCATGCTATGTATCTAGCATAGCACGGTGCCAGGCGGTCTGCGCTGCTGATCATCATAGACTGGTAGAGTTGGAAGGGACCTCCAGGGTCATCGGGTCCAACCCCCTGCTCAGTGCAGGATCATTAAATCATCCTAGACAGATATTTGTCCAGCCTTTGTTTGAAGACTTTGATTGAAGGCGAACTCACCACCTCCCGTGGTAACCTGTTCCACTCATTCATCACCCTCACTGTCTAATATCTAATCTGTGTCTCCTCCCTTTCAGTTTCATCCCATTGCTTCTAGTCTTTGCAACCTGCCAAACTTCTGTGTTGGCACTGCTACATCTGTATAGATTGCAGTCACCATCCTCAAACAGGCTTTCCAATAGTATTGCAGATGCATACAACATACATATTCCATAATATGACCGTGTGCATTAAGGCTAACACTCATTCTCCTCTTTTCTACCCCGCTAGTGTGGTAGTGAAATGCTGGAGGGAAACTGATGCCAGAATTGATCCCATAGTTTTCTATGGGATCACTTGTAGCATTCAGCACTTCAGTAGTGATGCCAGATGCCTCCCTGTGCCAGGCAGAAAAATGTTGGATGCAGCACGTTTCTGTGCATCTAGGGAGGCCAGACCAAGCACAAAAGTGTCATCAGTTGTGTCTGGCTCAGGCATATGTAAAACAAGTGGCTGGACCCATCTGCTATGTGTGCACCCAGGATTACCGATTCATACATCATGGATTCTGTAATATGCGTTAGAGCGGTCTCAAGCAGCCGTAGGCACAACTACACTCTCTGGTACAGAGCATAGTTGCGCCTAAACATGTTTTTCGCCAGGGTTCAAACTCTGTGCCATAGCACAAAGTTTGAAAGAAATAGCGGGATGATAGGTCCTGCCCTATCTTTTCTCACTGTACAATTAACATGCGAGAATCCCGACAGTGAAAATAAAACCACGGAAATCCATTGAAAATAGTGGTTCTATTTTTTCTCATTATAACAAGAGAAAAACACATTAGTCTGAAACTGCCCTTTAAGGGGTATTCTGAGTACAGACTAACATTATAAAATCTAATGCGTACCATCACAATAAGTCATTTTGTAATACATTCACTGTATTTGGTCTAGCTACTTTCTTCATTTTCTATCTATGTCATGTGACTATCCGTCTGAAAATATCTTCACTTCCTATGACATCTTGTCCGCTACTTCCCCCTCTGTCCATAGCCTCCAACGTCCTGTGAGCAGTGCATGATGGGAGGACACGAGTTGAAGCACTGAGCTGCTCATGTTCAGTCCAGAGTGACGGAAGGTCCAATCTGTCTGTTCCAGCAGGCTTTTCTGGCTCTGAGTGGGAAGGAGGTTGGTGCCAGTAAGTTGTAGGACCCGTGAGCTGGGGGCGGAGCTCTAGTGCTGGCCACTAAACACGCTCTATGCATGCTGAAAGTTGTAGGTAACAGGCTGATGCTGTATTGAATGTGGAAGGGATGCATGTAAACAGCGGCAAATTAGCGGATGCAGGGGACAAAGAAGAGGTGCCGGAGTGGCAGATAAATGGTACAGGATACTTAGCGGTACCTGCTAAATATCAGCATTTTCAGAATTTCCATCTTGTGCCCAGAAACCCCCTTTAAGGGGTTGTGCCAATATTTAAAGCTATCCCCTATCCTATACTTTCTGATTCGTGGGTTTCCCATCACTGGAGTCTTGTGTTATTTTGCGCTCATGAAACACGGATGGCACACAGACATAAAACGCACCCATGCACCAACACTCACGTACACACAGTGAAATTGGTACGCTGTTCACTTGCCAAAATTGCATGTGCCCGTATGAATGACCCCTAAGACATACAGATTGTGGGGTGGATTTGTCTATGTTGTATTTTTACGCCATGTATGAATCCATTTATGTCTCTGTTTAAGTACAGAGCGGTACTACGGTGTTTGAACCCTTATGCTTTGCGCTCAGTGGTTATCTATGGAGTATTGTCTGTGCCTCTCATATATTTACACTGATCATACAATGTAATGGAGAGCATTTTGTGCCCGCAGGCTACGGAGATGTAAAAAAATAATGTATTACAGTAGGCTCTTAATAACTGCTGGATCCTATCGATGTCAAATCTAAATAGCCAGCGAGGCCATTGAAAATATGTTAAAATCTCCGCCAGCTTTATTAAAGAAAAATATTTCACTTGCCTCGACTTGGATGAAGTTACTTTTCTATATGGGACTCAAATCTTTAACTTTGTTGAAGGATGACCATTCTGAAATTCTGGCGAGTATGTCTGAAAACAGTTCTGTTTATGTTTTTAGGATCTGTGTAACAGCGCCGAGTTCTCTTCTGGTTAATGTAAGGCTTTGAAGGATATAACACATACTAAGTGTTACATTTTTGTTAAGATCCCCCAGTCTTTCACTTCCAAACTTCCTAGATTTTTCATTGTTGTACAGCCGGATACAATACTTAATTAGGAGTATACATGATTAAAGCGGGAGATACTCGGATAAGGCACTACTCGCTCGAGTAATGTGCCTTACCGAGTATACTCGCTCAGCTCTAGTCATCAGTAGTAGATTTGCTGGGAGGCGGTCTGTCACCAGGCTCAGCTGTTCCCTTGGTTGGTGCAGGAAGCAGACAGCTCAGTTCCCACTGTAGTGGCCTAGCTTGGTATTACAAACAAAGTTCCCAATAATTTCAATGAAAATATGACTCGCAATACCAAGCTTAGCCATGGCAGTGGGAATGGCACTGTCTACTTCCTGTGAGCTGGTATCAATCTCCGCTATAATTTTTAGGGTAAATTATAGTCAATCTATCAGGTGTTGTTGGATGGCTGCATCTCTCACATCAAGCCATGCCCCCTTTCTATGACGAAGAGGCAAACATAGAGTAAAAACTGGCAGACGTCATTTACGTTGTACAGGGAGCATAAAAGCTAGATCCATTTTTATGTGGTTAATATGTGATACACTTACACTGAGATGAGTGATCACTTTGATTCTGGACCAGGGGCGTAACTATAGAGGATGCAGGGGATGCGGTTGCACCCGGGCCCAGGAGCCTTAGGGGGCCCATAAGGCCTCTCTTCTCCATATAGGTAACCCAGTACTATGAGTAAAGCATTATAGTTGGGGGCCCTGTTACAAGTTTTGCATCGGGGCCCGGGAGCTTCAAGTTACGCCTCTGTTCTGGACTCTTTCTGTACCCAACCATCACATGACAATAAAATGCGGCATCAATCATTGCAGCAAGACGTCTGTTTATTATCATTTTCCTTCAGACTTTGCTGCCCAGGAGGGCGGCTTCAGACGGATGTATTTGTGTGCGTTGTGGCAATAGGTTTGTTCTCATTTCCCTTTTTAGCACACACATTTCTTGCACAAAAATGGAATTGCTCTGTTTTCTTGCATATTTGCGCACCAAGGGCCCATAGAAGTCTAAGGCAGGTGCACAATTCAGTTAAAAAGAAAACACATCTGGACCTCCTTAGGCTAAATAGCCTTTTAAATCATGGTGGGGGTGGTCACACGTGCATATGAACTGGCCTTGCATGTGCAAAAATTATAGTTCCATGCGCAAACACGCATGCAAATCTACCTTGTTCACTGCGCAAATGCATTGCACTGAGGCAAGAGTGCCTGTTCTGTAACTGTAGCAAAGAACAGGCAGTTTATATATGTATGAAAGTAGCTTTAATGTAATTATCATGCACTATGTCTATATGCTGAGATATGTGTTCGCTAAGGTTATAGGTCCATAGCCAAGGTTCACGTGTTTGGGGAGGTAAGTCGCAGTAAGACTGCTCTTACACTCGCTTATCTCCACCAAAAAGATTGGGTGTTAAAATTAAATGCCCTCAATTCTTCTTTCTCCCCAACATCGTCTGTTGATAGAAAGTTGAGCAGCCCCCAAAGTTGGAGAGTTGTCCAACCCTGCCATTATCATTGGGTTCAGACGACTAACCACTAATGTATATGAGTTTTGCAGCCTCAAGCATTGAGCTTTTATGAATATTCTGACTTGTTTTTAGTTATCTGCCATTAACTTCACCATCTGCAAAAATAAACATTTCCATTGGAGGGTGTAGTTAACCTTTTATCTGTCAACGTTACAAATTTCGATCACTGGATTCTCATAGTTGCTGCCTTGCATTGGATTCGACAGGTAAAAGGTTACGTTTCTCATTGTATGTAGTTGTTCTGCTCCCACCTTTGTCCACCACGTTGTCTGCTTATTTTTTGAGCATGCCAGAGGAGATGGTCAACCCTGCAGACCACCCATGCCCAGTGCAATCTGCAAAAATGTGCACAAACCTATTCACGGTTAGGAGAAAGGCATTATCATCAACCCCATCACTGCAATAAGCTACCCTGGATATACAACTCTTTTACAACTCTAGACCATTACCTGCTACCCTAAAATAATAGGATTGCTACCATTAACCTCACATTACCCTTAGGGCATAGTCATCACTCTTGGGGCAAAAACAGAAGGGCGTATGCGCCAATACGCTTGCCCCTACGGAGTGTATTAGTGCATTTTGACTATTCAAACTCCACACTTAAGCGTGCAAGTTTGAAAAAAAAAGGGAAGACAGGTCCTCCCCTATCTTCTCTCGCATGTAGAAAAACTACGTGCAAGAAAGATTGCGCAAGTCCTATCTTTTCTCGCGCGTGGTATTAAGTGCAAGAATCCTGATAGTGAAAACGAAACCATTGAAATCCATTCATTTCTTCCTGTTATGCGGCTGTGATTTTCACGGCCGCATAACAGGACAAAAATAGCCAATCTGTTTAAGCGATCCTCTAGTTCCGAATAAACAAAGATGGGCAAACTGCTTCTCTGACTATTCGCCTCCACTCACAGTAAACAGGCAGTCGTTGATGGATGAACGACTGCCTGTTTATACGGGCCAATCTTCATTCAGTTTGTATGCATGTAGAAACTGAATGATGAATGCATTTCTCGTTCATCATTCAGTCATGCATGCATTTATACTGAGTCGCTCAGATTCTCGCTGATCGCAGTAATCTGTGCTACTTTTCGGCCTCTGTAAAAGGGCTCTAAGACAATACGTGATGCTTTGATTGGCCAGTGCTATCAATGTGAGCAGTACTGGCTAGTCAGATCAGCATGTAGTGCCTTAAACCACCGATGTATACTAATGCACTGTCTATCAAATAGAGTCGGTGCAGCCACCTTCATTTGTCCAAGTGTCACGTTAATACCTTCACCCCTGTACACTAGTGTTCGCTATTAGAGATGAGCGAACCTACTCGTTTCGAGTAATTACTCGATCGAGCACCGTGATTTTCGAGTACTTCCGTACTTGGGTGAAAAGATACGGGGGGGGCCGGGGGCGGGGGCAGGCGTGGCGGAGCAGGGGGTAGCAGCGGGGAACAGGGGGGAGCCCTCTCTCTCTCCCTCTCCCCCCCACCCCCCTCTGCAACCCCCCACTCACCCACGGCACCCCCCCCAATCTTTTCGCTCGAGTACGGAAGTAATCAAAAATCGCAGCGCTCGGGCGAAAAAGGGGCGTGGCCGAGTACGCTCGCTCATCTCTATTCGCTATATCCTGTAAATTAAGCAATCATAATGTGTCATTGGTGGGATAGCATAGGGCTATCATTTAAATGTCCACCTTTGTGGCTAAAATTCTATCTTCTGACATGAGGATCTCTCTCTGGAGAAAAATTGTTGGGCCATTATAGTTTATGACCTGCAGAGTCTTTCCCTAGTGAAGCCCAGAGTCATTCTGTGCAGGAACGTGCAGCATGGCGACATCTAAAGCTGGTTTCACACGTCGTTTTGGCATTTTTCATGCTTTATGCCCTGCTTTTTGGGGGTCTCTGATGCTGGAACCAGATGTTAAGAAATTGTCCTATGAAAAATATGGCTTCTAGTTAAATGCAGCCCAGAATTATAAACATTTTCTGCATTCACACTTATTTAAAAAAAAAAATTCTATCCCCAAATATTCCACGTCTCATGTTAGAATAGCGCCGTCTACTGTCTTTATTCTATGTCCTCCTCAGTAATTGTTCCAAGGGGGTCACACATGCTTCTCTCTGTGCTCCACCGGGTATGTGGAGGGATCCCTGCTGAAGTTGCTGCGTATTTTCTGATGTCGGAGGAGATGTGGAACAAGTGATAACAGAGTAAAACAGCATTACTGTAGAGAAGGTGAGACCACCTTGGAACATTTATTGAGGTGGACTGGACATAGAATGGCTCTTCAATAGAAATAACAACAACCCCTCAATGCATAGTCTATACTGAAATGTGAAAATATCCACATACACTGTATTTTGTGGCACTTGTGTAGTGTTTGGGGGGTCAGTGGTATTTTTTTAATCAAAATACAGCATACTGTAGTTATTGTGTTCTTTTCTGGTGATTTTTACTTAACTTCATCAATACTGCAGGAAAAATGCTTGGCACAAATTTAAAAAAGGCACAAAACTATGTTAAAAACATGTGTGATGGTTTGTTACATGGACTTTAAAATACAGCCAAAAATGTGTGTAGGCCTAAAACTGTTGGAAAACGACAAATTCCACTCTGCTATGTGTAATAATGGACTAGAAAGAGATGTTGGGGTTGAGGGTTAGGGGACAGGGGCTTCAGTGCTCCATACAGGGGTGTTACATATTTAATCTATTTATACACCAAGCTGTGCGGAGCAGCAGCACTAGTGCAGCCCACGCACATTCCTCCACACTTAAGAGTGAGCCTTGTTTCCTATTACATTATTATTTTTATGCCTCTGAAGAAATCTCAAGTATTAGTCTTTACACTTTCCAAATAAAAAGTGTGACTTTCAGTTTAGGGTTGTGTAAACATATGAACAGCACAGACGGACTGTGAATTACACAGTGCCCAATTATCATGTGCAGCACAGAAATGTATCCTCCTGTCAACAAAGCAAAAACCACATACTATATTACATGCGGCATGTATATAGACGTCCAGCCCATGTATACTATAATAATCATCAGCACTCGAATAGATTTCTGCTACAGCGCTACAAAATATAAGTTTACAACTTTTATTATTACTGTTGTTCTTATTATTGTTTTATGTTTGTGCTATAATAGCATTTTTATGTCTATACTATAATAGAGGTAAAAATACAATCATTTAACACCCCATTACTCACATGTACTTATACTTACAATTGGATCTCAGTATTATTTTACTTTGTTGCAAGTTTTTGAAGTTTATTTTGCAACAAAGTTATTAAATGTAGCAATAATCCCAATGCCCCAAACGGACAGCTTCAAAAAAGCATCAATATTATACTATGGCCTATATCTGTATATGTAATATATCACTACATTCTCTTAGGCTACTTTTAGATGAATGTATAAAAACACGTCTGTAATGCGAATGCGAATGCGTATTACGGCCATGTTTCAAAAGATATTACATCTGTTTGTCATTAAGTTTTTATCTGTATTTGCCTCCTTATTTGTATTGTTTTCTATGGGGGCAAATACTAATCTGTATTTGCCCAACAGAAAAGGATATAAATATGAAGGCAAATATGGAAAAAATAGAGCATGCTGCGTTTTTTGAAAAACGGACATAAAAAATACGGCCACATGAATAGCCCTACAGATTAGCTCCGTATCATGATCCCCTCAATGCGGACCCAATATGGAGCAAAAATACTTGTGTCTGAAATGGGCCTAGCACTGAAGTAGGTAAGTCGTATTTTATAGTACTTTTATAATGTAACTAGTAATCTAGTTACAGACTTGTTTTAAGTGGCTATTTATGTACTGGTGAGAATATTTCTATTTATTTTTCCTGCCTCTATGACTGTTTTCTCATTAGCAATTAATACTTAGATGAATGCATTTTTTCCCAGTAGAATAATATGGGATTATTTTGCTATTTTTGCCTGTCTTTTCAAAAAAGGCAAAATAAATCAATGACGAGACGGAGTGCATCAATGATGCCAGCGTCTAGTGTTAAAATATTGTACGGCAAAGTCTGGTATGCTATACAGTGTTAGAATAGTCAATAGTAACAATAGCCATGTTGTGACTTTACTTGTAGTAGTGAGGGTGGTTTCACACATAGTGTTTAAAGAAAAAAGCCACATTTCTCTGGCGGTTTTTTTCCCAGCACTTTTTGACGATTTTTTTTCTCTTTTGCAGCAGAAAACATTGTGGCCAGATGTTAGTAGTAGGTTAATGGGAAGTTATTAAACATAGTAGAAACATTGTTTTTTGGTGGGTTTTTGCTCAGGTTAGGTGCTCTTTTTGGGTCCATGGCAATTATTTAAAAATGGGTCATACCTTAAGTTTATCTATTTTTAGGTGTTTTCCCATAAAACCTCAGAAAAAAAAGAAACAACTGAAAAAATGCCTGCATATATAAAATAAAAGCCCACCCAAAATATGCTTGTAAAGATGCATGGAATTCATGGTGTTTTTTTGTAAGCCCCCAAAACGCCATAAAAATACCTAAGCCTATTAGTAGTAATACTAGTAGTGGGAACAGTATTAGTCATTTTCCTCTTAAATTAATATCTTAAATATATTACTACTTATCGGGGTATATAGATACACCCAACACAGTAATGCTAGTAGTATATGATACTATTTCCATTCTGTGTACTAATAATGATATTCTAGTAAAAACAAAACAATGATAATAATAATAGAATACATTTACTGTTACTATGCTGCTTGTTTTTTTTTTAAATAATATGGCGATATTAGTTTATAATGTTTGATATCGTTACAGTATTAACAGCATTAGTTATGCTTTGTACTATTAGCAAATAAAAGTAATAATAAATGTTAGAAAAATATGTTTATGCTAATTGTAGCTATTAATGTCTGTTCATCTACCCTACTAGAGAGCATAAGAATGTAAAGTAACAATTCAACAATACCAATAATAACTGTAGTATTACATTGAGATTTGATTATTTGCTATATTATTCGGGCAATACCCATAGTATTTTGTTTTAATCAGGATATAATAAGTTTCCCCTTAGAAAAACAACTTTTTGTAACTCTCACATATTGAAATGCCGCTGGTCTATAAGTGTACCTCACAGTCAATCATCATTGCAGACCTCCATATACAGTACACAGCTGCATTTTAAGGATTAAAGCCGGATTCTCATATACCCGCCCATCCGGCTTTTTTCCCCTCCAGCATTGTAGTGAAACCGCAGAGGGAAACTCATGCCAGAACTGATTCCTTCGTTTTATTTGGACAGTTCAATGTATATGACGCTTGACTCTCTGCATCGAGCAAAAAACTTTGCATGCAGTGTTATTTTGACCGACTATGTCCAGGTATTGACACCAGACTGGTGCAAAAAGTTCACCAAAATGACATTCGTTGGATCCAGCTCCGATGTGAGAACACTGGCCAAACACAACTGATATAATATGTAACGTCCTAGCCTAACCATCAAAAAAATGTATGTTTTCATGTGATTTAATATAATTAGATTGTTGGTACCAATTTGTTCAGGTCCTATACATAACACAGGTAACAAGGTTGTCCCAAGACCATTGAGGCTGCATTCACACTAATGTTCATCTGTACAGTTTTATACATAGGTTTAGTCAATAAGGCATAAATTAAAGGACGCCTTGATGGAACATAATCATTTATGTGGGATGGAAGACAATATGTAACATTAGATTACTTTTTTGGGTCCTGAAAATAGAATCAAATCCAAGAACTCATTGTAAAAATTAAGAAAATTGATATGATTCTGCACAGCACTAGTTTGATTGCAGTCGCCATTGATAGCTTAAAAAAAGACATTATCACCAAATACCCTATACACTTTACAAGAAGAAAACACAAGACCATTTTGTTTGAAATTGTAATTTATAAATTAGAAAAAAAAGTATAGCGTCTTAAAAAAATATTCACAAAGCCTTTGGGTAAATGATTTGGCTGAGTGCACAATGTCTATAGGTTACCTGTCAGGCCTGAGTGCTGAAGATTACACCCTTCCTGTGGAACAAGCAGTCTAGATTTTCTTTGGAAGACAACGGCCCATGGTGAACTCCCCACCCCAATGTCTATGTAAAAACATCTTCACATTAGATATGAAAATAGGTATGTATACTAGAAAAGTGCTAGGAAAGGCAGACATTGCTCAATAATCGGGGGCTTAGAATTAGTGGAAAATACTTAAAGAATCCTATAAACTCATTGGGGTCCAATAGGTTGCCCCAGGCAATCATTTAGGGACTGGGTGTCCAGGCCTGTTATCCCTTTCCCATTAGCACCCTTTCTACTGGTTTCCAACCAGCGTAACACCAGTCCATAAAAATATTTGTACCTAAAATTTATATCTATATATAAAACCTATACATAGTATGGACAGCATGGATACCATGGACAAGGCCTGCACATGCCAATCCTCTCAAATCAAGTCATGTCCTTCTGATTAAAGACTTGTTATGAGGTCAGCACAGTGACAGGGGGTAATATTTGGCTCCCATGCCCTTGAGGGGACAGTAAGGAGAAATAAATATTTTTAACAACCTCGTTGGTGTTAGGGCGTCCCCCCAGTGCAGGCAGCAACTGCGGCTGCGGATAATGTCCAGCCTGGCAAGGCACAGTAGTAGGGGTAGTAGTAGGGAGGTTGAAGAGGCAGTAGGGAGGGTCTCAGTACTTCTCCAGGCTGGTACTGCCTCTGATCATCCCTGACCAGAACTTTGACAGCCACCTTCTTAGCAGCTGGAGCTGCAGCCAATAAATCTGCTGCCATCTGCCTTCGTTTGGTCTTGTAGCGCCGGTTCTGGAACCAGATCTTCACCTGGGTCTCTGTGAGCTTCAAGGACGCGGCTAGGTCAGCACGTTCGGGGCCAGACAGGTAACGTTGGTGGTTAAATCGTCTCTCCAGCTCAAAGACCTGGGCATGGGAGAAGGCTGCTCGGGATCGCTTCTTCCTCTGTTTGGGGGCCTCCAAGAGGAGCTGATCACATTTGGGGTCATCATCTGGGGGGCTGGGATCTATGCATAGGCAATAAAAAATAAAGACATTATTCAAGTGGTAAACAATGAAAAGAAGAAAAATGGGCTAATAATACATGACTGCTATTTTTACATTGAAGGACAGAAATATTATACACTATGCTAGCTGTAATAATACCAATACATAGTTATTAGGTCGGTTTCAGACAAGCGTATTTTACCATAGTTCTGTATTAGATCCATATTTTGGGAACTGTACTAAGGAGTTAATATAAATCTATGTATCTATTCACACGGCCGTATTTTTCTCAGTCATTTTTTAAAAGCGCAGCATGACCAATTTTTTGCGTTTCTGCCTTCATATCGCTATTGCTAGATTTTGATGAAATATGGTTGTACTGTAATCTGAAACATGTCAGTCATACAGACATATTTAAATACGCTCATCTGAAACTGGCCTTATAGTCAGAGCAACACTATTACATATTTTTATCATTGCTTATAGTGCAAACATATTCCGCAGAGTTGTACAGAGATTACCAACATTCTTCTTATCAGTAGTAAAGCTCAGAAACTAATTTCCATATCTCACATACTAGGACTAATTTCATAGGAAGCCCATTAAGCTATCAGTATGTTTTGGAATGTGAGAGGAAACCTACATAAATGTCATGCAGATGTTATCCTTGGTTAAATTGGAACCCAAGACCCCAGCGCTGCCAGGCAATAGTGCTGACTACTGAGCAATCGTACCTGACTGCCATTATTATAGAGCACTACATGGAATCATAATTATTCTCTACTCCTCTACATAATATCACCTATAAGCCATTATATGGTTCCATTAATCAGCCTTTTTTATATAGCGCATGCATATATAGGATACATTACTTTATATCACTTGATTTAACGTTCTATCCCCATTGGCACTCACAATCTACATTCACTTAGGCTTCGTTTATACAAGCGTATGAATTTTTACAGTCGTCCGCACACGCCATAAAATCGTGTGAATGAAGAAAAGACGTGATCAAGCCCGAGCTTAATTAGCGTTTTTTTGTCCATTCACACGACTGGGTGCGACGTATTAGTGAAAACATACGCCGTAGCCCGAAAATCCCTTGTTCGGCATAAATGCTCGGAATGACTTTCAATGCCTAAATAGAGGCACCTATAAGCTTTTCCCTGAGTTGCACAATGCTAAACTCCCTCCCGCTCCCTTTTTTTTACAACTCCCATAGGAGTATATGGTAGCCGCCAGCGTATATGAGTCGGAAGATAGAGCAGACCTATTTTTTCCGTCAGCCTATAAATTCGGTCGCCGATTTCAGCCGCGTATGTGCTATTTTGTCCAGCACCATGTTTTTACGCGGCTAAAGATCGGTCACCTGAATGAATACATTGGAAGCCAATGCTTCAGGTTTTCGACCGACATAAAAACGTGGCTAAAAAGCCACATAAAACCACTTGTGTAAATAAAGCCTTATCTGCATGTTTTTTGGGGTGTGGGAAGAACCTGCACAAATATGGGAGGACATACAAACGCGGGAGAACATACAGAGGAAACCCACACAAACACAGGAGAACATACAAACTCCATGCGGATATTGTCCTTGGTGGTATTAGAACGCAAGACTCCAGCTCTGCAAGGCAACAGTGCTAAGCACATGCCATCATGCCATGTTCATCAATATTGTATGTGTTGCTGTTACTTTCCAGCCATATTAACACTATATACTGCCACTCCATCTGGTACTTCCATTATCAAATCACTACTAGAGAAGAGAGAATTGGCTAATTTCTTCACCATTCACCGAGTTGAACTCAAATTCCATATAATTCTCCAAAAGCATAACTCAATCATGCAAAAAGTAAATCTTCTAAAAAATCTCTGCCCACTATTAAATGTTACTTTTAATAAGACCATCATATACTTAAACGTTAACAAGCTCATTGTAATATTAATACTAAATATTACCACATAGTTACCATCATCCTACCAATATTATATGCTAGTCATTATAATCCCAGCCCACACTACCATTATTACATGCCAGCTTAATATCACCCTATAAATTAGTGTTATTATAGGCTAGCTATAATAAGACCACTTCCTACTTCAATTATTTTATGCTACCATCATAACAACAGATGCTATCATTATTACATGCTAGCTATTTCTTCAATAAGTACATATGAGTGTTCATATAATTGCACTCTACTATTACAGTGTGCAAAAACGTAATCATACAATTGCTGAATACTACCATATGTACAATATCATCATAATAATATTACTACATACTATCCTAAATAAATGCTAGCTATAATAATACCACTATGTACTACTATAATAATACTGTGGCTATACTAATAGCACTGCATACTACCATTATTATATGGTGACTCTAACAATGCACTGCACCCTATCATTATTACATCTTAGGGGCCATCCACACTGGCATATGGTCATCCATGAAACGCACAATTTTTTTGTCAAAATAGCGAATAACAGTGTAGCATTTCACAGATCCGTAGCCAATAATGAGTTAAACATAGTCAAACTATGTATACGTTTGACTACGTTTAGCCTGACATACGTTTTCATGCATTTCTTTTTTTTGGGGGGGGGGGGGGGGGTTTGCGGGTTAGAAAAGTACAGCCTGCTACACTTTTCTGTCCCATAAAAAATATGGAAATCTGTACTTTTTTTTAACATTGCAGTCAATGGAAAGCTTGTGTAAACATGTTTATGACAAAACTTTATTAAGAAAAAAATAGGTTACTGTGAAAATGTATATTTTTCATATGAAAAAGTGATCAAAATAGGTTAAAAAATATGTAGTGTTTACAGGTTTAAAAATGTAAATATGTGCTTAACATCCACACTTTTTACATGTTTTTTTTTGTATGTACATTTCTTGCATATATGAAACATATAACAAAGTGTCTTAGTTATAATAACACCACTGCATCCTACCTTTTGCAAACACTTGCTATAATAATACCTTGATGGATTACGTGATAGAAAACAAAAAACATAATAATAATTGAATACAAACATAAAACTTCCATTATTACATGGTGGCTAAAATCACCATCAGCCTACCATTCTACATGCTAAAAATATTACATGATGGACAGAATTGGCCACACCAAAATCCACAGATCTACTTGCGGATTTTGATGCGGAATTGAAAATGGCTTAAAACCTGACTGCAATTCCACATCAAAATCTGCATATAGACCTATAGATTTTGGTGTGGAAATTTGGCTGCGTCCTGTCGTGTAATTCTGTCCCATGTGAAAGGTCCCTTATTTAACCACTACATAGCATTATTACATGCTAGTTCTAATAGTACCACTGCATCCTAACATTTGTAAATGCTAATTATTATACCAACTATGTGTACTACCATGGTTGCAGTGTAGCTAGAATAATATCACTACCTCATATGCTACCACTAAAGATGCCCTACACTCACTGCATGCTCTCATTATGACATACTGGCTATACTGTTAATGCTACCATTATTAAATACATACAAAGATAAAAGCACCAGCTAGCACAATTTTTACATGGTGGCTGTAGTAACACCTATACATCATATGCTAGCTCTGAAAATACCACTGCATGTTACTATGAATATAAGCAGGCTATAATAATACTACTATATATTACTAATTATTAAATGCATACTAGTTTAATTATTCTACTATACGGTACAATTACTATAAAGTAGCTAGAATAACAGCATTCAACTATATTATACAACTTGATAAGCATTGTTATGACTATATAATAATCTTTTTTTACATGTCTCCCATAATAATACCATCTCATCCTACCATTACTACGTGCTGGTTATAATAATACCTATTTTTATGGTACTATTCTGTAATAGTCACCATACTCAGGGCAGAAACGGTACATGTCTGTCTTATTGCATATATAATATTTTAGATATGTTATTAACCCCTCGTTAAATATATGAAAAGGATATAATGAGTAGTAATAAGAATAGCTATTAGCAACAACAGGGTATGGTAATGCTCAGTACATGTACAAGAGCCCGACACCCGACAGAGCAGTACACAGCCATATTTCACAGTGCAGAGGAAATCCTAATAATGGACTTTTATATGTAATGTCTATGATAACATTCAGTGTAGTGGTAAAAGTGAGAGGGATAAGGTCTTGAGTGTATGCCCACAGATGCTGGGAGGGAAGGAGGAGACCGGACTATAGGATCATTACTTATTGCATCTCTCCCAGCCAGGAGGTCACAAGTTAATTCTGGTTGCAGAAGTTAATTTTTCAGTGGGGAGAGGGGGCAAGAGGTTATCCTCCATTCACCATGTATCACCAGATGACTGCTGCCATGCACGGATGGATGGATAGATGGATGGATGGATGGATGGATAGATAGATAGATAGATAGATAGATAGATAGATAGATAGATAGATAGATAGATAGATAGATAGATAGATAGATAGATAGATAGATAGATAGATAGATGAGAGAGCTAGATATGTGTATATATGAATTTATGCAGCTCCTACATATGCGTGCAGGTATATATAATTCTACATTGATGAGTGCGTGTGTTCTATCCATTTCATATCAATCTCTTATCTATATTTCTATCTATCTCCTGTATGTAGCTAATACCTGGCTAGCAATTAGCAATGTATAAATATGTAAGTACACTCGCATAAGTTGGACCTACTCATTAATACATAAGTAAATATAATCGTTTGCTCATCTATATTTTTAAACATAATGAAATTGTCGATGTTGCCAAGAGAAAAATCCATTGATGAAAAATCTCGTTACTGTATATTACACCTGGGGAAGACCGGGATGTACTAGAGGCGAGCTCTGCAAAACTCCGGGCCTCGGATTTTATGCATTTCGCTTTCTTTCTTTGACTGCAACGTGAAATAAACTGCTCATAACATACGGTAAATTTACCAGCCCACTCTATACTGAATATATATTATATCTGATTTGCATTATTATTCCAACCTGCACCACAAAACAGAATACGCATAAATGCTAAAATACAACTATAATCTCGATCTTCTATGTATCTGTCAACACATGATATAGATAGATAGATAAGAGATAGATAAATACCACTGACATTTTCCATTAGGTTGAAAATACTACACATGCTAATATTAATAATATTGCATACAGAAAATAATAATTGATTAGCATAAAATAATTAAAACCCTTTCCGTAGACTTATTTTAGATAATATTTGTGCACTGCGTTTGTATACACAATACCTATTATTATGGCTCCTCCCCATTCCCTCTGACCACTCCCCATATCACACAATGACACAAGGTCACAGAGCTTGTGACATATGACATAAGGTTATCCAATTCCTCCCATATTTATCGCTACTATATAGTGATTATTTTAGTGTCTATAAATTAGACTGATTAGAATGATTACAAGAAAATCCGAGTTAACATGGAGGAAATTACACTAATATTACATGTTGAATTATACCAATTATATTGTTACACTATCTGTACATATATATGCATGTATACGTATATATTACTACATTGTGTTGTACTCACTGCTCTATCTAATTTTGTGCCTCCGAAGAAATGTGTTAACTTATTCATCTATTCTAAAACTCACTTTAATCATAGATAATACTTTGAAAATTAATGTCACACATAGTATATGCCTTAGTGTATATATATATATATATATATATATATATATATATATATATATATATATATATATAAATTTGCTCAAACAAGTTTTTACTACACAGGACACTCACATAGAACTATGCCTGGCATTGATTTCCAAAGTATTATCTGTGATTGAAGTGAGTTTTAGAATAGATGAATGAGTTAACAGAGTTAACACATTTCCTGGAAGGTAGAGCAGTGAATACAAGACCATGTGGTAATTGTCCAGTTTTCTATCGCTGGACAGAATCCTGCATACATAATCTACTCTGTTTTCTATCTATCTATCTAATATCATAATTATAAAATGTGTACACAAACTATTTATATGTGCATAAAACCCTAAATAAATGATATTAGTATATTTAGCACAGAAAATATATGTATATTCTGTAATTATATATATATATATATATATATATATATATATATATATATATATATATATATATATATATATATATATATTGCACAGGCGACACATTTACACATTAAGTAATCGTTACCTCTCTATCGTTGCATAATATATCAGTTTAAAATATGTACTATATATATATATATATATATATATATATATATATATATATACAGTACACTTTTATACATGTTCTCATATATCCATGGTCCTACAGTTAGTTGTAAGTGTGGAATAAAGTCAATTCTTGCAGGGTGTCTGCTATCTATAATGGATGCATATTTCTGTATGTTGTATATATACATTGTGTATACAGTTTATATGTCAGTGACTTCCCTATTGAACCAGTGGGGTTAATAATGTGGCTGCAGTGAGGAAAGTGTGTCCCTATACGACCCCATATATACACACATACCCCCGTTTACCTGATCCACTGGCCGCCATCTCACAGTCACTACAGCCCGGAGTTTCCTCTTCTTCTTCCTCCTTAGGTCTCCCCTCCAGCGGTCTCTGGCTTTTCCTCATCCCGGATCCCTCCATCAAGTCCCCCTCTGCAGTCCTTCCAGCCTCCCCCTCCTCACTGAGAGCAGAGTCTGAGTCCCATCCAGCCTGCTCTCTTCCTGCCAAGCCCCCCTGAGCCACTGAAGATGCCAGTCCTTCTGCACCCACTTCTCCAAAGAGCCTCCAGCAGCAGGAGGGGTGGGGGGTGATTGTGGGATTGCTGGTGGCGGAGGGGAGCAGGCGCCCCAGCCTGGGGAAAGACACCCCTCGTTCCTCCTTCTTGTTAAGGATGGCCTGGATGGAAAAAGGAGTTAAGGAGCTGGAACTGCGCAAAGCCATCTCTGGAGACTGAGGCTGAGTGGTCTCCACAGAAAGTAATGAGGATCACTGGAGGTAAGATCCCATGCACCTTGAGATCATCACCAAAGGTGAAGTGCCCCTCCTGCACCTCTACTTGTCAACAAAGGAGGAGATCCCCGTCCACAGTCTTCATCACCTCAAGCCTTGATCCAGGTAAAGAGGGGCACCCCACCTTGCAAGCTGAACCCTCTTTGTCTCTAGTCCCAGCTTCTTCTGTAATCACTTGGGGCTCCTCATCCACACAGGCTGCAGTGCTGTCCCACTGTGCTCTGCCTCACTAGCTGAAGGCGTGTGTGCATCTCAGGAGGAGGAAGTTTCTTCTTGTGCAGTTGCTCCTCTGTACTCTATGTGCTCCTCATCCTCCAAGGCTGCAGCTGAGGTGTTGGGGTGATAGCCCTCTGCTATGGATTTATAGAGGTGCTCCTCTCTGACTCTCTGCTCCTCTCTCCAGCTGTGGATGCTGCTCTCTCTCTCTCTCCCACTTTAGTCTTGCACTCTCCTTCTCTCCTATTCCTCACCTGTGAGTGACAGCTGCAAACTGGACGATCTGATAGGATAGCTCGAGCGACAGGGCGCGATATGATTGGTTGAGACCAATGTTGGGAATGTTGACCCTGCGCTGGGACTGCGAAGAATTGTTAACCCTTTGGACCGCTCGGTATAACCTGTATGTCCTATAATCGAAAAAGGACTTTACATAATGATAGAATATTCTCCAGCAAAATATGAGCTCTATGGAAGAAATTCAATCTGTTTTGGGAGCAAATAAACCAAATTCATATTATCTGCGAAAGAAACATTAGAAGAAAAAGAATAACTAAGTGTATGTTATTGTAGCTGAATGACTATATAGCAAACGCTGAGAAATAAAACATCAGTCTCTATGTGAGTGATACACACACACACACACACACACACACACACACACATATATATATATATATATATATATATATATATATATATATATATATAATGTTATGCATCTGTCTGATAATATATGCATCTGTCTAGATATTTTCGGATGAATATAGATAAGTAGGTAGATGGATAGATATGAGATAGATAGATGATGGCCGTGTTCTTATCTATCTCATTATCTATCTATCTATCTATCTATCTATCTATCTATCTATCTATCTATCTATCTATCTATCTATCTATCTATCTATCAATCATCATCTCCCCACATGTGTAGCTATCATTCACTATATCCTGACATATAACCATTTGTATTATATATTCACCTACACGTGTATTTTGGTGATCTATGTATAATACCGACAATCTACAATAGCTTACTTCTCTGCTATATTTTAAAGGAATGAAACACTGGGCCGGATCATCAGCGCTTCCAGCGCGCTTTATACTACATAAGTTTGGTATAATGCTTTATTTTGTGTCATCAGCTTTAGTGTTATTAGAGCTTTATTCTGCATTAATTTCAACACTATATATTCATTTCTATAGATCTGCCGTGTCCTAAACGTATTGAAATCAGCAACTAATATAGTACCTTACCTAACCGAGTGTAAGAGCACAATTGGAAATGATAAGAATAAGATAGATAGATGGATGGAATTAAAAATAAGAAAAAATAGCACACAAAAAACGATATAATTTTAGGATAGGACCATCAAGTACTGCAAGTGTGTGTAAATAGATATCTTATATTTACTCCGTTAGCTACAGAGTTTAGATAGTTACCCAAACATATATGAGATAGACAGATAGATCGATGGACTTGAGAGAAATAGATGTTATATGAGATAGATGGACATAGAGAGAAATATACTTACATGATGGAGAAATAGATAGATCTTATATGCAATATAGATAGATACACAGACATACAGACAGGAATATATAGATAGACAGAGAGATATCGGTAGATAGGCATATATGATATAGATGAATAGATAGACTTTTTTGAGATAGGTTGACAGACATAAATAGACATAGATAGATATGAGAGAGGGATAGATAGATAGATATGAGATAGATAGATAGATAGATAGATAGATAGATAGATAGATAGATAGATGGATGGATAGATAGATAGATAGATAGATAGATAGATAGATAAATGGCTATACTGGCAATACACCACTATGAAAAGGTTAAAACAACATTTCATATTAGATTAAATAGTAATAAGTTTACTACTAACACAATACTACTGCTTATAAGTTTTATTCTTTATCTCTCTCTCTCTCTCTCTCTCTCTCTCTCTCATATCTATCTGTCTATTTGTCTCTGCCAATCTATCTAAAAAAATCTATTCATCTATATCATATGTCTGTATACCATTTTTTATTTATTTATATTTCCCTGTCTATCTATCTTTTTACCAATATTTATTTTCTATAACAAATATAATGTAACAAATAACAATATATTTGGTCCAGACGCTGACCACAGAGTACAGTATGTGTTATGTAAGATAGGATAATGGCCCCAGGTGCAGGTAGGGGGACAATAGCAGCTTCTGTGCGGACCCCAGCCCTCTTGTTCAAGCTGCAGGGATATGAGGATATGCCTGGTTTAACATCCCCATCCATAATCACTCTGTAAAAATACAGTCTGACAATAAGATAAACTCTCCTATAATGGGGGCACAGTCCCACCAAGTGGCATTGTGTTAACACCACTAGACTTGAGCTGTCCATGAATAAGAGCAGAGAATGACACATGAGGGGGTTTCTGAGGCTTCCTGAGATCTGGCACACAAGTTGGGTGGTCTATGTTTATTTCAACAGCCTTCACTAGACCCCTTCCTCACCTCCCTGTGCAAGTGCCTAGAGCAGCCTGTCCTGCTGAGATCCTCTTCACACAGCTCCCTCTCATCCCCCAGGAGAAGAAAATCTCCACATAGACGTGGAGGTGTGTTTATTTTTCACCCCACCAAGAAGTTAATGTATAGGCCAAGATCAATACAGCTCTGAATTTGTGAACAAGGAGCAGCCAGGTAGTTTTCCAGCCTCCCTGCCAGGGAAGAAGCCCCACAGAATCCTTGTGTGTTATTCAATGGTTCTTCCTCATTCATCTCATAGGCTTTATGTAAAGAGGCCTACCCATAATCCACTAAGAAGATTGGATTTATTCATGTAACTACACCAGTGTCCATACTGGAAGCCATATTAAGTAAGACCGCCAAGACGTCTACTGGCACTAGTAACAGTTGTCGTTTGCGTCCATCAAAAGGAGCTATAGCTCTCAAAAGCTGCACTAAGCACTAATTCAGTAGAGTATGTTCACATGTGAAGTTTCTGTGAAAATTAGTTGCATACATGGAAATGGTGTTTCTGAAACGTGCAAGAAATTCTGCAAAGCTTCTCCAGATTTGGGTCAGAGATAGAGATTTCTCCAACTAATCTGCCCTATGTAAGCATAGCCTCAATGACCTTGGTGAATAGGTTTTGCACTGCAGGCATGGTCATACAACATAAGTGTACTGTGTTGGGGATTGTGGTGCTCCCTACAATGCCAGTATTTGTAAATTCCCCAGTATTTCTTGGCATGCAAGTGTTTTTGGGAGAGCAAAATAAGATGCATAAATGTAGCACATAATTTATGTATTTATTCTAATTGTATGATACACAGTTGTAATTATACACAAATTCCAATAGAAAAGTGGGCTTTATTCTGTTCATGTCTTTTTGTATGCAAATGTAAAGATGACCCACGTCTATAGGGTCTCACTAGTCAAGCCAGCAACCTACTGTACACTGATGAGGGGCAAAACCCCGAAACAGCTGTCTGTGTATGGTTATCTTTTCCTTCTGGTGAAGACTCTGGCTTTGGGCTAACAGCCACGGACAGATTATCGCTGCGGAATTCATAGTCAGACACCCGCCGCAAATTTCGCAGCAATGACCTTCCATAGACATGCTGTGGTAAACGGTTCTCCCCTGCCCACGAACGGAAATCAACTGCGATTTTCCGCTCGCGGGGAAGAATCGCAGCATGTTCTAATTTGTGCGGAAAATCGCACGGAAGGCTTCCATCACAGTCAATGGAAGCTGTCCATCCCGCGATATTCCACGCTTTGGGCACTGCGGAGCATTGCGGGAATCCGCGTCACATCCTAGCGCTGGCATGTCATGACCTGCACTGCGCACGCGCACCAGCTCACCGGGCGAGACACTCATGGCGGATCCAGATAGGTAAGTATAGGGTTTCTGGAGGGCGCAGCGGAATCAGACCCTGCCGTGGGCATGAGGCCTTTAGCTTATATTCCCAGTCAGTGTTACAGGCTTGTTAAAAGGTCTGACATTGACTTGCAGGAATGCTGCGTTCTAATAGATGGCACTGTAGAGGCATTGTACCATCCCGCCATTTGCATAAATTTCCCAGAGAAGTATGCATGGCCTTATAAGTATTCTCACTAGCTGCTCTCCCTAAGGCGAAACCCTACCCTTCCTCATCTGTGTCTTTTTATATAAAATAAAAGCTAAATACTTTTTTACAGGTGTTTTCCAATGTGGTTGCAGAACGTATGTGAAAATGTTAGCATTCTTAGGGGGGTTGACCAGGGCTTTTACTATTAATGCTCTTTCCTTAGGATAGGTCATCATAGTTGATTGGGGGGGGGTCTGTAGTTTAGGACCCCCTGCTGATCATCTGATCTCTGGGCCTGCTTTCATTGCAGGCAGCACTGGAAGCAGTTAGTGCTGTTTGTATTGCAGAGGCTCGGTTTGGTACTGCAGGCATAGCTCTTCATTGAATTCAGTGGGAGCTGTGACTGTACTTCCAAACTGGATGACTGCAATGTTGACAGCATTATATGCTTCCAGTGCTGTTCAGGCCTTACTCATATGACCATATTTGCACCGTTATTTAGCGGTGTCCAAAAATCGCGACCATGTGATGCATTGGATTCCAATGTATTCATTCACATGAACGATTTTTGGGCCTGGAAAAAAATAGTGCGGAAAAAAATAGCACATAGGCGACCGTTTTCATCAATGATTTTATATGCCGCGTCAAAAGATAGGTCTTGCCCTGTCTTTTGCTAAGATACACTGTAAGCTCCCATAGACTTCTATGGAAGCATCCAACGATGGGAAAAGAAGACAGCTGACTCTTTTTAAGCATTAGCAGTCATTACGAGGATTTCTGCCGATTGAGTGATTTCCGCGCTGCAACGTATTTTTTCGCCAATACGCAGGAGACACCTGTGTAAACGGCAGAAAATACGCGGCTAAAGATTGGTATTTGATCGTGGCAATTCTACATTCATGCGTCTTTGCGTCACGTAAGGTGCGACCGTAAAAACGCATACGGCGATGTGAAAGAGGCCTCACTCTGACAGCAGGCGATTTGTGGCGATCCAGAGCCAATCCACTCTGATGAACTACCCTGAGGATAGAACATCAATAGTAAAATTCATGGAAACCCCTTTAACTCTTCAATGATCATAGCGTTTCGGTCCAAATGGCCAGACACTTTTTTAGTTATTTTGTGCTCCTAATGGTTTAACAGTCCTAACTTTTTATTTGTTGGGCTAGCAAGATAATTTTTGTGGCATTTTTTTCGTGACACATAACGATGTTTTAATATATTTTTATAGAAATGTTTTGTTTTCTTTGTTTAATTTTATTAATGGGTACAAAACATATATTTTTTTAATGTATAGTTCTTTATTCTTTAAATCTGTGTTTTTGTCCTTTTCTATATTAGTATTTTTTTTTTATTATTTACACACTAATACCCATCAATCGGTTGGATTCAGCCAGTTGCTTTATGCGTCAGAGACACCTGCAGACGTTTTGGTGCAACTTTTGCACTGATCTGGCATCCATGCCCAAGCAGAAAAAAGAGCAGGAAATGTTCTTCTGTCCAGTACAGAGAGACATCTGGCACCACAACTGATGTGTTGGATGCTATAAATAATGTCATGGAAAACTATAGTACTAGTGCCTGCATCATTTTCTCTTTGGTGTTACACTACCATGCTAAAGGGAAAAGGAGCCTGACAAGTAGATTAACTTGAGCAAGTGTGTCTAACATGTGCCTAGGCAGACGTGTGGCACACTTCATTCAGATTCCCTAAGCTGTAGGTGTCAATCCACAGCCTGGATGAGTTGGGCAGTAGAACCACCCTAGGGCGTAACTATAGGGGATGCAGAGGATGTGGCTGCACCCAGGCCCAGGAGCCTTTAGGGGGAGCCCATAAGACCTCTCTTCTCCATATAGGGAGCCCAGTGTAGTGACCCAGTACATCATCCTGGTTCCCTCCATAAGTGACATACATGTTTGTCTTATATTGATGCACTGTGCAAACCTGTCTTGTTATTTCCAGTATGTGTGTTGCACAGCTGCAGCGCTAGAAGGGTTAAGTGTTCAATAAAAATCAAAGCCTGTCTGTAAATGTATCAAGTCTGTCATGTCATGTGGTATGAGAGAGGATATAAATAGGAGTGCTTGAAAGCAGGAAAGGGTCTTCCATATTGTCTGCCACCTGAATTCCACCTAACACAGAGCCACATTGAGGCACCTTCAGCCCTCCTGTGGTGCAGATGGAAGAGGAGAAGAGATTTCCCATGCTGCTTGTGAGCTGGATGTAAATAGAGTGAGCCCCTAGGAGTGCGAGGGAGAGAGCATTTGTAAGTGACAACTTTCTTTCAAGGCCAGTGCAGGGGTACTATCTGATCCTCTAATTTTTCTACACAACCATTTGAAGTCTGGATCACCGCGTAGAGATACACCGAGTAATTTGCACACCCACGCATCTCCAAGTCTGGCTGGAGGTACTGCAAGATAATAATCTCTGTTCACACATGTGTGTCTTTGAGCTTATGAGAGCTGTGTGGAGGTACTACGTTCAAAAGTCATTTGCCTGCACTGTGAAGTCTACAATTGAACTGCCTTGTATTATCTGTTTTCAAGTTTCAAGTAAAGTTTATACCGGGCTCTAACTGTTCCTAGAGACCCGTGGTACTAAAAACTGTCTATGGCTGAATTTCTTAACCGCCAAGGGTCATACCGGTGTGTGTAGGAACGGTGGTGTCACGCGTGACATCTTATCTCCTGTCATCCTGTTAGTGGGCATTCCCTATCCTAGCGGTGTCCTGGGTGGCCTGCGGTGATACTCTGGCACTTGCTGCATGTGTCCCTCTGGGAAGTAGTCTGGTAAGTGCCACTGTGACTAGCCAACACTTTACTCTCCCAGCTTCCCACGTATGTCACATGTCCGGGGTATCCCTATGGGACACTGCACCAGTACTATGAATAAAGTATTATAGTTGGGGGCCCTGTTACAGACTTTGCATTGAGGCCCAGAAGCTTCAAGTTACGCCTCTGGATCCACCCATTGGATGATCAAGAAGTTATTTATATTCTCTGCAAGAAGTGCAAAAAATTGATTTTGGGGAAATTGCATCACTGAGGAAGATAAGAAAGGTAATGCTGGATTCATCTGTTAGAGGAACATTATATGTAATGAAAAGCTGAATATGCAAAATACATACGACAGTCTTCCTTTAAAGATCACACAATGTACCTTTACAGTGGATGATCCTAAACGGGTGAAGAAAATGTCTACAAGATCATAGCAATAGTCATAGAGCCCTGGAAGGAGACCCCACTCCACCATGATCGCCTTCATTATTTTGGTCTCCACCCTGTTCCGCAATCTGATGCTAATACATATTCATGTTTCCACTGTCCTCTCTACCTTCCTCATAGATGCAGGACCCATATCTGCTGCAGAGTAGTAACTAGAGCTATAACATGGCTCCCTACCTACCATGTGCTGTTTATAATATTGGTATCTTCTTATATGATAGAGGGGCCTTTGGGCCCCCTAAGGTTCCAGGCCCGGTAGCATCTGCTACCGCTGCACCCCCTATAGCTATGCCACTGCTGACCTGGAAGAAAGAAAATTTAGGGACAGCGCTCTGATTAATTACATGAAAATATAGGTGTCTGTGTCTGAATTATGGATATTTGGAGTAGAGTGCTTGCCCAAATCCACCAAAAGGAGGAGAGCATACACCAGATCAAGGAAACACCAGAAGGCATAAAAATGAAGCCCACCAGGGAAAGGATAATGAGATGAAAAAGAGTGATGGGGTGCTCGCAGGGTAAAGTGTAACTAATTGTCTGATGGAAAGGCATTTACGCGTATAGGAGGTCTCACACCTGGAGACCCCCCCCATGGAACAGTAAGAGAATTAATCCCAATGGTGTGGTACATGGGAATTTATTATTCAAAACAAAAGCAAGTACAAAAGTGACAAGAAAAGAAGGAATATGGTCCAAAAGTTGGTTTTTGCAACGCGTTTCGGAGCTATCAGTTGCTCCTTTATCAAGCAAATCCTGGGTGATGTCTTTCTTGCGGTGAGACTTGCTCTTTTTAATGTTTTAAGACATCTCTAATACAGATTATTTTTTGCTTATGTTGACCTTGTGCATTTTTTTTGCTTTTGGTTTTACTTTTCCTGAGCAGTCAGTTATAACCGGCTTACATTTAAGTGCTTGTGGAATATGTTGGCGCTAAACAAATAAAAGATTATTTTTTAACCTTCTTAATGTTTTGATATATACTTTTTATATGTAGCTATGGTCAAATGTTCCGCTACATACATAAGTCTTACTGGCAGCCAAAGTGAAAGGAACAGACTTTACTGGATATGACTGTAGTGGAGGAGTTGGCTACCAGGCAAATCAACAACTTTGGTACAGTTCCAAGTGGCCAAGTTGTGGTTCTCCCTTTTAAAGTGCCCAATTTGAATGCTACCTGCTACAAGAGTATCTCAACTTAGCCCATCTTCATGCCTAAGGCCTGTTCCAAGGCTCAGGGACCACCCTGCAGCTCACTTAGGCCTCTTGCGCACAAGCGTCATTTTAACGCTCAGATAGCTGCACTAAAAAATTGTGACTATCGGAGCATAAAATCGTATAAACGAGGAATTCTATTCTTTGCACGGCTTCCTGCTATGACATAACACTAAAAGAACACGCTCATGTCCTATCTTTTGTGGTGCGTTTTTTTGGCGCGTCAAAAATTTGTTCGTCTGAAGGAACTCATAAGAAAACCATTGGCTCTAATATACGTGATTTTTTGGTGCGCCTACTTTGCATCAAAATGATGCCTGTGTGAAAGAGGCCTAAGGGTGACTACCCTGTGAGAAGGCAGCCTTAGGGCGCCCACCCACTGGCGATTTTTTCCCCTGCGAAATTCGCAGCATTTTTTTCTCTGCAGGGGTCTATGGGACTTGTAATGTTAAAATCGCGATCGCGCAAAATCGCGATTTCGCGGTAAATTGCGATTTTGCGCGATCGCGATTTTAACATTACAAGTCCCATAGACCCCTGCAGAGAAAAAAATGCTGCGAATTTCGCAGGGAAAAAAATCGCCAGTGGGTGGGCGCCCTTAGGGTGACTACCCTTTGAGAAGGCAGCCTAAGGCCTCCTTCCCACGAACGGATTTACGCCGCGTAAATCCGCGGCAAAAATCCGCTGCGTGGCCCCCTGCTATTAGGTTCTATTGAACCTAATAGCACAATGCTCACGATGCGTAATTCCACCGCATGCTCTATTTGCTGCGGGTGAGGACGGGCTGTACGCGCTGACGGCTTCCATTGCAGTGAATGGAAGCCGTCCGTTCACGCTATCTCCCGCTGCAACCAGCGGAAGATAGCGTGAAAAAACGCTTCCCCGCCTACCGCCGCGCGTCATATGACGCGGTCGGCGCTTCATATGACGCGGCCGGCGCGTCACGTGACACGGCCGGCCGCGTCATGTGACGCGGTGGGCGTGTCACATGACGCGACGGCGGTGGGCGGGGAAGCGTCTTCACGCGATCTTCCGCTGGTAAGTATGGGGTCTCTGGGGGGCGCCGTGACGGGCTTCACTGCGGAATATTACGCGGCGGAGCCCGTCACGCTCGTGGGAAGGAGGCCTAAGGGCGCCCACCCACTGGCGATTTTTTTTTCTTTGCGTTTTGCGTTTTTTCTCAAGAGCAATTAGAATTGAATGTACTCCTGTCCACTGGCGTTTTTTTTTGCGTTGCGTTGCGATTTTTAACATAGGAACTGTCTGTTGCATATGTGTCCTTATTTTTCTCCTAATGCACCCATGAAAGTCAATGGAAATTAACGGAAAAGCCGCGAAAACGCCGCAAAAAACGCCGCGAAAAATGCACGAAAATCGCAAACGCCAGTGGGTGGGCGCCCTTAGGGTGACTACCCACTAGCGTTTTTTTTCACTGCGAAATTCGCAGCGTTTTTTGTTTCTGCAGGGGTCTATGGGACTTGTAATGTTAAAATCGCGCAAAATCGCGATTTACCGTGAAATCGCGATTTTGCGCGATCGCGATTTTAGCTTTACAAATCCCATAGACCCCTGCAGAAAAAAAAAACGCAACGAATTTCGCAGTAAAAAAAACGCTAGTGTTAGTTCTTTTTCACTGCGAATTTGCTGTGTTTTTTTCCAGGTGTCTATGGGGCTTCTTAATATTAAAAACGCATCGAGGCAAAATCGCAATTTACGGGGAAATCACGATTTTGCGCAATGCGATTTTAACATTAACAATCCCATAGACCCCTGGAGAAAAAAAACGCTGCAAATTTGGCAGTGAAAAAGAACTGTAGTGGGTAGTCACCCTAAGGCTGCCTTCTCACAGGGCGAAAACGACTTTGAGTGAACTTGCCAGACATTTGCAGGATGAATGGAAGGAAATACTAGCTGAAGTGTATCAGACATCAGTAAAAGGTATGTCATGAGAGTATCTGATGTCAATAGGGCCAAATGAGGCCACACTAACCATATTAACATATGGAAATGAATACTACTTTTGATTCTTCCTGAGGTGTGCACTTACTTTTGATAGGATTAGTGAACTTTGGTGCTGATAGATTTGTAGAACACATCTGGAGGGTGTATAATATGGTATAAAACGGGTAAAACTACACAACTGTACAATCATAGCGTAGTAGAGAACCCTATCCTATATGTATAGAATACTATTGCGGATATCAATAATAAGCTGAAATGGTACACACAGATTATACATTAAGTAGTGAGCTGACAGGGCGGCAGTAGAAGGGTGTTTGGATAGAATTCGCACAAGTAAGGCCTCCTGCATACAGGCGGAAATTCCGCGGCGGGATTTCCCGCAGAATTTCCACCCGTGCCCGCTGCCATAGGATTGCATTAGATAATGCAATCCTATGCAGACAGCCACGATTTGACCGTGTGAAAACTTGTGTGGTAAACAAATCGCAGCAGGTCTTATCTCTGTGCGAGCCTCGCAGGGGCCCGCACAGAAACGTCACTGGTGACGCGCCGACTCTGCTCTGCGCATGCGTGGCTGTGCGCCAGTCGGCACATCGCAGTGCAGAGAGAGAAGACGCCGGATGGGTGAGTTTAAGGTCAATACTGGGGCATGGGTCACATCCCGCTGCGAGAATTCTCACAGCCGGATCCGACCCGGATGTGTGCAGGCGACCTAAGTGGCCCATTATTTTTTATGTGTTTATACACATTGTCAATTTTTCTCTTGAACCAAGAGTCCGAGAAAGAAAGATCGCAGCATGTGCTAATTTTTGGGTGATATCATCCATTATTTTCTATTTTCTCGGACTGATATTGCGCTCGCTCGTGTAAGTACGGCCTTATGCTTAGTTAGGAGATATTCACACGGACAAGCGTGACAGCAGTCTGAGAAACACGGACTGAGATCGCAATCCTAAAGTGGGATTTTACCCTCAATTGTGATGAGCTTTGTGAGAAAAATGCATCGCTGCACGTTACAACTTGTTCTTGGAATCCCTTCCGGTACCCATTTTTTCTCCCATAGTTCAAAAACATTGGTGACATGCCATCAATACTAGCATCTGCGTTCAGCAATGGGAACCATGATGCCAGGAGTATGGGCAAGCAACCACTGCGGCCATGGATTACCGCTTGTAAACAGAGGGGGATTGTGGGATAGCGAGGGCTGGACCATTGGGTGCGAGAACAGGTGATTATTTTCATGCTTTTCCAGAATTAGGATCCGCTTTTTACCCGCAGTAAGGCTACATGCACACGGACGGTTCATCTGTCTGATTTTCATTTGAATGGGTATATAGACACAAGCTTCTTTTCCTTAGACGAATGGTGCGAGTAAAAAAAATTGCAGCCTGTCCTATTTTTGTCCGAGTCTTGGAAGAAAATACCGGTAGTACATGTCAGTGAGCGATGAGCATGGGATGTGCTTCCTGAGTTGCGCATAAAATAACTGCAGTATGCTCTATTTTCCTGCATATCTGCACAACCAAAATCCCCATAGAAGTCAATGGGGATGCAGAAATGTGCATGCAATACGCTAGGAGATGCGTGAAAGATCTCATTAGACTATTTAGCCATTTCGATTGGTGTGTATTTTTTGCCACACGGAAATGAACAAGCCTTGTGGGCACAAGAAGTATAGTACTATACGCCACTGCATGCGTACAAAGGCATAGCTCATTCAGCAAAAACACAGCGCTCAGGCACGCGCAAATGTTTGTATGCTCATGTGAAGGGAGCCTATTTGCACATGGAAGTTTTTCCCATCCAATTTTCGGATTGAGAAATCCGTCTGAAAATTGGACAGAAATGGCACCCATTCATCTGACTGGGTGAACGCACATGGGCGGTTTTTTACTCGAACTATAAGTCTGAATGAAAAAAATAATAGCATGTCCTATTTTTGTCCGATTTTTGGATGAGAATGGCACAGGCGAATGTGCTGTGTTCAGGACATGGGACAGCACAGGGACAGGATGTCCAAGTGCTGTCTGATGGAAGTTGTACCTGAGAATAATGGGCGCAACATTTTTATCACCCGTGTGCATGTACCCTACGGGCAAAAACACACGGGCTTATGCACAACTACGCTCACTACTACGGAGTGTAGTTGCGCATGAACGGGGTTTAATTTTTTCTTTTTCGGCTGTTCAAACTCTGTGCCATAGCACAGGAGTTTGAAAAAAAACTGCAGGAAGATAGGTCCTGCCCAAATTTTCCTGCACATAGTTAACCCTTTGCAATCTAATTTTGGATTCAGGGTTTCCTAGGGTGCTTTCTCTTTCTGCTATCATACAAATCATACAATGGCGCCATCTGCTGGCTAGAGCCAGTACTGTGCTATGTGACATGCCGGAGAGGCCCCCAACAACAGAGCGGCCTGTAATATATACAGTAAGAATACTCTGCTGGACGTCTTCTGACATCGGAGCTGTACAGGCTTCAAACAGAATGTCTTTAGACGTCAGACAGTGGATTGGAAAGGGTTAATACTACCTGCGGGAAGGATAGGGCAAGTCCTATCTTTTTTTCGCCCGTACTATTAATGGGCGAGAGTCCTGCTAGTGAAAATGAAACCATTGAAATCAATGGTTTCGTCATGCCCCAGTGTACGCCATTATTATCACGACCGCATGACAGGATTAAAACACACCCATCTGTATAAGCCCTTTAGACCACAGTCAGACAAGCGTGTTTTTTTATGCGCCAAGCACGATTAGAGCCTTTGGTTTCCTATGAAGTGTTCACATGTCCGTTTTGTAGAGGCACAAAACACTCGCACCTGCAAAAGATTGGACATGCGCTGGCCAATGCACCCATTCAGCCGCATTTTGCACATCCGTGAAGTGCATTTTTTTGCGCACGTAGGCGAGCAAAAAAAACCGCGCTCATCTAAGGATGTATTTGTGATATTCCCATGTAAGTTTTCGACTGATTATGATATGGACAAAACTTTTTATTCGAATGAGCAATTTTTCATCTGGATTGGGAGTCTGAGTTTGAAAAAATCCCTACATGCCCTTTTGTACAAGTCTCGGATGGACTAGAGTGGCGCTGGGGCTAAAAGCAAAAGGACTATGAGTTTTGCACGGACGGCATTGCACAACGGATACTTCTTTTATTCCTTCACTTGTCCAATTTGTTCTCCATTGACCGCATTATAAAAAGAAAGCAGATTGCTCTTGGATACCTCCAGAATCTCCAAAATCCCTGCAGGATCTTCTGCCGAAACTCAAATGTCTCCATGCAGCTGAGGGCAGTAAATAATGTACATGAATATATTTTCACTGTAACACATGGCTGGCCTGCAGCTGGCGGGAGTTAGTGTTTTGCTATAGCTGCAGACCCCCAGTTGGAGACCACTATTATAAATAATCTAATGATGCTCATCATCATGGTAACCGCCGTACTTTCACTAGACATTAATAGTGCGCCCTAAATCTCTGTGCACCCCAACTGATAGATTTACTAACCCATTATATCTTTGTGTATTTCTTACAATAAAAAGTTGATGTTTAAAAAAGGTACTTTGTATGAATTTGAGTAGGAATTTATGAAGGTTTCCACTCATTACACTTTCATCTAACAAAGTGTATTTATTATACAGTACATGCTATATATAGTATAATGTAATTATATCTACACAATGTAGATATGTCTGTCTATCTGATATTAAATAAATAATGATAGATAAATAGATATGAAATAGATAGAGAATAGATAGAAGATAGATATATATGAAATAGATAAAGATAGATAGATAGATAGAAGATAGATAGATAGATATGAGATATGTATCTATCATATCTTTCATATCTATCTATCTTATATCTATCTATCTACCTACCTATCTATCTCATATCTATCTATCCATCTATCCCCTATCTATCTATCTATCTATCTATCTATCTATCTATCTATCTATCTATCTATCTATCTATCTATCTATCTATCCATCCATCCATCTATCTATCTTTCTATCTATCTATCACTATCTCCTATCTATCTATCTCTCTATCTATCTGTATCATATCTATCTATTTCTCTATCTATCTGTATCATATCTATCTATCTCATATCTATCTATCTATCTATCTATCATATCTTTCATATCTATCTACCTTTCTCTATCTATCTCATATCTATCTATCTCTCTATCTCTCTATCTATCTATCTATCTATCTCATATCTATCTACCTATCTAATATCTATCTATCTATCTCACATCTCTCTATCTATCTCATATCTATCTATCTGTCTCATATTTATCTATCTCACATCTATATACATATCTATCTATCTATCTATCTATCTATCTATCTATCTATCTATCTATCTATCTATCTATCGCCATCTCCTATCTATCTATCTATCTATCTATCTATCTATCTATCTCATATCTATCTATCTATCTCTCAATCTATCTGTATCATATCTATCTATCTATCTATCTATCATCTATCTATTATCTATCTATCTATCTAGTATCTATCTATCTATCTATCTTATATTTATCTATCTATATAATATCTATCTATCTATCTCATATCTATCTATCTATCATATCTTTCATATCTATCTATCTACCTTTCTCTGTCTATCTCATATCTATCTATCTATCTATCTGTCTCATATCTATCTATCTATCTCATATCTATCTATCTATCTCATATCTATCTATCTGTCTCATATCTATCTATCTATCTGTCTCATATCTATCTATCTCACATCTATCTATCTATCTCATATCTCTCATAATGTAATGTTGTTGCAATAATAACAATAATAAGATTGTATTTCTTGATCATATTTAATTTACTCTACTTCTAATTTTATGTTCAATTGTAAAAGGAAACTGAAGTAAAGCAGCCTGTACGTTCTCATGTCATTACTACTAGTTCCCCTCTGCCATCTAGTGCTGGATGTGTAGTACTACATAATACAATATAAATTTTTTGCATCGCAGCTTTGGTGTTCAACAAAAATAGTGCTGTACCCTAAATCGGTGTTGTTGAAGGCTTTTGTGTGAAAATAGTCCATCTAATGTTTTTGCATCTATTAAACATTTAGTAAACCTCCATGATTAAGGGCCTTTTGTGCCCTTAAGGTTTGCTATCTTCAAAGGCACAGGGCCAGTTTCAGATGAGCGTATTGCACACGTCCAGAATATGGATCTGGGTTAAAGATGACATTACAGCTGTATGTTATCAGTATTGCATCTGCATTTACCTGCGTATTTGCTGTCATTGCTTTTATTTTATACCGGACAAATAGGGATCCAATAGAACATAACACCAATATGAAGGCAAAAAGTGATGCAAATAGGCCATGTTGTGTTGTAAAAAAAAAAAAGCGGCCATGTGAATAGCTACATGGGTTTACATTAGCTCCATATTATGTGCTGCAACACATGTACTAAGTATAAGAGCATAAAGTACAGGCAGCTGCTGTGGGTTGAATGCCAGGGGTCCCCAGTTCAGGTTGGATGCCCTACTTCCTATGGACAACGTGGACCTGTATAAGGTTAAACTAACAGGGACGTATCTGTGCGCATATTTGTGTGCACAAAATTTACAAGCGCAATATGCTGAGAATAGAAATCATTGAGCTCCATGGGTTTGTTCACATGTGTGTTCCTGCGCATTTCGGTCACGCAACAAAAAAAACCAACAATATAGCATACTTTATTTTTCTGTGCATTTACACACCCAATATCTACCACCCTTCATACCATTTGTATCAGTTAAGCTGTGTCTATCCAGTTGCACAAATTACAACTCCTGGTTGTTCAGTATGATATGCCATATACTTCAAGTGCCTACCTATTGTTATTTATGGGAAATAATGCAATGGAAATACAGTTAATGCAAGGTACAGAAAGGAGCTTTCCAGCTTTAAAGTATTGATGACTTGGTAAGCGTCCATCTGCTGCTCAGCTGTTCACCAGGCCAGTGTTTCAGTGCATGAAGTTGATGTGTTCTGGAAGTACACAGCTCTGTACACTGTATAGTGGCCGAGAATGGTATTGCAGGCACAGTTCTCACTAACCTAAATGGACTTGTTTTGGAGACATTGGTTTTTTCACACATGCAGAGTTTTTTTGTATGTTTTATTTTTTTTATACAGAAGTCTATGGGGAAAAAAACTGAAAAACACCAGAACCAGAGCATGCTGTGAATTAAAAAAATCCAAGAAACTTACTAAAAGTGACAATAATGGCCCTAATGTTTGTAAGGGAATTCTGATTAACACCTGGATGCAGTTTTTTTGCGGCAAAACAGTTGCAAAAACATGGCATACTTTCCACTAACATCTGATACACTTCAGCTGGTATTTCCCTCCATTCAACCTGCAAACATCTGTCAAAGTTCTCTCAGAGAAGATAGATGCTGTTCATATTTCCTGACCTGACATTTCAGTTCAGGTCTATTCCATAGGGTTCAGGATGAGATTCTATGCAGGCCAGTTATGGAACATCCATATTCCCAAATCAGTGTAAAACGGCGTTGGATTTGTGACAAGGTGTGTTGTCTTATAGGAAGTATGGCTGACCATTCCAAGAGTATTGCTACATTGTTGGCAGCACATTATTGTCTAGAATGTCAAGGTACACCTCCGTGTTCACGGATTAATAAATGGACCAAGACCATGCCACGTAAAACATCCCCAGACCCCAATGGAACCTCTGCTGCACTTAACTACTAACACAACACACTCAGGCAAAAGGTGTTCCTCGAGCATCCTCCACACCCACGTATGTCCATCAGATATTAAGGTGGAGTAGTGTGATTCGTCACTCCATAGAATATTCTTCCATTGTCCAATGACAATGCTCTTTGCACCAGTGTAGACAAGTCAATTTATTGCGCTTCATGATGGACACCTTGTATGCAGTGGCATCTAATACACAATTAAAGGATCTGGGGTTGTTTAGCTTGCAATAAAGAAGGCTGAGATTGGAGCATCAAGCACTGGCTGTGATTGGCTGAACGGGCTGTCATTCAGCCAACTCAGCCAATCAGAGCAATCTCTTGCTGGAGGCGGGAGATTTCAATCCCCACCACCAACAAGATGCTCTGCCAGTTTCACAAGTGCCCAGCAGCCTGCCCGGAGGTCCCAGAGAACAGCCCCCGGGACACCAACAGCACCTCCAAGGTGAGTATATTGTTTTTTTTCTTTCAGGTAGTATAGCTAGGGTGTTTAGCGCTGCCAAAAACGTGGTACCAAGTTGTGCCGCGTTTTCAATGGCGCTGAAACCGCTGCCCATTCATTTCAATGGGCGATGCAGGGCCGAAAACGCTTGTATGAACAGCCCCATTGAAATGAATGGGAGCGTTGTACAGCATTTAGCGCAGCGCTGAAAAGCAGCACTAAACGCTGTACAAAAATGTGATTTGGTGTGTTTTTTTGGAATGTCTAGAGCGAATTAATTGGATTTACATTGATTCCTATGGAAATAATTGCCTCTAGTTTCATTGGTTTCAAGATTGCTTTCAGACGGATTACCAACTAAACTAGAGGTTTGACTGTATTGCTCATGTGCAATCCTACAGTCATTAGGGTACGTTTATCTACAAGCCTTAAATAAGCTCTGACAAGCAATATCGGCTAGAGCTGGCCTGCAGCCAGGAGACGGTTTTCATCCAGGTGTTGAGTGGTTGGAGGTGGAAATTATGATCAAAAGGAGCTGACAATAGTCTATGCAATAGTTTATGTAGATCTGGCAAGGAGCTACTACAATAAGCTAGGCTGTCTATGGGAGTGTCGAGACTACTGCCATACGCCCGTGATGGATTGATACAATTAACACTTGCTTAAGAACAGAACAGCCAGCTACGATGACTCAGAACCCAATCTATCCTCACTTATAGCAGAGATTGGCACGCTCACAAAAATGCAACACTTGTGCTTTTACAGTTGTTTGATATAAAACACTGAAGCTCAGCATAGACGGAGGGAAGTTCTACTGACTCTTTGGGAGGACATTGTCATAAAAGCGTAGATGCCAGATAACGGAAAGGGAGAACATGGCCATTCATCATGTAAAGGTCAATCTAGTGCCATGTCTTATATGTCTTCATATCTACAATAATCCTGCATTCCCATGTCATGTTAGGCCGGGTCCATATCAGCACTTTATTTTCTGTTTTTCTATTCTGTCCGAAGAGCAGAAAGACAGACGGGAAATAGATTTTGTGAAATCCCAATTGATTTCAATGGGACTTATTTTGTTTCCGTTTGCTTCAGTTTGCTTCTGTTCCTCCTGGTCTTGTTTTTTTTTTTTGCTTTTTTTGACCCGAAGGACATTTTTTTCATCCAAAAAAAAGCAAACGGAACAGAATGACCCTTTCCATTTTTTTTGTTACATTGTACTCAATGCAGAAGGGAAACAAACGGAGAATATTCATTTATATTCCATTTAATGGATCCGTTTAATACAACTATGCAGCTGCAGTTGTAAGGCTCTGTCAAATTTCTGTTCTTTTGTTCCATTATGCAACAGCTTTGTCACTGTTTGGACCCTAAAACGTAACTTTTAATAGTATATTTTTTTTAAATTTTTTTAGTAAAAACAAAACTTAGACACACATATAGTATTCAAATTCGTGTATAGGAATAGAAAGATATATACTATCACGTTGATTAGCAAAGGTACAGGAATGATTATATCACTGCTTCCAATAATTGAGTTCTATTTCACGACTCAGAACTCAATTATTCGAAACCGTGATATATAATCATTCCTGTACCTTTGCGACCATTAAAAATCTTCTGTAATTAATATCTCACAGATAATAGACATTTTTGTGTTTGGCTGCAAAAATTGTATCATAGACTGCCTTATGGCTCCGGGGGTGATATAATTCAAACTATACCCAGGATACCCTAAAGTGATACCATCAAACACTAATCAACGTGATAGTATATATTTCTTTATTCCTATACCCGAATTTGAGTTCTATATGTGTGTCTGTAAGTTTTGTTTTTACTAAAAAAGTTTTAAAAAAATACTATTAAAAGTTACGTTTTAGGGTCCAAACAGTGACAAGGTTTCTCTAAATACAATTTGGACTACCTTGCTACAGGGAAAAACATTATGCAACAGCAGAACAAAAGACAGACGCCAGATCTGTCACAATGACAGAACCCACTGACTATAATGGGTTCCATCCGGTTCCATCCAGGGGCTCTATCATTTTATTGCATAAAATAGCACAGCATGCTACGCTATTATCTCCTGCATCAATAACAGAATCCCTGGATGGAACAAGCAGAGGGAAGTGTGAACAGAGCCTAAAACACAGATACATTTCAAACAAACAAAAAACGATGCATTAGAAATGATCATAACAAATGTCTACCTGATGCAAACACAAACTATCCTTTCTTTGACTGATTTTTTGCTCCATGTTGCATTAATTAGACATCAGTTTTTTGTTATGATAATAAAAAACTATAGTTCTCTTAAAGGGGTTTTCAGGACTTTTGGGACTCTTGCTACTGATGAGCTATCCTCAGGATAAGTTATCAACAGTTGATCAATGGGTTCCGCCTCTCAGGATCCTCGTTGCTCAGCTGATTCTACGGCCCACTATCAGTTATAGGATAGTGCTGGAAGTAGGTAGCGCTGTCCACGTGCGATCAGCTTTCAGTGCTATCTGACTGACTGCAAGCTGGGGTTCAGCTGATTGGCTTTGATCCTGAAGAGTGAACCCCGTCAATCAACTATTGATGACCTATCCTGAGGTCATCGGAAAACCCCTTTAAAGACTATATTAAAATATAAAATGCACTCCAAACTGAGGCGTTTTCTTTATGGGGAGCCTTCCTTTACCCGCAGTGCAGTTTTTGGGTCAGTGAGGGTAAAAAAGCATGCTTTAGCTAATGTGTTTTTTTTATAGAACTGGAAAAACGCATTAAAAAATATTTTAAAAAGTGTATACAAGAAAACCACCCCAAAAAACTTGTAAAACAAAAGGCATGAAAAAGTGTCAAAATTGTATATATAAAAAACACCCCAAAATGCTTGTAGAAACACGCGAAAATCATAAAAAGCTACAAAGCAAAAATTTTGGAAAGCCTGAAAAAGAAGTTGAATTTATAAAACCCAGCATACATCTGGCAAGCTGTGAAATGCATTTTATATCCAGCAAACTGAAAATACAGTTGTGTCTATTTTCAGAGTCGGCAGAATAGTTGGTGTGAACACCGGCACTTCTGGATTTAGACTGACGTTGTTCAGGACATGTTACATTACATGTCAGAGACAAACTTCACGGAAGAAACAGCATTGAAATGACATCTATAACAATGGAGAGATATTTAGTGGCATCGGCATCAGAGATTGTCTGTGCTAATTAGAAACACTTTCCATGCTGAGGATTAGAGATGAGCAAGTATACTCGCTAAGGCACATTACTCGAGCGAGTAGTGCCTTAGCCGAGTATCTCCCTGCTCGTCTCTAAAGATTCGGGGGCTGGCGGGGGAGAGCGGGGAGGAACGGAGGGGTGATCTCTCTCTCCCTCTCTCCTCCCCCTCCACCCTGCTCCCCGACGCAACTCACCTGTCACCCCCGCCAGCCCCCGAATCTTTAGAGACGAGTGGGGAGATACTCGGCTAAGGCACTACTCGCTCGAGTTATGTGCGTTAGCGAGTATACTCGCTCATCTCTACTGAGGATGTTTAAACAAGGGAATTCGTAAATAATAAAACGAACACATTCCAAGGCTGCAAGAACATTGGTCAGTTTTGTAGTATTACAATGGTGAAAAGAGTGCAAAACACAGCAATTAGCATGTAGTATGTGCATAAAGTTCTCTGTATTAACAGTTCTAGAACATTCTTCCTTGTACCATTCATATTTAAGAAATTACCCCAAACTACAGCAAACCGTATCGTATACCATCCAATAGTGTGTTGGACTTGTTTTGGCCTTCAGAACTGCAGCAATTTGTCAGACTGAACTAGGTGTTTGAATCCGTTCTGCAGCACACGAAGGAAGCTCATGAAGAATCCATTCATGTGGACAGGAAGCATCTTGTAGTTACGGCAGATTAGATGGAGGTACTATGAAAAACGTTTGGTACCGTGTTAGCCAGTAGAGCAAAATGTGATTGTTCTCAGCAAGAGAAACCAAGTAATCTTGTAGATATGATAATTTTAATGGCTAACAAAAAGATATGATGTTATAGTGAGCTTTCGAACCTTTCAGGGTCCTTCCTCAGGCAAAATGAAATGGATCCGAAGAGGCATGCATAAATATATATATATACTTACATACTTATGACAAGGCACAGCCATAGGTGTGATTAATTTGCACTTAAAAGGATATCACAACAGGATGAGTAGAGAAATGAAAACATACTTAAAAAGTCCTCTAATAAAGATGTGAAGGTTTTATGATCTCTGAATTAATGTTAGGGGGTCTCCAGGCCAGAGTGTTATCTGTGCTATAGATTTCTCATGCTTTCCATTCACACATGAATCCTATTGAGGAATTTAACCCTCTGTTGTAAGTGTCAAAAGTGGTTATAAGTTTGTGCTCCCAAATTCTTCTATGGCTTTGTGATCTAAAGTTGCTTTTAAGTCTAAGAACTTTCATGTGTTCTATGTTGTGTCCGTGACTAGAAAAGTGCTCGGCCACAGATAATTCTGTCTTTCTCTCTTTAATTGTGTGGCGATGAGACCTTATTCTTATTATTGTTCCTCTCTGTCTGTTGGGTTAGAGCAGATCCAGTTGTATCTGATGGCCTGGCTGTAGACGATGGACTTTTTAATGTGTTTGGGATGGAAACCGTCCCATCTGAGGTATGTGGGCCAATCAATGGGTTTTCGGTATATGGATGTCTGAATTGAGTTGTTTGAAAATTTTATGGTGGTGTCCAAAAAGTTGATTTCAGTATATGAGTAGCTTAATGGAGGTACTGACATGTTGTTGAAAGTGGAAAGGATGGGTTCATCGATTCATGCTGCTTGTGCCAAATTCTGATCCTCTCATCAGCATGATGCATTAGAAATCTGGATTCATTTGACCAGACATAGTAACATAGTATGTAGTCTGCACCTTTCCTCCAAAACATCACTGACTGTCTGTCCGCTGTCTCTAACATTATGTCCTCTCTCTACCTAAAACTAAACCTCTCTAAAACTGCCTTACTGGTATTTCCACCCTCCACTAACCGACCTCATCCTGACATCTCCATCTCCGTGTGTGGTGCCACCATAACTCCTAGACAAAACGCCCGCTGTCATATTTGACTTGGATCTCTCTTTTACCCTCTACATCCAATCTCTGGCCTGAACATGTCAGCTGCACCTCAAGAACATCGCAAGAATCCGCTCTTTTCTCACTGTGGACACGCTAAAACGCTTACTGTTGCCCTCATCCACTCCCGGCTCGATTATTGCAACTCATTGCTGATCGGCCTCCCCTGCACCAGACTACCCTCTCCAATCCATCCTGAATGCGGCAGCCAGGCTCATCTTCCTGTCCAGCCGCTACTCGGACGCCTCTGCCCTGTGCCAGTCACTGCATTGGCTGCCCGTTAAATAAAGAATTCAATTTAAACTCGCTACTTTCATCCACAAAGCCCTCCACAGTGCAGCGCCCCCCTATATCGCCTCCCTCATCTCAATTCATCAACCAGCCCGGGCTCTCCGCTCTGCTAATGAAACCAGACTGAGTGCCCCTTTAATTCGAACTTCTCATTCCCGTCTCCAAGACTTCTCCAGAGCAGCACCGGTCCTCTGGAACGCACTACCCAAAACTATCCGAGCAATCCAGGACTTGCAGAACTTCAGGCGTGCTCTAAAAATGCACCTCTTCAGGGAGGCATACCGCATTCCCTAAACAAACCCCTCTATACTGCAGCTGATAACATGCTCCCTGACCTACTGACTGCAATTCCTGCTAGCCATCATAAACCACTCCTGCAGTCACACCGTTTCTGCCGTCACACGGCTAAATGTCTGACCATTGTCTATGTGTATAGCATCCCTCACTCTCCACCTCACAATACCATGCACATCTCCAGCCCTTTACCTTCTGTATTACCTCAGTACTTGTAGTATGTAAGCTTGTTGGAGCAGGACCCTCACCCCTATTGTTTCAATCAATTGATTACTATGTAACCGTGGTTCTGTAATGTTTGTATTTTTTGTCTTTCTGTATTCCCCCTGTCTATGTAAGCGCTGCGGAATATGTTGGCGCTATACAAATAAAATGTATTATTATTATTAGTATGTAAGGCTGTCCTCCCAGTTCTGCCTATTACCCTCCCACATGTTGATCCAGAGGAAGGCAAAAAAAATGCCAATGAGGTAGAACTCAATTTTCCCCATTTAAGGGAAAAATCCTTCCTGACTTCAAACTAGCAATCAGAAAAATTAATAGATCAACAGCCCTTCTAAAATTATGAGTATTAATGATTATAACATATACTATTGTGATGCTCAAAAAAGGCGTCCAGGCCCCCCTAGAACTCTTTGATATTTTTCCACTGCCCAATGATTCGATTTCAGTGCTGTTTTGCCAACTGAAGTCTTGGCCTTCAGTGTCTGGCCTCATGTCCACTTGTACACACAGATTTCACTGCTGAATCCCACAGTAAAATCCATGCATGCCTGCGGCCATGGAGAGGGGAAATACATTATACTTACCTCTCTGGACACTGCGGGGCTCTCCTTAGTGCAGGCCGGATCTTCTTTCTTTTGGCCAGCGGATGTGCTCAGCATGCCGGCAGCGTGCCGTGCGCATGCACCATGCGCACCATTTTATTTTTAAATCTCCTGCTCTCCACGTATCCACGGCACAGCACAAAAACAGCTGTGCTGCGGATATGGATGGCTTCCATATGCTTCAATGGAAGCCGCGAGAGCTGTCCGTGCGGCAGATTCGCAGCAAAATGGACCATGCTGCAATTCTCCTGGTGTGTGCAAACCGCACACTGGGAGGAAATCCCACCCGCAGGATTTTAGCTGCCCTAAGGATGCTAATGCATCCCTATGGGCAGCAAAACGCACAGATCTCCAGTGCAGGGGCCACGCGCGAATTTTATAAATAAAATCCACACGTGTACATTGGGGCCTCTCTTGGCGGTGGCACTGGTTGTCTGCTATTATAGCTCATCCATGCTAAGGAATGACAAGTTGTGTCTTTGGACATGTTGGTTTGGACACCATCATTGTATTTGGTTGCAATTTTAACTGCCTGTTTTTAGAATGATTCTTGACTACAGATGAGCGAGTATACTCGCTAAGGCACATTACTCGAGCGATTAGTGCCTTAGCCGAGTATCTCCCCACTCGTCTCTAAAGATGCGGGGGGCAGGGAGCGGCGGGGGAGAGCGGGGAGGAATGGAGGAGAGATCTCTCTTTCCCTCTCTCCCCCCGCAACTCACCTGTCACCGGCGTCGGCCCCCGAATCTTTAGAGACGAGCGGGGAGATACTCGGCTAAGGCAGTAATCGCTCGAGTAATGTGCCTTAGCGAGTATACTCGCTCATCTCTATTCTTGGCATCTTCTTTTGATCCCTTTCATCATTGAGTTGTTTACTTCAATAGGATTCCCTTTTGCTGGATGCTTTCCATTGATCACACCATTCTTGGCATACTCTTCACACTGCTGCATGAGGAAACTCTACAAGGTTGGCAGTGTATGAAACCCTGGCCCTGGCTAGTCTAGCACCGATGAGCCGACCTCGTTGGGAGTCACTCAGATTGCAAAATTGTCCCATGCTTTTGTGGATCCACAGAAAACTTGTTCACGTGATTTTATGTGCACTTCAGGGTCACAGGTCTAATCGTGAAAGGGTCAGCGTCTCTAATAAGTTGGCCACTCAGATATGTGTTGCTTATACGGAAGAGTCCTTCATTGGAGACTGCTATCAAATAGACGGAGCAGAGAGCAGTCAGAAAGAGCATATCTCTCCCTGGAGGACCTGAGAAAGCTGAGCATTACAGAGACATAGCAGTGATTCCAATGGGCATCATGCAATGCATCCCTCATATTGGTGCTACAGGCTGATCACTGGGGGTTCCAGCACTGCTGATAATGTCGGACTGTGTAGGCACACACACTATTGTAACAACCACTTGTCTATTCATACATTTCCGGAAAATAACAGAGAAATGTAACAATGCTGAGTGCTAAGAAACCGTGTTCGACAATGGCTATTTTATGAAGAATACCATTTTTTAGACAGACATGTAAGACCCCCTCACACAAGGATGTGCACAATTTGCATGCGCAAAGAATAGAACCCACTGATTTCAATGGATTTTACTCTCATTACTCCTTTTTATGAGCGCATGAAAAAGAATACAGCAAAGGTCCCAATAGCAGTCTATGGGAGGTGTGCTAATGCACACTCAACATGTGCTCAATTGTGCAATACACAAAAACACACCTTCAGCTCATTAACCCTTTCCAATCCAATTTGTATCCTGGTTTTCCTAGGGGGCTTACTCTTTTTCTGCCATTATACAACGGTGCTATCTGCTGGCTAGAGCCAGTACTGCATGAGGTGACACATTGGATAGGCTCCAACAACAGAGAGGCTGGCATTATACAGCAACAGAACCCCGACGGACGTCTTCCAACATCGAAGCTGTACAGCCTTAAATCATAATGTCTTCAGACGTCAGACAGTGGATTGGAAAGGGTTAAGCTAAATAGCCTTTAAAATCACTGGGGTGTGTCTAGTGCCCATGTGAACTGGTCCTGCGAGCGCAAAAAAAGTATAGTAATATGTGCAAAAATACACGCAAAGGCGCAATGTTCACAGCATAAATGCGTTGCTCTTACGTGATCATTTTTGCGCACACGCTCATGTGAAGTCCTCAGGTTCGGTTTACACCAAACGATATATCATTTGTACGCATGAATGTGCGCATAAGTGAACGAGGTCAGAATTCTCTGCTGCAGCCTGTTTATACAGGCAGATGTATCATTGGCTTGTTCAAATGAGAATCGTTCAGTCGTTCACATTCGCTCTATAAGGGCTTACTCACACGAACGCAGAGAATGGAATCCATTGCTTCCAATGGGTTCGTACTTGTGCTTTTGCATGTCCATTTGGCGCAAACAAAAATAAGGGACATGCTCTATTTTGATGCGCATTTGCGCACCAAAGGCACAGATCCCTGCGCAATTACATAATGAACTGTACGATTTTGTGGGGAAATCAAAATATCCGTGGACTATGTAGGCTACATAGCCTTTTAAATCACGGCGTGGGTTTGTCCTGCGCCAATGTGAACAGTCTCTGGCAGCGCAGAAAGTACAGTGCAGACAATAGCGCAACATTCAAATTGCAAAAGTCACACCACTGCGAGTGTTTCTGCGATTATGCTTTTCTGAAAGACTGAAAGAGCACTATTTAAACCGATTGATTAGCGAACGAGCAAACAATGATTTTTATGGCTGTGTAAAATGAACAATGAACGAAAAGCAAATAATTTATCGTTCGGTATTTGGTTGTTGGCTCACGTTCACACTGAATGATTACCGTTCACTTTCACTCATTTGAACATTTTTGTTTAAGGATAATATTACCGTTTAATAGGGACAATCCTCTTTAATAACGCTTATCTCAACAAAAAGTAGCTTCAGCTGCCACCGGTGGCTAGCAAATTGTAGCAAGGGTGGTAAGCACAAAACACTGGCCCATGAGTAGCAGTCCACCCTTAGGCTGGATTCACACGAGCGTATATCGGCTCGGTTTTCATGCCGAGCCGATATACGTCGTCCTCATCTGCAGGGGGATGGGGGGGGGGGGAGGTTGGAAGAGCCAGGAGCAGGAACTGAGCTCCCGCCCCCTCTCTGCCTCCTCTCCACCCCCTCTCCGCCCCTCTGCACTATTTGCAATGAAAGGAGGTGGGACAGGGCGGGGCTAAATTCCGTGAATTAACCCCACCCTTGTCCCGCCTCTCCCCATTGCAGATAGTGCAGAGGGGCGGAGAGGAGGCAGAGAGGGGGCGGGAGCTCAGAGCACTGCTCCTGGCTCTTCCATCCTCCCCCCCCCCTGCAGAGAGAGACGCCGTACATCGGCTCGGCGTGAAAACCGAGCCGATATACGGTCGTCTGAATCCAGCCTTAGGGTATGTTCTCAGGTGGCAGATTTGCTATGGATTTTCAGCAGCAGAAAAAATCCACATTGAGGCCTCTTTCATATGAACGCAAAACGCACGTCGTATTTACACGCGCAAAAAAATTGCAGCTCACTGCACAAAAAATTGCGTGAAAGGGCGATTTCCAGCTATTAAGTTTCGGTTGTCCCGCGGCAGCAAGTGGGTCTATACACTTCTGTATGGCCATATTAATGCACTTTGTAATGTACATTGTGCATTAATTATGAGCCATACAGAAGTTATAAAAAGTTTTTCACTTACCTGCTCCGTTGCTGGCGTCCCCGTCTCCATGGTTGCCGTCTAATTTCCGCCGTCTAATGGCCAAATTAGACGCGCTTGCGCAGTCCGGGTCTTCTGCTGTTCTCTATGGGGCTCCGTGTAGCTCCGCCCCGTCACGTGCCGATTCCAGCCAATCAGGAGGCTGGAATCGGCAATGGACCGCACAGAAGAGCTGCGGTCCACGGAGGGAGCAGACCCCGGCGGCCATCTTCAACCGGTAAGTATAGAAGTCACCGGAGCGCGGGGATTCAGGTAAGCGCTGTGCTGTTTTTTTTTTAAGTCCCTGCATCGGGGTTGTCTCGCGCCGAACGGGGGGGGGGGGGGTTTGAAAAAAAAAAACCCCGTTTCGGCGCGGGACAACCCCTTTAATTAGCAATGAAATTGTCCATTCACAAAATCAGGAGGTGTGTGTTACATATTATCCTAGTCCCATAGGAGTCTATGGAAACTCCTGCGCATCGTGCACCAAAGATAGTCAAGTCCTATCTTTTCACGCAGCAGGAAATTGTAGTTGCTGAATTTCAATTGCACATGTTCTATTATTTCAGGTGTGATTTTTTTTTTTTACGCACCTGAAAAAGTCCGGCTACTAGCAGTGTGAGGAGGTGTGTGTGCACCAGCCAATCCCCAGCTATGGCCATCACCTAGCCCTACCCTCTAACTCTGGACTCCCAACCCATGTCTGCACCCATTCTTCTGGTAGAGACAAGATACACCAGTACCGCGAACTACAATACCCAGAGAGGTTATCAAAATTAGGGTAATTTAGTTTAGAAAAAAAAAGGCTGAGGGGCATCTTAATAACTATGTATAAATATATCAGGGGACAATACAGAGATCTCCCCCATCATCTATTTATACCCAGGACTGTGACTGTAACAAGGAGGCATCTTGTACATGGAGAGCACACATGTGAATCTTAATGCCCGCAGACTGAATCTGGCCCATCACCTCATTTTAGGTGGCCCGCTGGCCATGAAGCAAACTACCAGGAATTACACTCACCCAGCCAACAGCTTCTGTCCGGTGATGGCAGTACAGAGTCTGTGACTGCTGACCTCTTAACCCTTGCAACATCTTGTCCACAGCGCAGAGAGGTTAGCTGTCACAGACTCAGCAGTGGCTGCCGGGACCAGACCGGAGTTGTAAGCTGAATGAGTGGGATGTCTGTAGGAATGCTGCCCAAGTAGTGGCCGAAAGTGTGATGGCTACTACTAGGACTAGTATGGAATTACGTATTACTACTGGGGCCAAAATAGGGGACACTATTACTAATGAAGTCACTATGGGGCACTTAACACTGGGGCCACCAATAGAGGGGACACTTGATGGTAAGTGTCCCCTGTATTGGGGCCACTAATACAGGCGACACTTGATAGGGCCACAATAAAGGACCCTATTACTACTAAGGCCACTAAATGGGGGACCCTATTACTACTGGGGCCCAATTGGGAACCCTATCACTAGTGAGGCCGCTATAGGGGTCACTATTACTATACTGTCTTACACTTACAATTTCTTGTATTAGTCATCATGTTATAGCTACTAATTACTTCAGTAGGATTGGTGATCCAGGGATTATTCTGATTGCCAGATTGGAGATGGGAAGGAATTTTTTCCCCCTAAAATGAGGAAAAATGGCTTTCACTTAATTGGGATTTTTATCCTTCTTCTGGGTCAACATTGGGGGGTAATAGGCTACAATGGATGGACACAAGTCTTTTTTCAGCCTAAAATACTATGTTACTATGTTTCCTCCAGCATATGTGACCTTGACAACATTTTTTAATTCGGAATAATTTAAAGGAGTTGTCCGAGATACATCTGTTTTACAAAAACGGATCGCCAGTAGAGATGAGCGAATCTACTCGGTTTGGGTGTTTTTGAACTCGAGCACCGCTTTTTCCGAATAACTCACTACTCGGACGAAAAGATTAGGGGGGCGCCGGGGGTGTGCGGGGGGTTGCAGAGGGGAGTAGGGGGGGGGGAAGAGAGGGAGAGATCCCCCCTGTTCCCCCCTGCTACCGCCTGCTCCACCACGCTGCCCCCGCCCCCCGACTCTTTTCGTCCGAGTAGTGAGTTACTCGGAAAAAGCAGTGCTCGAGTTCAAAAACACCCGAACCGAGTAGGTTCGCTCATCTCTAGTCGCTAATGTGCAAAATATAATAAAGGGCTGATAGAGCTCATACTCACCTTTTCACACTCCTAACTTTTCCCCTGCCAGCTGCTTCAGGTCTCCACGCTGCCTGTGATGTCCCAAAAACGTGCCGTTGCAACCAATGACAGATCAGCGGTGATTGCTGACCTCTGTCATTGACTGCGGCAGCCTGATTATGGAATTAGAATTAGACCTGTGATCCTAGGATGCTGCATAAAATCATGTGAACAAGTGTTCTGTGGATCAGTTTCAGCGTGAATCCGCATTACAATGGGAAAATTGAGCAATCTGAGGGACTTTAAGGGCTTTTTCGGAAGGGTGCATGCACAAATACACACGCCGCTACTAAACATCATTGCACATGAACCTGTCAAAAATGTTTTTTTAACCATTTAAATTTTTCACTATTGCACGTGGTAAAAAAAAGCAGAAATATAGGTCCTGCACTTTTTTCGCATGTATAAAAACTATGTGTGAGAAAGCTAGGGCAAGCCCTGTCTTTTCTTGTGTGTAGCAACATTGTGCGATAATCACACTAGTGAAAATGAAACCACTGAAATCAATGGTTTCATTTTGTCACCTAATTTACACTGATGAAGGGCAAAAACCCTGAAACAGCTGTCTGTACATGGAGTTTGGCTTTGCTTTTAATTCCCAGTCATTGTTACAAGGCTTGTATAAAGAGTCTGACTTTGGCTTGAAGGAATGCTGCCTTCCAATAGGTGGCACTGGGGAGGTTTTATTCCATCTCCCTTATTTGCATATTATCCAGAGGAGTGTGCATGGCCATTTGAGTCTCCTCACTCACCGTCTAGGTGCTCTCCCTAAGGAGAAAAGATAGCGTTTCTGGTTTCGTCACATTTTATGACCGAGATTATGGTGTTTCATGCCCACAAAACAATCCAAAATCACTGTTGTGTGTTTAAGCCATAATTGAGGCCTGGTCCTCAGTACTAGACTACCCAGGGCCAGGATTTAACATATCGCCAACCTTGTGGGATTTTATCATGCAATTGTGTCCAGAATATACTGAGAAGAGTCTGATGGGGGGAAAACATCCAGCGAAAGGGGAGCCTGTGGACATAAACAACTTGTCACTGATAGGATGTCAAGAATTGTTCTGAATGTGATTGTTCTCAGTAAGAGAAACCAAGTAATCTTGTAAATATGATGCCTTTTAATAACTAACAAAAATACATGATGTTTTTGTTAGCCATTAAAAGGTATCATATCTACAAGATTACTTGGTTTCTCTTGCTGAGAACAATCAGATTTTGCTCTACTGGCTAACAATGTACCAAACGTTTTTCATTTTACCAAATTGTTCTGATAAACATATCAAGCAAGTTGCAGATGAATACAACGCTGGTGCACCAACTTATACCTACTAATTTCTTAGAACGGGTGGACTATAAGAGCAGACTAGTAATTATTAGGAAATTATAGCACTAATGTTTCTGGTGGCGCAATGCACCACACAGCTCTGCTACATGCACGTCACACACACACCGCTCTGCTACATGCACGTCTCACACACACACAGAGCTCTGCTATATGCACGTCTCACACACACACACAGCTCTGCTACATGCACGTCACACACAGCTCTGCTACAGGCATGTCACACACACAGCTCTGCTACATGCACGTCACACACACACAGCTCTGCTACATGCACGTCACACACACACACAGCTCTGCTACATGCATGTCACACACACAGAGTACTGCTACATGTACATCACATACAGCTCTGCTACATACATTCTTCATAGAACAGGGATCAAAAGCAGCACAGCAAAGTCCTAAACACACTGATCACCCCTTGGTCATGTGACTCTGGACTCCTCCCACACAGGTGACTTATCACATGATGGTCCCAGGCCTCTTTAGGGCTGAAACGTAGCCTACCCCATTTTTATGGAATAATCATGGAACAATAAAGATCATATTGATTTTATGATTCTTTTGCATGCTGCCACTTTTTCAACATTTTCTGGGACTGCTTGTGGAGTCTGGAGGCTCGGACTCTTGTTTTAGTGGCTGGCATCTTGTTTTCACCTCCCCCTGCTGGGGTTTTTATTTTGAGTGCTGCTGCACACTTATCTTCTTTGTGATGGCTGCTGTAGGTGTTTGTTAGTATGCCATCCCCTACAAAGCCCGCGGCCTCAGTTGCTATGGAATACTAATGAACATCTAGCTGGACAGCAGCCAAGTGCTTACAGAATCTGTGACGACGTTACCGTCATGTGATCGAGCGCGGAGCATGTAACTCACTCACTTAGTCTGGATCAGGCGTCATTATGCCGCAGGGATAAATACAGGGGACTACACTACGAGCTAGGGAACAAATGTGGTAAAGGGTTAGCAAGGGCCCTTAACCCCAGGGAATCACAAACATACGTATTTGAAGTCCACAAACCCGGGAAGGGGATAGTCCACAATAATACAGAAATTTTAGAAAGCTTCCAAGCATATTATCAAGAACTCTATAATTTGGCAGGGGATAGGGGAGATTCCAATAGAAACCCTGATGCAGCAAAGAACACATACGTGTCCGAAAATTCCACCGCCCACATAACGAGTGAAGAGGCGGGGGCCCTGGAAGAGGACTTCACTCTCCAGGAATTAAAAGAATCAATTGCCACAATAAAAATAGGAAAGAGCCCGGGACCTGACGGTCTCACCCCTCGCTTCTACAAGATCTGTATGGAGAAATTGGCCCCTCTGATGCTGGAAGCGTTTAACGCAGTATCCAGGACAACCCCCTTCCCGGCACAGGCCCTACAGGCGATCATAACGGTCCTCCCTAAACCGGGTAAGGACCCGTCATGTTGTGGGAGTTACAGACCAATTTCCTTACTCAATATAGACACCAAACTATTTGCCAAATTAATAGCGAATCGATTAAAAGCTCATATTCCCAACTTAATACATGCAGACCAGGTGGGCTTCGTGCCGGGAAGGGAGGCAGGGGACAATACGGTTAGGACCTTGGCCCTGATCTCGAGAGCGGTAGAGTCTGGTACACCATTATGTTTGCTATCTATTGACGCAGAAAAAGCGTTCGATAGGGTTGACTGGGGGTTCTTGGAGATGACCCTAAAGCAAGTAGGACTAGGCCCCAGATTTCTGGGATGGATTAAAGCGCTATATAGCAACCCGACGGCGAGGATAAGGGTGAACGGCAGACTCTCACAGCAGGTGCAGATCAGAAACGGCACGAGGCAGGGCTGTCCCCTGTCACCGTACTTATATATACTGGTGATGGAGACCCTGGCGAATGCACTCAGGGCCAACCCCAGCATCAGGGGGGTACAAGTAGCAAAAAACGAACAAAAAGTCGCGCTATATGCAGATGATTTATTAATATACCTCTCGAATCCGAGGGTGGCCTTGCCCTGCATCCTTGACGAATTCCGTAAATTTGGACAAGTATCCAACTTTAAAGTGAATCTGAACAAGTCAGAAATACTAAATATCAGTATCCCAGATATAGAAGAGGAGGCACTGAAAGCCTCCTTCCCATTCAGATGGAAGAAGGAAGGAATTAAATATCTGGGCATAAATATTACCCCTAAAACAGAAGACTTGTTCCAAAAAAATTACCAACCGCTAATAGTTAAACTAGAAAAGGACCTGGATAGGTGGCGCAGCGCGCCCCTCTCTTGGTTTGGTAGAATTAGTTCAATCAAGATGAACATCCTCCCCAGGTTTTTGTATGTGCTGCAGACGGTGCCTATTCGTCTACCGGGAACCTACATGAACAGAATAAGGAAACTGATGATGAGGTTCATATGGGGAGGCAGGAAACCTAGGCGCAGCTGGAAGGCCCTCACAGGATCAAAAGATAGAGGAGGTATGGGGATCCCAAATATGGCGCTCTATTACAGAGCTACTCTGACCCGGCGTATACTAGAATTGTTAAATAGTAAGCCACAAAAACGCTGGGTAATAATGGAACAAGACTCGGCCCCATACAGAGGTGCAGGCCTCGTGTGGATCCCTGGTAAAGGGAAACACAAGAAATTGGGACTATCGCCATTCACAGAAGAACTAATCTCAGTGTGGCTGGGAATAGCCTCCGGGATGGGCCTGATCAAGAAACCAGGTCCCTTAACCCCACTAGTGGGCAATGTGGATATACCGACATTTCTCAGGGGTACACCCCTCACAGATATGTTAGCAGAGGACCGCCCCGGAGATATACCCAGAGTGGGGGATATGATCATAGAGGGGGGCATAAAAACCTTGAGAGGGATCTTGGGGGATCGGGGGCCCCCAGCCGGAGCATGGTATCAGTACCTACAATTGAGCCACTATGTCAGATCATTGGGAGATGTCCAGTCGGTGGGGTCAGCACCCACAACGTTTGAAAAACAATTTATCCTCAACTCTAAAGCAAAAAGTAAAATCACCAACCTTTATAGCTTTATGATGGAGGCAGAAACGGGAAGGTGTGGGATAGCACTAGAAAGAGAATGGGCAAGGGAGTTGGGCCACTCACCCGCCGAGGAGGATTGGAGGAAAGCCTACATTCTAACGCATAGAATGAATATAGCAAGCAAATACCAAGAACTCAACTATAAGATCTTAACGAGATGGTACAAAACACCAGAGAGGCTGGCCAGAATCTTCCCCCAGTACTCGGACACCTGCTGGAGATGCCAAAAGGAGAGGGGCACATACACTCACATCTGGTGGTCGTGCACAATGATCGGTCCCCTCTGGCAAGAAATAGGAGCCCTATATTCCTGGATCAGCAGGGAAACTATCCAGCTAACACCAGAAATGGCGTTATTATCAATGATACCGGGGTCGCTGGCGAGGACCAAGAGATCATTGTTAAAGTTCTTTCTACTGGCGACCAGACAAGTGATCCCACTGAAGTGGAGAGAGTCATCGACTCCCTCCAGGTTGATGTGGATAGAAAAACTAGACGAGATCGGGTACATGGAGGAACTATGTGCCAGAGACGAAATACGTCTCAACAAATACCTAGCGACATGGGGTGCTTGGACCACGCAACGAAATACGGTGGAGATCTCCAACTGGGTCCAAAGTGGAACAATCCCCGCCCCCAGGACCAGCATACTTAAAGTTAACTAGAGACAAACAGAGCAGATCGGATTGGAAGGATTGACAGGTCAGTCAACCCCCCCCCCTCCCCCCCTCTCTTCCCGTTCATTCTTCCCCCCCCCCTTTTTCTATACTATTCTCTTTACTATGTCTTCTCTTTATCTGTTACGCGACTCTAGACTTTACTAGAGCCCTAATTGAAAATTAGACTACTTATATATCAAGTTGATAATACTAAATGGTTTACAGATTATTATTAGGTGTATTGTATTGATTGCAAGCAAGAGCTAGACAGATAGTAGTTAATAACAGTTTATTGTCAAAATACATAATTGATTTGATGTTGTAACGTGGCCAGAGTTACTGGCCCCTGACGATATAATGCTATATTCTTGTTAAAATGAAAAATGAATAAATACATTTTGAACCATAACTCACTCACTTAGGATGAAGAACCTTTGATGAGGTCACCATCATGTGATCAGGGCCGGAGCATGTAACTGACTCGCGGACAGACAAGTGGTCGTTTGTATTTTGATAACCAGTTTGACTCCAATTGCTGCCTCAGGCTTTATTCCCATGAGCGTATATCAGCCGCCATTTTCATGGCAGGCCAATACACGCTACGATGTGAGGTGTAGAAACTCGTGAGCGGGCGCACAAATCTAACGTTTGTGCGCCCGTTCAGATGGCATGGGCCCCAGCGCATATATGCCGACGCTGCCATGCTGTTGCCCCTGGCCCTTCCCTCCCCCTCTCCGGCTCACCTCCTCACTCCTCCCCTCCAGCTGATTGCAATGAAAGGGGGCAGGACAGGGGTGGAGCTAGGTGATGCCCCATCCCGCCTCCTCCCATTGCTGGCTGCGGGGAGTGGGCGGGAGTGTAGCTTCACCCCCTCCCATTGCAATCAGCCGGAGGGGAGGAGAGAAGAGGGAGGGAGTTTAGCAGTCACGCTGCTAAACTCCCTCCCACCTCCCTTCTCCGGCTGCTGTCATTGGCTCCCATAGGAGCCCAAGCAGCGGCCAACGTATTCCGGCCCAAAAGATAGTTGCAGGACTATCTTTTGGGCCCGACGTAAAAACGCCCAGCGATATTTCGGCCGGCCAGCCGCTTTTACGTCACAGGAATATGGCTATGTAATCTGATGCATTGGAATCCAATGCATCAAATTGTAGCGTATATAGGCCGGCCGTGACAACTGGGCCGATATATGCTTGTGTGAAAGAGCCCCAAGAGAAACAGGCAAAATTCCAGTGGGCAAAAAGGCTCACAAATTGGCAGTAGAAAAACATCCCCTGGGCAGATAAACCCAGATTTCTGTTGTATCATGCTGATGGGAGAGTCAGAACATGGTGCAAGCAGCATGAGTTGATGAACCCTTCCTGTCAGCTGTGTAGTACCTCCATCTAATTTGCAGCAACTGTAAGAAGCTTCCTGTCCACATGGACCAATATGATTTAAACCCCTAGTGAAATCTATGCCTTGACGAATTGCTGAGGTTCTGAAGTTTAAAGTAGGTCCTACTCACTACTTGCTGGTTGTCTCCAATAAACTTGTCATTCAATGTATTTTACGGTTAAACTATTATATTTGAAAATAATCATAATGCAAATAAATTGATTCCCACATTGCTTTTGTATCATGCAAGATTTATGAATTACCCTGTTATGCCTTGTGTCTTATAGTTGAATATATAGTTGTATATATACGGTAGTAATCCCAAATATGTGAGAGCAGCCATAAAAGCTACATGAGAATATGTAGTGTAGGTGGGGTGGCTAACCTGACAGCCAGGCTGAACAAACTGCACCTGCTAAGTGTACAATGTAATGGAATCCTCAAGGGATGCCTTGGAGAGACATGACAGGATGTAAGCCATTAGATGTTAGCCAGACATTGCAGTAACATCAGCTCATTTATTCAACATTACTTCTCATGTCAATAACGAGCAGGCTAATATGGGCAAACATTACAGTGCATCACATGGGGCCAAGATTTGGTCAACAAATACCATTAAAGGGCTCATCTCATCAAGCCAACCGCAATTGATATGCCCTATTAGGGTATATGCATATCATAAATGGACGTTCCCTGATAGCGACCCCTCTCTTAGCTAGTACAAAGCCGCTGAATGGCCACCATGTAATACAATATTTTTGTAAGGGGTTAAAATACCAATACATATACATTATATATATATATATATATATATATATACACTACCGTTCAAAAGTTTGGGGTCACATTGAAATGTCCTTATTTTTGAAGGAAAAGCACTGTACGTTTCAATGAAGATAACTTTAAACTAGTCCTAACTTTAAACAAATGCACTCTATACATTGCCAATGTGGTAAATGACTATTCTAGCTGCAAATGTCTGGTTTTTTGTGCAATATCTACAAAGGTGAATAGAGGCCCATTTCCAGCAACTATCACTGCAGTGTTCTAATGGTACAATGTGTTTGCTCATTGGCTCAGAAGGCTAATTGATGATTAGAAAACCCTTGTGCAATCATGTTCACACATCTGAAAACAGTCTAGCTCGTTACAGAAGCTACAAAACTGACCTTCCTGTGAGCAGATTGAGTTTCTGGAGCATCACATTTGTGGGGTCAATTAAACGCTCAAAATGGCCAGAAAAAGAGAACTTTCATCTGAAACTCGACAGTCTATTCTTGTTTATAGAAATGAAGGCTATTCCATGCGAGAAATTGCTAAGAAATTGAAGATTTCCTACAACGGTGTGTACTACTCCCTTCAGAGGACAGCACAAACAGGCTCTAACCAGAGTAGAAAAAGAAGTGGGAGGCCGCGTTGCACAACTAAGCAAGAAGATAAGCACATTAGAGTCTCTAGTTTGAGAAACAGACGCCTCACAGGTACCCAACTGGCATCTTCATTAAATAGTACCCGCAAAACACCAGTGTCAACATCTACAGTGAAGAGGCGGCTGCGGGATTTTGGGCTTCAGGGCAGAGTGGCAAAGAAAAAGCCATATCTGAGACTGGCCAATAAAAGAAAAAGATTAAGATGGGCAAAAGAACACAGACATTGGACAGAGGAAGACTGGAAAAAAGTGTTGTGGACGGATGAATCCAAGTTTGAGGTGTTTGGATCACAAAGAAGAACGTTTGTGAGACGCAGAACAAATGAAAAGATGCTGGAAGAATGCCTGACGCCATCTGTTAAGCATGGTGGAGGTAATGTGATGCTCTGGGGTTGCTTTGGTGCTGGTAAGGTGGGAGATTTGTACAGGGTAAAAGGGATTCTGAATAAGGAAGGCTATCACTCCATTTTGCAACGCCATGCCATACCCAGTGGACAGCGCTTGATTGGAACCAATTTCATCCTACAACAGGACAATGACCCTAAACACACCTCCAAATTGTGCAAGAACTATTTACAGCAGAAGCAGGCAGCTGGTATTCTATCGGTAATGGAGTGGCCAGCGCAGTCACCAGATCTGAACCCCATTGAGCTGTTGTGGGAGCAGCTTGACCGTATGGTACGCCAGAAGTGCCCATCCAACCAATCCAACTTGTGGGAGATGCTTCTAGAAGCGTGGGGTGCAATTTCACAAGCTTACCTCAACAAATTAACAGCTAGAATGTCAAAGGTGTGCAATGCTGTAATTGCTGCAAAAGGAGGATTCTTTGACGAAAGCAAAGTTTGATGTAAAAACAATGTTATTTCAAATACAAATCATTATTTCTAACCTTGTCAATGTCTTGACTCTATTTTCTATTCATTTCACAACGCATGGTGGTGAATAAGTGTGACTTTTCATGGAAAACACAAAATTGTTTGGGTGACCCCAAACTTTTGAACAGTAGTGTATATATATACACTGTGTATTAAAACAGGGTTATTAAAACAGATTTGGGGATATAATTATAAACAAACTACATGTGACAGGTACACAATCTGCACATCATGGAAAATCAGAAGGTTCAAAGTTTTTATGACATACTAGTAAGTTCCATTTCCTGCCACATCGCAGCGCTGCTTCTTGTTTACAGTTTATAGAAAAATGGCAACACCGCCGAAGAAAGTTTTTTGTGCTTGAGTTTGCCAAGTGTGAATGCTTAGATATAAGATGTGATACGAGTGGCCATGGAGGCTCTAGTACTCTGTTGTACCACCTCTTGCTTGGATGCAAGATGTGATACAGGAGGGCATGGAGGCTTTAGTACCCTGTTGTACCGCCTCTAGCTTGAAAACAACATGTGATATGGGCAGGCATGGAGGCTCTAGTACCCTGTTGTACCCCCTTTAGCTTGGATACAAGATGTGATACGGATGTGCATGGAAGCTCTAGTACACTGTTGTACCACCTCTAGCTTGGAAACAGGATGCGATACGGACAGGCATGGAGGCCCTAGTACTTTGTTGTACTGCCTCTAGCTTGGATACAAGATGTGATAAATGCAGGCATGGTGGCTCTAGTACTTTGTTGTACCACCTCTAGATTGGATACAAGATGTGATACGGATGGGCATGGAGGCTCTAGTACCCTATTGTACTGCCTCTAGCTTGGATACAAGATGCGATTTGGGTGGACATGGAGGCATACAGCTTCCGTATGGTACATTTGCTGTAACTGAGCCTATAGATTGTGCAAAATCACAGGATGTCGAAGTTGGCATCCCAGATGGTCCCATAAATGTTCTACTGGTGATAAATCTGGTGATTGGACAGCCACGGAAGTGGGGCAATGTTGTCGGGACATTTCTGTGACCTCCTTGTGTGTGCCTCTTGGAAGACCTGCCATGAGAGGAACACATGTTGCTGCAGGATGTCCTGAACATATTGCTGAACTGTCACTGTCCCTCGTACCACTACTAGGGGTGACCGACCCCCCAGACCATCACACCAGCAGGGGGCAGTGTGCCACTCTATAGCAAAGGCAGGATTGAGGCTCTCTCCCCTAGGTCTCCAGACATGAATACGGCCATCATCAGTGCCCCAACTTAACCTGGATTTGCCACTGAAGACAACCTGGTTCCTCTCATAGCAATATAGTTTCTAGATATTGATGGCCTATCCTACATGCGTATATGCATATCATCTCATCCCAATCCACCACCGAGCCCGCGCCCTCAACTCTGTTAATGAAATCAGACTGAGTGCCTCTTTAAGTCGAACCTCTCATTCCCACCTCCAAGTCTTCTCCAGAGCAGCAAGAGTCCTCTGGAACGCACTACCCCAAACTATCCGAGCAATTCCGGACACACAAAACTTAGGCGTGCTCTAAAAACGCACCTCTTCAGGGAGGCATACTATGTCTCCTGAACCAAACCCCTCTGTACTCCACCTGATAACATGCTCCCTGTCCTACTGACTGCAATCCTTGCTAGCTGCAATCAACCACTCCCTGCAGTCACACCGATTCAGCCACCACATGGCTTAATGTCTAACCATTGTCTATATGTATAGCATCCTTCACTCTCCACCTTTCTATATCGTTCACATCTCCAGCCTTTTACCTTCTGTATCACCCCATTATTTGTAGTATGTAAGCTCGTTGGAGCAGGACCCTCACCCCTACTGTTTCCATCAACTGATTGCTACATGTAATTGTGGTTTTTGTATTTTTGTCTTTCTGTATCCCCCCTGTCTTTGTAAGCGCTGTTGAATATGTTGCCACTATATAAATAAAGATTATTATTATTATATGCTGTGTATGTTAAATCCTCATAGCCCATATTGGTGTGTAATATGCACCAATATAGGACATACTTCATTTTTTTCACACGTGTAATATGCAAGTGTAAAAAAGAAATGCAGGTGTGAGTGGCCCAATAGAAATCAATGGGCTTTTAGCATTGTGTATTACATGCATAAAAAATATGTAATGCATAATACACAGGCGACCTACACTCGTGTGAGTGAGCTCAATGTCTAATTGTTAGACATTTGTATTTCATGAATTGCATTGTATTTATTACTATTTACTTGTTTACTTTTATTTCTGTGTTCTTAAATAAATATTTTACACTTTAGTTACTTTTTCTGCTGCATTGTATCCTGAGTTTTATGCTGCCATCACCGACTAAAGACACATGCAGTGTTACTTCTGTAATACGAAAAAAAAGGGGGTTGGTACCGTGTTAGCTAGTAGAGTAAAGTGCAATTGTTCTCAGTAAGAGAAACCAAGTAACCTTGTAGATATGATACCTTTTAATGGCTAACAAAACTACATGATGGTTTAGTGAGCTTTCGGGTCTTCTAATGACCCTTCATCAGGCTAAAATGAAACTGGTTTGGATGGGGTACATGTATAATATACAAATGAAGAGAGGAGACCCCTCTTGATCTAAATACAAATATTCACACTCAGACAAAGTGAGCTGAGAGATAAATACTTAATCAGTCGACTAAGCTCAGGAATGTGACAGTTTTATGACGTATCTTATCTCTCCTTCAACCTGCACATAGAAGGAGATGCAACAATACATCTGCAGCACCACCTATTGGATGGCAACATTTTTACAAGTCAATCTCTGAATTTTTATGAAGGTAAAATAAATAAATAGATTGGGAAGAGGACATCCCTCTTGACCTCCTTCAGACCTTTTATATTCTCCACTTATGCAAGAATCCCAGGCTGAGGTTAATTCCATTCTTGAGGGTATCAAACATGGCCATAAATTTGTACTCCCAAATTCTTCTGTGACGCTGTGACTTGAAGTTGCCCTTCAGTATGATAACTCTCATCTGCTCTATGCTGTGTCTTTGACCACAAAAATGTTTTGCTACAGGTAATTCCGTCTTTCCCTCTCTAATTGAGTGGTGATGAGATCTCATCCTGGCTCTCAATTTTTGTCCTGTTTCCCCAATATAAAGCTCACCAACAGGGCATTCCCTGCACAGGATCAGGTACAGAACATCAGATGTGGAATTTTTGAATGTGCCAGGGATCTTATAGTCCTGCTGTGTGTTGGGGATTTGTATCCCGTCCATGGTCAGTACATGTGAGCAGGTCTTGCAGCTTCTTACATTACAGGGATAAGTTCCTTTTTATGTTTCAGAGGACAATGCACTCCTGATTATAAAGTTCGTCAAATTAGGAGGTTGCCTGTAACATAGGAGGGAAGGCAATATGCCACCCTTTTCATGGCAAAACTGGAGAGTGACATTCTGGCCTCCTGCCCAACAAACCATTGGCCTACGTCCGCTACATTGATGACATCAAAATCACCTGAACCAACATTGTACAAGAACTAATAAAATTCCATGAGAGATTCAATGCATTTCACCCCACCTTAAATAGGACTTTTGTAAAATTTCTGTCTGGCATCTCTGCTCAGCAATACTTTTGGAAGGCTTTTATACTCTGAAAGCCTTACTTGGTGCACCAATAGCACCAGTCAGACCTGGCATCATTACATCTGTTTGGTGTCTGATGGAACATGCAACAATCTTATAATTAAAGACATACAGAGGTACAGTAGAAGTGCCATATTACTGCACTCAAAAGGTCATATAGAGCCATATGTATGAATGAAACCTAAGCTTGAACAGAACGTTTTCATCGACATGTTACAAATGTGGAGGTTGACAACTGTGATAAATATGTTTGGAGAAGCTGATATTTCTAAACTAATGACATTTAAAGTGAATTCTTTGGAATACTCTGTAATAAATCTTTGTGAAAACTACAAGTATATCAGTTAGTTCTGATTTGGAGATCCTTAGTTCCCGTGCTGTGCAATACATTGTATGACCTTGGCTTCAGAGGTACTTTGGAGTAATTAATTAAAGTGGGGTATTTATGAACGCTTGGAATGACTGGTATAAACAATAACTCTAGAAGCACAAATCATATCTATGAAATGACCAAAAATCATACATTCCTTCATTATGCTTGCTGAAAAAACAGTAGTTCCAGCAAACATCTTACAACCTTGTTCTGTGACATTCATCTCGTTGACACACACCCCTGTACATCTGAATGTATGCATTTATAGAACCAGCAAGGAGTGTTCCCTTAATAGCTCAACCCAACTTTAAAGCAAATGCCAGCCAATTCTAACAGGTTGTTACTCTTAGCTTCAGAGCATACTCCTCTTGAGTAGACAAATTTAAGCCTTGTTTTAATATTAGTACCCTCTGATTTTTTTGGCCAGTGACAAAGTTTTTCTTTAGAGGAAACGTGGAGTAACACATCAAGAAATAGCTCCGGTAGTCACATAAACAATGTCTATGAAGACTATCATGCCTTGTTACGCAGTCCACTAAATCTCTATCAGACACAAAAGTTCATGACTAGAGATGAGCGAACGTGTTCGGCTCCGCCCCTTTTCACCCGAGCACCGAACTTTGCGAGCAATTCCGTGCTCGGGCGAAAAAAGTTCGGGGGTCGCCGTGGCAGCGCGGGGGGGTGCGGCGGGGAGTGGGGGGGAGAGGGAGAGAGAGAGGGCTCCCCCCTGTTCCCCGCTGCTGCCGCCCGCGCCGCCGCACCTCCCCCCGCCGCCCGGCGCCGGCCGAATACTTACGCGCGGACACTGAAGTCCTCGGATAAGCCGGTGTCTGGGTGCGTAAGTGTTCGTTAAGAACACGTTCGCTCATCTCTATTCATGACCCTTTCAATTTCTACAAATAAAACAAAAATGAATCTTAGTGAAAATAAACTTCTAGCTCAAATTCATATTAAACAAGTTCAGCAAGATCTTGGCTGGTGCCCAAGATAGGATCAGCTCACTACTCCCTACTGCCATTAGAATGCCGCTTGGCTTCGTCTTACAGAATCTTGGCCTGAAGACCGTGTAGTCCTTCCAACATAATAAAAACCTATCTGTGACTCATTACGGCTGACTAAATATGTATCCTACAACGACTCTGCCATTGAAATGGGAAATTTTATTAAAAATAAACTTCTACATTTGCAAGAAAAAAAAGCTACAGCAAATATGGTAGATGGTTCCTATCCCAACCCCCGATTGAGCAAAAATTCTGCATAGTAGCGTTTACTTATCACAGATTCACTAGGATTTTCTTTCTGGGCAGCATAAGTTCTTAGTAATAAGTTGGTAGGAGGCTTTTTTTTTTTTTACAAAAGACTTCTTGAAGTTTTGAAAAAAGTTATTGTAGTGACCAGAAATAGTATATTGCGGGATTTTATATATGGTCTCGTTAGGACATTCACATATCTGTGTATATTTATTCTAACTTTTCGGCTGTGGATTAACAGTGAGTAAGCTGCCCATTTATGCCCGGCTGATAGGCCGGGTATAAAAGGCTGCTCCTGTTCCTGGGTCCTGTTGTAACTCAGCAGTTTTTATATAAGGGACCGCAGGCAGTGGGTTTGGAGATTGGTGGTTTTCTGAGTTGATGTCAATCTGATGAACATATGGCACAGTAGTCGCCATTGCTGAACAATCAACGCTTTATTAATTGTCAGATAGGAATACAGTAACTTGTGTGGAATATCCTAGGTCTGTTAATAAAGTTCAAGAGTCCATATGCACAGTTGTTAATCACAGTACTAGCCCAACCAATACACAATAACTGTCTTACTGCTGGCATGGCATACCTATAACAACTTTACACCAGGATGAACAGGGATTACTGGCATAACTATAGGGAATGCAGGGGATGCGGTTGCACCTGGGCCCAGGAGCCTTAGGCGGCCAATAAGGCCTCTCCCCTCCATATTGGGAGCCCAGTACTATGAATAAACCATTATAGTTGGGGGCCCTGTTACAGGTTTTGCATTGGGTCCCAGAAGCTTCAAGTTACACCTCTGCCAGGGATGACTCTGTTTCAAGCCTACCGGTACTAGTGCAGGTTCAGCATAGTCAGAGATGTGGGAGCTGAGGAACCACTTTGTAGGGTATGGAAAGAGTTATAGACTTAATAGAATATTAGTAAATAGTATGGTAGAATATTAGTAAACCGTATTGTATCCAAATAATACTGTTGTATCTTATTGCCATATTATTCATTATTGTACATTCAGTAAAGCATTGATTGTTCAGCTGGACTGGTGAAAAACCCTTCTATAAACGGCGTCATATTCTGAACCTGTGACATCAGCACCAACTGGTCCCAGAAAACCCATTTAAGTCATGAAATTCTTACAATAGACAGTATTTCCCTATGTATATCAATTGGAGTGTGGGATAGACGGGAACTACCTATCACTCATTCAGTATGCATATAATGTAGTTATTTGAAGCTGTGCACTAGTTATTGGTTGCAGAGGTCATGCATATCGAGGTGATGTAACCTATTACTGACAGAGAGTAGCGGAGTTGTGGCAGTGGAATTGCAAGGAATTGCAGTGGAATTTCCTACTATTGCCATTTTTCTTTAATCCCTTCCCACTCCAGGACGTACATTTACGTTTAATTTACGTTTACGTTTAATTCTGACAGCGGCATTTAAAGCCCTCGAACAATGTTCGGGGGTCCCGTATGCCCCCCACCCCCCCCCGCGGTGAGATCGGGGGAGCCGTGCAGGTGTCATCGCTGCCGGGGGCCTTCTGAAAGGCCCCAGGGCTGCCTTGAGAGACTGCCTATCAAGCCATCCCCGTGGGGTGGCTTGATAGGCTGCCTGTCAGAATGCAGTATGACGTAATTATGTCATACTGCAGGAGCGATCAAACCATCGCATTTTGTAGTCCACCAGGGGACTTAAGTAAAATCACCCCCCTTTTGCCATATCTGTAATTAAAAAATCTAAATCGTAAAAGAAAAATACATATTTGATATCGCCGCGTCCGTAAAATTCCGACCTATCAAAGTAGCACATTATTTACTCCGCACGGTGAACGTCGTCCAAAAAAAAAGATAAAGAACGCCAGAAATGCACTTTTTCAGTCACTCTGTCTCCCAGAAAAAAACGCAATAAAAAGCGATCAAAAAGTCGTATGTATTCTGAATTAGTACTAACGGAAAATACAGGACATTCCGCAAAAAATGAGCCCTCGCTGAACTACATCGACGGAAAAATAAAAAGGTAGTGCGCGCACAAGATGACCGCAGAAAATAATTGAAAAAGATTAAATGTCTTTGAAAAAAAAAAGAGTAGTATAGTAAAAAAAAACTATACAAGTTTGGTATTGTAGCAATCGTACTGACGCACTGAAAGATGGCGGAATGTCTTTTTTTTTTCTTCATTTTACTACACTTAGAATTTTTTAAAAGTTTTTCAGTACATTATATGGTACTTTAAATAGCACCATTGAAAAATACAACTCGTCCCGCAAAAAACAAGCCCTCATACAGTGACGTCGATGGATAAATAAAGGAGTTATGATTTTTTTAAAGGGGGGATGAAAAAACGAAAATGGAAAAAAAAAAGGGCCGCGTCATGAAGGGGTTAGTCCTGGACAACCCTGATGAATGGTCAGAGCTTTTGAGACAATGTGCAGTGATAGACAATATAATAACTGGAAAATGTGCAAATCGCTTTATTCACCTAAAATTATGATTTTGTGCTGATAAACACCACAAAACTTTTGACACTTGAGGTCTCTCTTCCATCTAATTTGCTATGCTCTGCCTGTTAAGTGATGGCCACCCTCCAGTAACAGAGATACCAAGACAGAGAACAGGAAGTGGGAGTGGATGTTGTCTCATGCTACCCCAACACGTCTTTGGAGAAGAGTGGGAGAAGAATGAGGCTGCTGCAGAGGTAGAGACTAACACAGAGGCGTTGCTGCAGCTAATAATAAGTAATTTACAGCTACTAAAAATCACATCTACACTGCTCAGTACTGCAATGTAACGTCCTCCAAGCTGCTATTATTTCTCTGTGTAAGCTACAGAACATTAGGTAGCAGAATCAGTTTTCTCCTTGTGCATTGTATAGAAGACAGCATAACCGCACTCTCCTTCCACCAGCTCAGGGACATTTCAAAATGAGAGATCTGCAGAGAGGAAAATCTAGTGAAAAATGTCACATATAGGGGATATAAGGACCAAATATATTGTTATTCCTTATGTATACATTTGGCAGTTTATTTTTAATAGGCAACTGGAAGTGCAGTTAAACATTAACTAAACAGTGTAACTTGCTCTGTGAATATATGCAAACAACCCTAAATTTAGTTTTTACATTGGTTGTTTACAATATATGCAAACAACCCACATGACCATTGTAGCGCGTGTAAACAGAAGACCAGAGCATGGCGAGTGGTGATGGAGTAGTAGCACGGCAATGGAAAGATAAGTATTAATTTATTTTATATATATATGTGTGGCACCCTGCAATGCCATCAATGTTTAACTATATCAGAAAACACCTTTAAGTATAAATAATATTTTTTGAGGGACAACTCCTTCTGATGATAAAGGCACAGTCAGTACTGCTGCCTTGTCTCTCCTTGTAACTTATATGGGCATAGATAGTGCTATCTTCCTATCCCTCTCTGTAAATGAGGTTAGCACAATTATCCAGTACTGGTGCATCTTTTCTCCACCGGAACTAGGGGTGGAGACATGAGTTGGCGAGCCACAGTGATGGGGAAGGTGTAGGTGACGCTCCCAGCAGTAGATTGGCTGTTTCCTGCAGCATCTCCTGTCATGGCTGGGTTACCAATTACGGCCGAATATCACCCCCCCAGCATGAAGAGCAGAAGGGAGGCCGGCAACAACACAGACAGCGGGGGACCGCAGCGGAGCTGATCGGGTATGTATGTTCCTGCTGTTGATAGTGGCGCTACCTTCTGCGGCACCAATTGCATGCATACAACCATTGTGAGTGCGAGGCCGCCGTAAGTGCCGATGCAGGATGACAGTAAGAACTGGGGTTGCCAGCAAGCACAGACTCAAAGGCAGAAGGGAGGCCAGCGCCTTAGGCTCACTGTCCACGGGGGTTGCCCGGGAGCCGCCCAGGAGCAGGAGCCGGCAGACGAATCTCTGCAGGTAAGCCTATCTGACAGATAGGCTGACCGCGGGGAATCGCGGCGATTCGCAGCATGCAGCAAATTGCTGTCGGCGAGTGGAGAATCGCAATGATTATCCGCTCGTGGACAGGGGGCTGGCGCTTTCCATAGCAATGCTATGGAAAGCTTCAGACGGCGATTTACTACCGGCGAATTCACCCTTACAGTGGCTGAGCTGAGCGGGCATGCTTGTTCCTGCTGTTCACAGCGGCGTAAGCGGCGTAAGCGGCGATGCAGGAGGACAGGAGCACAGCGCCGGCCATACTCACAAAACGCCGCAAAAGACAGCGCCATGATGAGTTACAGGAGATGGGAGGAAAACTGGTGGTAGTTCGACAGGGAAAGTCACAGGAGCCGGCAGGGGAACACCTACAGGAGGCAGGAGGGTAACGTGGGTGGAGAGCCTACCTGCATCAGCCAATGCACTGCTGGGGGAATCACCTGTCACTAAGGCAGGCCAACCTATGTCTCCACCCCTAGTTTTGGTGGAGACAAGATGCACAAGTACCCAATTATGCCTCTTTATTATCAAATATTTGCTGGAATTCCTTATAATGTTAACTGAATTGTTCCCTAATTATTGTATTTTTTGCCCTATAGATCCCTTCTGAAGAGGTCAGGATACAATTTATGGCAGTCTGTCAACAGACTTCATACTACTGTAGTGTTACAAAAGAGGCTGTGTCTGGTGCAAGCCACAAAGAGAAATTTAAGACTCCCTGCAACCCTGCAAAATCAGTTCCGTGCACTAAGGCCCCCTGCACACGGGCGGACATTCTGCGGTGGGATTTCCTGCAGAATTTCCGCCCGTGGCTGCTGCCATAGGATTGCATTCCAAACGCAATCCTAGGCAGACAGGCGCGTGAAATCACATGCGGAAAACAAATCACTGCATGTTCTATTTCTGTGCGGGTCTCGCAGAGGCATGCACAGAAATGTCAGGGAAGAGCTGCCGACTCCGCTCTGCACCTGTGCCGGCTGGCACATCACAGAGCCGGAGCCGCGGGAGCAGGTGAGACCCACACTGGTATCTGCATGGGCGCAGGTTGGATCCCGCTGCGAGAATTCTCACAGCGGGATCCGACCCGCCTGTCTGAAGGTGGCCTAAATCTAGTATTTAGTAGACCTAGTGATTCCCTAACACATTATTTAAAGTGCAGTTTTATTTAAATTTTAGATATATAATATACACGGGGGGTGGGGGGGGGTGGGGGGGGATGGGTGGAAAAGTCACAGAGGCTCACTTAGTCCAGATAACAGTTCAAGTCGCTCTTTATTTTCTTTATTTCCAGTAATAACAAGGTGACCCAAAGAAAACAGCAGCCACTGGTGGCACATGAGTTTGGTGCAAAGCATTATACAAAATAAACTGTCACTTGGCAAGACGCCAGCTATATGTTAGGTTCTTCTCACCCAAGACTAGCTTGCAGCAAATGTTAATCAGCAACCTCCAGTAGTTGCACTCACTTCCAGACTCTGACTGCATGGCTTTGCAGTTTTCTAAGAACCAGTAATGAGCTCAGTGTTTTCAGCTGAGCTCACTGATACAGCATCCCGTAAGGTGACCCCAGACACAAGGTACTCGTTGGGAAGTTGGGAGGGTAGAGTGGTCACTTGTAATGGTGGCATTTATCAGGCTCCCTCCCGGAGGGACACATGTAGCCTCGGCCAGAGCAGCGCTGGGCCTCTTCCGGACACCCCTAGGATAGGGATGCCCAATAAAATAGAGAACAAGGATATCAGGTGTCATGGGTGAATGAATAAAGAGTACCTCTGCACTGGCCCTTCGAAGTGGTACCTGCTTCTTGCTCACGCTCTCTCTCTTCGTTAATTGGGGCTCACTCCTCTCTCATCTCTGGAACATACACTCTCAGGGAACCTCTCTTCTTCCACCATTCTTCACCACATGAGGGTTCAATGGTACCCTCATGTGGCTGGCACTCTGTCTCAGGAACCCAGAGGAATCGGCCCTTTCTCGCTCTTACACATTCCTATTTATATTTTCACTCATACCATGTGACAAAACAAATTGATACATTGCAAGCATCTTCCAGGCTCATGCAAACACTTATCTCTTCACTTGCTGCAGCTGTGCAGTGCACCAACACAACACATTGCATGTATGACAATTATGGAGGGGGCCAGGAATAGATGTTCTGGGCCACTACACTAGGACCCACAAGAAAGCTCTGGACTGGATCCCTACCTCACCCTGGGTAAGATATACACCTTGTCCAGTACCTTCCCATTTACCTGTCCACAATATTTATAATTCATGGGAGGAGTTTGTGGTGTGTTGCTTAACTACTGCAGGTAATGGATCAGGTGATCAAGTAAAAGATCAAAACAAACAAACACTCTAAACTTATGTCATGAAATCTCTGAAGATTTTGATGTCTGAGGCCTTAGTCAGATGGGCGTTTTTAGCCGCGATTTGCGCATGCGTCCGGCGATTTTATAAAACCATTGCTTTGCAATGGTATCGGACACATGAGCGCTTTTTATGCGCTCGTCCGATAAATTATAGAACAGAAATCGCAGATCGCACCTATCTGCGATCTGCGATTCCTGTTCTCTTCTCTATATGCGCTCAATGGGGCCGGCAGCAGCAGCGCCGACCCCATTGAGAACATATAGAAGACAAATCATTCTTCTCTGCCACAGCTGTAACAGCTGTGACAGAGAAGAACGATGTTTGCCCATTGAATTCAATGGAGCCGGCAATACAGCCGCTCCATTGAAAGCAATGGGCTGCCGGCGTGCGCGGGGTGAATTGTCGGGAAGGGCTTAAATATATAAGCCCTTCCCTGCAATTCATCCTAAAATGTGTTAAAATAAAAAAAAATTGTATACTCACCTTTCCGCTGCAGCCGGAGTTCTGCCGCGGCCGCTGTCAGTTCTCCTGAACTGCTTCTCGGCACTATTCAGCCGGCGGGGCTTTAAAATCCCCACCTGCTGAATGATCTGCCTCTGATTGGTCACAGCCCTGACCAATCAGAGGCAGGTTTCACTCACACATCCATTCATGAATTCATGATTGGGTGAGTGACTGCTGCCTCTCAGCGCTGAGCCAATCAGGGGCAGGTCTGACTCACATCCATTCATGAATTCATGAATGGGTGTGAGCGAGACATGCCTCTGATTGGCTCAGCGCTGAGCCAATCAGGGGGCAGGTCTGACTCACACCCCCTTCACACCCACTGCAGGATGGCCGCGCGGAGCTCCGGCTGCCGGGAGAAGGTGAGTATATATATATTTTTTATTTTTACACATTTTAGGATGAATTGCAGGGAAGGGCTTATATATTTAAGCCCTTCCCGACAATTCATCTCGGGCTCGCCCGCAGCGCATTGCTTTAAATGGAGCCAACTCTATTGCCATCTCCATTGAATGCAATGCGCTGGACAGCTCCGGCCCGTTTCTAATGAAACGCGGCTAGGAGCAGATTTTCGGGCGATTTGCGGGCGACTTGCGCGCACCGGTCACGCGATTTGCGGATGCGCATCCGTCATGCGATCCGCAAATCGCGTGAAAAAACGCCCGTGTGACTAAGGCCTTACAGCAATATGGTTCATCCAGAACAATTCAACTGTTTAATAGAGATGAGCGAGCATACTCATCCGAGCTTGATGCTCGTTCGAGTATTAGGGTGCTCAAGATGCTCGTTACTCGAGACGAGCACCACGCGGTACTCGTCTCGATTAAAGCAGCACTGACCATTGAATTCAGTGGAGCCGGCAATACAGCCGGCTCCATTGAAAGCAATGGGCTGCCGGCGAGCGCGGAATGAATTTTCGGGAAGGGCTTAAAAATATAAGCCCTTCCCTGAAATTCATCCAGAAATTTGTAAAAACAAAAAAAAAATATATACTTACCCGGTCCCGGCAGACGGAGTTCAGTCGCGGCCGGCAGCAGTTCTCCTGAACTGCTGTGAGTAGTATTCAGCAGCCGGGGATTTAAAATCCCCGCCTGCTGAATGAGCTGCCTCTGATTGGTCACAGCTTGACCAATCAGAGGCAGCTCTCACTCACACCCATTCATGAATTCATGAATGACAGCTGAGAGCTGCCCCTGATTGGCTCAGCGCAGGGACCAATCAGAGGCAGCACTCACTCACCCATTCATGAATTCATGAATGGGTGTGAGTGAGAGCTGCCTCTGATTGGTCAGGCTGTGACCAATCAGAGGCAGCTCATTCAGCAGGCGGGGGTTTTAAATCCCCGGCTGCTGAATACTACTCAGAGCAGTTCAGGAGAACTGCCGCCGGCCGCGGCTGAACTCCATCTGCCGGGACCGGGTGAGTATATTTTTTTTTTGTTTTTACACATTTCTGGATGAATTTCAGGGAAGGGCTTATATTTTTCAGCCCTTCCCGAAAATTCATCCCGCGCTCGCCGGCAGCCCATTGCTTTTAATGGAGCCGGCTGTATTGCCGGCTCCATTGAATTCAATGGGCTAACATCGTTCTTCTCTGCCACAGCTGTTACAGCTGTGGCAGAGGAGAACGATCTTTATGCTGACAGTGCAGGGGGAGGGGGGGGTCTCACTCTTGCCGCTATTGTGGCTGAATAGTGGGACCTGGGAACCTGAAATGCAGCCCAACATGTAGCCCCTCGCCTGCCCTATCCGTATCTGTGTCGTTTCCAGCATTTTCTTGGGTTTTGCAGATTTTCACCAATGAAAACCTTAGCGAGCATTGGCAATATACAAAAATGCTCGAGTCACCTATTGACTTCAATGGGGTTCGTTACTCGAAACGAACTCTCGAGCATCACTGAAAGTTTGACTCGAGTAACGAGCACTCGAGCATTTTGGTGCTCGCTCATCTCTACTGTTTAACAATATAAATCCAGCAAATTTCCAGTAAGCACAAATAATGAGCTTACTGTCTCGGGTGTCAGCTATGATTTTCTTTTCAGAAAGATCACACATCTTATCCAACTGTTACTATAGGACTATTAGAGATCACTTTACAGTGTTGATGTCTCGCTGGCATTCTGCAAATAGAACGTGTCAAATGTATAACTGATTCTGAAGTTGTTGGTATGTGTTGGCGCAGTGGTGACAGACGGAGGCAGTTCATTATAGCAGCAAAGTAAACTTTACGAAACTATAAATAATCTTTACAGTATATCACTACATAGGAGGGTTCATATACTTTAAATGAGTTGTCCAGTTGAAAACTATTGATGGCCTATCTGTAGGGGGAAAATAACCTTTGAGACATTACATAGTTCTCTCTGAAGTCAATGAGCTGGCCATGTACTGCATAAATATGTAAGGTCCTCTAGAGTAAAAAAAAGATCCTTGCAGCTGCTCCCTGACTAATATATGAAGGTCTTGAACTGGGGTTCGTAATTCCCTCATAGGGTTTTGAGAATAAGATTTCTAAATCTCATGTTTACACCAAATTGTTAAGTTCCTTCAAACGTTGACAAATATCTAAAAATTCCCCTTTTATTTTATCTGCTACAGAATATAGAAAAACATCAGTTAATCAATCAGCCGTTTGTTAGATGTATATATCGCGCGGCAAACAAGTCGCGGCATGCTCCGCGAGCCCCGCACAGAAATGTCACTCACCCGCGCCCGCCGACTCCGGCTGTTTGATGTGCCGGCTTGCCGGGCAGCCGGCGCAGTTGCAGACAGGAGCCGCTGGTCCCTGCAGGCGCTCGGGTTGGGTTCGGTGGCAAGGATTCTACCCGCCGGATCCGACTCGCCCGTCTGCAGGTGGCCTTAAGCTATACATCCTGTATATAGTGATATCAACCATGCTCATATAAAGTGGGCCAGGGAGTGCCAAGGATAGAGCCTGGTCTATATAACTATATACAGAATGTACACATATAATTATATACGGGAGATCTCCAGGTTACACTAGCATGGTACATACCACTATGTACAGTAGATGTATATCCCTTGTATCCCTGTATATAGGGATATGGAGCATGCTGGTGTAGCCTGGAGATCTCCTGTATATGATTATATATGTATAACTGGTATAACGTATATAGCAACGCAGATGACATGACCGGATAACATTGGATCTGTGTTGCTATGCCGACCACAGGTCCAGGACTTTCATTTACAGCCTCTCCTGACATCGCTTCAGAGGTGAGTAGAGGGGGGACCTAGACCCTTCGTCGGAGCCCCTGGTAGTCGCTGTCCGGCAGTGCATTAATAGACTGCAGTTGTGACCATTCACAACTGCAGTTTCTCAGTGGGAGGAACACGCACCATGGGAGTCTGCAGCGTGTAATTGGCTGCCAGCTTCCCGAGCAACAGCCCTCCTCTCTCCGAGCGCTGACTTGTGGCTGCCGCCACCGCACCTCCCCTCCTCTTCTCTCCCTCTCTTCTCCTCCCACAACCACACACTGTCTGCTACACCAATCATATGGCCAGCAATGCAATCGGCCTGTAATGCACTCAATGTACATTTTGTATATGGCAGAAGTTCGGTCGCAATTGCGACCCCTGCGAGCCCTGACGATACACCACTAGGGGGTACTTAACACAACAGGATGTAAACTTACGTCCTGCGGGGGCTTAAAAAGTGAGCCAACACCATCCCACAGTGGAAGCCGGCTGTGACTGATAGCCGGCCTCCTGCTGCAACAGCAGGGATCAATGAGAACATAGATCCCCACTATTAACCGCTTACATTCCGCAATCAATGTACATTGCAGTATGTAAAGGGTTCACAGAGGAAGTATACTCCCTCTTTGACATCATCAGTACTCAATGATGTAATCACAGAGGGCTGATGGGGGTTGCCATGGTAACTGGATGTCATACACTGGTGTCAGGGCCTGCCGTGGCCTGAGATCGCTATTGTGAGTGATAATGTATTGCAGTACCGAAGTACTGCAATGCATTATCATAGCGATCAGAGCTTTTATGGTTTAAGTCCCCTACAGGAGCATGAAAAATAGTACTAAAAAATGCAAAATAAATAACAAAAAAAACCCAATTTTTTGTGCACTTTCCCTATAAATCTTTTTAAAAATAAGCCAAATGTATGGTATCATCGTATCTGTAACAACCTGTACAATAAATTGAACACACTATTTTTCCTGCACGGCAAGAAACATAAAAAACAGAGGGAAAATGCTTATTTTGTCAATTTTGCCTCCCAAAAAAATGCAAAATAACTGATCAAAAAAGCCATCTGTACCCCAAAATGGTACCAATACAGACTACAGCTCTTCACGCAAAACAACAAGCCCTCACATTGTTAAATGCAACAATGTGAAGAAAAATAATTTCCAAAAAAGGGTTTTTATTGTGCAAAAGTGGAAAAACCTAAAATTAAAAAAAAAAAAAAATTACCTAATAAAAATAATATCATCATGATTGTACCAATATGCAGAAAAAAATGTATCATGTAATTTATGCTGCATGATTAACGCTGTAAAAAAAACAAAACAAAAACAATGGCAGAATTGATGTGTTTTCTCTCTCTGACCTCCAAAAATAAATTTAAAAAAATGTTTTACAATACATTATATGGTACCAATAAAAACTATATGGCATATGGCCATGTCGACGGAAAAATAAAGTTATGGCTTTTGAAAAGTGGAGGTAAAAATCACCCAAAAAAATTATTGCGCCTTTTGTGCCAAAATCGCCCATTTCCTTAAGGGGTTAATAACTGCATTGGATAAAAATACCAGCAAGTTTGTATTGTATATTATGGAGAATGGCTGCACATGCAAAACTGAGGGGCACCTTGTTCCTAGGTTTGTGGGGGTTCCAGGGGAAGACACAGTATCCTCACATTAGAAGATTAAAGTTTGCTTTCACAACTTGGCAGCAAAGTACTTCCTAAGTGCAAACAGAAACTCCTCACTGCACTAGATGGCAGTAGTGACACAGTATTCATTATTGCAGGACTGGTCTTCATTATTTCCTGTTGCTTTATATAGTGCCAACATATTGCACAGAGCTGTACAGAAGTTAACACCATTCACATCAGTTCCCATCCCTTATACAATTTCCATAGCATACGCAAAATAACAGATCACTATGTTTTGGGAGTGAGGGAAACCAGGGTATTATTGTATTTTGACGCCACCAGAAGCTAGGGGTTTGACAGAAGGAACGCCCGTCACACCCCTAGCTGACGATTGGCACATTTTTCAAAGGTTCTTGCAGGTGGCGTCAAACTACACTGATACCCAGCCATGCCCCTTCCATCTTCCTTGGCCAACCGCGGACAGCAGGGAGCAGCATCAGTGGGGAAGGTGCCGGACGCAAGTTTCCTGCCGCCGGTGCATGAGGGGAATGTGGATCTGTGATACGGCTGAAGACGCTGGCGACAGAAGGCAGACGGACAGCGAGGAGCAGCAGGAGCGTGGAACCGGCAGACAGCAGTGTGATGCCGCCGCTGGCTGAGCATAGACTGCATGTTCTTCCGGCGACGGTCGCCAGAAAATGGAGCAGCGGTGAAGGGGACGAGCATCGTGCAGCCGGGGAGCCTGGGCCAACTTTACATGCATCACGCTACGTACTTCTGTGGCTGACCGGGAAGCCGGGGACACAGACAGCATTTGCGGGAAGGAGCACTGTTGACGGGGAGCTGCGACATCCTGGCGCCGGAGGTCGGGAGAAAACAGATCAGCGGCGAAGGGCACGAGCAGCCTGAGGATGGGGAGTCTGGCACATGGCACAGTAATAGCTGCATGCCGGAGGTCACTTCTGGGGACGCCCGGGGAGACTGCCTGACGTATAGCATGACCGGGGGAGGATAACAACTGCACGGGAGCTGGGACAGCAGCATCACACAGTCCTTACAGGACCTGCAGGGGAGCCTTCTGTACAGCCAATAAGGTACTGCGTGCGTCACCGGGCTGTCAGTGCTCTCTCCAGCACTACTTCCTGGTGGCGTCAAGGTACACTACTACCGGAAATAGGATACTACGGGGACACACGTCCCCGCACAAGAGCAAATATGTGCGGGGACGAGTGTCCGTCATCGTTTGTCTGACACTCGTCCTGTCTAAATGGGCCTTTACTGTGACTTGATAAAAAACACAAACAAATGCAAACAGAATATGTAAATACTCAGCAAAGCACTAATCCCAAATTACAGTTATGACACGATACACTTAGAACACAGTACAGTTATGTCAGCCACGCACACTCACTTAGGTTTGGATTAATATAGCACTTAGCTGTAGCGCTTTTGTTCTTCCTCTGTTTGGAATGTTCATACTTATTTTCACTTACCAATTGATTTTTCATCTTTAGACCCGCACCTCTAGCCGCCCTTAGGGTGCATTCAGACGACCATATATCGGCTGTATTTTCACGCCTAGCCGATATACGGCATCTCTCTCTGCAGGGGGAGGAGGCTGGAAGAGTCGGGAGCAGTGCTCTGAGCTCCCGCCCTCTCTCTGCCTTATCTCCACCCCCCTGCACTATTTTCAATGAGGAGAGGCGGGACAAGGGCGGAGCTAATTCCCGCAACTCTCATTGCAAATAGTGCAGAGGGGTGGAGAGGAGGCAGCGAGGGGGCGGGAGCTCAGAGCACTGCTCCCGTCTCTTCCAGCCTCCTCCCCCTGCAGAGAGAGATGCCGTATATCGGCTGGGCGTGAAAATCCAGCCCATATACGGTCGTCTGAATGCACCCTTAGGGATGCATTAGCATCTGCAAGACAATTTAAAGTATGCGGATGAGATTTTTTTTTTTTTTTTCCTGGCGTGCAGATAGCACGTGCGGGAAAAAAAATCGCAGCATTCTCCATTTTCCTGCTTCAATGGAAGCCGTCCGATCCGCGGCACAGCCACACTTGTCCCTGTGGACGTGCTGCGGATCCACGGGAAAACAGATTTTTTTTAAATTGCACTGTGCATGTGTCCGGCATGTCGCTGGGGCGTCCGGACACATCCATCGTGCTGAAAAAAGAAGATCCGTCCGTCATGGAGGAAATATTTTTTTCTCTCCATGTCTGCGGGCACAGCTGGATTCTGCAGTGGAATCCGTGCGTGCAAGTGGACATTGGGCCTTGCGCTTTATGGGCTTCAGTCCAAGAAAACTCTCAAGAATTTCATGAACATACAGTTGGAGTAGCAACTATGTGTATTACCCTTTCTGTAATGTATCTTGTTGGTTTTTTTCCAATTAGTCCAACACAAACAATGGCTGTCTTCTCTTTTGGACCGTTCACAACATTCTCCAAAGGCTAAGTGAGAAGGAAGTAAAAATTAACTTTAGAGCCTGCAAATCCAAACACAAATGTTTGCTGTCACCATGGTAACAGTACTTAGAATTATTTTGTTTTCAGTCCTTATAAGAAGGTTCAAACTCAATTCAACAAACAAATGCTAAGAAAACAGGTTTATGGGTGACGTCACCTGCCCGATCCCACATTGCTGGACCGCAGAATCAACCGACCAAAGTGGCGGTGATTATATTTAGTTTATATAGTTTGGGCATCGGGAACCCAAAATTATATTAACCCCTTAAGGACCAAGCTGTTTTGTACCTTAAGGACCAAACACTTTTTAGGGATTTTACCCATGTGGCGGTTTTACTGCCCTATTTTGTTTCCTTTAGCTACCAAAATTATTTTCACTGGGTTTTTTCCCCGTGACATATAGGGCGATTTTTTTTAAACACCTTTTTCAATGACTTTTTTTCCCGTTTTTTAGTTTTATTGGGGGTGAGATGCTAAAAATTTTTTTTTTTTTAACATTTATAGTTATTTATTTTATTTAGTATATTTATGCTAAAATAAAGTATGGGATCAGGTTCCTCTATTTGTTTTGGACGTTTTGATATATAGTATGTATGGTTTTGGTTTACAGGGCGCATACGGCAACGGTTTTGGTTGTGTTATTTTCTTTCCTATGTATGTATTGTTGTTTTATTCTGTAATTTTTATTTACACAGCAGACCAGCTGTGCGGCGTGAGCACGCTGGAGCCGCCCCTTCAACGGGACAGAAGAGGCAGACTGCGCAAGCGCGTCTACTCGAGCCAGGAGAAGGATTTGGTCGGCGCCAGGGAGACGGGGACGCCAACACAGGGGGGGGGGGGGGACCCCCTCTAGGTAAGTATATAACTTCTGTATGGCCAATATTTAATGCACAATGTATATTACAAAGTGCATTTATATGGCCATACAGAAGTGTTTAACCTTACTTTATTTTGCGGGACAACCCCTTTAATTTGTAATAGAGCCTGACTGCAGCCCTGTTGAAAAAATTGGTTCATGTTAAAGTATCAATAATACTTTTGAAACTTTGAAAAATTGTAAAAACATTGGTAGATGTAGATGAGCCTTTTGGGCCGCAGAAAAATTAGCCGTTCAGTGCGATGACATGTTGTTTCTGGAGGAGGAGTAGCAGGAGGAGGACTAATGTCAGAGACAGATTTACAAAGCTAAATGCCCCGTTTTCCTGGTGATACAGAAGAGTGCTTTTATCAGCGGTTGCAGTGAAAAGAATCTTTAGGTTCCGCTGCTCTCCGCCGGTGGAGAAGAGAAGTCTGGGGAAATCCAGGCTTTGTTCATCTTTATGAGTGTAAGCATGTCGGCACTGCCAGTTGACAGGCGGGTACGCTTATCCATGATGATTCCCCCTGCCTGCACTGAACATGCTGCCTGATCTCCCCGCCTCCCCTGCTACTTGGCCCTCAGAACCGCGCTTTCTTCCGCTAGCGTTGTCAGATGGGAAGTTTACCATCAGTTTGTCCACCAGGACCCTGTGGTATTGCATCACTCTCGAACCCCTTTCCTCTTCGGGAATAAGAGTGGAAAGGTTCTCCTTATACCGTGGGTCGAGCATTGTGTACACCCAGTAATCCGTGTTTGCCAGAATGCGTCTAACGCGAGGGTCACGAGAAAGGCAGCCTAACATGAAGTCAGCCATCTGTGCCAGGGTACCAGTACACAACAAATCACTGTCCTCACTAGGAAGATCACTTTCAGGATCCTCCTCCTCCGGCCATACACGCTGAACAGATGAGATGCAAGCAGCATGGGTACCCTCTGCAGTGGGCCCAGCTGTCTCTTCCCCCCCTCCTCCTCCTCCAAAACACGCTGAGATATAGACATCAGGGTGCTCTGACTATCAAGCGACATACTCTCTTCCCCCGTCTCCTGTTCCAACCACAAAGTGTCAGCCTTTATGCTTTGCAGCGAACTTCTCAGCAGGCATAGCAGAGGAATGGTGACATTAATGATTGCAGCATCGCCGCTCACCATCTGGGTAGACTCCTCAAAGTTTCCGAGGACCTGGCAGATGTCTGCCATCCAGACCCACTCCTCGGTAAAGAATTGGGGAGGCTGACTACGCCACCCATGTTGGAGTTGGTATTCCACTATTGCTCTACACTGCTCATACAGCCTGGCCAACATGTGGAGCGTAGAATTCCACCGTGTGGGCACGTCGCACAGCAGCCGGAGCTCTGGCAGATTATACCGATGTTGCAGGGCATCAGGGTGGCAGCGTCCGTGGTAGACTTGCGGTAATGTGCGCAGACGCGGCGCACCTTGCCGAGCAGGTCAGATTAGTGCGGGTAGTTTTTCAGAAACCGCTGAACCACCAGACTGAAGACATGGGCCAGGCATGGCACGTGTGTGAGGCTGCCGAGCTGCAGAGCCACCACCAGGTTACGGCCGTTGTCACACACGACCATGCCTGGTTGGAGGCTCAGCGGCGAAAGCCAGATGTCGGTCTGCTCTGTCAGACCCTGCAACAGCTCGGGGGCTGTGTGCCTCTTGTCACCTAGGCTGAGTAGTTTTAGCACGGCCTGCTGACGCTTGCCCACCGCTGTGCTGCCGCGCCACACTGACTGCTGGTGCGTGCTGCTCACGTTTCTTAATTGAGAGGTAGAGGTTTCGTAGGAGGAGGAGGGGGAGGGTTTAGAGAAGGTGGCATAGACCGCCGCAGATACCAGAACCGAGGAAGGACCCGCTATTCAGGGTGTGCGTAGGACGTGTGCGGTCCCAGGCTCTGACTCTGTCCCAGCCTCCACCAAATTCACCCAATGTGCCGTCAGGGAGACATAGTGGCCCTGCCCGCCAGTACTTGTCCATGTGTCCATGGTTAAGTGGACCTTCCCAGTAACCGCATTGTTGAGGGCACGATTGATGTTGCGGGAGACGTGCTGGTGTAGGGCTGGGACGGCACACCGGGAAAAATAGTGGCGACTGGGGACCGAGTAGCGTGGGACCGCCACCACCATCATGTTTTTGAAAGCCTCCATTTCCACAAGCCTGTACGGCAGCATCTCCAGGCTGATCAATTTGGCAACATCCACGTTTAAAGCTTGAGCGTGCGGGTGTGTGGCAGCGTATTTGCGCTTGCGCTCCAACGCTTGCACTAGCGACAGCTGGACGCTGTGCTGCGAGACAGTGCTGGATGGGGTCGAGGACAGCGGAGGTGTGGGTGCAGTCCGGGAGGCGCTCGTGCCTGTGTCCTGAGAGGGGGTTGGATCTGAGTGGCAGGTTGGGGTGCAGGGGGAGAGGCAGTGATGCGACCCACCTTGTGGGGGTGCTTGGCCATCATATGCCTGCGCATGCTGGTGGTGGTGAGGCTGGTACTGCTGGCTCCCTGGCTGATCTTGGCGCGACACAGGTTGCACACCACTGTGCGTCGGTCGTCCGCGCTCTCACTGAAAAACATCCACAGCTTTGAAGACCTAGGCCTCTGCATGGTGGCTTGGCGCGAGGGGGTGCTTTGGGAAACAATTGGGTGATTCTTCGCTCTGGCCCTGCCTCTACCCCTGGCCACCCCACTACCTCTTCCAACCTGTCCTGCTGCTGCACTTGCCTCCCCCTCTCAAGACCTGTCCTCAGTTGGCTTAGCGAACCAGGTGGGGTCAGTCACCTCATCGTCCAGCTGCTCTTCCTCCGAATCCTCTGTGCGCTCCTCCCTCGGACTTACTGCCGTTACTACTACCTCACTGATTGACAACTGTGTCTCATCATCATCGTCCTCCTCACCCACTGAAAGCTCTTGAGACAGTTGCCGGAAGTCCCCAGCGTCATCCCCCGGACCCCGGGAACTTTCCAAAGGTTGAGCATCGGTCATGACAAACTCCTCCGGTGGGAGAGGAACCATTTTTTTTCCAATCAAGGCAGGGGCCCGAGAACAGTTCCTAGGAGTCTGCCTGCTCATCAGAATGTGTACTTTTAATGGAGTGAGGAGGCTGGAAGGGAGGAGCAGCAGCGAGAGGATTCAGAGTTGCAGCAGTGGACGGCGTAGAAGACTGGGTGGTCGATACATCGCTGGATGCATTTTCTGCCATCCACGACAGGACCTGCTCACACTGCTCTGTTTGTACTAAAGGTCTACCACGTGGACCCATAAATTGTGATATGAAGCTGGGGACCCCAGAAACTTGCCTCTCTCTTAATCCCGCAGCAGTCGGCTGCGATTCACCTGGACCAGGAACTCGGCCTGTGCCCACACCCTCACTTGGACCTCCGCGTCCTCGTCCTCACTCGTGTCCACGTCCTCTAACCCTACCCCTCAGCATGGTGGATTACGAATAGAGCAGACACAGAGCGGTGTAAATAATTATGGAATTATTTACGTACACACTGACAGCGGTATTGTAACGCTAACTCCAGGCAGAAACAAAAAATACGGAAGGTTGCAAACAAGCCTAGCTGTGCAATACTGATGCACTGCAACTCCCACCAGACACCCAGTAAATTTCAAACGGTCAGAGGTAGCCCAACGATGGAGTTTTTTTTTTTTCTTTTTTGAAAAAGAATATAGGCTATATAGTATGTATATGACTTTCCCTCTATCAGTGGCTGTGGCCGTACACTGTGCATGAAGTTCACTGCAGACAGACCGGTGTAAGAAATTATGGAATTATTGGCGTACAGTTTGAGGCTGAGAGCGGTATTGTAACGCTAACTCCAGGCAGAAAAAAATTATATAGAAGGCTGCAAACAGGCCTAGCTGTGCAATAGTGATACACTACAACTCCCACCAGACAAGCTGTAAAATGCAGATGGTCAGAGGTAGCCCTAAGAAGGAGCTTTTTAAAAACATTTTTTGAAAAACAATACAGGCTATATAGCGTGTATATGACTTTCCCTCTATCAGTGGCTGTGGCCGTACGCTGTGCGTGAAGTTGACGGCAGACACAGAGCGGTGTAAAAATTATGCAATTATTGGCGAACAGTTGGAGGCTGACAGCGGTATTGTAACGCAAACTGCAGCCAGAAAAAAATTATACGGAAGGCTGCAAAAAGGTCTGGCTGTGCAATAGTGATGCACTACAACTCCCACCAGACAACCTGTAAAATGCAGATGGTCAGAGGTAGCCCAACGATGGAGCTTTTTTTTATTTTTTGGAAAAAGAATACAGGCTATATAGCGTGTATACGACTTTCCCTCTATCAGTGGCTGTGGCCGTACGCTGTGCATGAAGTTCACGGCAGACACAGACCGGTGTAATAAATTATGGAATTATTGGCGTACATTTGGAGGCTGACAGCGGTATTGTAACGCTAACTCCAGGCAGAAAAAAAATATACGCAAGGCTGCAAACAAGCCTAGATGTGCAATAGTTAAGCACTACAACTCCCACCAGACAACCTGTAAAATTCACACGGTCAGAGGTAGCCCTAAGAAGGACCGTTGGGGTTCTTGTAGACAGGATTCCACACTACCACTGTCCCTGTCTCAGCACCACTTTCCCTATACTCTGTATTACAGACTGCAGACTTAGAACACTATAGCTGTAATGGCCTGCACAGCCCGAGATGAAAAAAAAAATTTTGGTGCAAAACTGCTCCCAGCAGCCACAGCAGTAATGCACACGGTCAGATGTGGCCCTAAGAAGGACTGTTGGGTTTCTTGTAGACAGGATCCTACACTAACACTCTCCCTATAGCAGCAGCAGCAAGCACTCTCCCTAATCTCTAAGCGCAAATATGAACCCAATTCTTTTGAACAATGTTCTCCCATTGAATTCAATAGAGCCGGCAATACAGCCGGCTCCATTGAAAATAATGGGTTGCCGGCAAGTGCTGTGTTAAGTTTCTGGGAAGGGCTTCAAATATAAGCTCTTCTCTGAAAACCATCCTAAAAAATTGTAAAAAAAAAAAAAAAAAAACTCACCTCCCTGTAGCTGCCGGGGCTCAGCCGCGTTCAGTCGGCTCTTCTCCTGAATTGCTTTCAGTAGTATTCAGCAAGTATTCAGCAAGCGCTGTGACCAATCAGAGGCAGCCCATAGAGCAGGCTGCAGCAAAAAGGTGAGTATACATTTTTTTTTTATTTTTACACATTTTCAGGATGCTTTTCAGGCTCCATTGAATTCAATAGGCGAACATCGTTCTTCTCTGCCACAGCTGTTACAGCTGTGGCAGAGGAGAACGATCTTTAGTACATGTTCTCAATGGGATCGGCGCTGCTGCTGCCGCCGGCCCCATTGAGCGCATATATAGAACACCGATTTGCACAGAACGCACATAGGCGCGTTCTGCGAATCGTTGTCCTATGATTTATCGCACATCTGCATAAAAAACGGACATGCGCCAGCTCCCATTGCAATGCATTGGGTCTATATACCTGCAGATCGCAAGCGCGTCTGCAAATCGGACCAAAAAACGTCCGTGTGACCGAGGCCTGAAGGTTGCAGGTTCAATCCCCGCTTGGTTCAGGTAGCCGGCTCAAGGTTGACTCGGTCTTCCATCCTTCTGAGGTTGGTAAAATGAGCACCCAGCTTGGTGAGGAGTAAAGGATAAATGGGAAAGGTAATGGAAAACCACCTCGCAAAACCAGTCTGCCAAGAAAACGTCATGATGTGCCATCACCCTAGGAGTCAGTCATGACTCGGAGCTTGCACCAGGGGGCTTTACCTTACCATATTATACAGTTGTTTCTTTCTTTGCTTTCAACAGTTAGATTGCTCCTGCTGATCAGACTACAGGGGGTATTATGATGCCTTTCAGCTACGTGTTTAAATGAAATGCCGTTCCAAGCTATCTAGACACTTTCCCCCCCCCTGAATTTACTGTCCCTTAAAGGGGGTTGTCTGAATTAAGGAAACCCCTGTCAAAGGTTTCACCATGCATTAAAATAAAAAACAAGCAGCTACTCACCTCTCCCATTTGTCCTCTGCCACCAGCTCTCGTCTCCACTGATTGCAGGCAGCTGTGACGTCCCATAAACCTGCTGAGCAGCCAATGACAGAGCTCTGCCATGATTGCTGAGCACGGTCAGGAGTTTACTTAATTCAGACGACCCCTTTAAGAGAGTAGTATGAAATTAAAAACAGAGATCTGCTTGCTTTCTTTTCCCTTTAAACAGCGCCACTCTTGTCTATGAGCCGTGTCTGGTATGGCCGCTCAGCGCCATTCAAATAAAGACAGAGAATGTGCAATACCAGATGCAATCCATGGACAACATTAAAGCTGCTTCTGTAACAAAAACCCCTACACATTTATAAGAGACACTTATTTTATAATAGTTTTCTACTAACCCTTCCTCTACTTATAGGTACACTATCTGTATGGGCACATTGGAGATACAAGATGCTTATGGACAGCGCCTTGAAAAATGCAAAAATGTAAAACCTACGATCACATCGAAATACCAGAAGATTATTGGATATTGAGAAATATTTTTTGATTGCAGCATCTAGTTTTTATACCTTCAATTCTAGGCATTCCTCTGTTTTCATCGGTCCACATCATTTGTCCATTTTCTTCACTTTAGACTACAGTCTTGTGAATTCCTCTGTATTTTACATGAAGTTTGGAATTTATCTTACATTTATCATACCACTTTTTGGGTCCTTGGGGAAAAAAAAAAAGTATGGATGGATCGTGGTCAGCCCAGTGGTCATGCATAAAGGGAATCTGTAACCATGTTGCATTCTTCACTGAAAACCCTTTAACCCTTTGCAATCCAATTTTGGATTCAGGGTTTCCTAGTGGGTTTTCTCTCTCTGCCATTTCACAATGGCGTCATCTGCTGGCTACAGCCAGTACTGCAGTATGTAACATGCTGGAGAGGCCCCCGATTACAGAGCGGCCAGTAATCTACAGTAAGAATACTCTGCCGGACATCTTCAGACATCGAAGCTGTACAGCCTTCAATAAGAATATCTTTAGACGTCAGGCAGTGGATTGGAAAGGATTAAGGTAGTGACAGTGATACATCTGCTGAATGTATGTTGTGCAATAGTTTGAGAAACTTGCATTTAATTAGTAGCAGACACACACAGAACTAGTCCTGTATATTTATGAGCTACAGCCTAGCCACACCCACGCCAGCCTCCAGCCAATGATTAGCAGCTCTCTCACTATGCACAGTGATAAGCAGACAGCTGTCAATCAGTGGCAGGAGGGCGGGAAGGATGGGGGTGTAGCTACCCTGCAGCTCATGAAAAATTCAGGACTACTTTAAGTAGTCCTCTGTGTATGTGCTGCCACTGATAAAATGCAAGTTTCTCAAAAATTACTGCACAGATACCAGACATATCACTGCAATCAGTGACTGCCACTACCTTGTGCTGCTCTCAGAGAGGAGTGCAAAAAGATGGTGAAAGTCTGTTTAAAACTTACTGAAGATTATATATATGAAAACCGATCATGTGATCAGGGGTGGAGCATGTAGGTCATTCACTCATGATGAGCATCACCGTTATGTGATTAGGGGCGGAGCATGGCAGTTACGTCATCACAGGTTCTACATCTTCAGTGCTGTGCTGCTTCTGATCTCTGTTGTATGGGATGAACAATGTATGTAGCAGAGCTGTGTGTGAGACGTGGATGTAGCAGAGCTGTGTGGCATATTGTACCACCAGAAACACTGGTACTAGAATTTCCAAATAATTACTAGCATATATAACTGGCCAAATAAATAGCATTATCTTAAACTTTGTACTGCTATTGAGTGAGCCTTTTTTTAAATCAAAACTCTAGTAAAGTAAAACTTTTTGGCCGCTATGAGCAACAATTGCACTGCAGCTTTTTTATTAGAGCAGTTTTAGAGATAAAGGCTGAGCTATGAATGGTAGCTATGGACCAAAAAAAACAAACACAGTTTTTGATAAATGAGGCCCAGAATGTTTTAGTTGTATTTTTGTTGTAAAAACATGTTATTGACTGGAATTGTATGGGTGCTACTGCGGGTATTGTTGCTTACAGTATAGTCTGTCCATGGAATCTTGGCAGTAAAATGCTACTGTTCATATATAGGGTTTGCCTCAGTGTTGGGGCTTCTCTGGTACTCTACTGTACAATATTGTTGCTCAGTTGTTGGAGCTTTCGCAAAAATTGGCATAAAGTGCGATATTTCACTTCGTAAACATGGTAAAATTGAACTACAAAATACTTCAATGACCCAGTCTGAAATATGTAGGAAATTATTCATAAATCAATTAATGGTGTCCTGGGTAGAAAAATAAGCAACTGGATTTGGGTCAGGGCATATCCGTGAACAGAAAGGGGCGCTGTGGTAGGAAGCCCTAGGCATAAACAGATTACTTTAAAAAAAAAAAAAAAAAAAAATCGCTTTAACTCTTGATGCTCCATATGGAATAAATTGGTGTCAAGTTGAAGTGCAGGACTGTGAGGTTGTGCGATACAGGTTACCAATTTATCAATCCAAGAACAAACAACTCTTGACTCCACAAATGAAGGCAAAACATGTCACTTGGGCCAAGCAGTTTAAGCACTAGAGTTCCAAAGACTGGGAAAGAGTGTAATTCTCTGATGAGTCAGCGATGGAAACTATGGATGATCAGTGCTTGTAGGATATAGAGAAAGCTGGGAAATGAATTCCTAGAGGACTGTGTTGTCCAAAAAGTTAACACCTGGATATACTGGTGGTCTGGGATGTTGTCATCTCTTTTAAGGGTCTAGAATGTAGACATACAGATCAATGAGCGGTTTCCGGATGGGAACCTGCAAAAAGTGTGATGCACGTGTTTAATGATCCTGGACTCTATATGCTTCTATCGCCGGGCAATACCCCATGCATGAACCGGCTTGAACAAAAAAAGAAATGAATTAAGACTCACCGGTAATCCAGCTTCCTGGAAATCAACAAGAGCACCAGCTGAGAAGGTGTTTTACCTGTCCTATCAGGAGGAGTCAGTAGAGGGTCTGCTTTAAACCTCTGATTTTTAATGAACAGAAATCTACAGTTTACATAGGTTTGTAGAAAAAAAAGGGAGGGAACATTTAGGTACTATCATGGGGACTTCCATAAAACAGGATTACCACAGTCTAATTCGTCTTTTTTCCCCCACTCATCTCCATAACAGCACCACCTGAGAAGTACCAACGAAACAAAATTAGGAAGACCCTACTGTAGAAAGGACTGTGTGTGTCTAAAGGCCAGGTCTCCATTTATCCAAACATTTAGCCTATAATGTTTGGTAAAAGGTATGCAATTTTTTCCACAGCCGCTGTACGTATTTGATTAACAGAAGCGAAGACCTGTTCTCCCCATGGAGTAGACACAGCTCGGGTAGAATGGGCTTTAAGGCCCTCATGAATTGGGCAATCTTAGTTGGTGCGGTCATGGAGACAACTGGGGAAACAAAATTAACGCAGATGGTCTGTAAACAACAAAGCTGAAGGGAGCTCGTTATGAACAATCAGCATTGTAACCAACCAAATTTGGTTCCCTTTAAAACGTAGGTCCTAGACTATGCGCGAGTCTGCCTCAGTGTACTTCTATTAAGATTCAACAGCAAAATGTTTTTTGTACACATTGTAGAAATGTAGATACTGTCTAAATTATGTTTGTATTAAATGAATCTCATTATTGCGGTCCTTGTATGCTTTTTCACATGTAGCAAGATGCTCATTACAGGCGTGATCAGCATCCAAGGAGCATATATATGTTAAAGGCGTTGTCTTGATAAGATAGAAGTTCTGTTATAGCAATAGCATACAGCAATCATAGAGGGGAGAGGGTACCCTGGTTGAGACCACCACTACAGTACAGTGCTTCTAACAGTTGGCAGCTCTCACTTTGGCCATAGCCTTCCCTTAATTAATCCAGTCTTTCTCTGGTGAAATTGGTTACTTGCTAGGGGTACAAAGGTGCCAAAAACTTAGGTTAACTGTTAATCTGGGTATACAGGCAGGTAGGAACTATTAGGGGTTGATCCAGGGATTAGTCTGATTGCCATTATGGAGTCGGGAAGGAAGTTCCCCCCCAAAAGGGCTAATCGGCTTCTGCTCTTGGGGTTTTTTGCCTTCCTCTGGATCAACAACATAGGAGGATCAACAGGCTGGACTAGATGGACATTGTCTTCATTCGACCTTACAAACTATGTTATACACATTAGATAGAAGTGTTGATCAGCCAATCGCCTGATTCACAATTGTTGTGCAGACACAGCTCTACACTTTGTAATCCATGTTGGCCTTTACAGCTGTTGAAACTGGCCATATATGTTCAATGACAGCCGCCAAATGACCTTTCTTGGGATATTCTTTCAAAGAAAGATCTTTCGTGAACTAAAGGGATTTGTAAACGCAACAGATTTCTTTCCAGATGATTACAGAGCAAATGTGGCTGCCAGGAAGTTGCTGTAAGACGGTTCTTGTGTCATTCCTATCTGAAGCACAAACAGCTGAACATACATGAAAAAGTCTGTTGACGGTTGCTACACACACAAGACTGTCATTTTTGGTTGGATGTATGCTGCAAGCAAGCTAGGATTTCATTCAACACTCTTACATTTCTATTAGAAATAAATATTTCAGAGCAACTCAGTTTGGAACCAGTCTATAATTTATGTAAAAAAACATAAGACAAATCCTTAAGAAATTATTTTTTCACAGAAAATATCAACTGTACAAAAAAAAACAAAACAGAAAAAGCCCAACATCATATGTTATAAATAATACACACAAAAGGCAACAGAAAAAATGCTGAAACAACGTTAAATTATTACGTTTGCCAAATTGCAAGATGTAACAGGAGTCCAACCATTGGGACCCTAAAAATCACCAAAATGAACAAGCCACGATATTTCACCATTACACTTTTTACAGGTAGCAACACTCCAGTCCAGACGATGTATTTGGTACTTCAGCTCTGCCCCATTTACTTGAATCTAGCTAACTAGCAATGCCAGTTAGAACCCATGTAAGACTGGGGCTTTAGTATGGTAAAAGTACAACGGGGTCGTGGCACTGTGACAAATGTTGCTGTCCCTTCATTCTTTTGAACACTGGCGGTCCCAACAGTTGGACATCCACCATTCACACACTGAGGTTAAACCCCCACCCACCCCCCCTTCCGCCACCAACCTTAGGAAATGCCATCAACGTTAGATTTTAGAAACCTCCTTTAAAGATTAAAATACTGAAATTGAGTAGTTGCCCCAAAAACTACGCTCATCTGGTACCAGAGAACATTGACTGTACAGGTATCAATTGGAGGGCAAAAAATATGTACAATTTGAAAGGAAATAAAAGGAATAAGTAGCACTCAAAGTTTGGGCTTTCAGTAGAAGCAAATTTGGTTGCATTGGTTCCTTTTAGATGTTCAAAAATACCTAACCACTAAATAAAAAAAACCTTTAATATTTCAATAAACACTGTATATTTACAATGCAGTTACTAAGACGACGGTCATTTCGCGTAAACCTTGCGAAATCCAGAACCGGTCAGTGGAAGATGCCTCAACTATTCTTGAGAAACACTATTTCAAAAAGGAGATTACTGACCAAACAAATGGTGTTCCTCATGAGCGTATCTAAACGGTCAATCGCACATCACAAAGTGGGGTCCAGCAGCGGGGACCACCAATGATGTGCATTACAAGTTGCCATTTCTAGGCTTTCCGAACTTGATTGACTTCAGCAATCCCATCCCAACCAATTTGATCCGGTATGTGTTGGATACGATCATGTGGAAAATCCCTTTAAAAGGGATGTATGGGATTAGAAAAACATTGCTGCTTGCTTGAGTCTTGGATCCTTGTGCTGCGTTTAGTATTACAGCTCAGCTCCGTTCTTATGATCGGGGCTGCCTTGCAATACCGGACACAAGGCAGCCTTAAAAGTGAAGCAGTTTCTGGAAGGAAGCAAGACTTTTCAGACTGAGCAACTGTGAATCCAAACTGGTCACTGCACTTTATAAGTACAATTTAGTCATTACTCAACCTTAAAATGACCCTCTGGTTCTGACAATTTGGTAATAAGCCATAGACACTTGGATGGGGGGTGGGGTCTTAGCTTAAAGACAACCTGTCAACGAGACGGACCGAATACCTTTACAGCTGCGTCCTCACTGACTCCGTCATTTTTATTTGTCTTCTAGACTCCCACCCCTGCTTTCGACTGTAATGGCTCCTGTTACATGTGAAGCTCTCGCTAGTCTACTGTCAAATAATCGCTACCACATAGTGTCAATGGCTCATGACATGTTTGGTTGGCAGCAAATAGTGGATACTGCTCACTTGGCAGACCAGTGTTGCGCTCCATGTGTAAAAAGGGCCACTGTGGGCGAGGGGTGGGATTGAAAAAAAAAAACAAACAAAAAAAACCCCTAAAACTGGTGATCGAGTCAATTGGTGCATGGCTATAGAGAAGTAAGCAGCTTGTCAAAGGATCTGACAGGTCCCATTTGAAGGTTCAGTTGTCCAGGATTAGAAAAAGGCTCTATTTTTTTTTCTAAACAGCACCACTCTTCCGCATGGGTTGCATTTGGTATTGCAGCTCAAGTTTTTTCACTTTTTTCTAATCCATAACAACCCCCTAAAAAACCCTCTCCCCCTCCAATGTAATAATAAATTCCGCGTGTTGCTTCTACGACATGTGAGAACCAAAGGGGCACTCAAGAGTACATGTAACAGCTGTATTTGCAATTATATATTAGATATATTCTTTATTTTACACCAAAGAAGTCTGGTGATGGTCCATGACATAATGCTAGACAGGCAAGAGAGGTGAATTACGAAAGAGAAATGAACTATTTATAATCTTTTAACCCATATGTTACATATTTATACACTATATTGCAGGAACACTGAGGGGGGACTTCTTTGTACAGCCGTTAATCCAAATGTCTGAGGCTTCTACATACAACTAAATATGAAAAAAACACGTGTCCCATAAAATGATGCTAATATTGTAGATTCATTTACATGTCTAAGCACCTTTTCAAGAATTGACTTTTTACATGGAGTATTAAATTAGAATACAATACAAAAAACATGAATTTTATACAGGTTATTGGCGCTTTATTCTTTTAGCTGCCGTTTCGTCTGATGTCTGTTGACCTCGAGCCCTCGGTGTGGGTGGGCTGGCTTCCCTCCGCCTCTTTGTTCCACTTGGTTGTGGTGGGGTGGACCTGACAAAAATATTAAGAAAAGGTTTTAAAAAGTTCCTTACGTTTTGCATTATAATAATGGCTTAGTCTCCGACAACCATCCGATCAGAGGGCTTCGGCTAACAGGTCATGACTTTTGCTATATTTACAGTTGGGTCCAGAAGTATTTGGGCAGTGACACGATTTTGATAATTTTGTCTTGGGGCATCAACACTATGGATGTGAAACAAAGCCTTTAGATATATGATTGAAGTGTAGACTTTCAGCATTAATTCAACCCTTTAGTGACCACCCATACGTGTTTTCACGTCCTGGATGTCAGCTTCAATCTACAGGGCCATAAAAACATGCTGGTCATGTAGGCTAAAGGTAGCCCAGAGACTGGAAATTAAACGGTGGGTGGGTGGGGGGCACGGTATGTGGTCCCTGGTCACGTGATCACTGTTATGGATAATGGGGATTGTGTAAAAGTTAAAAAAAAAAAAAAAAAAAAAAAAAGTTTAAATTTCACCTCCCCTCATGGATCAGATATTTTTAAGGAACCGGTTTTTTTCCTGCACAAGTGAGCAATGGGACCTGGAATTCATTCAGTTTTGCCCTGAAAGCCAATGGATATTCCCTCCATTACAGGCCTAGCCACGGTTCCTATTAGTAGATTGGGGCTACAATGGGGGTATTGCTGAACACAAAACTAGTGCTATAAAATTTAGGGTGCGTCTCCCTAGTTTTTCCTGCTTGAAACAAAAGGAAAACGGTCATGAAAGTGACATTTATGAAAAAACATTTTTATTTATGTTTATTTAAAGTTTTATTTATTTTTCACATGCTTTATAATAATTTTTTCAAAAAACTAAGGTGTCAGATTGCTAAGTATACACCTACATAAATGAGCTAAGGGGTTTAGATTTCAAAATGGGGTCACTTGTGTGGGGCATTCTATCGTTTTGGCACCTTGCGGCCTGGAATTTTTTCAGTTGTGCCCTGAAAGCCAAAGGCTGTTCCCTCCATTACAGGCCTAGCCATGTGTCCAGTAAGCAGATTGGGGCTACAATTGGTATGATTCTGAACACAGGGAAAACAGTGGTATCCACTATGGGGTACAAGTCCTCGTTTATATGTGTGCCGTACAAAAAAAAAGCGTTTTTAAAATGACACAATTGCCAAAAAAAAGAAAATAGTCATCTTTTCCTTCTGCTTTGCTTTGATTCATTCAAAAACTGTGGGGTCAAAATACGCAGTACACCCCTAGATGAATCTGTTAAGGGGTCTAGTTTTCAAAATGGGTCATCTGTGGGGATTCTATTTTGGCAGCTCAAAGGCTCTACAAGTGTGCAATGAGGCCTAAAACACCTTAAAGCAAAATGTCTGTTCTGAAAGCCACCGGCTGCTCCTTTTATTTGGGCCCCGTTGTGCATATGGAGATAAGATTAGGGCAACAATGTGTATGTTTCTGAACACAAGACAAACAGGGGGATCCATTTTGGGGTGCAAATCCTCATTTGCATGTGCACTGTAGAAAAAAAATCCAGTCTTTAAAATTCTATATTAGCAAAAATATTTTTAAAAAATTATCTTTACTCCTCTAAATTGCATCAACTCCTGAAAAAAAAACAACAAAACATGTGGGGTCAAAATACTCATGACACTCCGCAGTGAATATATTAAGGGGTGTATTTTTAAAATGGGGTATCCATCATCCTGACAGATATGAGCCTCTGCTTGGTGGAGGAGTAGAAAATGTTCCTCAAAAGGTTAATAAGTAATGTTAAATTTGTACGTTTCCTAAATAGTTTGAAAAAAACCAACAAAAAAAAAAAACTAAAAGTTTTTCCAATGTGCTTCCATAATAAAGTAAACAGAAGGAAATATAAATCTTATCAAAAATGTGTACAGCATGTTTTCACATATTTTACATATTGCAGTTGAAAATGTAAAAAAATTATACTTTTTTCAAAACTTTTCCAATTTTGGTGCGTTGAATAAACACAAATTCTATTGTCTATTTTTACCACCTAAATGAAGTACAATATGTGGCAAAAAAACCACTTGGGTATGCAAAGCCTTTACAGAGTTATTCTATGTTAAAGTGACACATGCCAGATTTCCAAAATTTGGCCTGGTCATTAAGGCGTAAACAGGCTTGGTCACCAAGGGGTTAATGACACCCACTTTTTTTTCATAGTCCCTTTATTTTCACATACTGAAAAGTAAGCGGATAAACTAATAATTCTAAGGATTATGTTTTTGATACATGGATGCAACTGCTATGCAGTCAATGAGGGCTTCCAGTCTGCAACGCTTCAACATCATGAATTATTGAGTTTCCTCCCTTGAGATGCTTTACCAGGACTTTGAAAGCAAAGAGACCCACCAAGAAGCAGCAACTTCAGTAGTTTAGTCTTCATCAATTTCTTTGCCTTAGGTTGCTTTCGTGGTTTGTTCAGGGTCATTATGCATTCATACTGTAAAGCGCTGTCCTATCATTTTTGCAGCATTATACTGAGCAGTCACTCCAGGTCTATACACTTCAGAATGGACAATCATCCACTTTAGTTCTCTTACACTTCCATGACTCTGATCCCATTCAGATCACCTAATCACATGTACAGTAATGTGGTTTAACCACACGATATGCAGCAACAATACAAATAAAAATTTTCTTTGGTACCAAATTTCAGACGCTCACCGATTCTTTGTCGTCTTGCCAGCTTTTAATTCTGGTGATACTACTTTAGGCCGTCTCCGGGCTGAGGAAGTTTTTTCAGGACTGCTTAACTTGGATGCTGCTCGAGTTGTTGGCTTGTGCGGCAATTTCCTACAATTTGCACAGAAGTATTACATAAGTTTGTTTAGAACTTTTTATAAACCATGACAACAATATGTATTATCTAGATGTCATCTTTGGACAGGCATCTGTGATTGAGGGAATTTAGCTTTGATACCTCTGTGCTTCTAAACGGGAAGCTGCTCGGGTTGTGGCTCCGTGTTGACCGCCTTCCTCATCTTCACTATCCTCCTCTTCTCCACTCTCGCTTTCATCCTCCTCAATACTTTCAGACTTCTTGCGCTTTTTTTCTGGTTCCGAACATTCTGCAGTAATAATGTAAATATGTTATATTATATCATATAGAGAATCCTTATATTCCAACATGCCACACGAAGATGGACCACGTGCCAAGTACACCTTGAGGCCAATGGGGTGGCCTCTGGTCCGATGTTACAGCTCACGAGATTCATCCTCACACACAATTATTTCTCTGCAACTCATCGGAATCCTAAACACATCAAAAAGTCCATAGTCTACAGCCAGACCATCAGATACAACCGGATCTGCTCCAACCCAAAAGACAGAGAGGAACATTTATATAATCTTAGAAGGACATTTTTAAAAATCGGGGCTACCATCCAAGCTCATTTGATGACCAAATCACCAGAGCCACCAGGATACCCAGAAATCAACTACTCCAATACAAGGAGAAGGAAAGAAACAATCGTGTGCCTCTAGTAGTGACCTACAATCCACAGCTAGAGGTACTAAGGAAAACCACCAAACTCCATCATACCTTACACAAGGATGACCATCTGAAAACCATATTCCCAGACCCTCCCCTTCTGTGTTACAAACAACTTCCAAATTTGTAATGCGAGGAGCTGCAAGACCTGCTCACATGTACTGACAGCGGACAGGATACGGATCCCCAACACACAGCAGGACTATAAGATCCCAGGGACATTCACATGTTCCACATCTGATGTTATGTACCTGATCAGGTATAGTTAATGTTCTGTTGGGGGGTTTTATGTTGGAGAAACAGGACAAAAATTTAAAGCGAGGATGAGGTCTCATCGCCACACGATTAAACAGAAGACAGAGTTACCTGTGGCGGAGCATTTTTCTAGTCACGGACACAACGTATGCAAGTTACTATATTAAAAGGCATCTTCAAATCTTTACGTCATGTAAATATTTGGGAGCACAAGTTTATAACTATCTTTGACCCTAAACAAAGGCCTACATTTTTCAAGAGGGTTCATACATGACTGGGGAGTATGAGAAATCTATAGCAGAGATAACACGCTGGCCTCGTGACCCTCTAATACCAATTTAGGGACCATAAAACTTTCACATCCCTTATCAGTGAACTAATTAAGTATTTACTCCTCATCCTGTTCAGGTATTGTTTTAAGTGCAAATTAATCACACCATGTATGTGCCTTTTCATGTGTATGTGTCTTCGAATCTATTCCATTATGCCTGAGGAAAGACCCCACTCGGGTTCAAGAGCTCGCTATGAAATCATGTTTTTTTTGTTAGTCATTAAAAGGTATCATATCTACAAGATTACTTGGTTTCTCTTGCCGAGAAGAATCGCAGAGATACTAAAAAAAAAAATGGTCGAGAAGAGCAAGATACAACAAATCAGATCATGGCAGTGACAATTTTACTAGAATTGTTTTCCAGGGCTTAAACTAAGGATAAGCCATTAGAGTTTGAATGTGGGGGCAACATCCCCAGGATCCAATAAATCAGCAGAATGAAGCTGCCAGGTACACCTCTTCATCATTTACACAAGCATAGTGGCTCATTCCCTTCATTCTGCTAATCAAAGGTTCCAGAGGTCGGACCCCACCAAACTACCAAGGCCCTTCTTAGTACTTTTAACAAAATTCATAGTATAGGTGAATAAAATAAACTTTGTAATATGTCTGTCTAATCAAAGGAAAAAATGCTTCATTTCATGATGCCAATAGAAGTCTATGGGGAGGAGGGAGCAGGAGCTGAATGTAAGAAAAGCAGAGAAACAAATAGATTCTGCTGCAGTTTAAACTGATTTTTTTTTACTATCTAACAGCCATGGGAATCAAATTAAAACTGCTCAGTTTTTCTCTGTAGTGTATTCTATGCTTCTGCTGCTTCTCTGTATATGAGAAATGGTTATGAGGAGAAGAATCAATTATTTATGTGTGCATTGCATAGGAAACATTATACCAGCAGTCTCCACCTACCAGTTCAAAGAAGACTGAAAATTAGACAGGTGAAACCAGAAAATTCAAGCAAAGTAGTATCAAGGACTATACTTAGTAGAGTCGCTGCACTAAGACAACCACAGGGCATCATAAGGGGTCCATGACTCATGATTCCCTCTTCTCTATAAGCCAGAGCACAGAGGTGCTAAGTAGTTCTGGCACCCCAGCCTGATCAACATGTACATAAATAGCAATACTTTCCCTGACAATAGCAGCTGATTGATGGGGTTTTCATAAGCCGGACCCAATGGCGATCAGCTTGATTCCTAAAAGTACTCATCATGGTGACAACTAGGAGTTGCAGAAAAAAAAAAAACAAAGACTTGGATCTTTTACCTGTCTCAGAACTTGGTGAACGTTTTTTTTTCCTTCCTCTTCTGGACACAGGCTCTGGAGTTTTGTCTGAACTGTTCTCCTAAAAGATGACAGCACGTTAGAATTCATGTCCATCATCATTATTTTGTCATTAACACAAACACATTAATGTGTCTTACCTCTGATTGTTTCACTTCGCTTTCACTTTTCTTCGGACCAGGAGCACCTAAGAAAAGGAAACATTAGTCATGTTTAAGATAAAAAGTGAAAACAGCCTAAAGGATAGATATTCAGTTGAGCTAAATGAACCATTGTGCAACTTTCTTTGCAATATCCAGGTCAGATCCACAGCACTACATGGCCAAATGTACGCAGGGCACCCCGCACACATCCAACACGTGCTCGTTTAACTTCTCTTCCACATCGTCCAGTCATCACAAAACTACTGGAGGATGCCCCTTGACCTCTGTAGGGACAGGAGTGCTTAACCCCTTAAGGACCAAGCATGGTAAATTTACAGGCGCTTGGTCCTGGGCAGTAATCCTGGCCGATAGTATAAATACAGCATGGGATTAAAGCTTCTGCAATCAAGCAGTCAGCTGAGGACCTGGAGGAGAATGGAAAAGCTGTTTTTAACCGCTTCTGCCTTCTCCTTTCCAGGCCACATAGCACTCAATGAGGTTACATACCTTTATTCCCATTGTCATTATTTGCAGATGTAGATTTTTCCTGAAGAAACAAGAAAGCAATGAGAATAAATTATGAGAATAAAAGGGAGTGAAGAATAGTTAATAGATAAATAAGTTTATACAATGAAAAAAAAAAGTATAAATTAATAAGTGCAGAAGTGGTTTCTGTATTTTCCTATTGCGATCCTCCCATACAAAACTGCAGGTAGCAGAGAACGTGATTTTTAAAGGTCGCAATCACAGAAGGTTTTTAGCACAAATTGCTATTTTATCCCTTTTCTTATTACACTACAGCATACCCTGCTTTTGTGGCACAGTATAAATAAAGGAATGGAAAGTGGTCGCTTCTCCTGGCATAATCTTTCCATGCCTATTCTCATTTGTTTCCCTTGAATCTGTACTATTAAAAGCGGTGTACAACGTTGCAGCCATTTTTATTATGCCAATGCATGGAAAATAAAGTAACTTGGTAAAAAAAAGTCGAAACTAAAAATGATGTGTCTACAGCACCTCTGCAGACCTGTATGTCTCTGTGGCAACAGACAACAAACCAAGTGCAGCCAGAGACAGCAGTTATATATTTATTTCATCTGTTCCCTACTTCTTGCTAATGTGCCGAAACACATAAGAATCCGACTACACAGGACTTATCTGCAGTCTATTACCATGGTGACAACTAGGCCTGCACAGGAGCTGTAGACACAGGATGATAGCAAACTCATAATTAAGACTATTTGCATATGCAAAAAATGGGGGCAATGAATAAAACTTGGTTGTAAAGGTGAACAAGGCCTAAAAAATAGGTATTTCCATACCAACGAAACAAACTCAGTGGCCAGTTGTGTCTGGAATTGCAGAAATATCAAACTGACTGCTATGTTGTTTCAGTAATTCCCACTTACTTCTATGGCAGTTATGGAAAAAACATAGAACACTCAAGTTTGGCTATTTCCATGTTTCCAGCCACTGGTGGGTGTGGAAGCGAGCCAGGGGGACCCCTGTTCTGGAAATAGGTGTGGGTCCCAGGAGGTGGGACTTGCGTCTATCAGACATTTATGACATATCCTGTCTTGAAATGGGAAAACCCTTTCAGGTGTAATCTACTATAAAAAGGACAAAAAGTAAAAAAATAAATAAAATAAAAAAAACTCTACACTTAGCCGTTCAAATATTTGCTCCAGCATTTTCATTACAACAAATTTTCATACAGCCGCAGTAATTTGGTTATAGGATTTTTGTTACTTACCGTAACTCGTCCGTGTCATTGGAGAACCCAGTAAGACCTTGGAACATTCCAAAGCGGTTTCCAAGAGGGGGGTGAATGAAAATAAAAAAGCGAGTATGATCAGTATCCCATTGCTCATGGGTCCGAGTAACTAGTAGGCCCAGCTGAGAATTCAAGGAAATGCACTTCAAAGAACTGAGAAGAAAAAGGGGTGAGGCCCGGGCAAAAGACCTTATCACAAGGAAAGCCAAAATACTTGCCACATCATCTGTCGACCAGGAAGTGTCTAGCATTCTAATGGAGGGGCACCTACCAGTAAGCGCGGTACCCCTGCTTTTCTACAAGCACCAGAAGATAGGAGCACAGCACTATGGGATAGGAGGCAGGATAAATGCCCTGTGCTGGCAAACCATTGAAATGTATGGCGTCATCCCTCTTTGCCAGCAGTAAAAAAGCAAAACAAAATTATGGCTAAAAACCATGCTGAAAATTAACCTCGCTCTTGACTTTTCAAGGGGCGATGGTCCACCCTCTGGGCAGGCCTGATAGTGTAAAAAAGCATTGGAGTCTGAGTCTTCGACCTGGCTGTCCCAATATGGGTGTCTTCCTTTGATTGCCTACATAGGCCAATGTTGCAGTGACCTTCAATGTGGCAAACTTGATTAATAACAGCGTTCATGAGGAGACTGAAGAGGTTATCCCTTGATCATACATTAGTGTGCAAGAACGACAAGCATCTGTAGCGAAGAGAATTATGCAGGAATAGGCAATCTAATACCAGCCTTTGCAGAAACAGAAAGGGTGTTGTGGGGGGTGCAGAATGTGCAACTACATGCCTGTTAAAAACTCTGAATAATGCGTGCACAGCAGCTCTCCGATGCTCTATAAATGGGTGGGTGCATCCGATACAGTGGCCAGAAGAGGAAATCACTCCTCTATTGAAAGGGATGCTGTGAATGATTAACACAAGTGCTGATTGCTGAATGTGATGAGTAGGAAGAGAGGGCAAATCACACCAAGCAAACGGATCTACAGAAGGATAGAGGATGTTCTATCCTTGTACCCAGAGAAGCCTGAGTAAGTACTATTTGGAGGACACCCGCCTAGAAGTACAATATTATCAGAAATAGTTTGCTTGGATATAAAGTTCAGCTCCCAGCTGTCATGCTGCATGGCGTGGGCCACGGTGATCCCCAGAGTGCTCAGATTCAAGTGCAGTAATAATCTGCTCGCGGGAGGAAAAAAAAATGTTACAATGATGTTGTCAATGACTGTACATAATCTGCCCAGAGGGGGCGACCAGCCGACAACTGACTACTCTGTCTTTGGGAAGAACAAACATGGCACAACGCCCCTCCAAGCAACGTTATGCGATATATGGACCCAATGGGAAGAACAAACACGGCACAACGCCCCTCCAAGCAACGTTATGCGATATATTAATTCAATACGCTAATTAAATCAATTAAATCAATGCAGCGACAGACCAACAGGTTTCTCAGAAGGAAATATGAGCTGTTGGCAACTAAGCAAAAACTGGGTAGCCTTGTAGTAAAAATATACTGTGGAAGACAGCACTCATGCTTCCTGCAGAATAGTGTGAATGTGCGCTCGGTGTATGCACCCTTCCACCGGAAAGAGGAGAGGAAAGCTGTAGCCCAAATGCCTAGGATTCAGAGTTAAGCAACATATAATAATCTCATCCAAGAAGGTAATGATGCTCGCCGGCATTGTGCGAGAATGCAAGTCAGAGTCTAGCAGAGGCAGTGATTTGTCCCATGGAAGACAATAATATGGATGGCCAATGCCCATAATCAGTGCAGACAGCAGAGATATGAAGATTCCTCCCTGGAGGGATAAAGACTACCTGATATCACTGTGTAATCGTGTTTGGTACAGAGTCCAGCAGTAATATATTTATTCCCCTTATGGACCGTGTAGATGAGGCAGTGCTACGCCAGTCTTCAGTGTAATATGGCGAATACAGAGCCTAGCCAATTATCAGAATCCCCGCGGTATCAGGAGTACCAGTGTGTTATAAACACGGGCAAGGAAGGGAACCAGAAACGTTTAAACACTGCATAATTATTTTATATGTAACAACTGGTAAAGACACCACTCCTCCTTCATAAAAGGGAGAATGAGGCAATAAACCCTGTTTGAGGGCTTCACAAGACCTTGATGGAGGAAGATATGGGGAAAGTTCTAAGGAGAGAGCTTACCTACGTCCAGCGCAGAAAAGGAGTCTGGAGTGCCGCTATAGCCTGGTGTTGCTGCCTCCGTAAACACAAAAAATGGGAAACATAAGGCTCTTGAGCCCCCAATGTCCACTTTGTGGCAGGGGACCGGGACCATGTTAAGGAACAGCTATCCGTGCAGGTGTCGCTGTGGGCAAAAAGATTGGGACTGATAAACCTGGCAGCCACAATGTCCAACAAAAGGAAGCACCCACTGGGGTAGTAACTCCTGCCTTAGTAAGTTATGAAGCCCCAGCAGTGCGCCCGCTGGAAGTCCTGCGACCCCACACAGCACCTCCCACCAGAAGCCGTACCCACCGCTAGTGAAGGCCTGAAAGCCAGGACCTAAATCAGGAGCCCGACCGGCAAAGGGGATCGGAGGCACTGGAATGAAGCCGACCGATTAGAGCAACATGTGGCATTGTAGGGAGGAGGGCTCTACCTCCCTTTTCTCCTGTTAGCAGAGTGCAGCGCCACAGGACATACAAAAGCCTGGGTGCTGACAACACACGTAGCTTGGTCAGGGAACTTAACCCTTTGCAATCCAATTTTGGATTCAGTGTTTCTTAGGTGTCTCTCTTTCTGCCATTATACAATAGCGCCATCTGCAGGCTAGTGCCAGTACTGCAGTATGGAACACGCTGGAGAGGCCCTTGACAGCAGAGCAGCCAGTAATCTACAGTAGGAATACCCTGCCGGACATCTTCCGACATCGGAGCTGTACAGCCTTCAATCAGAATATCTTTAGACGTCAGACAGTGGATTGGAAAGGGTTAACACAAAGATGGGGTTGAGGATGACCTAGGAGATCTCACTAGGGAGCAGGGCACCAAATACAATATAGTGAGAGCGTTGGGCACCAAATGGAGAGCCATGTTACCTGGAGCGTGAAAGCCTGGGGTAGCAGCAGAGGGTGGAAGGAGAAACAAAGAAGCTCAGGAACTCCTCGAGCAGGTAGAAGGGAAGAAGTGAGGCCACCTGCATGTGTCGAGGGTGAAAGACAACCAAGGCGAGGTGGGCGTCATACTTATCTTATCCCATTTACTCATCTCATCTTCACTTGGGTTTCCCCCGAGAACCAGCAGGGTCACCCCTTCAGCTACTGTCACTTAGTGGTGAGAGGACGCTGGATGAGGCAGAAGCAGTCAGGTGACCCCATGGCTAGTGGGAATCCGTTGTGGCTGCTCTATTCCACTTTTTCTTTTTGGAGGAGGTAGTAGCAGCGTGTCAGATACAGCACTGTTTGCCCTCCTCATTTAGGGACAAATCAGGGAAGTCAACTTATTCCCGATTCCGACCTAAAGGAGTAAAGGAAAAATAACAAAAGAGAAGACCTGCAGAGCAGGGAGGTCTGTCTCCTACAGACACTAATCTAAAACGGATTTAGCTCTGTGTCTGCAGGGGAAGCATAGCTGGTGGAATGAACTAACACTCTTTTGCACTCAGTATCCACCTCCTAGTGGTAGCAGTTATACCAAAGGTCTGTCTTGCAGTGTGTTTCCCAATGACACAGACGAGAGGAAAAAAAACAAACAAAAAAAAAAACGAACCACAAACAGAATTGACTATTTTATGAAACTATAGTTGCAATACGTACATCTAGGGGGTGCTGCGCTTCTGAAGACTCCTTCTTGGCTGCTTCTTCTATGACAGAACAGCACAAACACATGAGGACCACTCAGTGAATAGAACATAGCAGGATAAACGGACAAGGTGGAGCACACTTACCAGCCGCCGCCGCTGCTGCCGCCAAAGCTAAAAGAGTACGCCTCTTTGGGGGCCTGCCCCTCTTTCTCTTTTCAGGTTGCGGTTTAGACTCAGATTCCTAAAAGTATAGAAGAAAAATAAATCTCATAGCACATGTAGTAAAATACAGGAAATAAAGAGTTTATAAAAAGGTAAAAATGGCTTACCACTTTGTCGGTTTTTGGATCTGGTTCAGTTCTTTCCGTTTCACACTTTTCTTTTCGAGCTTTATCATCAATTTTTTTGATAAGGTCATTATCTGTGTTATGAAGCAAGCACAAAACTAGATTTATACCAGTTACGATCCTAAATAGCACTTACAGGTCCTTCAATACCTCACCGTAGTCTTCATAGCAGAGTTTGTACTAACCTTCTCGCTCTGTAACGCTTTCAGGTTCTTCTGTTCTATCCATCTTTGCTGAAAGAGATTCATCTTTGTCATCATGGGTCTGGTCCTAAAATATTAAAAGCATTAAATTGAAAAATAGGTGCAGTGGTCAAATATTTTAGAAGGGGTCATTCCGAAATATTCCTCTGGATAGATCATCAATATTGAACATCGGAGATCCGCCACTTGGGATCCTCACCATCCTCACTGTCAGAGCAGCCGAGACGGAAGTGTAATAAAAGGCATCGCCCCCACTGATTTCAATGGGAGCGAAGCGCTCTATTTCACTTCTGGCTCTGATCTTCAGACAAATGTCCGGCTAGGCTGATCTGACAGCAGGCTAGAGTATCAGCTCATTGGCAGAAATCCCGAGGATAGGTCAACAGTAGCGAATTCAAAGAAAAGCTCTATAAGGATGCGGGCTATCAATAGGAAAAATGGAAAATGGGTGGCAATAGAGGAATACCATAGGGTGCTTTTACAAGCACAGATTTCTGTCTATTCAGATCTATCAATCTAAAGTGATCTGCATAAATGGCTGATACCTTCTAAACTACATAAATGGTCACTGCACTTTGAGACAATCTGTGTTAATACGATAGTCAATGTTGTAATTAGCAAAAAAATTCTGTCATTTTGGGTTAATAAAGAGAAGAAACTTTCTACAGTGCTGATCCACTAGAGGTCTCCTAATTTACTGTCCACTGCTTATTGTCAAGTAATAAACATCTCCAATAACAGAAATAAGTTGAAGAACAGGAAGTGGAGGACAGTGTTGTCACATGCTGCCCATAGAAGTCTATGGAGAGGGAAGGAGGGAGACAGAAGTAGAGACTAGCAGACAGTGCTGCAGCTAACTGGTAAGTGATTTACAGCTACTGGAATCACATCTAGACTAATCAATACTTCTCTAGTGGACTTCCCAGATGGTGTTATTTGTGTGGAAGACCTTAAGCGAATTAGAGAACAGAATCTGCAGCTTTTTCTGTCTACTTGAAGACATAGCAGCATGCTCCACCCACCAGTTCAGAGGGAATTGAAAATTAGAGATGTAGTCAGCAAAGGTGAAAACTTGTGATAAACTCAAGTCATATAATGGCCAGAAATAGTGTTATACCTCAGGTATTCACACGGCAACTTATTCCAAAAGTCATCTAGAGATGCAGGCACGCTGTGTAGCTACCTATACAGTAACAATAGCTGTGGGCTGAACACTTGTTTACCTAACAGCTATTCCCCCGACTTTTTCATACACAAGCATGCTTGGTACAATTGAGCAGTCATGTGTTTTCAATGGGGAAAGTGGAAAGCCAGATTTCTATAGCAGCAGCTTATCTCATGCAAAAGGATCAGATATGTTGAAATCTTACATGCCCGATAATTCTTTCCCCAATTTCTGCAGTCATGTTAGATAGTCAGCCAAAACGCAAATATGAACCAACTATTGAGATCACTGAAACTCCAAAATGCACAGATTACTCACATGAGATTCAGCATCCTGCTCCAACTGTATACTTTCAGAGTCTGTAAAGAAAAAAAAATACAAGAAATTATGAAAACTATTTATGCATTTCCTCTAAAGACACTAAAGAAGATTATAAAAAAGAGAACTGCATAAGAAACTATAACGTAACTATTTGCTGATTAGTAGGATTAATCCTGGGAATTGCCATCAATCCTGTCTGGATTGTCTGGATGCACAACGGGGCCCAAAATGAAAGGAGCAGCCAGTGGCTTTCAGAACAGAAATTTTGCTTAAAAGCATTTGATGCCCCATAGCCCACTTGTAGAGCCCTTCAGTGGCCAAAACGATAGAGAACCCCCCCCCCCCTCAGATTTTGAAAACTAGACCCCTTAACGAATTTAGGGGTCTACTGCGTATTTTGAGCCGATAGTTTTTGAATGAATCTAAACAGAGCAGTATGAAAAAAATTACGATTTCCATTTTTTTGGCAATTGGGTCAATTTAAAACAGGTTTTTTGTACAGCATACATATGAATGAAGACGTGCACCCCAAAATGGATCCCCCTGTTTGTCCCGTGTTTATAAACAAAACCATTGTGGCCCAAATCAAGTCACAAGACACATGGCTAGGCCTATAATGGAGGGAACACCCACTGGATTTCAGGGCACAACTGAATAAATTCGAGGCCCCATTGCTACCTAAAAATACCCCCCTCCCCCCACTTTTGGCGTTCCCTAAATCTCGATAAAAGTAATAATGTAAGCTGTGTGGTATGTCCGAAGACAGAAGAAATTACGGGGGCCTGGTTGGGATGGGCGCATGGGGCAATGAAACCGGGTATTCTTCCTGCTCCCATGCTTTTTTGGGGGGTACTTCCTGATCTCAGCGGCAGGTACGGAGTATAAAAAGAGGCGCTCTGTGAGGCTTCATAAGCTCACTGAGGTGCGGCGGTCTCACACAGAAGACGCTCAACAAGTTGCTCCTGGAACTGCAGGACGGCGAGCGTTCCCGGAGCTTCTTGTAAATGACGTATTACAGGTAGCGATCTGAATAATGCCGGACTCACACAGCCGTATGTAGAATCCGCTTGCAGAGACCAGCAGCGAATCCCAGCTGTGAGCCAGGCAGAGGCCCTGCGTACGGCTGTGTAATGTACTGCGCATAACTGCCTACTCTCACAGGCGGTCATGCACAGTACATCTTTTTTTGTTTGCATTTATCGCACCGTCGCTTAGAGATGACGTGGGTGCCCGCAGCTCATACACAATGTAGTTACGTATGGGCTGCGGGTATATCCGCGACCATGGAGATAAATGGACTCTGTCATGGATATCTGCAGTAAAATAGAAACTGCTGCGTCCTGTTTTCTGCGAGTGGATTACGTAATTCCAACCCGCTAATGTGAGTATTACCGCGGATCTAACACATGTGGAATCCGTAAAACCTTATGCGGTTGTATGAGACCGGCCTAAGGAAGATGATCGCCAACACAGAAAAGGGTTCTTTACTGTAAGAGCAGTGAGACTGTGGAACTCTCTGCCTGAGTATGTGGCGATGGAAAAATCCATAGACGAGTTTAAAAGAGGACTTGGTGTCTTCTGGAGGGGAAGGATATTACAGGATATAAATATTAGGTTAATTGTTAATGCGGATATACAGGCAGGTAGGAACTATTAGGGGTTGACCCAGGGATTAGTCTGATTGCCATTAGAGAGTCGGGAAGGAATTTTCCCCCAAAAGGGCTAATTGGCTCCTGCCTCTTGGGGTTTTTTGCCTTCCTCTGAATCAACAACATAGAAGGATAAACAGGCTGAACTAGATGGACTTTGTCTTCATTCGTACTTACATAGTATGTTACTTTTTATCATGTGACCGGGGACAAAAAAAAAGGCAATGGGGACATCACTAAGGGATTAAGGCCAGGAAGAGGCCGCAACCTCCAGTCTCAAGGTAAATTTGAATAAAAAGAGGCGTTACCTTTAGAGGTAAAAAGTGAGGAGAGTGGGAGCGGTGGCACATTCTGCAGAGGGACATCGGTACATGCAGTCTGAGGAGAATCTAACACTCCTCTATACATATTTTATTCCTTGGTTCCTCTGAAGTATCCACGACTTCATAATATTTTCTTTGGTAAAGCCAAAGACTTATCAGCAGCCCCTCATACAGCTGGTTAAGGAAAAGAAAACTTAATCCTTCAAGAAAAACGAATGGCAATTGAAGTAAGGGGAGACATACCAACGTATTGAGACCCTACTGCCCTTCGGCAAAAGGTAAACAAAAAAATCAAAAACAAATTGTCTTAGAAATGTGTCTTAATGGCTGCCACCAGTAGACAGAAAAAGTATCAACCAACTTTGTACCATTTCCTTTACACACAAGGTGGATATTCAATCGTATTACATAGAACTCACTATGTAAATTCAAGCACAAGAAACAAAACCTACCTGAACTAAGAATTGGTATTTGGTTTTCAGAGGCATCAGCTGAGGTAGAGTTGTGGACTAGTTCTGTTTTCTTATGGTCTTCATTTGTCTTGGGAGTATCCTCAGACTCATGTTTGTTGTTGGACTTCTCAGAAACAGTCACTGTATGGTCAGACATATTACCCTGCCTGGGTTCTGATGGTACATCTTCATTGGAGTTTGAGGCTTTTTCTGTGTTGGATACCTGTGCAGTCACTGTTACGGGAGCAGCTTCACTGCTGCCAGCAGAAGGAACAAGCACTTTGCCATCTTCCAAACTCTCTTCTGACAAAGCTGTAGGAACCATATTTTCTTCAAACGTGCGATGTGCTACATCAGAATGCAATGTCCCACCATCTAAAATGGTGTTAGCTACTTCACCACAGCTCTCTGCAAGAGAACCTCGAGAATCACCTGAAACACTAGCATTCAAGTCAGTGCTGCACTGATGCTCCTTCTTTAAATCAAATTGCTCCTCAGGAACCTTTGCAGCATCAAGTGTTAAGGACTCAGGGGCACAATTATCAGGAATAACACTCTTCACTGAAGGACAAGGAATACATTCAATTTCTGAAGATCTATTCAATATCACTGGTGTGATACTGACGCTTATAACACTTTCAAGTACTTCACCAACCTTTTCTTCAACCTCTGCCAATACCTCTTCGTTAACAAGCTCCTCTGCACCTGCCTCTTCCTCAATCTGTTCCTCCTCCACTGCCTCTTCTGCAAACTCTGCCACTGCACCCTCATCAACTTGTTCTGCTGCCTCTGCCCTCTCCTCAACCTGTGCCACTGCTGCCTCTGCCCTCTCCTCAACCTGTGCCACTGCTGCCTCTGCCCTCTCCTCAACCTGTGCCACTGCTGCCTCTGCCCTCTCCTCAACCTGTGCCACTGCTGCCTCTGCCCTCTCCTCAACCTGTGCCACTGCTGCCTCTGCCCTCTCCTCAACCTGTGCCACTGCTGCCTCTGCCCTCTCCTCAACCTGTGCCACTGCTGCCTCTGCCCTCTCCTCAACCTGTGCCACTGCTGCCTCTGCCCTCTCCTCAACCTGTGCCACTGCTGCCTCTGTCCTCTCCTCAACCTGTGCCACTGCTGCCTCTGTCCTCTCCTCAACCTGTGCCACTGCTGCCTCTGTCCTCTCCTCAACCTGTGCCACTGCTGCCTCTGTCCTTTCCTCAACCTGTGCCACTGCTGCCTCTGTCCTTTCCTCAACCTGTGCCACTGCTGCCTCTGTCCTTTCCTCAACCTGTGCCACTGCTGCCTCTGTCCTTTCCTCAACCTGTGCCACTGCTGCCTCTGTCCTTTCCTCAACCTGTGCCACTGCTGCCTCTGTCCTTTCCTCAATCCGTGCCACTGCTGCCTCTGTCCTTTCCTCAATCCGTGCCGCTGCCTCTGTCCTTTCCTCAATCCGTGCCATTGCCTCTGTCCTTTCCTCAATCCGTGCCATTGCCTCTGTCCTTTCCTCAATCCGTGCCATTGCCTCTGTCCTTTCCTCAATCCGTGCCATTGCCTCTGTCCTTTCCTCAATCCGTGCCATTGCCTCTGTCCTTTCCTCAATCCGTGCCATTTCCTCTGTCCTTTCCTCAACCCGTGCCATTGCCTCTGCCACTGCCCTTTCCTCAACCCATGCCATTGCCTCATCTTCAACCTGTGCCACTGACACTGCCTGCTCTTCAATTCTGCTATGCCTAATACTTTTTGGCACTGCTGCAGTATGCATTAAATTACTGGAATTATGATCTACAGTGATTGAAAATGAAGAGTCTTCACTTCCAGTTCCAGTGCTTGTGACAAAGCCTTCTTCCTCTTCTTCATCTTCTTTAGCTCCAGTACTTGTGATGGCACTTTCATCATCTTCTGTAGCAACTCTGGAATCTATACTTGCAGGTCTACCCATGATATTGCTACTTTCTGTGCCTTCTGTGGCACAGCATACATTGTTATCTGGTTTTAGACCATCATTTTCCTCAGAAATGCCTGTACTGGTAACAGCCCCTTCACCTTCTTCCAATACAGGCTGGTTAACCGGTCTAGAAGCTTCATGCTCTGTTACTATAACAGCAAGGTCCTCGAACTGTGTGTTCTCCGCAGAAGCAGCTCTCTCAGGATCTTCAGCGTCCCGGTTGTCAGCAGAAGCCTCAGACTCCTGATCTTCATTTATATCAAGATCATTTGTATGAGAAACTGACATTTCTACAGGACAATAAGCTATAATATTGCATGCGTCGAAACTGACTACTTTGTCTGCACAAGAAACATGACCATAAGCTTCAGAATTGTCTCTATTACCAGGTGACACTCTAGCTCCAGTACTGGCACTAGTTACCACACCATCGGTTTCTCGATCTCCAAGCTGCCTTGATAAACTACAGACATGTTTTTGCTCTTCAGAACTTGCACTGCTCACAGCATCCTCCTTTTCATAGCCAACATCATTCTCTCCATCATCAGAGTTTGCCTCAAAGCATCCCGAATCGTCATTAGCATCTGCCCCTGACAAATGAACAGCAACCTCTTCCGAAGTACCAGATATGGTAGTATGGCTGTGGTTATCTGTAAAGCTAGATTCTACTGGCATTTCTAGGGTTTCAAAGTTGGTTTCATTCCCTATAGTTCCATCTCTCTCCCCAATAGCATTCTGTCTTCCTGTGCTAGAAGACGTTGTTGCATCATCAACAGGTCTGTCTATGGATGCTTCCGTTTGCATTTCTTGCACTACACCATCACTAAAGCTCGAAGAACTGGCAGCTTCATCATTTTTGCATGGACCCAAATCCTGTCTGTCTCCTTCTAAACTACTGCCCATGATGTAATCTGATGATGTGGCATTATTATCGTTATCAAAAGAAGATTCCATAGCGTTACTTGAAGTGGCAGCTGTAGCTTCACTATTAATATCATGAGCTTTAATTGCACTAGAATCATTGCTAATGGTTGTGGATGCTGTTGAATAAGCATTGTTGGAAATAACAGCGCACGTTTTGTCATCTTCAATGCTGCTATCCATCATATCGCTAGATGTAGCCGTCTGTTCACTTGTCTTATCTGCAAAAGCACTTTCCAAATCCTCTTTAGTCCTATCCACAGCCATTGTGCTTGACGATGCAGGTGCTTCATCATTTCTTACTGCGTCTTCTGTACATAATGTGTCCAAGACATCAGAAGACGTTGCGGTGCCTGAACTTCTATCTATATCCACAGCACATCTCATGCGTAAATCCTCTTCTGTACTGCTGTCCATTGCAACACTTGAAGATGCTGTGGGTTGAGTATTGGGATACAGATGTAAACTAACAGTATTTCTAGTTGTGTTGCTCGATGAAGTTGCTGTAGTATCCGTACTATTTCCAGGAGATGATCTGTCAAACTGATCAGCTGTGAGGTTCATTGCAATGCTTGAAGATGCTGTACCGTCTGTGTTTTCAGAGTTTAATGTGGTCGGATTTGCACTACTTTGCCTGAAAGAGCTTGAGGACGATGCTGCCTCTTCTGTAAAAGTCTGCGTGCGAACCGAAGGATCTCCACTGCTTGAAGATGCTGTATTATCTTTTTCCTTACTTGGATTCTTATACTTGTTGCTCTTATCTCCTCCACTACTAGAACATCTTGAAGTGCTTCCAGAGTACAGGTCTCTACCAATGGATAGTTCGGTACTACTGTCCATAGCAAGATCTGATGAGTTCCCTGGATATTCTTTGGGAGTTCCAGAAGAGATCAAGTCTATACATGTGTCACTCATGCCATCTTGCTCTGTGCTTGATGTGGCTCGTGTATTTTTGCTCTCCTCGGCATTACCAAATGTATGGTTGCTTCTGCAGATAGTTGGCAGACTACTTGAAGAACTCGCTGCATTGTCGCTCTCCCTTTCTAAAGAATCATCAGTTGTACCGTTATCGGTTAAATTACTGGATGATGCAGCTACATGTTCACCATCTATTTCAGACGAGACTATAGAGACTTCAAAGTTTAACCCTCCACTACTATTGATCACACTACTTGAAGAGGTGGCCGTGTGTCTTTCTGATATCCCAAGGCCTCCATCGATTTCTGCTGCAGCAAATGAAGAGGTTGCCGCTTGTGTGGTTATATTTTCAGAAATAGAAAGTGTACAATAACTTTCTGAAGATGTTGCTATATGGGCAACAGCACTTTCAGTACCCTCGCTTTCAGATGTGGTGTCAGAAGATGTTGCTGTGTGGGTATCACTGTGCAATTCTCTTGATGGAAGAGAACCTTCAGCATTGTTAGAAGAAGAGGCTGCATTCTCCTGAGTACTTTGTGTAGATTCTCGGTTAGCACTGGATGTTGCAGGCTTAAAAGTAATAATACTAACTTGTTCTGGGAGATTATCACTGGTACTTTGTGAACACGTTTCTGAACTTTCTCTGTTTTCATGGTACATGTTTCTATCAGTACTTGAAGTAGTGGTGGCATCTTCAAAGCTATTTTCAGATAACATAGTAAAATCTCCGTCATCTTCCACAAAATTACCATCTGCAGAAGCTGAAGAAGTATAGCCCCGGCTATTATCAAGGTTTACAGTGTCCATTTCAATGCAACTTTTATCAATGCCAATATCTAATGTGGTATTGGAAGATGTGGCAGCGTCTTCACCAAGCAGCCTTAATTCATTGGTAGTTTCTATAACAGAGCTGGAAGAAGTAGCGGCATCTTCACTTTCGATTTCCTTTACATTCTGATTATCAATCCCAGACTGCACACAGATATTGCTACTGGCCTGCCTCTGACTGGCTCCCACAATGCTACTTACTACATTTGTTTCTGCACAAGTCACGTTCACAGAATAAGCATCTCTATGGACAACTCTACCACCATCTTCGACTGCAACAGATCTCTGGAAATTCCCCCCCTCGGATGTACCAATATCCATTGCAAAAGCTTCCGCTTCTACATTATTCCCAGTGACTAAATTATCAAGTTCCACGGAATCGATCGGTACGTTTGCACTTTCCTTTTTGACGGCCTCTTTTGTGCATTTTCCATCCTCTTCAGCAAGGTCACTTGTGGAAATCTCCCCATCATTGGAATCAGTTATCTCAGAATATACTTCATCAGGAGACAAACTGGAATTATCAATATTAGGTTCTAAAGCAGATTCACTTTGCCCCTGAGAATTTTCTGGCTCTCTAAGTTGCAAGGAAGCCCTACCAAAAATTTCAAAGCTGAAATTCTTTAACTTCTTGAGAGGGGTTACTGTATCATTCTCATTTTGAGCAGCTGCAGAGTTTTGTGTACTTGGCATGTTCATTTTATTACGTTCACTGTTGTCTACAGATGGTGCTGTTGATGAATTGCTGTCATTGGTAGCTATAATTTGTAAGGAAGTTGCAATATTTTTAAAGGCACCACTGCTTTCCTTCGAGTCAAGGCTTCCATGTCTTGCCTTGGATTTGAGTGTAAAAGATTTCTTTGAGGTAGTAGCTTCAGCGACGAAATGAGAGCTTGAGTTACCAAGATTAGTTACAGATTCCGTAACTTCAGCATTTGCCTTCTGCGTGCTCTCCACATGTATTTTTCCAGGCTTTTTGCTCTCTCTAGGTCGTTCAACGTCTTTTGACTCACTGACAATGGCAAGACTTTGAGCATCGCTTTCACTTTCCAATTTCATTCCTTTTTTAGTAATACTACCTTTAGAACTTTCACCTCTGTACTCAGAAACCGTTTTCTTACTTGACTTTCGATCTGAGCTGCTTGAACGGTCTTGGACTCTCTTTTCCTCTGGATACTTAGAGGATCGTTCTTCCAATTTGGCACTTTCACTCTTTCGCCTCTCTTCCTTATGACCATGCTTTAGTTTAGATATTTCTCCAGAGTATTTCTTATCCGACTTAAGTGTGTCACGATCTTTACTGTCCAGCCGAGCTCTTTCCTTTGATTTATCGCTATGTTTGGACTTTTGACTGGCGGCATCTTTTGCTGCACTGCTTGAACTCTGAGCAGCATTTTCCTTTCGATCATCCTCTTTATCTTCAGATTTAGATTTTCGATATTTCTCTGTCGACCCTTCCACCGGTGTCTTCTCTTTTTCACTCTTTTGGTTTAACTCCTCTTGGTCGTTCTGTTTAGGCGATTTATTGCTGCTCTTAAACTTTGCTTTGGCATGAGCTTTCTCTTCTGAAGAGCTGTGTGTTCTCTTTCGATCTTTAACATTCTCTTCTTGCCTTGAGTTATCAGAGTTGGCAGAGTCTGCTTCATTTTTATCATCAGCTGAAGACTTGGATTTTTTCTCAGAGGAACTGTGTGACCTTTTAAGATCTTTTTGTTGTCTGGAATCGCTAGCTGGTCGCTTATTCCTGTTCTCAGGTCTGGATTTTTCAGTGGACTGATGTTTCTCCCTTTTACTACCTGTATGATCAGATGATCTGTCATCTTTGCTGGACGTTGAAGACTTTATATCACTCTTCTGCTTATTTTTCCGATCAGTTCGCTCTTCAGAGCTTGATTTACTTTGACTGTGTTTACCCAACTGTTCTTCATCCTTTAAAGATCTTTTAGATTTTTGAGAATCCAACTCATCTGTTGCTTGTCTATGTATACTGTCAGCTTTCTGTCTGTGTTTGGAGGACGAACGCTCCTCTTGCTTTGAGGATGGACGTTCCTCTGAGTAAGTTCTTTCTCGTTCGCTTTTATGAGACTTGGGTTCCTTTCTTGGTATGCTCTTGGCATTCTGTGATTCTCCATCATTACTGTCTTTTTTTGAATGCTTTTCAGATCTGCTTACATTTTTAGACTTTGGATATTCCTCTGAAGCAGAATCTAATTTTTCTACATGTTTCCGAGTATCTGAGGTTTCACTGTCTTGTATTTTTTCTGAAAAAGTTTTCTTCTTAATTTCTTTTTCTCCCCTGGAATCATTTTTACTGTACTCTGTGGATTCGAGTAATTTTCTTGAGGCTTTGCTAGCGTCAATCTTTGAAGTAGTAGTCTTGGCTTCTCTTGTGGATGAGGAAGATCTCTCCAATGACTGTGTAAGAAAAAAAAAAAACCTCCGTTACAAAAGAAAAAACCAAAAGAATAAAAATCACAATATCTTTAACTATTAATGTACAGTAGCAGAGAAACTTTACTGTAGTCAACAAATACCAGTAAAAGTACTTTGCAGGCAGAAATAAGTTTTAATGTTCCTATCTTGATACTTTAGTTTTTTCCCCCTAAGTCAATAGCGTATACAGAGATTAAACTAGATTTGTTTCAAAGTTGAAGAAAAAAAATGCCAATTTCCCCTATATTTGTCTAACATATTGTGATTGATCACAACCTCTGCAATCACTGAAGAATACAAAATATGAAACATGACAATCAAGGGAAATTTTAGTCTCACTGAGGGATCATACTGCAAGTTCAGTTCTAGAGAGATTGTATGATAAGGCAGCTGCAGACACAAAGATCTCCAGCTGATCATTATATCTTCTAGTACGTATTAGGCTGGGTTCACATGCAGCCAATGTGCTGTGTGATCAGTCACCGCATAGCAAAATTATATGTCTTTAATTGTGAATTGCCAGGGTTTTACAATGTGGTTATTGGCCTGTGGTTTTCACATGCAAAACAAGCAAAAAAAATGGTTTTACTTGTAAAACCTGTGCAGCCAATAACCACATTGTAAAATCACAGCAACTCCACTAAGTGTGAAGGTAGCACAAAGCTAACGTTTGTGCACCCGTTCAGACGGCCCGGGCGAGGCACATATACGGTGAGCCTACAATGCCATTGGGCGGGGGGAGATCGTTTAGCTCTGCTAAGCTGTCTCCCTCTTCCCTTCCCAACTCTCAGCAATGGGAGGAGGCAGGACGGGGCAGCAGCTAGTGTGCTAAGCTCCCGCCTCTTCTCCGCCCCTTGTCAGCAGCCAGCAATGGGAGGGGGTGGGATGGGGCAGGAGCTTAGCAGTTAGCTCCGTCCCTGCCCCTCCTATTGCAAACAGCCAGCAAGGGGCGGAGAGGAGGGAAGGGGGTGAGCGTTCAGCAGTCACGCTGCTAAACTCCCTCCCACCTCCCTTCTCCGGCAGCTATCATAGGCTCCCATAGGAGTCTATGCAGCGGCTTACATATACCGGCCAGAAAGCTAGTTCCAGGATCATTCCTGGCCGGTGTAAAAGTGCCCGGCACTAGATTGGCTGGCTGGGCGCTTTTATGCCGTGGAAATATGTCCATGTGAGCTTATGCATTGGAATCCAACGCATGAGATGGTAGCACATATCGGCAGGCCGTGAAAACGGCGGCCGATATACGCTCGTGTAAATAAGCCGTGAAGCAAATGAAGATTTGTATAAAGCAACTTAAAAAAAAAAAAATGGGTATTCACATTCTTTTTTGATAAGAATTGATTTGTGGACTTCGGGATTCATTTCCTGCAATAAACTCCTGGGAGAGTTTCCTTTTTTGGATACCCTACATTTTTATAGGCTTGAACCCAGCCTTTCACTACCTCCCACAAGTACCCCAAAGGCAGCCCTGACAAAATTTTTCCATATAACGTCCTAATCAAAATGTAAGAAGCACTCTGTTGCTGCATCTGAGGGACAAAGAGCAAGAATAATCTTCATTTATATAGCGCCAACATATTCCTGCAGTCAGGCTGGAACAGCAGAGGATTAATCCTAAAATTTTAATTTGGAGCACATGGGACCCAGGAAACGTATTAAATGCAAACACAGTATTGTGGGCTGAGAGACGCGGTGCAGTGCTGGAGAACATATCCAATAGTCTGCACATTCTACTACTGGTAATTAGAAACTGAGCCTGCAGTGGGGGGAAACTGAAAGAGACCTCAAAACACACATATAATGGCTTTTTCTTAAAAAAAAAATGGAATTTGAGTTACACTTTAAATTGTAATGATGTAATATTTCTAGCGGCGATGTAGGGGTCACGTCTAGCTGGCTGCCCCTTTCCCTGAGAACGTCTTGACTGCTTCTGAAGCCAGACCCCTTTATTGCCAGATTGGCTTTATTTACAAAAGCTGTCTTTATGACAAGACCCCTTTAAGATTTTGCCCCTTTTGTCTACGATTTCATCAGTTTATGCACAAACATACTTAAACACATCCTTCTTTCAAATTACCTACCTCATTAGACTTTTGGGTATCCCTTGAATCTTCATCGTGAAGGTCACTTTTTAACTTCAGACTGCTAGCAGAATCCGTTCTAGAAAAGCCAAGAGAAATGGTTAAATGCCACAATAGTCAGTCAGGAAACTAAAGTGGACTATATACGGGATTTTAAGAGATAAAATCTTTCATTTATTTAACCTATACTGGTGCAGGACATATCAATTCATTAATATATGGGAGAACAGGCTCCCTACAATACATTCTAAGAAATCACCAATGAATCTGTGAACTTAAAGCACAAGGCAGCGATCAAACGTTATGGACCTACAAGGAATGACTATCAGGTAAGCACTAATGATGTGATTCTCTAACAGAACGCAAAGCTTCCCGGAAGGGTTTAATGAAAACCAATGTTCACAGAGAAAACGAGCTATAACGAACAGAATTCATACCGGATTTCGCACTTCTTTTTTCTGCTCAGTGCAACTTTTTTTTCTAAAAACATTTGTTCTTTGAGCACTTCCTTTATGCTGCTAGATTTTGGCTTAAGTCCTTTGGAAGGTTTGTCAGTAGCACTTGTTCCTCCTACAGTTAAAAAAACAAAACATACATCTCACATGTTTAGCTTTAACGTTAATATCACTTTGCAATATCTTAAAAGATTTTGTCCTATTCCAACAAACCCTACACATACTGTATACCCTACTTAGATGAATGTTAAATAAGGGGTTCCCCAGCTTGATCCCTCATCTATATGCAAAAAAAGGCAAGTGGCCGTAAGAGCAGCTCCCACCCCATGGCCCACGTTTGTCCACGTATTACATGAAATGCCTTTCAGTTGGATGGCCAACACTATAAAAGTATGACTGGTTGCAGTTTTTTTCCATGGCGATAAGACTGCGGCAGATAATAGGAATCGAACCTGTGTCGATGAGACAATTTCCGCTCCGGCTTATTTTTTGAGCAGCGTTTATATGTATGAAATTTTAACAATAGTGAATGCAGTAATGCGGCAGTAAGAGATCTAACTAGTATAGGCTCTACTTCTCAAAGTACCGACAATTAAGACAGCAGACTAGTTTGTGATTAAAACTCATTTTTTTAAAACGAAAAGCATAAAATTACGCGTTTCAATCCCAGGGAAGAAGGAGGATTACCCAATTTCCATTTTAGGGTTGAACGTCTAGTGTAGTTTTAAGTTTTCGAAACGTTTTAATCGCATCTTACTTGCTGTCATACGATACCTTATTTAAGCTGTAGGAAAGGCCTTCCGGTGGACTAACACAGGCTTGCAGCGTCTCTTCATATCTGACCTATTACATCTGTGGCTTTGAGGTATATCTATGTAGTGCACATTCTGGCACAACTCTACCAGGTAAGACCATCAGATATCAGACTTTGCATCGATTATACTTACTACACCAGATAGCACCCCCACCCTTGTCCTCCCTTCACTTTTGTGCTTTTTTTCACCCACGTTCTTCTGATTTAGTCACAGTAGTGACATTTTCCTTCTCTGACCCTACTAATAACTTGACTATGTAGTGACTGAACTAGTGTCAAACACTAGTTTTATCTTGGCGTGTATGGGCGCGTAATAAGCACCAAGATAGAACATGCTGCGATTTTTCTTGAGAGCGTATTTCAATTTGTGTAACGGTAACATGACCGTCTATGAGAGACAGGTATAGTGTATTCCGTGCAGAATACGCTATATCGACACGCTCGTGTAAGCCCAGCCTTAAACCGTTACAGCATAAAACATAATACAGATGAGTTTACATATGTAATGGTTGGTAGAGAAGCATAAAAGTATAGGAATCCAAGAGAACATAGCAATCACAATCAAATAAACAACAACAACATGCAGTTTAAATCGATATAGACTAGTCTGTACAGGGAAGCTGTAATAAGTCTATTAACCCCAAGCTTTTTTTCCTTCCGCTTTTAATAAATTGTAACTCCTTTATTTATCCATTGACGCAGTTGTATTTTTCAATGGTACTATTTAATGTACCATATAATGTACAGAAAAACTTTTTTAAAAATTTGAAGTGGAGAGAAATGGGGGGGGATTCCACTTCCATATTTCGGTGCGTCTTGATTCTGCGTTGCACAAACTGCAGCAAAAAAATGACAGGATACCAAAAACTGATATAGTTTTTTTTTCGCTGTACTATATGTATTTATTTTCAAAGATATTTAATTTTATCTACATATTCTGCCGCCATCTTCTGTGCACAATAGCCTTTTCCTTTTTTTCAGTCGACATAGTTGTGCGAGGGCTCATTTTTTGCTGGATGTCTGGTAGTTTGCCTTGGTACCATTGTGGAATACACAAGACTTTTTGATCGCTTTTTATTGCATTTTTTCTTAGAGACAGGGTGGCCAAAAAAAGCTTTTTTTTTCTCTGATGACGATCATCATGCAGGGTAAATAATGTGTTACTTTCATGGATTGGACTTTTATGGATGCAGCGATACCAAATATGTATTTTTGTTTCATTATTTAGATTCTTTTATTATAAATATGGCAAAAGTTGTTTTTTTTTCCTTTTAACTTTTATTACTTTTTTCCCCCAATAATTAGTAAACCTTTATCACTGTTATTTTTTAGTCCCCAGAGGGGACAACAACTTGCGATGCATTGATCGCTTCTGCCGTTTGATGTAATGCCATAGCATTACAGCATACAACGATCGAGCAGGAAGTCTATCAAGCCACCCCATTGGCATGGCTTGATAGGCATTCTGCCATGACAGCCTTGGGGCCTTTCAGAAGGCACACAGCTGCCATGACACCCGCACGGCTGTACGCGAGTCCCGTACATCATTTGGGGAATTGACAGCGGCATTTAAATAGTTAACAGCTCTGATGGACTGTGCGGCTTATTGGAGATGTTCCCGGAGGGCGTCGGCTGTAAGAAATAGCTGGCGCCCGCGATGTATGGATGAAGACCGGTGCACAATCTCTCTTCATACATAGCCCGCCAATACAGGCCGTCAAAACGCGTATTGGCAGATTGTTAAGGGGTTAAGTACTGGAATGCATTCTGCATATGGGTCATGGCTGGGGGTTGCACCATGTATCCTATGTTTTATGGAGTTTATCAGGACACTTTCTATTCTTACATACAATTCTTTCATAGGAAAGTATTGTATTAACCATATTGCACCTCTGGGAGAGTGTAAGAGATCACCTATCCATCCATCTTATTGTAATAGCTTCACAAACCATAAATAGTACCTCATTAAGGAAAATGTGAGCATACTGTTACCACTATTCTTCATCTAGAAATCCCAACAAACAGACCTCTGGAATGTGTGGAAGTGTCATACCCATTAAAAGACTAAAAGGAGGTCAGTGACCTCCACCCAAAAAGAATGAATCGCAGGGCAACCCCACAGTAGATAGCTAAAATTTGCGTTAGGTGTAGGACATCGATGACATTGAGGAGTGGGAACTCTTCATTTTAAAAAGTCTACTTGGGGTAAGATAACACTGATGCATGATATATACAGTGGTTAAATAAGCTTATTTGCTGTTGATGAGACCTATCTATCGGCGAAAGCCCTGACTGACTGGCCACTAATTCTCTACCATCCCGATGTCTTGCACAAATGAAATTTGGCACGACCATTTTTTAGGTCCTAAATAGGAAAAGTAAAAGGGGTCACAACTCGATTATTCAATGCCAAGTGCAAAAATTTTGACTATGTAAATGTACCTAATCTAATTCTCTAACTTCCCAGTGTCGTACAAACATGAAGTTTGGCACAAGCATTCTTTAGGTCCTAAATAGGAAAGCTAAAGTTGGCACAACTCGATTACTTAATGCTAATTACAAAACTAAGTGCACCCTATGTAATGTAACTTCCGGCTGTCATGCAAGCATGAAATTTGGCACAACCATTCTTTAGGTCCTGAATAGGAAAAGTAAAGGGATCACAATTCGATTATTCAATGCCAATTGCAAAATTAAGTGCATCCCTATCTAACTTCCCGAGGTTGTAAAAACGTGAAATGTGGCACAACAATCTAACTGACCTCTGTGTGCATATACTGAGGAGACTCTACCTCACCTCTATGTGTATATACTAAGGAGAATGTAACTGACCTTTGTGTGTATACACCGAGAACAATCCAACTGACCTCTATGTGAATACACTGAGAACAATTTAGCTGACCTCTATGTGCATATACTCAGGAGAATATAACTGACCTCTATGTGTATATACTAATGAGAATCTACCTCACCTCTATGTGTATATACTAAGGAGAATCTAACTGACCTCTATGTGCATATACTGAAAGGCTGTAAAGTACATAAGGAAGCGGCCATGGACTGCAGTTATGGAGCATACCTTGCCTTTAAGGCTAAGAAAGCGCTGCAACCCCCAGTTTGGGGTGAAATTTGAATAAAAAGGGGTATTCCCTTTAAGGGTAAAAAGTGAGGAGAATGGAAGGGGTGGCAAATTCTGCAGAGGCACATCGGTCTGAGGAGAATCTAACGCTCTTCTATGTGTATACATATTTTATTCCTTTGTCCCTCTGAAGTAACCACGACAGTATCTATGTGTTCTAGACCATACAGGAATTTGAAAACGTATAATTTTAACTAAATTCTCCCCGCTCCCGTTGGAGGAAGGGCATCCCAGACATTAAATTTAGTTTGCAGATAAGGAACTAATGGGGCAATAATCATGTCATTGCTATAAACAGGATCTCTGGAGATATTAATATGAAGGTATTTAAAACTAGATATTATCTGAGAGGTGGCAGATCTCTTCACCACGGACCACTCTCGTACCTGTAGTGGCGTAAACGTGCATTTCCAACATGTGTATCTACTACACATACGGTATAGCAATGAGAATATAGGTAATCGTTCCATTAACCAGATTAAAGTAGGCCATGGAATAGGATAGTTGGAGTTAATTACAAGCTACAAGAGATGAAATGAAGGATGCCCTTTGTTTTTGGAGGTCTGCAGGAAAATAGAGAATGCAAAACTGTCATAGCAGATTCTCCCGTGTTGATGGGTGGCTTGCAGGACCACATCCCTGTCTCGGAAATTAATTAACTATACCAGTAGAGGTCTCGAGGGGAAGCCCCCGGAATAGGAGGCCACATTGGGACCCAGTGAGCTCCCTCCATAATATAAGCCTTCAGGAAACAGATCATGTAACCATTGTTTGACCAAGTCCTCCAGCCTCTGCCTCTCTGGGAGTCCAATGATGCAGAGATTATTTCACCTGGTGCGGATCTTCAAGTCATCCTGTTCTGCCGCTATGCTTCCGTTTTCTAGACTAGTTTGCGTACCATGGCTGTGAGTGCTTGATCACACGATCTCTCCGGTTTGGAGACCTTGACGCACGGGGCCCAACATCCACTTTAACATCCCCTATTTAGCCTGTGAGGGCAGCAGCGGAGTACTAGATAGAGAGGAGCTGGTCAGACATTTGTCTCAGCATTAGAGCTGGTTCAGAGGGGCCAGTTGTAGGGTTCGAGGCCAAGACCTCACGGCTAGTAGAGGCCGAGTGATCAGAGGCACTCTGTGGTTCTTCTCTAGCAAATTCTTTAACGCTATCAGGAGAAAGATTGATGTGTGGGACCCATAGGGCTCGCATCGATCCTACCGCTGTGCCTTTTAGATCAGGACAGGATTCGGAAGGCAGTTATGAAGGCACTCCATGAGGCCTGAGGACAAACAATGAAAGTGCAGGGTGTTGCCCCTGGAGCCCAGTCAAGCAACAGTCAGAAGCTGTAAATGGAGTTCCTAAGTGTAGCTAGCTCTATCACGGCAGATTAGGAGTCATCTCCAGTCCAAGGGGCTCAACAGTGGTCAGAGAGCAGTCCCAGACATCCGTCACCACAAAAAAAAAGCCAGAGATGTACAGGATAAAGTCAGGATAAGGCACAGGTCTCACACCTTGCAGCTGTGCACGTCGGGCGGTACCGACGTCCCCCAGTGACATTAGTTAAATGCTTCTGTAATGCTGAAGATTATTCAGAAACAATTAGCAGCGATCATGGAATCCGAAATGTCTGATGAGCAAACTGGTTTTCAAAAAGGCAGAGGCAATCGTGATCATTTCTCAAACCTGAGACTAATCATGGAGAAAGCAAGAGAATACGAAAAAGACCTCTAACTCCATTTTATGGACTGAACCATGGCTTTCAATTGTCTAGACCATGAGACGCTCTGGATTTGCCTTTAACAAATGGGTGTCCCAACACATCATATTGGAGCTCATAAGATCACTATGTATCAATCAGCAAGCAACAGTCAGAACACCAATCAGGGACAAAGACTGGTTCAAAATCAAAAAAGAAGAAGTCTACCAGCGGTGCATTCTGTCACCATTTCTTTCCAACATGTACACTGAGGCAGTTATGAAGAAAATCAGTTTGGCCAAGTCAGAAATTGGTGTGAAAATAGCAGGGCAGAACATAAACAATCAGCGATATGCTGATACCACCACCCTTCTCGCAGAAAGTCAAGATGATCTGGAACAGTTAATGAAGTGAGCTAGAAGGGCTCTTCTTAAACATCAAAAAGACAAAGATCGTGACGACTGCTGGAAATGCTAAAACCACCATCAAAATTGGCAACGAAGAGACTGATGCTGAACCAGATTAGATACTCCTAGGGTCCAAGATAAATGACAATGGAGAATACAGTTCAGAAATTAAACGATGAATAGCACTGAGTCGTGTGCCTTGGCTAGGCATGGACAAGATCTGGAAGAGTAAAGACATTAGTTTCAAAAACAAGTGCTGCCTAGTAAATTCAATTATTTCTTCCCATTGCAACCTATGCTTGTGAAAGCCGGACACTGAAAAAGGATGACAGGAGGAGTTAGATGCTTTTGAATTATGGTGCTGGAGAAGAACCTGTTGGATCCCAAGGATAGCGAGAATCACTAACAAGGATGTACTAGATCATGTCAGGCCAAAAACATTCCTAAAACGAAGATTTCAAAACAAAAGCCTTATTATTTTGGACACATCATGCAAACAAATAGACTGGAGAAGGATATGTATCTGGGATTTGTCAGTGGTTCACAAAGAAGAAGTTTAGATACAATCATGGCGGACATTGGCATGACTATTTGCCAGTTAAAATAAACTGTAATTGATAGATGAAAATGGCGAGAGACGATCCATAGGGTGACCCAGTCGTCAACGACTGAATGGTTAATCATTAGAGATGAGCGAGCATACTCGCTAAGGCTAACTACTCGAGCGAGTAGTGCCTTAGCCGAGTATCTCCCCGCTCGTCTCTAAAGATTCGGGGGCCGGCGGCGGGGGAGAGCGGGGAGGAACGGAGGGGAGATCTCTCTCTCCCTCTCTCCCCTCTGCTCACCACTGCAACTCACCTGTCACTCACGCCGGCAGCCAAATCTTTAGAGACGAGCGGGGAGATACTCGGATAAGGCACTACTCACTCGAGTAGTTAGCCTTAGCGAGTATACTCTCTCATCTCTATTAATCATCAATATGCCGAGGATTTACTGCCTGCAAGTTCGGAGGGAGCATCTGCATTGTATATGTAATGTGTGAACACATTAGAGGCTCATAGTCTAATTTCTCAAAATCACACGATTATCAATTTCATTGGAAGCCAATTAACCTATTCAATGTTTTCAAAGGGTGGCTGGAAAAAATACAGTACTATGAGTAAAACTGCCCAGAGACAGGGGAGTATTAATATACTCCATCGATAACACACACAATATATTGATCTGTTCTAATGAATGTGTATATGATGTGGTTTACCATGATTCTTCATTTTTGAAGCCTTGCCCCTCTCTAAAGCCTTCTGTTTTCGTTTTTCTTCCAGTCTCTCCCTCTTCAACTGTCTTCTTAACAGCCTCTCTTCCTTCTCCTTGGCCTACAAGAATATCATGCATTAAAATAGTAACAGGACAGACAGATGAAACAAATCATTTACAATTGCAGTAAATAAAAACAGTAACCATAGTAAAGAATATTCTGGCATTGTTCTCATTTTTTTCAGTGCGTTTTCAGAAATTGACTGAAGTGGTGGTTCTTTATCTTTATTTATGGAGCTATTCACCCCTTGTCCGAAGCGTATGGTCTTTTTTTGTTCTCTCTAGTGCAGGCACAGCTGTTTCCATATAACCGTTTATTAACAAAGCTCACTTTATATTTTAGTGTTTTTTAGACATAATTGCATCTGTGCCCCCATCACCTGTCTCTAAGCGCTACTTTTAATATCCTCCTGCCTCCGCTGCTCTATTTCCCAGCGCTGTGTAAGGAGAAGCCATTCTGCGCTGCAGACGCCTTCTCCCCTTCACAGAGCCCATTCACTGCCAGACCCGACGCACTGTCAGGGTATCAGTACATCGGGTGTACAGTACTACATGTCACAACCTCATGCATCGAGACCCTGACAGTGCATCGGGTCCAGTGGGGAAAAGGTGCTGTGAAGAGGAGAAGCCGTCTGTAACACAGAATGGCTTCTCCTTGCACAGCACTAGGGAGCAGAGCAGCGGAGACAAATAAATAAAGCAATAATACTATTGAAAAATACATCTGGTCCCACAAAAAACAAGCCTCAGACAGCTACGTTGATGGATAAATAAAAAAAAAAAAAAAAAAAAAAGTTATGAGCTTTTAAAAATGGAAGGAAAAAAAAGGCCGCATCCTTAAGGGGTTAAGGTTCCTACACTCCCGCAGGCAAGTGTTTACATGTATATATTACAGCCAGGGGTCAATCCATACATGGTAGCACATGGTGAGAACTATTCTATACAGGGGTCACATGATCACATTCAGCACTAGGTCCGTGAATCACATGGTTTATGGGACCACTGTATAAAAATGCTTAGTATGACACTATGAAATAGGTTCAGCCTCTCATACTCCTTTACCTGATGTTATATACAGAGAAATTCATTTATGGTTTACAACAAGATAAGAACAAATTTAAAGTGTATATCCAAAAGGACTACTGGAAGGGTGGGAAAGTTGATGATGATGCAAGCTCTCCTAAAAAAGCATATAAAAAGTACATATTCTATGCACTACAAGCAAACTCACCACAGATTGCCGGCGCTGCTCTACGGTCAGTTCATCATCTGAATCGCTGTAGTACTTAGAGTACAGGAATGGCTTATGGACATAGGCATGCCGGGTGCCTTTTGTCTTGGTTTCCCCGTGTTCACCAGACGATTTGGCTTTATTCTCTGGATCTACTTTCTCCTCTTCATCTAAAATAAAATGTTTACATGTAATACCCCATGCCTCCAGCTAGTGAACTAGGGAGGGAATATAGCGAACAACTAATGCAAGCTTCCTGGCGTCTACAAGTCACAAGTTTCGGCACACGCCATATTTGTTTCCCAATTAGCGACTTTACCTTTTCTCGCCACTTTGAAAAAGTGATTTAAGAATGCGGCAGGACTTAGTGAAGGTATGGCCACCCATGGCCCGCCACAGTCAGAGCTGTGGAGTCGGAGTCGTTGTCAGAGTCCAATTTTGGAGGAGTCGGAGTCAGTAGGAATGTACTGCTATAATTATCACTTAAAAACATGGAGTCATATATAAAGGAATGAAGAGGTTTGGCCTACCGACTCCGCAGCCCTGGTCGCAGTTTCTATAATTCACACCTGAAACTGGCGGAAATTATAACCGAAATCTACGCCAGCTCGTAACTGGCATAGATTCCTATTTTTGGCGCAGGGATGGCACAAGATGTACCCAATGTAGTAAGAGGTGCGATAGCCTGACAGGAACAAAGAGGTAGGTGTTTGGCTTCGCCTCCTGTCCATGGCTCGCTCCCTTTTCCCTTTCTCCTGGGTCTCATCAAACCTTCTTAGTTACATTCTAAGACACATTTGTCAAAGGCTGCAGGTGGCGGCCATTTTTTTTCTTAATAAACTTCCTAGACTACCTTTTTAAGCTGCACATTCAATTGTAAAAATGATATAGTAATGAAGACAAACTAGAATAATGGAAGTTACTGCTTGGTCAAGCGAACAAAGTTTTGCAGCGCCAATTCACAGCTAGCAAACAAAGTAGATGACAGCTAATGCTCATTTCCAACTTTGGAATTTACCATCAGAAGTAATTTCGCCCTCTTCTGTACTATCCGACACAGCATCTTCTTCATCGCTGTCTTCTTCAAATGAGGATAAGTCACTGGTGTGCACAGAGCTGACCGTCACATCCGAAAAAGCATCGACGTCAGAATCGGGTAAGGCACATTCTGTAAAACATGACAAATGAACTGAAGACTTGTAATGAAGAGCAGTGATAGTAACAGCTTGTTTGTAGTATAACAACCAGAGGGGCATTTGACTGATCGCCTTGATTCCCGCTCCCGGCAAATAGCCAATTTTATCAAGGAAAACCATGGTATGACATGGTGGGCATGCCGATGTTCTGCCATCCAAGTACGCCTTCAGTCCGTCGTCACAACATACACAGCAGCCCTTCATTTTGATGATTGACACGGAAGGTTATGTTCATGGCATGCAGCTCTCATTATAAAAGGAGAACAATGCATCTGACTTAAGCTGACCTTTTATAGAAACAAAGGCATATTCCTTTCCTCGGGCCGTCGCTAACAGAGGATAATAATGATCTATTACACAGCATGTGTATAGTCTAAAAATAATGTACAGCAGTCTTATGCTAATTAACAAAATTCCTGAAATGGGACTCTACTCCAGGGAAAATAAGCTGGAAAGCAGCCAAAACTATGCGAAGAGCTCGGTGTGCCCAGTCCATGACTATAATCCGCACCGCTCTTCTCCTAGTTTACTTGGTCACACTCCACACACTTATGCCTTAAGCCATTTACTTTTCTCTGCTTCCTTGATTTTCTTATGGCATGAGGTAATTCTAAATGAAATGCCCGTTATAGGTTTTGCATCGTCCTTCCACAGGCAGGGCTCTAAGCAGTGAATAGGAAGACAATAGATCGGCTCCCTTTGCAAACCTTAGTGTCCGAGGAGCAGCACACTGATAGTCTGACTCTGAAGGGATCCTGTATGTCACGACAGCTTGTACAGGGTTAGGCACAGGCAGACAAGCTGACCCTTCCACAGGCTGAAAAAAGCAGTTGCAGCCTCCAACATTAACCCAACTTTAGAAAGCCATAGAAAAGTGCAAAAACATCTTATTGGTGATTGTTTGACTCTTTAATCACCGCATTTATAATTCTTTAACACCTTAATGACTGCAATATGTGTATATACATCGTGTGGCCTTGGGAGCCGGAACCACATCAAACCCGGACGGGGCCAGCAGAGTACGGCTGGCAACAATCGCGATAGCTCAGATCTCAGCCGTTTAACTGTTTAGTAGCAGCATCTAAGCAGCCTCCTGATTGGCTGGAATCGGCACACGTGACGGGGCGGAGCTACGCGATGCCGCGTAGAAGGGGGCGGAGCCAGAACGCCGCTGCTGCCGGACAGACCCGAAGGCAGAAGACTCTTCTGCGCAAGCGCGTCTAATCGGGCGATTAGACGCTGAAGTTAGACGGAGCCATGGAGACGGGGACGCCAGCGCAGGGAAGGTAAGTGAATAACTTCTGTATGGCTCATATTTAATGCACGATGTATATTACAAAGTGCATTAGTATGGCCATACAGAAGTGTATACCCCACTTGCTTTCGCGAGACAACCCCTTTAATTAGAAACACCGCAAAGTGCTATGTACTGCAATACAGAAATATGGCAGCATATAGTACAAATCATCAAGTGATCACAATTTAAAGTCTCATAATGGGACTAAATAAAAATGGGAATAAAAGGTTTACTATTTTTTTTTTAAAATAGAAAATAGATAAAAAGGATTACAAGTTTAACCCCCCCCCCCCCCACACACACACACAAAATCTGAATTAAAAAAATAAACACAATCGGTATAGCTGAACTATTTAATATAACCAATTCCAGGCCTTTTCTTGGTCACCCACATTCCCCCATTTTTTCGCCTTTTGACCCCACTTACATTTTTTTTTAAGGGAGTCTGTAAGCTTGAACATTCGGTCTAAACTGCAGACGTATTATAGAGCATGAGGAGCTGAGCAGATTGATATATAGTTTTAGTAGAACTTGTATTTTATTCATTTGTATCCCTGCTCATTCTCAGCTGGACAGTCCAATGGGCGGTCCCATCAGTGATTGATGGCCATTTCTATATGTACAGTCATACACAGCTGTCAATCACTGATAGCTCCGCCCATTGGACTGTTCAGCTCGGGATGTGCATAGATGCAAATGAATAAAATACAAGTCCTACTGAATCTTTCCCCATAAAACTATATATTAATCTGCTCGGCTCCTCCTGCTCTATAACATCATGGGTTGAAAAAGAACATGCTGCTGCCACTAAAGGATTCTTACTGCATACGGTGTTATTGAGTCTATGTATACAGAAAGCGCCATCTAGTGATGGCTACAGGAAGCACAACAAACACAGCATTTCCTGCAAACACTTCAATCAGTGCAGTGTCTACTGTAGCGACAAAAAAAGTCTCACCTCGTCTTATCCACTTCAGCTTGCAGCATATATTTCACATATAGGAGTATACTCACATACTTCATTAACCACTCGATCCGGTGGTATTTATACGTAATGCAGAATCAAACAGGTGGGAACTTGAAGTGCCGTGAATAAAAACTCCTTTTATTGTAATCTGTGCATGTAAAAATCACAGGTCCAGATGACTAGTTTCAGCTCCTCATGAGCCTTGATCACCTCTTATTCACGGCTCTTCAAGTTCCCACCTGTTTGATTCTGCATTACGTCTACTGTAGCGACTGCTACTAGTGAATCTACAGTTTAGTGTAAAAACTCTCTATTGTAGGTAATAGCACTGATTTTTTTGGGTGACCACAAACATAATTGGACTTAGGAGACAAAAGCAGGCAAGAATTAGGGGAATCATCTTTGAAGCAATTTACTTATCCATGCACAAGGCAGTACTGCCCACCTTAATTCAGGTTACAACATTCATAAATGAAGACCCACATATTAATAGATGAGTAGAGATGAGCGAGCGTACTCGGAAAAGCACTACTCGCTCGAGTAATTGGCTTTATCTGAGTATCGCTGTGCTCGTCCCTGAAGATTCGGGTGCCGGCACAGAGCGGGGAGCTGCAGGGGAGAGCGGGGAGGAACGGAGGTAAGATCTTTCTCTCCCTCTCTCCCGCCCGCTCTCCCCTGCTCCCCGCTGTGACTCACCTGTCAGCCGCAGCGGCACCCGAATCTTCAGGGACGAGCACAGCAATACTCGGATAAAGCAAATTACTCGAGCGAGTAGTGCTTTTCCGAGTACGCTCGCTCATCTCTATAGATGAGGCATTGTCTGATTTTCCCTGTATGTAATGTATAATAGTGCGAGGGGTGAGTAGCTCCTACCTTCCTTCATAAAGTCAGCAGCCTTCTGCTTGCTGCTACTCTTTTCAGCATTACTGTGTTTAGCAGGTTCCGCGTCGCCTTCCTTCTCCTTCCCGGACTTCTCTTCCTTCTGCCTTGCGGTGTCATCACTCCTCTTCACGTGCTCGTTTCTTTTCTCTGTCCTAATTTCTTTCTTCTCCTCCTTCCGGTCTGGTTTCTCGCTGACCTCGATTTTCTTCTCTACTCTCTCCACAGATTTCGGTCTCTGTTCATCAATGTCATTTGGAGTGTCTTTGCTTTGCGTGGAGCTAATTGCTTCATTGACTGAATTCTTAATGTCCTCAGCTGGAGGTGTAATGTCATTTATATCTTCTACATTGATGAGTGGCTCCACACTTTCACTGGAGATTTCAGGAGGGGGTTTGTCATTCTCCAGTGCCTCTTCTATGAACACATCAGTGCTCTGCGGTGGAGGAGGCTTCCTGGGTACCTTGTCCGTACTTTTATGGTTCGAGTTCTCAGACAAGGCCCAGGCAGCCGTGGCTTCTTGATTCAAGGAACTTATGGTTTCCAAAATGGACATGGCATCGTTAGCAACACTGGTGCTGGGTCCAACCATAGATGCAGAACCTTAGGAGGAGAATGGGAAAAAAATAAATAAAAATTACACAAACAGTCATAAAGGCACAATACAATTTTTTGAATCCAAAAATTCTGATAACTTTGATACAGAAATTGAAGACACTCTTTAATGGGCAAGTCCCAGTCTTGGGAAGTTTCAGACCTACAATTCTTGAGACTGTCCATTCTTTTAAGTCAACTTCATGCGATTTTTTAGTACACTGATCTCTCAATTATCAGCAAGTTATCGCTTGTGATAAGAGATGAGCGAGCATACTCAGTAAGGCGATATAGTCGAGACAGCATCGCCTTTTTCGGGTACCTGCTGGCTTGTCCCTGAAGATTCGGGGGGGGGGGGGGGGGGGGGGGGGGGGGGGGCCGCGGGGGGAAATCGGGAGAGAGAGAGAGGGATCTTTCTCACTCTCCTCCTCGCTGCCCTGCACCACCCCCGACCCCCCCGAATCTTCAGGGACGAGCCAGCAGGTACCCGAAAAAGGCGATGCTGTCTCTCGAGTATATCGCCTTACCGAGTATGCTCGCTCATCTCTAGTTGTGATATATCCGGCATATCTTGCTTGTGCCAAATTAGCGGGAATAAGAGTATTCAGGAGCTGCTGCGGAAATCAAGACAATCATACACAGTTGGTGTAGTCAGAGGATGCATCAAGCAGCGGGTATTTATACCAAGCAGTAAGCATGGGTTTGCCGGGAGCGGCTTCATTACAACCAATAGAAAAACAGTACGTTCTTATCCAACTAGAGCATTAGTGAGATAGCGAGGGTGCGGCTTATCTATCCACAGATGTTCCCATCAGAAACCAGGGTGGTCGTCTTATAGCCGTGTCATTTGCTGCATCATATCATCCCACTCTTGAGAAGTTTGATAACTCTATGAGGTCGACTGGCTTAGGCTGCGAGTCTCTGTCTAGTATAGATAAGCTTCTGTGCCCTTATATCTCGTAACGCCCTGAATCATTTAGCATAAACATCTTCTCTTCACTCTAATCTCTTATGCCCACATAATAGGAATACTTAAATCAACTATAATATTACTTATCGATGTCTCATCTCTAGCATCGCAGTTATAAAGACCCTTTGAGGAATATATTCTCTAACATACGCATACTATAGGTGAGCCGCGTTTACACCGCACCACTATTGTGCAAGTTGATCGTTAAATGGAGTGGTTTGCACGATAGTTTGCAGTGCGAACGCACACCGCGAAAGACAGATCGGCAATAGAATCGCTGACTGGATCTTTTATACAGACCATAAAATCATCATTGGGCTGCTGTTTAACTCCTTAATGACACGCCTCCCTCCCCCCGCATTTTCATTTTTTCCTCCCCCTTTTTAAAAAAATCGTAACTCCTTCATTTATCCATCGACGTCGCTGTGTGAGGGCTTGTTTTTTGCGGGACGAGTTATATTTTTCAGAGGTACTATTTAATGTACCATATAAGGTACTGAAAAACTTAAAAAAAAATTCTAAGTGGAGTAAAATAAAACAAATGTCATTCCGCCATCTTTCGGTGCGTCTTGTTTCTATGGCGCACAAACTGCAAGTTGGGTCTGTACAATTACTGCGATACCAAACTTGTATAGTTTTTTTTGCTGTACTACTTTTATTGTTTTTCAAAGACATTTAATTTTTTTTTTATTATTTTCTGCCGCCATCTTCTGCGCACAATAACTTTTTAAATTTTTCCCTCAACATAGTTGTGTGGGGGCTTATTTTTTGCGGGATAGCCTGCAGTCTGTCTCAGTACCATTTTTGAATACATATGACTTTTCGATCGCTTTTTAATGCATTTTTTTCTGAGAGACAGAGTGACCAAAAAAGTGCATTTCTGGCGTTCTTTATTTATTTATTTTTTTAGACAACATTCACCGTGCGGGATAAATAATGCATTACTTTAATAGATTGGACTTTTACGGACGCAGCAATACCAAATATGTTTTTTTTTTTAAATTAAATTATTTAGATTTTATTATAAATATGTCAAAACAGAGTTTTGTTTTTTTTAAGTATCACAGGGCACAACAACTAGCTAGCTATGCTTTTATCGCTCCTGCAGTAATACTTAATGCCACAGCATTAAATAATACTGCTATCGGGTAGGCAGTCTATCAAGCCACCCCGTGGGCATAGCTTGATAGGCAGTCAGCTAAGACAGTCCTGGGGCCATTCAGAAGGCCCCCAGCTGCCATGACACCCCCACGGCACCCTGCAATCTCATTGCGGGGGTGCCATACGTGTCAGAATTGGCAGCGGCATTGAAAGGGTTAATAGCGCCAATCAGCCGCACGGCTGATTGCAGCTATTGCTTGCAGGTGCCAGCTGCAATAAACAGCCGGCGTCCGCGCTGTATAAAGAGGTCCAGCAATCTCTCTTAATACATACCCCGACCCCGCAAGACGTAACTGTATGTGCTATAGCGGGAAGGAGTTTAACAGGCACTTTAAAACAGGCAGTTCATTTATGAACGACTGCCTGTTTACTGTGAATGGAGACAGGTGGGCCCAAATGATCCCCGGACGCATATTAACCACTTCCTCCGCACTTCTGCCACAATCACAACCTGATTGGTTGTTTGGGTTGGCTTCCAGCAACCGGATTAGTTGTTTGGGTTGGCTGATTCACAATTCGAGCAACCTGATTGGTGTTTGTGGCAGAAGTGCAGAGGAAGTTGTTAATATGCCCCCCCGGACCGCTCTCCCTCCATTCACTTCCACTTTCAAGTACATAGAGCGCTATGTACTAAAGAAAGAAAAAGGCAGAAAGGGTTAAAAACTCCTCCTGCCTTCTTCTTGAGGGTTCTTAGCTATTGCTAACAACGGACCACCCCTTCTGCTTCTGATTGATTGCACAAGCAGAGGCTTTAATCCCCGCAGTATTTTTACTATTGGCTGGGATTAAAGCCCAGGACCAAGAGCCATAGATTTACTGTGCTTGGTCCTTATTAGGTTAAAATCATCGTTCAGACAGAAAATGTACGATGGTAGCATCTACACGCAACAATTATCACTCATTTTCGGTCGTTCCAACAAATTTTGAGCAATAATCGTTGGGTGTAAATGGGCCTTAAAAGCAAAGGACTGATCAGCCCTGGGATGGCTGTTGGGAGTAATCCCTTGTAAAAATTAGATATTTGTATTTACCGTCATATCTTTTTCTTGTCATGTTCACTCGGGGACGCAGCTTGTGCCGTGGGTATAACTACTGCCACTAGGAGGCGGACACTAAGCAAAAAAATGGTTAGCTCCTACAAGCGCCAGGCGTATCAGTTTGTATGTAAGTAGTAGGAGCACCAGAGTAGGATACGAAAAACGATGCGTAGTGTAACTTATAAAACATTAGGAATTAAACCGCAATAGCGGAGAATCGTGCGCAACTCCAGGGAAAACACTCCAACTAGGAGGGAGATAGCAAACAAATCCCAAAATAGAAAGTTAAAAAAAACTGGATGAGGGCCGCCCCCCCAATTAATAAGATGACAAAAAGATTTTACATCAAGTACAAAAATCTACTTTTGTTGTCTGTGTCATTGGTGGGAAAAATATGTAAGACGACAAGCGGGTAGTTATATGGCTGTCTGCAAAATGCACCGACCAAGAGAGGCGTCCGAGGATGCAAAAGTGTGAACCTCGGAAAATTTTGTAAATGTGTGCAAAGAGGTCCAGGAGCTTTGCTGATCTGAAGGGCGGAAGCGCCATTACGCGATACTCAAGATGCGCCCACAGCCCAGGTCGAATGTGCAGTAACACAGAAGGGAGAATCTCTGCCCTCTGCACGGTATGCCTCCAGCATGGCTGACCTGATCCAGCATGAAACAATCACTATTTACTGCAAGACCTTGATAGACTGGAGCATTCTGCCTTGGGGTCAGACATGGTGCTAGGGTCTAATTCACTTGCAGCCATGGGCACTGCAGAAGGGGCACAAGAATAAAGGAGCTAGCTACCCTATCCTGCGCTGGTGGTACTAGTCCTCGCTGCTGTGAGAAGTAGTACCACAGGTCTCAGGCAAAGCGAGAGAGAATATGGAGATCAGGAGGAAAGAGAAAAAAAGACCTGAGGACAGGCAAAGGGCAACCAGAGCAGCGCCTGGAGGATTCTCCACGAAGTACCTCCTTCCTGAAGGGGCACCCTGATAGTCTGAAGAGAGCCTGTGAGCCCATCCCTATAAGTATAGCCACCAATAGAGTGATTAGAAGTCTGCGCCCAAGGTCCTAAAAGGTCTTGGTAATATCACTGCATGAGCAGCAACACCGATTCCAATAACACGGACAAGAAAAGGGCTTAATCTGCTGTTCGTGGGGGTCTGACTGCTAGGACCCTCACTGATCCAAGAGATCACAACAATTTCAATGGGACTGCCAGATATTGCAAAACACTTGAATTCTGCTACCTGTGTGGCTATCACTGTCAAAACTTAAAGGGGTTGTCCCGCGGCAGCAAGTGGGTCTATACACTTCTGTATGGCCATATTAATGCACTTTGTAATGTACATTGTGCATTAATTATGAGCCATACAGAAGTTATAAGAAGTTTTTCACTTACCTGCTCCGATGCTAGCGTCCTCGTTTCCATGGAGCCGACTAATTTTCGCCGTCTAATGGCCAAATTAGCCGCGCTTGCGCAGTCTGGGTCTTCTTCTTCTTTTCTCAATGGGGCCGCTCGTGCAGGATGCCGGCTCCGTGTAGCTCCGCCCCGTCACGTGCCGATTCCAGCCAATCAGGAGGCTGGAATCGGCAATGGACCGCACAGAAGCCCTGCGGTCCACCGAGGGAGAAGATCCCGGCGGCCATCTTCAGCAGGTAAGTAAGAAGTCACCGGAGCGCGGGGATTCAGGTAAGCACTCTCCGGTGTTCTTTTTTAACCCCTGCATCGGGGTTGTCTCGCGCCGAACGGGGGGGGGGGGGGTTTGAAAAAAAAAAAAAAAAAACCGTTTCGGCGCGGGACAACCCCTTTAAGAATGAACCAAGGGCAATATTTATTTTTGAGTCAGTAGGGATCCCAAGGTTGGAAGCCGACCGATCAGCAGATTTTCCCTTAGGGCTCACTCATACTGGCATATGAGGGCTGCGTATTACGCAAAAGGTTTCATGTGTAATATGCAGTACATAACACGAATATTTGCTGCATCTCTTAAATCCCCATTACGTGTGAAAAATATGTGCAAAATACGCAGGCCAAATACGCCAGTATCATTGAGCCCTCATCCTGTGAAGAGGGAATAACCTGCCGAGATGGAACAACCTCTAACGGGAATAAACTACTGCAAACACATACAGGACAAACAATAAATCTGTTACCAAACCAAATATAAGTTACAGAAGAAACGACTGCCGATAGCCACAAGGTCATCGAAAATACAGTTTTTACTAATATAGGTAAAGTCATCAAAAGCAGTGATAAGTCTTACAAGAGACAAAAGTCCAGCGGACAACACCAACCCAGACATGCAGATCAGCAACAGCCTTCAGCCGACTCCCAGATGAAGCCTGTTGCTGAAAGACATGTCTCAGGGTGACGCCATGCCGATGTGCTTTTATTTGTGCTGTACCATTGGGGAGCGAGTATTTAGTATGTCTTTAAGCGCAATTATGGGGTGTTTTTTTTTCCCCAGACATTTACTGTGTGGGATGAATGTGTTATTTTGATAGATCGGACTTTTACGTATGCAGCGATATCATACTTATAGTATCCTTTATTTTTTATAATTATAAACTTTGTTTTCCACTTTTTTACTTCTTTTTAAAAATTCCCATAGGGGGCTTCAAGTTCCGATAGACTGGTCGCTTATACCATAAGCTGCAATAATACAGTAGTTCAAATTTGGTATGCAACAAAGTCAGGCCACAGGCCCGTCTTACTAGGCAAAAATGCACAGCAGGCCCGGGGGCCTTCAGGAGCCCCTAGGCTGTCGAGATAACCGAACACCCCCTGATCATCTCATCACAGGAGGGCACGCGAAATCCCTGAGTGCCTATAGAGGCATTTCAAGGCTTCACAGCCGTGATAGGCTGTTGTGGGCGAGTGTCAGCTGTCAGAGACAGCATGATTAAAATAATAAATCTTGTTATTTGTATGAGCGCCAACTTATTCCGCAGCGCTTTCAGGTAATTTATTTATTACCCCCCACCAAGCTGGGTACTCATTTTATCGACCTCGGAAAGATGGAAGGCTGAGTAAACCTTGAGCCGCTACCTGAACTACGCGGGGATTGAACTCGCAACCATTCAGGTCGTGAGCGGGAGCTTAGGACTGCATTTCTGCTGCCTTAACACATGGCAGGATGTACCCTATAACAAAGTGAATGGGGACTATTCCCTTCCATTAGGGTCAGACTCCAGCAAATTACAATTAACCCCTTAATGACATGGCCTATTTTGGGTTTAAGGACGCAACGATTTTTGGCGGATTTTCTTCTAGTTTTCAAAAGTCATAACTTTTTTACTTTCCCGTCGACGCGGCCGAATAAGGGCTTGTTTTTTGCGTGGCGAACTGTAGTTTTTGATGGTGCCATTTTTGGGTAGATAGACTATATTGTAAAACTTTTTTATGATAACAGGAAGAGAAAACACATCAATTCTGCCATAGATTTTTTAATTTTTTTTACAGTGTTAATCATGCAGCATAAATGAGACATTCCATTTTTTCTGCGGGTCGGTACGGTTAGAACGATACCAAAATTCTTATATTTTTTTTAAGGTTTTTCCACTTTTCTGCAATAAAAACCCTTTTTTTGGAAATGTTTTTTTCTATATCGTTGCATTCAAAGTCCTGTAACTTTTTTATTTTTCTATGTACGGAGCTCTGTGAGGGCTTATTTTTTGAGAGACGAGCTGTAGTTTTTAATTGGTACCATTTTGGGGTACATACGGCTTTTTTGATCACTTTTATTGTGTTCTTAGGGAGGCAAGCTGGGTGCTAAAAATTAGCATTTTACCTCAGTTTTTTAGCCTTTTTTTAACGCTTTTTTCGTGCACATTCAAAAGCATGTGCAACTTATTGTATGCAACGTTATACTAAATATGTGGGGTTTTAATTTTTTTTTAAATCTTTTTTTATGCCAATATGAGAAAAAGCATTAAAAAAGGGATTTTTTTTTACTTACACACACACACACACACACACACACACACACACACAATTTTTGTCCCCCTGAGGGGCTTACAACACTGCACTGATGATCGCTGTGATAAGGCATGGCAGGGCTACTGCCATGCCATATCGCTTATACAGCGATTGCAGGCTATTGCAATACAGGATGCCAGTGTCTGGCGTCCTGTTGCCATAGCAACAGGCCAGGCTCTCTGCAATTATATCGCGATAGCCCGGCAGCTTCACAGAGGGAGCGAACCCCTCCCATGCCGCGATCTACATAAATCGCTGGCAGGGAATGGGTTAACAGCGGGGCGCGCATCTCCGATGCTCCCCCGCTGTTGTAGCGGGAGGCCAGCTATGACTGACAGCCGGCTGCCGCTGTGAAATAGCGCGATATCATAAGTGATCTCGCGCTATCCCCAGGACGTACGTTTACGCCCTTTTGCGGGAAGTACCCTGCTGCCAGGACATAAACGTACGCCCTGGAGCGGGAAGGGGTTAATGTAGATTTAGTCTGAAAAGGGTTGTCCAATCAGGATAACTCATGTCTATACTCTGTCTGGCATATCAAAGTAAAAAAAACAACAAAAAACAGCCCTCCACTTGGGATTCCCTCTATTAGCCCCAGCATAGAATGGTAGAGTTGGAAGGGACTCCCAGGGTCATCAGGTCCAACCCCCTGCTCAGTACCGGATCATTAAATCATCCCAGACAGATATTTGTCCAGCCTTTGTTTGAACACTTTCATTGAGGCAGAACTCGCCACCTCCCGTGGTAACCTGTTCCACTCCTTGATCACCCTCACTGTCAGTGTTTTCTAATATCTAATCTGTGTCTCCTCCCTTTCAGTTTCATCCCATTGCTTCTAGTCTTTCCTTGTGCAAATGAGAATAGGGCTGATCCCGCTGCACTGTGACAGCCCTTCAGATATTTGTAGACCGCTTTTAAAGGGGTTCTGTCAGCAAAAAAAAAAAATTGTATACTCACCTGTACCTCACCAGGCCGTTCACCAGACACCTCCTCGTCTTCCGATGTCCGTCCTGCAGGCTGTACAAGGCAGTGCAGAAGCTGGCAAAGTTCTAGCTCCGCAACTGCCTCGACCACTGCCGGGCGGCAAGTACTTCCGCCCGGGTCAGTGGTCGGCACGTGACACTTCACTCCTACGCCGGCCGCATCTAACCTGTGGAGTCCATGGCGAGTGCGTATAAGTCCCCCTTTCCCAGCGCACATGCGCACTCGCCGTTGAATCCGGCGGTTAGACGCGGTTGACGTAGGATTGACACGTCGTGCACCAGGAGTCACGTGCCGACCACTGACATGGACGGAAGTACTTGTCGCCCGGCAGTGGTCGAGACACAAGCGGAAGCTGGAACTTTGACAGCTTCTGCACTGCCTTAAACAGCCAGAGAATCCCGACGGTCACATGACCCCCCGGCTCCCGTAGTGGAAGTTATATTACCACTTTTGGTACGCAGAGCTCATTGAGCACTGTGTACTCAGGAAAGGAGAAGGCAGAAAGGGTTAAAAACCTCTCCTGACTTCTTCTCCAGGTTATCAGCTGTTACTAACAGCTGACAATCTGTCATGTTTCTGATTGATTGCAGAAGCAGGAGGCTTTAATCCCTGCCTTAATTTTACATACGGCTGGGCTTAAAGCCCAGGACCAGGCGCCGTATATTTACAGTACCCGGTCCTAAATGGGTTAAGTTGGGGTGCCCAGAACTGGACCCAGTATTCCAGATGAGGTCTGACCAACGCAACATTCACATGCAAAAATTTCACGTGAGTCTTGTGCATTCCAATGATTGGACTTATTCTACTTGAGCGATTCTTTTTCTCTGCCAGCGATGCTGCGAGGATAAAAATCGCAGCATGTTCTATCTTTTGACGGTCGCTCGGAACGCCTCACCTATTGTTTTCAATGGGACCTTAAAAGACATTGCAAAGTACCCGCATGCCGTTCGATGTGCATGTGAGTGTGATGCAATGTTTCCCATTGAAATCAATGGAAAATTCTTGCGATCCTGTAACACGGGTGAAACATGTGCCTGAGGATCACAACTTCACAGAAGCAATGCGAGATATTTTTGAATGAAAAACGCCTCGCATGGTCGTGAAAAACACATGTTGGCAAGCACAATATTGGGCAGCGCTTCCCAGCCCGATATTGCACTTGCCCATATGAATTTAGCCTAAGGGAGAGTAGAGGGGGATAATGACCTCACGTGATCTAGACTCTATGCTTCTCTTAATAGATTCCAGAATTTGATATATTTAACAGCCATGCAAGATTTTATGTACTGCACCTGCGCCATTTTACATTGTCACTGCGGGAACAACACGCAGCCACATCACATTCAACCATGATGTAAAACAAGTAAAACCTCAGTACCGGTGACAGACACAGACGCCTCCGACTTTTCTTCTGCTTGTTCATGATTTGCATTTGCATCTTCTTTGTTGTTTAGCGTGGCCAAAAATTCTTGTACGACTTTTTCCACTTGAGGTCTGAAGGTGTGATTTATTTTTGGGTCCACAACCTGGGATATAATGCGGTCAATACCGGACTCCAGCATCCCAGACCTAGCGTAAAGTAGAGACAAAAACCACAATCTTAATCAGATCTTGAACCTTCACATCATTGAAATGGAAGCAAACCAATGGGAGCCAGATGAGGTTATGTCTGGACTCAACTAGATGTCCATGTAATGAGACCCCAATTGAAACCTAGAAGGAAAGGCTTGTAATACTGAGCAGAGCGTTGGGTCACTCCTGTGGAAGAGGTTATATACTTACCATCAGTCTTTGGCCGGTCTTCACATTTCCCTAATGAATGGGAGCTAAAGAGGCGCCGTTCTCTATAGTGTGCCACGGTCCTTCTAGATGATCATGGCACATGCATAACATACATCAGAAATGTCCGATAGGTGGGCTCCCACCAGGTATTGGGAGAAGAAGAGTCCTGCGACCTGTCCAGCATTGTAAAGTGGCTGCCAACTGAGAAAAGTAGGAGAACAACCAGGTATGTGCGCTCTCAGACCTCTGGGAACCCTAGCAGATATTTATGATGTATCCTACAGAGAGGCCAGAAATGGCAGAATACCTCTGTAATTGATTTAACAATCATGTAGGACCTGAACTGCCAGCAATCTTATATCTATGCGGTTTCTAGATCGCCCGGTCTTCTGTCAGTGTGGACAGGGCTGGAAGCAGATGGTGCCATCAGTGATTGACAGCTATCTGGGTATGACTGTACATCAATCTCTGATAGCTCCGCCCATTGGACTGTTCAGCTCAGAGATATAAATGAATAGAATATAAGTTCTACTGACTCTTTCCCCATAAAACTATATACAATCCGCTCCTCCTGCTTTACAACAGGATGCCTGCAGTTTGGGCAGTATGTTCCGGGTGACAGATTCCCTTTAACAGGTGTTATTCGGGGACACCGTGTTGTACAAAAACTTCAGTCTGTAGTTGTTAAATAACAGCGCTCATACTCCTCCTTCCACGCTCCTCTGCCGGCTCTCCTTTCCCTGCTGGTCTTCCCATCCCAGTGCAGGGAGCCAGCAAGCATGTCCCCAACAAAAGGACCATGTGACCGATGCAGCCAATCTCCAGCTCCCTTCAGCTGCGGCGCTAACATGACCCAGCGTTGGCTCGTTTTACTCCCCTCTAGGAAGTGAAGTTCAGCGGGGAGCGGAGAGCCGGCAGTGGTAGCTTAACTTGTGATGGAGGTATAACGGACAATTATCCGTTTTGGCCAAGTTAACAACCGGAATCACACAAACGGTTTTATAACGTGACCTTAGATCAGTATCTACTGTGATCACAGCAGCGGCGGTGTACACGGGATCTCCCTCGTCTTACTTACTTGAGCACCTGCTGCCGGATGTTATTCCTCAGCTGGTTCTTGTTCAGATGAGGACTCCACGTGTGGTTCGCCAAGTGGTTGGAGACAAAATTATCAACACGCTGTCTCAGATTTTGGTATGCAGGCTGCAAGGGAAAAGAAACGCCATTCAGTGTGAGCCGCTATGATGCAATATACATATAAGGGCTCAGGGCCACATACAGCTCCTTCTCGTACGGATGGGCCTAGAATCCCTGATTGCCTCCTCTTGTAATAACCCTACAATTTCCATGTATATGGGGTGCAACACCTGGATAATCCCTTTAAGTGTCCCTTCACACGCCACCGATTTGCTGCAAATCTGCAACAGATTTCACGCCTTAAATCGCACCAAAACTATGATAAAAAAATGTTTGTGCATTTTTAAAAAAACAAAAACTAATAATATTATTAAGATATATAGCTAGGAGAGTCCAAGTATTGAGGGGTACTGTGACCAGAGCTCCCGCTCACCGGCATGGGGGGTGGTTGTGGTCACTTACTGCACAGGGAAATAAAACTAGGAGGGGACAGACATGGGATACGTTTTCCAAAAGGGGAAATCGGAGCCAATTCGGCAGCACACTCCAGGAGGGTCACAGGTGGGTGGGACGCAGATCTCGTTGCAGCTTTCACCCTGTTGATTTGAAGGGGTGAGATCAGTGCTGGAAGAAGCTGGCAGCAAATCTTCACCAAAGCCCAAACCATTTGGTGCAGATTTTGTTGTTGATTTCGGTGCAGATCGCCAGATTTCATCTCTTCCATTTAAATTTAAACAAAGGGGTGAAATCTACAGCTAATCCACACAAATGGGTTTTGGTGCAGATATTTTCAGCACCGATTTCATCACTCTGGCGTGGATTTTTTCAGCTGTGTAAAATGCGTAGCGATGTGTGAACGCACCCTTAGGCCGGCTGCACACGGGCGGATTTGCATTTCGGAATCAAGAGTGGGCATCTACCTCTGGATCTGCAGCAAATACCGCCCTTAGCATGCTCTGGAAAAGCGATTCTTCCTGCACATGAGCAGAAACCAATTGCAGTTTCCACTCGCAGAGGAAACAAAAATAAAAAAATCTCAGCATGCTACATTTTTGTGTGGATTCTGCGTGGACAACTTCCAATGAAGGCAATGGAAGCCGTCCGACATGCAGCGTGTCCACAATTGACATTGCAAGAGTTTCAAAAGAAAATCTGTACTGTGCATGTCCGACGACGAGCGGTGCGGACCATCCGCAGTGCAGGTGAAGAAAAAGAGAAGCAGGTACACGCAGAGATCGCTGCTGCCATGGCCGGATTCCGCACACGTGTGCAGGCAGCCTTAGGGCTCTTTCACATGGCCATAGGCGCCTCTATGTGCACCGGCTGGCGCTGTAAAAACGCGTGAACAGGCACAGAAATCTAACGTTTGTGCGCCTGTTCGGTCAGCACGGGCCCCGACGCATATACGCAAATGTACAAGAAAATAAATCCAGAAAGCGGCCGTATACTTACAAGAGCGCAGTTACAAACAACCCATGCCTTGATATGCAGGCAGCCAGACTGCTATATGGAGGAGCCATCGCACAGGTGAAGGTGCTGATGTGCAGCCACTCACACACCTCCTTATACAGAGGGGGCGGCTGCTTAGTACTTATCCCTGCACATAGATAAAGCATATACAGGGTGTCAGGCCACAGAGTACATGTAGTGCACCACCTATTAGTGACGCCATATTTCAATCCAGCGGCTGCTCCGCATCCTCACAGGTGAACCACACCTGTGGCTGCACATCAGTACCTTCACCTGTGCAGTGGCTCCTTCATATAGTAGTCTGGCTGTCTGCATGCTGAGGGATGTAGTGCCTCTACCCGCCCTCTTGTATTAGTACATCAGTAAGCATATGGCTGCTTTCTGTGATCTTTGTCTGTTTAGATTTCCCTTTTCTGTATCTTGACGTTTGTACAGGACGTGTGATTTTCTCACCTGTTGTGTGACCAAAAACATTTAGGCTGGGATCACACTGGGCGGATTCCCGTCGGAAATCTCGCGGTTTGGCCGCAGCAAAAACCGCGAGATTTCCGCCGGGGGAAGCGCCGCGGAAAAACCCGCGGCAACTTTGAAGCGGCCCGGCCGCTCGCTCTTCCACTGCAGCCGGAGAGGAGAGCGCAGCCGCAGCGGAATGAAAAAAGAATGGACATGCTGCGGTCGGCAAAGCCGCGCCGCAGCTTTGGGCGGATTAACCGCAGCAGATTGGCCGCCCCATGTGGACGAGATTTCTGAGAAATCTCGTCCACATGGCTGGCTAATCCCGAGATTAGCGGCCACGGGTGGATTTCCGCAGCAAATCCGCCCTGTGTGAACCCAGCCTTACAATTTTTTTTGCCACGTATGAACAAAAATCCAACATGTTTGTATTTCTTCTGACAATGGTGCTGCAGGAGGCTGCATGCCGGACAACACAGACATTGGTTTTATGCATCGTCACATGATCTTCATGTCACATCTAGCTCTGGTGTAAAATCCTTAACACCGGTCAATTAAAGCCTGGTTTACACGCAAAGCGATAATCGTTGTGTGCGTTTACAGCGCAAGGTGATCGCTCAAACATTTAGCGATCACTTTGTGCTCCGAGAGGGGGATGCAGAAGACAAGCGGGGCTGCTTGTCTTCTGCATCCAACTGTTCCCTGCTCAGAGCGACCGGCTGTTATACAGCAGAGCGCTCCGAGTGGAGGATGCAGAACACAGCTGGACCGCTTGTCTTCAGCATCCAGCTGTTCACGAAGCGCTCAGCTGGTATACAGCTGTGCACTCTGAGTGTGGTGGATGCAGAACACAGCTAGACAGCTGTGTTCTGCATACCCCGCCTGTCATCAGGGAGTGGGATACAGCTGAAACAATAGTATCTGTATCCCGCTGTTAATTCCTGATAACTGATCGCTGATCTTTCAGCACGCTGAAAGACAACACTGAGCGACGGCATAACAAAAACTGCACAATGTCAGTGCAGTGAGACACAACGATCATCACTCAGAAGACGGCTTGGAGTGAGAATTGTTGTGTAAGTCAGCCTTTACACTACAATGTTTTTTTCCAAATCCTGTAGGTTGAAGTGTTGCACACAGATACCTGCAGAAAACACTTGTGGTGTATAGGCTACAAGACCCCCAACCACTATCAGTCAGCGTGTGATATCACATCCTATGGCAAGAATACGCTCCACACCATCAATCACTATGATATCCTATCCTAGGGCGAGGATACACTTTATCTGCTGTGAAATAAATGTCAAAGGAAAGGGTGAATTCTTCCCCAAATTCTGCATCAAAATACACACCAGATGTGGAATTAGCGCTGCGCATCTGCTGTGGAGTGTCCGCAGCAAACACTACCCAGTCCGGATATCGCATAAGGATCTGATCACGCTGTGGACTTTTGGCAGTGATGTTTTGAAGCAGCCTTTGAGGCAGACCTGCAGCACTTTTCCCCCCCTCCATCTGAAGGCGTGATGTCTGCTGCAGACACTCTGTTTTGATGTGGTGTGTGTGCTGCGGATTGGTCATTATGGAAAGCCTGCTCCAAGGGCCATTTAACATGAGATGATCTGTCGGGCGCAGATGTCCAGCAGCTCGTCCCAGCGATGATCAATCCTACGCTCTTACACAGGAACCATCATCGCTGTGTGAATGGAGGCGGAGCGGCCAGGGATCGGTCCATCCCGCCTCCATTCCCAGTAAACAGGCCTTCATAGATGAACAGCTGCTAGTTTACACGGATGATCAGTTTTTAGGGTGCTTTCACACTAGTGATAAAATTGCGCAATGCGAGAGTGAATAAGATCGCAGAATTGTGAAACCAATGATTTTCAACAGTTTCCTTTACATCTGCGAAGTGTTCGCTCATGTAATGTTGCGAGGGGGAAAAAAATGGTGGCCCATCCTATCTTTTTGCATTAGGTGCTTCCCTATGGAGCCCGCTTTTTAATCACAAACTTGCGATTTTGCGCGATGTGTTTTTAACATTAGAAAGTTTTACTGACTTTCATGATAAAAAAAAACGCAGCAAAATCCTGCAAGAAAGTCGCAAGTGGCAGCGATATTTTTGCAAGAAAAGGCATCGCTGACACTCCAACGTCTCAGGAACAAAACTGCGATTTAAAATTTTTTTTTTTTTTTTTTTTTTAACCACAGCGATATCACGATCACCGGTGTGAAGGCGCCCCCTAGGCACACAAACAGAACACCGAATGAACTGTCGTCTGTCGCTCAGTGTGAAGCGCTCACCGGCTCATCGACAACCGCTCAGATTCTCCCTGATGGCGGGGGCCTGAGCGATACGTGTATAAGGGCCCCCGAGGCTGGAGACGTTCTGAGAACCTCAGATGCAACTCTATGGACAGCGGTCCGATCTGCACGGACGCTCCGCATCACGTCTTAGGGCGGGCGCACAGCGTAATACACGCACACGATACGCGGTGAGTGCCGTCCGTGAAGCTACATTGATTTTCATCGATCTTCTCACACCTGCCAATATTAATCGCGTATAACACGCTTAAAAGAGCGCCGCAGCTTCTATTATACCACGTATTGAGCGCGATTGAGCCTATGGTTCTCTACGGGCGCGTAATAAGCGCTGTACATACGCAGTTATATTACGTATGTGCGCCGTTTATACACAATGCCATTAAGCAACTCAATGGTAAATTAAAACAAGCCAGTCAGGCTGCGCAGGATGGCGTGCGTGAGATACGCCATCGTGACCAGAGCGAAATCGCTGCCCTCCGACTGTGCAGTCGTTATACACGTAGCGCTTTACCGTAAGATCCGCCTTACTCTCACCTGTAAAAACAGGACATGCAGTTTCTTTTCGGTCCGAGCTCCGCCTCGCGGGCTATAACAGGTCTGTGCGCGGTTTGCGGGACGCACCGCCGTGTGAGTAGGCCCTCCATTACAAGGGCGTGTGGTGACGGCGTATTCCGCAGGTGGGTTTTGCGCAGAATCCGCCATAAGCTCCCATGTGATCACACATATTGTGCAAAATACCTGCGCCTTAAAGATGGCGGCACGCTCTGGCTTATATGTATTACACACAAGATAGTGCGCAGCGATCGGCGGCACACGGTCATTGCACACGCAGCGCGACGACACAAAGCGAATTACACTCGCCGCCCTAAGGATAAGCAGCTGCGGAAGCGTCTGTAAGCCGCTGATCTCCTCCATGTTAGGGTTTCAACCGCACCGCGAGGAAATAACATACGCTGTAAACTAGGGCAGTCCTGGGAATGGTCTGCTGAAGACAGTGCTGCCAGCGGAGGGTCCGCATAACACCCCCCACCAATAACACCTAGCCTGTAGCACAGCCTCCTGACACTGAGCACTACAGGGAGGAGGCAGCCCCCACTACACCCCTCGCCCTCCTCACCTTCGTGTCCACATCAGCCAGGCAGTCTCTGCGGAACTGGTCGAACAGCCCCTGGCTCTTCAGGTGGTTGACGATCAGCGACACCAGCTTGGGATCTCCGGGCGGCAGGTTGGCCATGATATCCAGCGGCCGCCGCTCATCACCCAAAACAAACGTAACCGCTGCGGCGACCCCTGACCCGGAAACACCGGGGGATTCTGGGAGAAAGTGCCGCTTCTGAAGGCAAGAGAGACCAGTCAGCGGCAGCTCAACGGTGAGTTAAGAGAAGAGCGACATCTAGTGCTGGAGCCGGCGCACTGTAAGGACAGTGGAGGGACGAAGAGAGGCGTTGAATGTGGCCTCTAGTGGTAGCACTGGGTTATAGTGTGCACATGCGCAGTAACCTGAGAGGGATTGCACGGCAAGTGCGGCCTCTACTGGTAGATATCAAGTAAAGCATAGATGTAGACGAGTGCAGCAAGATATTTACACACAAGTGCAGGCCTGTTGGGTCATTAGTACTTTTATCTGACCAGCTCATTCACATGGGCCTACTTGCTCGTGCAGTATGCAAAGAATTGAACACATTGTTTTGAATGGGTTCCTGCTTGTTTTTTTTTTTTTTGCGTACATGAAAAAAATGCTTTAGTACTAGGGATGAGCGAGTATACTCGCTAAGGCACTACTCGCTCAAGTAATGTGCCTTAGCCGAGTATCTCCCTGCTCGGCCTTAAAGATTCGGGTGCCGCCGTGGGGCTGGGAGCTGCGGGGGAGAGCAGGGAGGAACGGAGGGCAGATCTCTCCCTCTCTCCCGCGCGCTCTGCCCCACTGCCCGCCGCAACTCACCTGTCAGCTGCGGCGGCTCCCGAATCTTTAGGGACGAGCAGGGAGATACTCGGCTAAGGCACATTACTCGGACGAGTAGTGCCTTAGTGAGTATACTCGCTCATCCCTATTTAGTACACTAAAAGGCCCCATAGAAGTCTGTGGGAGTGCGTAAATGTACACACAATGGTATGCACAATACGCTGCGCAATTCTGAACACATCTGGAACTCATTAGGCTAAATAGACATTTATATGGGTGCGTGGTCGTGTCCCGTGAACTAAAAACTCTGCCTTGTAAAATACGCCGTCACGTATTCTGCAAAAATGCGGTGCTGAGGCGTGCGCTAATGTGCATTCGCTTGTGTGAAGGAGCCATCATTCAGTCATATTTTGTATGGACCCGTTGAATTAAATCGGTGTATTCAGACGTGCGTTTTTTTTTTGTTTTTTTTTGAAGACTGATGTTGCGCGTAAAACAAAAAATGATAGCCTGTCCTAATTTGGCGTTATTCATGCACCAAAATCACCCATTGAGGGCGGCTTCACAAAACCGCATGCGCAAAAATGCTCCCCCAGCGCAATGTATTTGCACTATGAGGGAGGTTGATGAGGTACATTTGCACGTGCGTCTGCACATAGTACCGTACTTTTGGCGCACACAGGGCCAGTGCAGACGTGCGCACGTCACACTCCTGAGGATTAAAAGGCCATTTAGTCTAATGAGGTCCGGATGGGTTCTTTTCCTCTCGGGTTTGTTCAGTGGTTCACGTATCCCCATGCGGATTTGCGCACCTCCCATAGACTTGTCGTGGCTTTCCTTTGTGGAACCACGGCTTACTCAATTTGGAATGTTTACACCCCTCCATATTAATTCTGAATTGATAATGCGCATAAGAAGTTTCCACACTGACTCAGGTTCAGCATGCATAGCTTCCTCAATTCTCCTTTAATGTTGGGCGTGTAGCCTATTTTAAGAGTTTAACATATCCGCCCATCTGGGCAGGTCAAAGATTACATAGATACAACGTATTGTTTAATTATTGGATAAGCATCTTGCAATTCTTCCATCCTCCGGTCATCTGTGATTGGCCATCAGGTGGTGGATGAAATGAGTGGGTTGTCTTGGAGCCACGTGTGGTTCCTTCGATATGATTGGCTGTTACATCATGAACTATAAATTGCACAAACCTCCCATGTTATTTGCATACGTTTCCAGTAAAATTGCTTGGGTAATTATTGCGGTAGCTGTTTCAGACTGCGGTTATCTATGTCTGAGTTATACTGTCTTCCAAAGTTGCAAAACAGATGGAAAATGTAACGTGTTTATACTATATATTATCTTGTCAGCGTTTTGAGAACAGAAGTTTCATAAGAGGAAGTATTGCATATTGCGTAAATGTAAGAACAGAAGGCAAACATGACATTTGGTTATACAGAATGTTAAATTCACAAATGTCCACTACCAAAGGCCCACAGTCCAAAATATAGAAATATTGGGTTTCCACTACAGACTTCTACGGGGGCATCGGCTGTGCAACACGCAGAAAGAGCAGGTCCTTCTTTTTCATGAGAATGATCCCATTGATGTCAAAAACATGCGCAAATACAGTCATGTGAAGCCGCGGTACAGTCTGTGGGGCTATAAACACGCATTCGCATTCGTGCTCCCTGGGGTTTACACAACCTTATTTAGGCTCATTTCACACGAGCAAGTGGGATGTCCTCATGGATGCGAGGCGTTCTTGAGTTAAAACCGCATCACTTCAGGCAAGTAGTGATCCTGCGGCTCATAGCCGAGACGGAGTGTTTCCCATTGTTTTCAGTCTTGCATTGCGCGCCGTGCGATGCTTTTCCAGCCCCATTGGAAACAATGGGGATGCGATGCGAGGGAACGTCCAAAGATAGGACATGCTGCGATGTGATGCCGGGAAAAAAGATCACTCGTGTACGACTGTGGTGAAAATGTATAAAAGTGGCTATTTGCAGCCCGCCATGTTGTGTCTTCGTAGCCACGAATATAAACTATAATGACTGTATAATTAGATTATCCTTGTCTGGACTATGGACCTCTCAGTAAAGACCTGTTGGGCCTGGGTAATCCTGTGCTAACGTCCCCATTGTCTGAAGTAAGTCTTGTTTGACATGTCACCTATTTCATGTAACTTAGTTTAATTAGCACCTATTTTATACAATTGTGTTCGATTATCACCTTGTTAATGAAATTAAGTTGCCTCAGCCTATCTGTCCTTCTCTAACCCCTTCCCTCCACATGACATAAGGGTACGTGCTATCGCACAGCGGGAGTCGGCTGTCACTAGTAGCCAGCATCCCACTGCGACAGCAGGGGGCATCTGCGATGCGCCCCCCCCACACACTTTTAACCCCTTCCCTAAGTAGATCGCAGCAGGGAAAGGGTTCACATACCTCTGTGACTCCAGACGGCTCTCGCGATAACATCGCGAGAGCCTGGCTGGTTGCTATGGCAACAGGAGAGAAGTCCTGCCATGCCTTATCGTAGCGATCTGCAGTGCTGCAGTAAAAGTCCCTCAGCGGGACACAGATGTTGTAAAAATAAGATCAAAATAAAGTATAAAAATGTAAAAAAAAACATTTTTTTATGCTTTTTCTCATATTAGCATAAAAAAAATTTAAAAATTAAAAATCCCACCATATTTGGTATTGACACGTCCGTAACAACGCGTACAATACATTGAACGTGCTTATTATCCTGCACGGCAAAAAGCGTTAAAAAAAATGCTAAAAAACTGAGGCAAAATGCAAATTTTTAGCGTTTTACCTCCCAATAAACGCAATAAAAGTGATCAAAAAACGTGTGTACCCCAAAATGGTACCAATAAAAACTACAGCTCGTCTGGCAAAAAAATAAGCCCTGACAGAGCTCTGTCCATGGAAAAATAAAAAAGTTATAGGACTTTGAATTAACGCTATAAAAAACCTCAAAAAATCTGTGGCAGAATTGATGCGTTTTCTCTCCCTACGATCATAAAAAAAAAAAAAAAAAGTCTTACAATGTAGTCTATGTAACCAAAAATAGTACCAATAAAAACTACAGTTCGCCACGCAAAAAACAAGCCCTTATACGGCCGCGTCGACGGAAAAATAAAAAAGTTATGGCTTTTGAAAAATGGAGATGAAAAAATACCAAAAATCGTTTGGTCCTCAACACCAAAATAGACCATGTCCTTAAGGGGTTAAAGCCGTATCCGAACTTGTTGCCTTTCAACTTGGCAAAACATGGACTGCATTCAAAAGAATGGGGTTCACATTCATGCGTCTCGCAACACACAAATCTCACACGATTTTCTCCCCCGTGTGAAGGGCTCTCTTTCATCCATAACTTAACTCCTTAGTGATGAAGTCTGTTTGCACCTTAAAGACCAAGTCATTCTTCAGGTTTTTTTCATCATCGTATTCCAGGAGCCATAGCTTTTTACTTTTTCTTTGGACATAACCATATGGGGGCTTCTTTTTTGTGGGACAAGTTGTATTTCTTAATGGCATCATTTGTAGGTACATATAATGTACCATATAACCTTTTTTAAGGGGAATTGGGGGGGGGGGGGGATGCGCAATTTTGATTTTTGGATTTCATTTTTACGGTGCTTAGCATGCAAAAGAAGTAATGTGATAACATTATTGTTTGGGTCTGCACAATTCTGGCAATACAAAGATTATACAGTTTTTTATGTTTTGCTGTTTTTTTGTACACAAAAAAACACTTTTTTAACAAAAGATTTCCTTTTGTGTTGCTGCAGTCCAAGAGCCATAGTATTTTTATTTTTTTTCTTTGACTGGTCTCTATATGAGCTTGTATTTTGTGAGATGAACTCTATTCTTCATTCATTCCATTTTTGGGACTATATAGCATTGGATCGCCTTTTATTCTATTTTTTTCTAGAGGCAAGATTAACAAAATCTGCATTTCCAGGATGTTCTTTTATTTGTATTTCTAACAGCATTCAGTGTGCACTATAAATAATATGTTGCATTAATTCCACAGGCCGGTACGATTACACCAATACCAAATTTATATACGTTTTTTTCGGCAACGTTTTCACACTTTAGAAAAAAAAAAAAAAAACATTCTTTTTACTGTTGCATTTAAAGACCTCTAACATCTTTCTAAGGGCCCGTTCAGACGAGCGTATGCGCTAATGCGCGCGTTTGAATATGCGCGCAAAAATGCGCGTGAACGAAGGTCCGTGCTTTACATATGCGTGTTAGCAAATGTGATGTTGGCTGCATGGAGAGCCTGTAGATGCGCTTCATACCTTGAGCTGTATCAGCATCCCAGCCAATATACACGGCGCCAGTATTTTAAGTATTGATAGTTGTGACACACACGATTTTTCGCGCCCCAGCGAACTTTGGATTACTAAGTTTCTTCCTTTATATAACAGGCTGCACATCGTTTATTGGTGTTTACAACCAAACACATCCGGAACACAACATGGAGTGCTTTATGCAAAGGGTAAGACACAAAAGCATTTAGCTTTAGCATAAAAAAAATAAAATTTACATTGCTGTCTATTGGGTCGTTCACACGAGCGGACTCGCGTGCAGCGTGTCCCATAGGAGCCAATGTTAAGAGCAGCGCAGTACGGAGCAAACTGGTACGCATGTCCTTTATTCGTTGCTGCGTGCGTTCGCACGCACTAAAAACACGGCCATGTGAACACTTCATAGAAACTCCATAGTTTTATATAGGAGTGCAGTTTTGTGCGCGCGTATATGCGCGCGAAAACACGTTCGTCTGAATGGGCCCTTAGGGTGCATTCAGACGACCGTATATCGGCTGGGTTTTTACGCCCAGCCAATATACGGCGTCTCTCTCTGCAGAGGGAGGAGACTGGAAGAGCCAGGAGCAGTGCTCTGAACTCCTGCCCCCTCTCTGCCCCCTCTCCACCCCATGCACTATTTTCAATGAGGAGATGCGGGACGGGGCGGAGCTAATTCCTGGAACTTAGCCCGCCCCCATTCCGCATCCTCTCATTGCAAATAGTGCAGAGGGGTGGAGAGGGGGTGGAAAGGAGGCAGAGAGGGGGCAGAAGCTCAGAGCACTGCTCCCGACTCTTCCAGCCTCCACCCCCTGCAGAGAGAGATGCCGTATATCGGCCGGTCGATATACGGTCGTCTGAATGCACCCTTATTTTGTCAACAGTGCTGTGTAGGTTTTCTTTGCAGAATGAGTGCTACTTTTTAATGGTATAATTTGTTGATTCATACAACGTTTTGATCACTTTCTATTCCGTTTTTTGTAAGTCGAGGCAGGCAAAAAAAGAGATTTGCACAGTGCAGGTTAAAGTATGTACTTACTGTTTTCCTTTGAGCTATTATGAATACCAGTTTTTTTTTTTGTTAGTTTTTTTCTGCACAGTAAAAGGGTAAGGCCTTATGCACACGGCCGTGACGGGCTCCGCAAGCAGAATACCGCAGCACGGTCCGTCACGGTGCCCCCCCAAAGACCCCATACTTGCCTCTGGATCCGCTGCGTGAAGTCCCACATGACGCTCCGGCATGCATGCACAGTACAGCACATGATGCACCGGCAGTGTCATATGACGCGCCGGTGGTGTCACATTACCCGCCGACTGCGTCATATGACGCCAGTGGTGTGTGGGGCGCGTATTCACGCTATACTTCCGCTGTGCTACAGCGGAAGTATAGCGTGACGGGCAGCTTCCATTGACTACAATAGAAGCGGTCCGCGCATATACCCACGGCAAATAGAACATGCTGCGGGTAATTTCACGCTGAGGGATTCCGCGGTGGAATTCTGCAGCGTGTACATTGAGCTATTAAGTTGAACATAACCTAAGAGCTGTGGTGAATCGCCACAGATTTCTGCCGCTAAAATCCGGCCGTGGGCATTAGGCCTAAATTTGGGATTTTGATGTTGTTTGTTTTGTTTTACTTTTTTTAATTTTTATTTTTGACCTACTAGAGTACTTATATATCAACATTTTTTATCATTCTTATAATACACTGCTATACTTTAATATAGCAGTGTGTTATAATGCCTATGAAGCTCAGCCGTAGGCTGAGCCTCATAGGCCACCGTAACTGGCAGACCTGAAGGCTATTTTTATAGCCTATAGGAACCCATCGAGACTCAGCCATGACATCTTGGGGGTCTACTGGATGAGAGAGGGAGCCCCTTCCTTTTGTCAGCCTTTGACTACATTGTCTGAGGCATATAAAGAGTTAAACAGCAGAGATCAGAGGTCTATCTGGTCCCTGCTACTTGAGCAAATACCAGGCTCTTATCCAACAGCCGAGCACCCGCTCGCCCTGGCATTGGAGACCAGTGCCGGGCTTCTGATGCAGCATCATAAAAAGGCAATTGCATCAGAATAGAGCCCTTTACTGGCCTCCACCACGAGGCGTAGAGGCGGTTGTTAAGGGGATAAGGGTTGGGAAGAATAGCAGTTTGATTGTTGGCTGTGGGTTGGGTTGTGTGCTGATCAAGACACAAAAGGAATTAAGGCAGAAAAAATGGATCTCCCAGCTATAGATCAGACACTTCATCCTAAAAAACACCAGCAGGGGGCGTTAACCTTTGTGTAAGAGTGGTGAGACCTAACTTTGTTGCAGTTAAGTTGTAACATTTTTGAATGATCAGAAAGAATGTGAAATTAAGAGATGTCTCGTCATGTAAGCTTGCACAGACCTTGCCTGTGGGAGGTAACAGGCTGAAGACAATCCAAGAGAATTTAGAGCCCAATGTACTAGCTGGTATATTGTTGGGTGCACTTTATAGATCCGGGATACAACTACAAGTTTAACAGGTGATCAGCCAGACTGCATATGACATAGGCACATTGACTATGTGGTTGAGAGCCATCTATATGGTATACTGTCTATCATGTGCCTCCTGCAGATGAGAAATATTGTTGATTTTCATATTGTTTCAATGTATACTAAAATGGTTTGCAATGTGTCGCTTCATTAATTTAGTAATCAATCTGTCCTCAGAGGTTCTGGGCATAGCAACAAATCCGTCTTATAAATACTCCACCATTCCAGTGTTGATTGTCCTGAGGTTGCCCAGCTATCTCTGTTTTCATCACTACAATAATTGTATGGTATTGTATTATAACACTATACGCATCTCTACAATGTAACACATAGCATCTGACCCATTTGCCTTAACAGGAGCTGATGCAAAGATGTACTGTCCATGAAGTGAGTACTTTCTCTCAGGTGGCACCCTCTCTTCATTGTAAGTTGCAGTATTTTGGCATATATACTGTATGGTCCTGCATGAAATCCTGCATTGTCCTGTAACAGGGAGTCAGATTTTCTCTGCTACTTTTGAGATATGAGAGACTACAGTACCAGTTTTGGATGCATGAAGAAAGAAACTCTTAAATAGAAGCGAATGAGCAACGTTAATCTATGGCCTGAGAAAAAGGAAGCTGCTGGAAGGTTCTGGTAGACTTTACTGGGAGGATATAAAAGTGGGCAGGTTGTGATTCTGAAGCCTTCTGTCTGCTGCTGACTTATGGGTCAACTCTGCTGTATTGCTGGGCAAGCTAAGGTGCTGAAGTTCTGGGATTTCTGAGCTCTGCTGTGAAATACTACCTCCTCAAAGATTGGGGCTAAGAATTGCTGGAGCTGTAACTCCATTACTGCTACATAAGGAAGGTATCTGCTGTGATTCTGGGAGCTCCTGGTGACCACCCTGGAGGGTAGGGAACAAGTCGAGCTCCCCAACTCACTTGAGCTTTCGAGGATTTGTGTAAAACTTCCTCTGCCAATGGTGCTAACTTTTGGAGCCAAGAGAGTAATCTCCGACAATTGTTGTGTGCACACATAGTATAAGAGTTGCAGTGGAACCGTGGACTCTGCAAGGAACTAAGGTTTAGGGAGAAAACTGTCAATCATGATGGGTAGGTGGGGTTAGAAAGGGATGATGAATAATCCTGATCGGACCGCATGCTGCAAAACCAATATGTAAATTCTGCAAAACCACATTAGTGACAGATCATTAAAATCTGTGTGTCTGTTACTACTTTATGCTGTCCTCAATGAGAACAACTTAAACAAAATGATAGGTTACCCTAAAATCTATATTCCTGAGGGCAGGAAGTCTGGCAGTGGCGATGGGGGGTTTGCAGTACATTAGCAATGCACCACTAAAGCAGTAAGGGTTGAGTGAATAATCAAGCTTGAGTAGTTAGCTCTGGAAAATCTATCATGGTAGTGGAAGTCAAGCGGGGTATGGATAACTTGTAGGAAACAAGAGTGTGGGTGTGCTCAGACCTGAAGATGGTATAGCTAGGTTCTGTTTCTGAGCTCAGGAACATCCCTCTTCTCGAGGACTAATAAATAGCTACAGTGAAAGTCAGATTGCAGTAAAGACCTCAAAAGTGGCGTGGTTATTTAGGTCTGGAGCGTGGTCTAAGGAGTGGGGACTATGAAGAGGTGTTGTGACTGAGGCCTAGATTGAGACCTAGTTGGGACAGTCCAGAGGGAGGTGGCTCATGGTGATATAAGGAAGTGATGGTGAGATGGGTCCCTGACAGTGGGATTTGGAAAGCTGAGATTACCCTCCCTGACCTTGGTTAGAATGTGGCTTTAGACAACCGTATTTGTGCGCGTTTTTGCGCTTCTAAAATATACAAGCACAATGCGCAGAGAATAGAACCCATTGAAGTCAATGGGTTATTTCACAAACCGTTTTAGTGCACACATTTTGTACATGCACAAAAAAATAGGACCTGCTCTATATTTCTGCGTATTGCACAGCAAAGGCCCCCATAGAAGTCTATAAGAGGTGCGCAAATAAGAGTGCAAATGCGAAATTCAGTGAAAAACAGATCTGGACCTTTTTAGCCTAAATAGCCTTTTTTAAATCAGAGCGGGAAGGGGGTCGTCGTCTGCGCATGTGAACATCTCCTGCATATGCAAAAAGTACAGTACTATGCGCTAATATGCACGTAAATCTACCTTGTTCATTGCGCAAATACGTTGTGCTGAGGCATGTGCAGTTGCGGATATGCTCATGTGAAGCCGCCCTTATGGTTTTTGCTTCTGTAACTTCCACTCCTGGTTTTGGCAAACGCATACTGACACTAAATACGGACTGGAATATTGCCATCTAAATTAGACCTTAAGTTGATTGGTATAAAAGGCTGTATGTCTGTTGGGTTCCAGAATGTTCAAGTGTCCTAAATAGAAATGAGTGAGCACCCAAATGCCCGGATCCGCCTTATTCGAGTCGAGCTTTTCGTAAAATTCGAGAGCTGTGCATGACTAACGAACCCCATTGACTACAATGGGAGACTCGAGCATTTTTGTATGTGGGACGCCGGGTGCCGAGCTTTTTTTTTTTCTTGGTTTGTTTCTCTCTCTCCCCTGCCTGCCAGACAAAAAATTTGGCATTGACCGCGCTGCGTCACGGCGGGGAGGGGCTAAAACAGGCACGTCACAGCGGGGAGGAGCCAAAAACTGGGGCGGGGTCGAACACGGCTTGATGCTTGTTCAAGTAACGAGCACCATCGAGTACGCTAATACTCGAACGAGCATCAAGCTCGGCAGAGTATGTTCGCTCAACTCTAGTCCTAACCTTTCAGTTACCAGTAACCCACAAGCCACCTTTGCACATGGGGTGAATTGCAACCACTCTGTCTACTGTACCCTTTAAGAGTTATCAGTAACCACTAAGCTTTTGTATCAATTATCTGCAGTGCCTTTTTATGCAATTAGGTTTATCTGCTGTTGTGATCAGTAAGACATTGGTAAAACGATTACCATGTTTCTCTGATAATAAGAGCTACCCCGGTAATAAGACCTACCCCGTTTTTTTGAAGGGGGAGGAGCTTAAAATATAATCCCTCCCCCGAAAATAAGCCCTTGATAGACTACATGAAATAAAAACAATACTCACTAAGTAGGTAGCGCTCGGGCACCTCATGCTGGCTGCCAAGTTTTCCTGAACACCGACAGAGCATTTCTTCCTGGTAGGGGGGCTTGAATACCCTGCTTCAAGCAAACTAATGCTCTGATTGGTCAATCAAGCACCGTGTCAGCTGCTCAGAGTCGGCACTTGATTAACCAATCACAGCCATTCATTGAATGACATCATCGCACTGGTCTCAATCATTGCTGTAGGCTGCTGTTATTGATTAATCAAGCGCCTGCTGTGATTGACTGACGCAACGCTCAATTAACCAAACACGGTAGCCTGCAGCAATGATTGAGACCAGTGCGAGGCACCCAAACGTCAGCTAATAGGTGAGTATTATAAGACCCCCCCCAACCCCACTGAAAATAAGACACTGTGCCTCTTTTTAGGCAAAAATTCATATAAGACATTATTTTGGGGGAAACACGGTATGTTTAGTCAGTTTTTATTAAAATTTTGCGAATATTATAAAATAAGCAATAGCACAAAGGTCTCGCAGGACCCTAAAAATGTATGAAAACGGTCACCCTAACCTTTTCTTATCTAATTTCAAAACATATATTATACATTTCTCCTTTTGAATTTATAGTTCATTAAATTTTTACATTATATTGTTATAGGATGGAGAGATCCCCCAACACTTATGAAATCAGCAGTTTTAACTTTCACGCTGCTTGATCTATGGATCGGTTCTACTGTAGTATAAGAGAGATAACTAAGCAACCATGTTAACATCCTAAAAGGAGGTGCTTTCTTAGTTCCAGATCTTAACATACTGTGTTTCCCCGAAAATAAGACACTGTCTTATGCTATTTTTTGCCCCAAAAGAGACACGGTGCCTTATTTTTGGGGGAAGCGGGGGGGGGGGGGGGGGCATTTTACTCACCTGATCAGTGGTGTCCAGATGATCCCCGGAGGCGCTGTGGTACACTTCAAAATCCTCCCCGTCTGCCATTTCAGCTTTGCTGGTGATGGGGATTTGAATACCCCACCTCCAGCAAAGCAAGCGCTGTGATTGGCTAATTGAGTGACATCACTGAGTGGCTGTCATTGGCTCATTGAGCGCCCGCTGTCATTGGCTGCTGGTGCTCGATTACCCAATCACAGCGCTTGCTTTCCTGGAGGGGAGGTATTCAAAGCCCCATCACCAGCAAAGCTGAAATGGCATACGGGGAGGACTCTGATGTTTGCCGCAGCGCCGCTAGGGACTATCGGGACCAGGTGAATATAGATTTTTTTGGGGGTAGGGGGGCATGTAGGGTAGGTCCTATTTTGGGGAGAGGCCTTATATTTCAAGCCTCCCCTGAAAACCCGGTAGGTCTTACTATCGGGGTAGGACCTACTTTCGGGGAAACACGGTAACTAGATTGAACTCTAAATAAGAAGGAGAAAGAGAAGAGAGTGGGGGAGGGAAAGGAATAAAAAAATAATTAAAAAAGAAAAAAAATTATAAATAAATTACAGATACATATCAGACAATGGAATTGGGAGGTATCATGAGGTATCCCCACTGCCTTAGTTTAACAAGGCCTGAAAATCCGCTGTATTTTGAAACTCTAACCAAGGGCTCCATATTGCGACAAATTTCTCTAGGAAGTCTGAATCCTCAGACCTTAACCCTTCCGTTGTCACAATCTCATTTAATTCCTGGATCCATTCAAGGGTAGTGGGTGCTTGTGGCTAATATCTGGGGATAACAGCACAGTTTAGAGATCCTTCTTTACTGACCAGATAGATCCTGGGAGGATGGAGAGCAGGGCAAAGCAAGGGGATGCTGTAATAGATTGTCTGGTAACTTTTGTGCAGGTGGAGAACACTATTCTACAGAATGGTCTAATTCAGAGATTCCCAAACTTTTTCAGCAATAGAGCCCTTTTTGAAGCAAAAGTTTCTTGTGGCACCCCAAAGCAGGACAGAGGGTGTGGTCAGGGGAGGGATCAGGGGCGTGGCTTACCACAACATGATTTTTACCTTCGTCGTTATACAAAGAACAGGGCTGTTTAAAAAAAAAAGGAGCGATGGGTGGGCTATTGATAAACATTATATTTAAAATTAACATGCAGTGGAATTAATTCCCGCACCACATGTCAATATCCACACAAGTTTTATGCAGACTTTTTCAGCTGCGTGTGGTTGAGCTTTTCAAAATCTCATTTACTTTACTGCTACAGCTACTGTAAATTGTGTCGCAAATCTGCCCTGTGTAGTAATAGTGACCCCCTTTATTGGTGGCCCTGGTAGTTATAGTGACCCCTATATTGGTGATCCCAGTAGTAATAGTGACCCCCACAGTGACCTCAGTAGTAATAGTGACCCCCGCAGTGACCTCAGTAGTAATAGTGACTGCCGCAGTGACCTCAGTAGTAAAAGTGACCCCCACAGTGGCCCTCAGTAGTAATAGTGACTCCCACAGTGGCCCTCAGTAGTAATAGTGACTCCCACAGTGGCCTCAATAGCAATAGTGACTCCCACAGTAGCCTCAGTAGTAATAGTGACCTCACAGTGGCGTCAGTAGTAGTAGTGACTCCCACATTGACTTCAGTAGTAGTGACTCCCACAGTGGCCTCAGTAGTAGTAGTAGTGACTCCCACAGTGGCCTCAGTAGTAGTAGTGACTCCAACAGTGGCCTCAGTAGTAATAGTGACTCCCACAATGGCCTCAGTAGTAATAGTGACTCCCACAATGGCCTCAGTAGTAATAGTGACTCCCACAATTGCCTCAGTAGTAATAGTGACTCCCACAGTGGCCTCAGTAGTAATAGTTACTCTCACAGTGACCTCAGTAGTCATAGTGACTCTCGCAGTGACCTCAGTGTGAGAGCCCAGAATGTATCCTCCCTTATCCTGTCCTGCGGAAATAAGGAAAAGAGGACTCAGGGGAGGAGCATCCTGGGTGCACACTGACATCAAAGTGTGCACCAGGGTCAGTGTTGCTGCATGATTGCCAAAGGGTAGCTGCAGCACCCCATCTGGTAATCACTACAGTGGTGAGCAGTCGTTGGCACACATACCATAGGTTTGCTACCACGGAGACTCTCAGCTGGAGCCCCTGACTGTCGCTCGCGGAGCCCCAAGGGCTCCGCAAAGCACATTTTGGGGACTGCTGGTCTAAGTCCCACCACACGTGTAGCATGGTTCCAGTGTCCAAGCCGCATCTCCAGCAGCTTGGTGAGATAGATGGATATATACGATATATACAATGGAGCAGTTACGGGCATCGATACCACCTTGTCGTTATCTTATAATTCTTCTCCTGGGCTTTACAGGCCACGGGCAGCTTGTGGGACAGTAGAAATGCTTTGCTCCACTCTTCTGGTGTTATGGTTGTAGCGAGCTCAGTTTCCCATGTGCTCATTAGACGGATCCTGAGTGGATAGACCCTCGATCAACCAGCTATATGTTTGTGAGAGGCATCTGATTGGAGACCACCTTTTAGTGAGTAGAGTCTCAAATGGATTCAGCGGGGCTGTAAATGCAGAGGTGGATATGTTAGTGTTGAGTGTGAAAGTTGCATGTATGAGAACCATGAGCGTGAGACTTCTGGGTGCAGGTTTTTAAATTCAGTGAAGAAGGGTAGCCTATTTCTTTTCAAAATCAGGAGCATTCTAGTGTCTTCCAACTCAGACCACCCCATGAGCCCCTCAGCCGCAAGGCCTGGGGGAAAATCAGGATTATGAAAGAGGGGAGTTAGAGGGCCTTTTTTTTCTGGTTTAGATGTTAATTGCAGTGATCTTATCCCATGTGGTGAGCAGAAATAGGGGCGAAGAGGGAATGTTTAACATTGTTGTGGGGTCTGGCTGAGGGCGAAATCCAAGGCAGCGATTTTAAAGAAGTTCCAACATGTCTGTCTCAAGTTTAATCTAATGTTTAGACTTTCCGTGGAAGTGCCAGTCGAGCAGTCTAAAGAGAGAGGCCATGTGGTAAAGCTTAAAGGGGTTGTCCCGCGCCGAAACGGGTTTTTTTTTTTTCAATAGCCCCCCCGTTCGGCGCGAGACAAACCCGATGCAGGGATAAAAAAAAAAAACTGGGTAGTACTTACCCGAATCCCCGCGCTCCGGTGACTTCATACTTACCTTGCGAAGATGGCCGCCGGGATCTTCACTCTCGGTGGACCGCAGGGCTTCTGTGCGTTCCATTGCCGATTCCAGCCTCCTGATTGGCTGGAATCGGCACGTGACGGGGCGGAGCTACGAGGAGCCGCTCTCCGGCATGAGCGGCCCCATTCAGAAAAGAAGAAGACCGGACTGCGCAAGCGCGTCTAATCTGGAGATTAGACGCTGAAAATTAGACAGCACCATGGAGACGAGGACGCTAGCAACGGAACAGGTAAGTGAATAACTTCTGTATGGCTCATAATTAATGCAAAATGTACATTACAAAGTGCATTAATATGGCCATACAGAAGTGTATACCCCCACTTTGTTTCACGGGACAACCCCTTTAAGTTCTGGAAGTCCTGCCCCTCCTGCGGATTTAGGTTTTGAGAAGGTTCGGTAGCTGATGCGGCTGTGTCTTCCTCCCCATATAAATCGCGTGAAGGCAGATTGTAGGCATGCTAAACTATTATGACCATCTTTAAAATTAGTCTGCCACCTTATTTTGGCAGTATAGACTAATTGTATTGTCAGATGTTGGACTTGATGATGATGATAATGGTACCTTTACTATATTGAACAGATGCTCCAATCCAAAAATATGAATTTTGTTGCGCTTTCTATGAGGTCTGTGAATGATAGGTGGACATCCAATGGTCAGTTCATCTCCAGCTTTGGTCCAGCTCCTTTAATTTCACCGTCAGTTTATGTGCTCCTTAGTACCCTCTATGCTGCAGTAAAAGTATTGCACCAGTATTATCAGTCTATTTCCAAGGCATAAGATGACACCGAGACCTATTTATCACCATCACATCCTTAAAATTGTAGCAAAATGTAAGAATCTGTGGCCACCAAGATTCTCACATACCTCATACCTTTCCTCTGGTTTCTTATACTTCAGCATCTATTTATTACCTTTACCCACAGTTATTTTATAACCTTGAATAAGGCCGGTTTCATGTTACTACTTCTACCGGGTCTCCAATCCGTTTCATTCAGCTTTCACATTGAGTTCCTTTCTACTCGGCATTGACTTACCACAGTGAGTTAATACGGCCATCTCAATGGAAATGAAGGCGTCTATATAGTTTTATTAACCGAGCAATTAAAAAGCAGCAAAAGAACCAACATTATTCTGTGTTTTTATTTCCAACAGAAGGGAAGTAATTTTATACAAGTCAATGAGATGCAGCAACTCTTAAAGGAAGGCCATTGACAAGCTGAATAGTTGGCACAGATGAAAATGGTGACTAGACAACAGGTCCTTTCCTATGAAAAGAAGGCTTTTATTCTAGCTGGCATGTAATGGTCTTAGTGCTGACACCTTTAATACTTTTCAATAAGTTTTTAAGTGATTTCTGGAACAAAACTAAAATTACTGAGAGATTCTTGCTTCTTGGTTCTCACACTGAAATTAAACAGAGCAATCCTTGTCACTACCAATCTGTGTCACACCGAAGCCAAAAGTTTCCGGAGCTTTAAAGTGGCTGCTGAAAGAGAGAGAATTAAAGTGTTGTTTAGTGCTGACCATTCTCAGCTGATGATTAAAATCTCCAGTAAGTAATACCACAGCTCATCCTTATCTTCTGGATATATAACACTACAATTCTGCCATGGTTCACTGCATAAATCATTTAATCATAGATTACTAGTGCAGGGTTGTTTGTTTGGGGAAAAAGTTATTTTATAATATGAGACAATAAGATACTTTGTGTTGATGTGACTGTAAATAACATTTATAGAAACATCACATTCTGATGTAAGTACACAATGATTATACAGAGATAAGCGGTGCTATGTAGGCACTACTTATCTCTTCCTGCACTGGTAGGAAGCTCCTTCCTCGTGGTGAGTGCTGATTGACTGACATGTAGTGCTCACAAAAGGCCCATTTACAATTGAAAGTTTTAGCGATCTTTCTGCATAAAGTGTTAATGGCCATTAATGTCCATTAACACTTTATCATTTTCATTTGCATGTAAAAGGCCTCCAGGAGCAGTTATTAAACATACACCCTGCTGTGCGCACATCTGCATTGTTCTCCTTGTGTCTCCTGGCAAATTACAATGTAATCTCCTGGCTCCCGTGGAGATCCCAGCATGTGGTCTATTGAGAGACACTTTATCTCTCTGTGGCTGAACAGATTTTAAGCTCACCTTAAACTCATCGTTCAGATGAAAAGTGCACAATGCCCGCGTTTACATATAACACTTATTGCTCATTTTCAGTTGTTTGAATGAATTTTGAGCGATAATTGTTACGTGTAAATGGGCCTTTAGATGTTGAAAGTGGCCACCACTGACCCCACCAGTCCTGAGAATGGGGATCCCATGTCCCCTCTTGTCCTCACTGGGGATTTACTGCCTGCCCCTTCAGTGAGAAGAAGATTAATTGGAGCGACAGTCGCACGTGAGCAGTGCTACTTCATTGACTTTCAATGGGATTGCTGGAGATGGCTGAGTATAAAGTGCTTGTCGATTTCTACCAGTCCCATTGAAATGAATGGAGTGGTGGATGCGTATGTGCTGTCAGTACTCCATTCACTGTAACATCAATGCAGATAGGAGAAGCGACCCTTCAGTGACAAGAAGAGGGGGACATAAGACCCTTGTTCTCAGGATCAGTGGGGGTCTCAGTGGTGGGTCCTCCACCAATCATAAAAGTATTCCCTATCCTGTGGAGTTGAGGGGAGCAGCATTCCTATTGCGAAAAGATTCCATCCTGTGTTCCTGTTTTGGTGGGAGAAGCCGAAGAACTGTTGGATCGAAGAGTTAGAAAGAGCAAGACACTTACGTTGTTTCTCCAGTGTGGTCTCCGGCAATATGACCAATAACCTCAACTATGGACACCCCATAGATCGGAAGCTCCTGAGGGCAATCCGAACAGGTAACCTTGGTCACCTGTCCTGCGACCTGCTGCCCTCACTTTCATCACCACCGGTGAGTAGCTACTTAATAGTTTATGCAAAATAATCACTCAAAGCCGTCACTCAAACTGTCATTGAGCGATTTTTGAAGGATCATTGCTCCGTGTAAAGGGGCTTTTACTATCCAATCCTTATCTCCTGAGTACATTTGCTTTTAGAGGAGAGTTGATACACATTAGATGATTATCTGTTCCAGTCTCAATCAGTGGGTTTAGCCAATATACATCTCATTTGTATGGCCACCTTTTATGCCTCTTTTACACACAATGAGAATCAAATGATTCTTGTTTGCCCAAGTGAATGAGCTGGCGACATCATCCTTAGCTAGTTCACGCTCAGTCAGCATGTTTAGATTGCACGACTTTAATTGTGTGTCCCAGATAAGCTATGTATTCCTTCTTGCTTTCTTTTATTCTCATTTTATACACAAAGTATCAAACGCTTTTGGAAAAGTTCAGATACACAAGATCCAATGACTCTCCCTGGTGCAGTCTAGAACTCACCTCCTCATAGAAGCTGATCAGGTTGGTTTGACAGGAGCGATCTCTCATAAACCCATGCTGACATGGAGTTATTCAGCAATTTTCCTTGAGGTTCTCCAGGATGGCATCTTAGAAACACTTCCAACCCCGAGGGTCGATAGATCTCCGGGTCTGAGGACGGATAAGTATAGCTGGTTTTGTTATAGTATTTTGTAACATGTAACCATAAATTTAAAAAATCGCCCGGCAGGCAGATAGCTTTCTCTAAGTATATTGAGAATTGTTTCTTTTCTACTAAACCCATTTTAAGTTAAGCCTTTAAGATTGTTATATTTTGTGTTTTGCAGACCTATAAGGAAATTTAGTGTGGTCATGTGGGCGCATCACAGTGTACACCACAAGTACATAACTAATTGTCAGAATGCCTGAAGTCAACCCGTCCCATGATGTACATGTACCTGACAATATACATATGTTGAAAAGTATGTTGCAGTACTTAAACTAATTATGGTAATTAAATTAGCAGTATCTAGTATTTTTGTGTCTTGGTTAGTTGTAAGAAAACCATTGAATGGCCATAGATGTCTTGGCGAAACAAACAAAAAAATGGCTTTCTATGGAAATTAGGGACCTATGGTGACAATGAAAGTGAATATTTAAGTATATTAGTCTCTATGTATGTACTATAGTCGACACAGGTACAGTATATTAATGTTCAGTAAATTTTTATTAACATTTTGCACATCATTACATAACAATCTGGTAATTTCTCTTCCTTACATGTTATTTCTTGCATTCAACAATTAGACTATCATAAACTATTAACTTTAATTATACAGAGATGTGATTGCAGTTTTACGATTTTTCTTTAAATCTACATATGAACTGAAGCATATGAAAAAAAAGGTACAACTAAGGATGGGGGGGGGGGGGGGAGGGTGTGTGTGTGTGGGGTGTAGAATGACAGGGTGTTAATCCAGAACTCTAGCCAAGCAAATATATAGTTGAACCAAGAATTTTCTTGTAGCGACCACTCGTACTGTTAATCTTGTGCCTCTGTATTATTTGTGTTTATTTGATGAGGTGTAAAGTTATCTAATTGGGAGTAAACTATCCATGGTTCCCACATTTCCATAAATTGACTAACTCTGTCGTTTCTGCATGCAAATATTTTTTCGTAGATACAATGTACTGAGAGAAGTTGGGTCAGATCGGTTAATGAGGGGACACGGTTTGTTTTCCAATTTCTAGCTATTAAAAGTTTGATAGAGAGAAGACCATGTGCTACCAATTTTCTGACTTCCCTTGGGATGTCGTTTATTCCTAGCAGTAGAATTGCTAATTCGGGTTTGGGTGGTATGTTCACTCCTGTGATATTATTGAGTAAAAGAAGATATTCCTTCCACATAATTTGTATGTTAGGGCATCCCCCAAAAATATGGAGGAGCGAGCCCCGATCTCCGCAATCTCTCCAACATTTGTCAGATACCTCGGCAAACAAGTCAGCTAGCCTGATTGGGGTTCTATACCATCTTGTGGCCACTTTGTTGTGAACCTCTAAGAGAGATGCACTGGAAGATGCCTTGAGAGCCCATTGGTGTGCCATGTTCCATTGTTCTATTGGGAAAGATTGGCTCAGCTCTTTCTCCCAATTTAAAAAATGTATTTTTTTCTGGGGATTTGGTTCCTGGTCTCCATTTCCGCAAAATATTTCGTAGATAGTTATTAGTTTTAATTTGTATGGTGGGGGGATCGAATATAAAGCTATATAAGTAAGATGGTAAATATAGCTTCCAAGAGGCGGAAGAGGCCACGAATTTGGGAGTATGTTAAGAATTCCTTGTCTGCAATGCCAAATTCTATCTGAAGAGATTTAAATGTTTCCATAGCTACTCCGCTCTCACTTAAAACATCTGAGATTAATTTAATACCTTTGTTTGACCAGGTTTGTACACATAGGTTGTCCGACCACAGGTACAGTATATTAAATAAAGGTGGGTTGCGGCAAAAAACCACAAGAGGGAAAGCAAGGTGTAATGCCATCATATGACGGAGGAACATAATAACAGATCCCACACAGATATGGCTTCAGCAAAATATTCCTACCTGACCAGAATCGGGCAGCTTTATTCATAGCCCCCATACATTGGGGTGTCACAACATGATTGGACGGTTTTCAATCCAACATGTAATTCGTTACTTTAGACATTAAATTGCGATCATTGGATACATTCTGGCTTTCTTGACAGAGTTCCAAGCAACGCAGTAAATGTTCTTAAAGTTCTTATCTTATCTCAACATCTTATCTCCAAAACCACACGGTCACATGGTTTATCTAGTACATTCCATGGCTCTAGTTATCTTAATGAAAACTTCTGCAACCTTTCACCTAGATTCGTACTTGTGGCGTAGTGTTTAATTCAAACATTACTAATATATATATTACTCAGTCCATGATTGTCCATAATCAAATGGTGTCCTTCACAAGGTGTATGCAGAAATGTATACATGTAGGATTTTCCGGCAGGTCGTCTGGCTTGCAGCAGATGGCACTGTTTCCCTTTATGCACTATATACACAAAATCTGCATAATGTTGGATTAAATTCGCAATTAAAATGTTATTGTGCTTGAGGCGACCTGCATAGTGCTATATGCATGGCGATTAATTTCACTGTAATGTGCCAAGTTCACCAAAGCTGCAGAGGAAACTTCGCTTTTATCATTTTGGTTGTTTGCCCACTTTAGCTAAAGAGATGACCTTTGTGAAAGAATGAAGGCAAGATTTCCAACTACTCATATCTCCAATGATCTGATTAAAAAGGCCAGAATGTTTACACATTTACATTTCTTGTTTGTTTTCCTGCGCTTTATGACTCAGAGGAGACTGGTCAAAGCTGGATGCTTTTCTTGTGTAGAGATCTAATTAGCTGTGCATGGTAGGCAGGCTGCATTGGGTCATGGAGATTGATAAATACTCTACTCTTGGTTTTACCTTCAGGATAATACTTTATTTATATTAGCTTTATATACAATGTTTTAGACTTCACCGATTCCTTACTTCATACTTACATTTCTTCCTATATTAAAAGTTTGTGCCAAGTGATAAAGTTATCCCCTATCCACAGGACCTCATCAATCCCAAGAATGGGGGTGCCGAAGGTCTCTGCATGAATGGAGCGAATAGTTGCACGCTGCTGTTCCATTCATTTCAGGAGAGCAAGGGAGTTTGCTGAGCACTTGTAAATTTCCGCCACGCCTATTGAAATATATGAAGCTACCATGCACATGTGCAACCTCCTTCATTCTTGCAGGGACCTTTGGGACTCTTGGAGCCACAGGGGGTCCCAGCGGTTGTACCCTCACCGACTATATAGTTATTCTCTATCTTGTGGATAGGGGATAACTTTATAACTTGGCACAGCAACTTTAAACAGACTAATCACTTCTGGACAATCCCTTATAAAATTACTAGACCCCCTAAGAATAGGCCAACAGTATTAAAGTCCCAGAAAACCCCTTAAAGGTGTCTGTCAAGGGTTCTGATGTTTTTGATTGCGAGAGTAGTGTAATCTGTAGCAGTATTCCTGTTGTCAAAAGTGCCAGAACTCTGGCAGAAACCTGATTCATCACATTATAAGCTAATTGGGCTTGTCAGGATCTGGCATAGCTGCCATCGCTAATTCAAAGCATTACTGCACATCAAAAATAAAGCTGTGAAGCATTTGTTGCTAATTCCAACGTGCCAAGTTTTATCCAATGATGCTAAGGTAGGTTTCAAGTGAAGGCATCACACAGTGGTCTAAAGGCCCTTTTGCACAGCGTTAGATCGACCTTTCTGCACGACAATCATGCCATGTAAAGCTATGTAGTGAAAGAACGATTAACGATAAATGGTTGATTAGATCTTTCATGCAGACCGTAAAATCATCGTTGGTCTCACGCTATATCTGCCCGTTTAAACAGGCAGTCATTCAACTATAAACAACTACCTGTTTACTGTAAATGGAGGCAGGCAGACAGCTAGAATTCCAGATCTGCTCCACCTCCATTCTCTGAGCGAAAGCACAGGAGCGATCATCACTGGGGCAGCAGTCGGGCATTTAAGCGTCCGGCAGTTGTCCCATGCAAAAGGGCCTTGGGATCAATAGGCTCTAACCTCCTTCTACAGACTCTGAAGATTGCACACTGTCACCTGTTTTTACCCCACATTAAGTGGTTTGCAGAAGTATTCACCCCTTGGTGTTTTTCCAGCCTTGTTGCTTTACAACCTGGAATTAAAACTAATTTTAAGGGTATTTGCGGTGCGGTGGTGGTAAGGTGATGCCAAAACGAGGATACGGTGCGGCAAATGTAACAGCGAAAGCAAACAGTATTTATTGGAATCGCAGAAATAAACGTTAAAGGCAGATAATGCTATGTAATTCATCAGTTTGAACACACTGATATAAGATGGTAACTATACAATGTACAACTGCCACATATAATCACGGTGATAATGATAATGCTCCTTGCCACAGTTTCCTATATCTTCCAACTATGTCCTTGTTTATGACTCTTTTTAAAGCATAAGCCAATTTAGTTTGTGGATTAACCCACTCAGAGAAATGGAAACCGTCCTGCTGTAAAACGTGGAAAGTTAAATTAGTCTTTTTCAGCTTAGTACTGCTACGGCTCTGTTCTCAGCTTTATCACAGGCTTGTAAACTACCTAAACACAGTCCCAAATAGTGTACATACACGTTATATACTGAGGCCGGCCTCACTCACGTGTCCGATGCACAGAGAGCTTAATCTCATACGGCTCGAGACTAAATGACAACAGCAGCGTGTCCCTTATGCTGATTGCTGTATTTATTATTGGTGGCTCAGCTGATTTCCTCCTCTAGAATCCAGTGCCAGCACTGCCCAACTCCTTCGGACACCCACACAGCTTGGTCCTCCAGGCTCCCTTGTCTCCCGCAGTCCTGGGCATAACACAGCCACACTGCAGTCTCCTTTCTCTGTCTAGCATAGTACTTGCCTACTGTGACCAGTCTCTCTCTGAGGCTCCTCAACATTCCTCAGCCCAGCTCACGCACTCTCACAGTCTCTGTTCTTGCTCTGACGTAGCTCAAAATTGCCTTTTTTATTTAGGGAGCCTTAGCCAATGAGTCAGTGTCCTTTTGAATATGCTTAGTTCTCCCGTCCTAAAATTTGGTGCACATTTTTGTGCACATAACTGTTTTGGCACAACTCATTGCCCCTCACGATGGCAACAATTTAGGCATTTAGGGTAGCCCCTTAAATTTGCACCATTTCATTAACGCAACATGCCTACCACTTTAAAGGTCTAAAACATTTCTTTACTGTGATACAAACAAACCAGAGAAGTTTTATGTGCATAAGTATTTACCATTAAAGTCTCTTGGGGTATGTCTGTATTAGCAAGACTCACCATTAGCCATACCAATGGGCTGAAGCTCTAGGTAGTGATGAGTTAGCCATGCCACTGCCTATGTCACTCTGCAAGCAGAGCCTCTTCCTAGCGCTTCCTGAGACATGGCACCCAAAGAACCTCTACACACTCGCCTTCCCAGCCGTTGCACTTGACCAGCGGAGGCCCTCTTCACCTGGCACTACACAACGCCCACACCTCAGCACTGTAAGTGCTTCTATTGCCAGTACTTTCGTACATTTGGAGTACTGGCAGAATGGGGAGGATTGAATTGTGTCTGGAAGTCATAATGGCCATCGAGAACTGAATAGAGAAGAAAAAACAAGGCGCTTGTAATCACTGCACTGTTACTGCTATCACTATATGCAATTCGTATCTGACTAATATATTGTACAGTAACTGTATTATATAGAGCTATATTATTATGTATATCTAAGACCGTCATGTTATAAAATTTGCATTTCATTATTTTTTGGGAGGGAAAGGGGAGTAGAACAAAACATATGTCTTCAAGTTTCTATCCCTGATATTTATAGAGTCAAGCAATAATGCATGAATGGGTTCCTTAAAGGGGATGTTCAGTATGATAAAAACATGGCTGCATTCTTCTAAAAACAACGCTTTGCCAGATTGTGTGGTAATGCAATTCACTTAAAGGGGTTGTCCCGCAAAATGAAGTAAAAGTAAACACTTCTGTATGGCCATATACATGCACTTTGCAATATGCATCGTGCATTAAATATTGGCCATACAGAAGTTATATACTTACCCCCCTGTGTTGGCGTCCCTGTCTCCATGGTGCTGACCGAATCCTTCTCCTGGCTGGATTAGACGCGCTTCCGCAGTCTGCCTCTTCTGTCCCGTTGAAGGGGCCGCTCCATCGTGCTCGCGCCGCACAGGTCGTCTGCGCATGCGTAGACCAGCTGTGCGGTGGGAGCACGCTGGAGCGGCCCCTTCAACGGGACAGAAGAGGCAGACTGCGCAAGCGCTTCTAATCCAGCCAGGAGAAGGATTCGGTCGGCGCCATGGAGACGGGGACGCTAACATAGAGGGGTAAGTATATAACTTCTGTATGGCCAATATTTAATGCACGATGTATATTACAAAGTGCATGTATATGGCCATACAGAAGTGTTTAACTTTACTTCATTTTGCAGGACAACCCCTTTAAGTACTGCCGAGTTGCTATGCCAGATACAAGCCATGGACAATTTCTAGGTGAGAACAGCCATGTTTTTTAATCTTGGACAATGACTTTGAAAGGGTCCAACAATGCAGGAAAAAGTTCTAAAGAGACTACAACCGGCAGCCATGAGGAGTACTTGTGAGAGCAGAGCCCCAAGTTGAACTCTTGCACCAAGAACCACAAGCCTTGGTTTTAAGAATCTACGCGTGCGTGTGTATATATCTATATATATGAAGGCGAAAGCCCTCACTGACTGACTGACTCGCCATTCATTCTCTAACTTCCCGGTGTTGTACAAACGTGAAATTTCGCACAACCATTCTTTAGATACCAAATAGGAAAAGTAAGGGGGTCACAACTTGATTATTCAATGCAAAGTGCAAAAGTAAGTGCACCCCTATGTCTTGTAACTTCCGGGGGGGGTCGTACAAACTTGAATTTGGCACGACTATTCTTTAGGTCCTAAATAGGAAAAGTAAAGGGGTCAAAACTTGATTATTCAATGCTAATTGCAAAAGTAAGTGTACCCCTATGTAATGTGTCAAACAAAGGCTGGACAAATATCTGACTAGGATGATTTAGTGAATCCTGGACTAAGCAGGGGGTTGTACCCGATGACTCTGGAGGTCCCTTGTAACTCTACCATGCTATGATTCTGTTAGTGCACTGTTCAGACACAATCCTCTGCTTCTATGTCTGGCAGGCTAGGGCGTCGTTCTGCTCTCCCTGTTCACTGAACTTGCATTTATTCTCTTCCAGCACTCCTAGGGTTAATTGCTTCTGGGCCTTCTGCTCTGATGCACCTTTTCTAATTATCTTCCTATATAGCCACCCTAGGCCAGTCAGTTCTGTAGTGTTGTTGTGTGATTCGTTTCCATAACTCCATGTTTAGCCGCTGCTTCGGCAGTTTCCCTGCTACCTTGCTTTCTGCTCGTGTTCTGTGTCCTCCGTTCATGTATCCAGCTGCCTGTTATCCTTGTGAGTCTGCTTCTCTGCTTATCCTTGTCAGCTTGTACCTCCTTTGTTCCTGTATGCCCCGGTATTGTTCTGTTTGTTTTATAGGTGTCCTGTCCTGTCAGGGTCAGTCAGCGCCTAGGAGAAGACTGGGGGGTCATCTTTATTGGAACGAGTGCTCCGCTTATAGGCAGGAGTTTCCCTCTCGTGGTTATTAGTTCAGGGCAAGATACTTTCCCTAGTTTTTCTCTGTATATGGGGTTCATACATCCAGTATCTTACCTCCCACAGTGGTTCTACATCCACAGTCATTACAGATTCTGTGAATGTACTTAGTCTAATTCTTTAACTTCCCGTTGTTGTACAAACGTGAAATTTGGCATGACCATTCTTTAGGTCCTGTATAGGAAAATTAAAGGGATCACAACTTAATTATTCAATGCTAATTACAAAAGTAAGCGAACCCCTATGTAATTTACCTAATCTAATTCTCTGACTTCCCAGTGTCATACAAACTTAAAATTTGGCACGACCATTCCTTAGGTCCTAAATAGGTAAAGTATAGAGGTCACAATGCGGTTATTCAATGCAATAGTAAGTGCACCCCTATGTTATGTAACTTGGTGTCGTGCAAACTTGAAATTTGGCACAAACATTCTTTAGGTCCTAAATAGGAAAAGTAAAGGGGTGACAACTTGATTATTCAATGCTTAGTGCAAAAGTAAGTTCACCCCTATGTTATATAACTTCCTGGTGTCATACAAACCTGAAATTTACCACGACCATTTATTACATCCTAATAGGAAAACTAAAAGGGTTGCAACTTCAATATTCAATTCCAAGGCATGAAAAACTGTGAAAATCTGCAATATATGAGAGAGTTCTTCTCTCAGAAACCATGAAGCCTAGGGAAATGATTTGTATACTCAGGAGAATCTACCTCATCTCTATGTGTATATACTGAGAAGAATCTAATGCTCCTCTGTGTGTATATACTAAGAAGAATATAACTAACCTCTGTATGCATACACTGAAGAGAATCTACCTCACCTCTATGTGTATATACTGAGGAGAATCTAACTGAGCTCTGTGTCTATATACTGAAGAGAATCTACGTCACTTCTGTGTGTATATACTGTGAAGGTGAGGTTGATTCTCCTCAGTATATACACAGAGAGGAGCGTTCGAGTTTCCTCAGTATATGCACACAGAGGTGAGGCAGATTCTCCTCAGTATATACACATAGAAGTTAGTTATATTTTCCATAGTATACACACACAGAGAAGCGTTAGATTCTCCTCAGTATATACACATAGAGGTGAGGTAGATTCTCCTCAGTATACAAATAATTTCCCTAGGCTTCATTGTTTCTGAGAAAAGAACTATCTCATGTATCGTAGATTTTCACACAGTTTTTCACACTTAGAATATTAAATTTGTGACCCCTTTACTTTTAATATTTAGGACCTAAAGAATGGTTGTGCCAAATTTCAAAGTTTGTACAACAGCGGGAAGTTAGAGAATTAGATTAGGTACATTACATAGGGGGTATTAACTTTCTTGCTAAGAATTGCATAATCAAGTTGCAGCCCCTATACTTTTCCTATTTAGGACCTAAAGAATGGTCATGCCAAATTTCACATTTGCGTAGTACAGATGTGTGTTATTAGTTACATTACATGGGGGGGCTCACTTATTTTTTCACTTAGAATTAAATAATCAAGTTGTGACACCTTTACTTTTCGTATTTAGGGCCTAAACAAAGGTTTGTACGACACTGGGAGGTTAGAGAATTAGATTAGCTACATTACATGGGGGCCACTTACTTTTGCATCTAGCATTGAATAATCAAGTTGTGACCCCTTTATTTTTCCAATTTAGTACCTAAAGAATGGTTGTGCCAAAATATTACCCGAAAATAAAGTGAGTGAGCGAATCACTAATACACACACACACAAAAATATATATATATATAAATGAGACATACATTGCATAAAATAAAGAATAGATGAATAATTGACAGAAATCACTAAAATCACAAAATATAGAAGTGAAAATGATCTAAAAATAAAGACATAACCAAAGCACATGAAAAAGTGCAAAGTGAAATGACTGCAATATACCTTGATTAAGCATATTTAAAGCAGACAGGAAGTGAAAAACTATATTTTTCCCCCCAAATTATTATACTCCAGTACACATACACTCATACACATAGTATATTATAGTATATTTGTGCGTGTGTGTATGTATGTGTGTATGTATATACTGTATATCAACAAATTAAATAGTACCATACGTATATCTCCCCCCAAAAAGAAAATATATATAAGTAGCAGTCAACTAAATAATACTATACATTCCTGACTCAATCTAAAGCCCTAATCCATCAATCTCTTGAATTGTGAGTGTAACCAATTCCATACATATATGCCCATATTAAATGATTCCAATATCTTCACCCCAGGCAAATTTTTCACAAAAATCAAAACAGGTAAAAGTCCCCGACAAAGATCCACAATCTTCTTATCCAAGATGGAATTGTGACCAAGAATCCAAAAAACACCAAATGGTCCCCATAAACCAAGGAATAAACATGATTAGTATAAAAAGAAAACATAATACAAAAATATGACAAAAAACCATTACATAAGAGGTGCCAATAGTCAAAGAAATGTTGTAAAGCCATGTGACTCATTGGATGTGTAATATAGAGCTTCCAAATCCATTTGGACTATTTCTGTAAAAGACATCTGCTTAAATTGCCCCCGCGTATTCCAAGAGCAACATGATTAATACCTTGCACTTTTAGTAGAATCATGAGAATGGAACAGTTTAAATTTACATGGAATAGGCTTTAGTTTATCAATGTTATCACAATGTCATGCATGCTTAATATCACACACCTGTTCTCGTATATGAACATTTAATTCACAGATAGTCATACCTAGATAGGTCTTAGGGTATGGACATGTTGCATAATATATAACCTTTTTGGTTAATCAAGTAATATGCCATGTGATTTTGAAACAATTCTTCCCAGAGAATTCAACTAACTCGCCAGCTCTCCCAATATTTGAGCATGCTATACACCCCACTTAGGTCCAAATAATTTTTGCTGTAAATCCTTAGAGGGTAGATAGCTTTTAACTAGATGGTCCATCTCCATGAGACAATGGTGGGAGAGGCTGGCAAAATGTTTCTAAAATGGGATCCATCAACAATTTCGGCCAGTATCTCCTAATGGATGAACACATCTCTATCCACCTAGAGTGGAACATTGTAACAAAACAAGTTTTACCAGCATCCCCTTCCATTACCTTTAACTGCAAAACATTGGTCCATATATACTTTTTGGTTCTAATAGAAGCCCTTCTGATAGAGCATTTACTGTATCGCCTGTTCAAAAAACGCTACTCTAACTCCTCAACTTGGCGATTGAATGCCATCTCTGTAGAGCAAATTCTGCAAGCCCTCAAAAATTGGCCAGTCGGTGCAGCCTTGATGATGTGTCCAGGGTATCAGGATTTAGCATCTAGAACTGAATTTAACGATGTTAAATCCACCCAGTGGGTGCAGAATTCATAAGTGGTAATCTAATTTTAAGGAAAAAGGTTGCATCTGTAAGTGAAAATCATCTGGCCTTCCACCACTTAACATGGAGAGGAAGCATGCTTAGTGTCCATGCAAGTTTCGCAGAAAGTCCTCAGAAATCCACCCTCAGTTCAAGTAGAGAATTGGACGTCCCGCAGGCGACTGTGTGGAAGATTGTTAGATTTTATCCCTACCGACTACAATTGTCACCGGCCCTGAAACCAGACGATAAAGCAAAGCAATTTTCTTTCTCCAAAAATATGCAAACGCTAATGGAAAGCGCTGGTTTCATGGAATCTTTTAGTGTTTAGTGATGAAGCTGCCTTCCACTTTTCGGGCAACAAACGTAATGTCAGAATCCTGGGGGGTGAAGGGAAAACCCACCTGTCTACATGGAGCGTATGCGTCTCTCACTCAAGGTAAATGTGTTTTGCGCTGTAACCTGTAGCAAAGTGTATGGTTCCCATCTTTTTTCACGAGGAAACAATCCTGGGTTTGGTACCTGGACACTACAGATATCACTATAAAAAGAATAAAAACAGTGCTTCCATCATGCAGATTTCTGAGGGTATGTAGAAGAATATCACAGGGTTTATAACCGGTACAGACCAAGAAAAGTTGAGATAACACGGGGTAGATTGGTGATGCTTTGAAGAAGTCAGGCTTATAAGAAGACTAGCTGATATACCCGTCTTCGCCCGAGTTAATTTGGTACTGGTGTTTATATGGAAAATCTTATGAAGTCGTGGTTACTTTAGAGATACCGGAAAAACATATGTTCACCATTTTGCATACTTCTCTACGTTACCAAGGAAACACCATGTGGAGGTAACCATGCGACATTTCCTTTATATAAAATGACATCAGGAAGTGAAAGAATTAGATTTCATACGTAAAATTTGGACGCTAATTCTTTGGTGCTTAGAATTGAATAATCGAGTTGGGACCCATTACCTTTTCCTACTTATGACATAATCAATGCTCGTTCCAAATTTCATGTTTCTATGACACCAAGAAGTGAGAGAATTAGATTCCGTACGTAAAATTTGGACGCTAGTTCTTTTGCGCTAAAATTGAATAATCGAGTTGGGACCCATTAACTTTTCCTATTTATGACATAATCAATGCCTGTACCAAATTTCACGTTTCTATGACACCGGAAAGTGAGAAAAATACATTCCGCACATAAAATTTGGACGCTAATTCTTTTGCGCATCGAATTGAATAATCGAGTTGGGACCCATTAGCTTTTCCTATTTATGACATAATCAATGCTCGTTCCAAATTTCACGTTTCTATGACACCGGAAAGTGAGAAAAATACATTCTGTATGTAAAATTTTGACGCTAATTCTTTTGCGCATAGAATTGAACAATCGAGTTGGGACCCATTAGCTTTTCCTATTTATGACATAATCAATGCTCGTGCCAAATTTCACGTTTCTATGACACTGGAAAGTGAGAAAATTACATTCCGTACGTAAAATTTGGACGCTAATTCTTTTGCACATAGAATTGAATAATTGAGTTGGGACCTATTAGCTTTTCCTATTTATGACATAATCAATGCTCGTGCCAAATTTCACGTTTCTATGACACCGGAAAGTGAGAAAAATACATTCCGTACGTAAAATTTTGACGCTAATTCTTTTGCACATAGAATTGAATAATCGAGTTGGGACCCATTAGCTTTTCCTATTTATGACATAATGCTCGTGCCAAATTTCACGTTTCTATGACACCGGAAAGTGAGAAAAATACATTCCGTACGTAAAATTTTGACGCTAATTCTTTTGCACATAGAATTGAATAATCGAGTTGGGACCCATTAGCTTTTCCTATTTATGACATAATCAATGCTCGTGCCAAATTTCACGTTTCTATGACACCGGAAAGTGAGAAAATTACATTCCGTACGTAAAATTTGGACGCTAATTCTTTTGCGCATAGAATTGAATAATCATGTTGGGACCTATTAACTTTTCCTATTTATGACATATTCAATGCCCGTGCCAAGTTTTAAGTTTCTATGACATTGGGAAGTGAGAGATTTAGATTCCGTACGTTAAATTTCGACGCTAATTCTTTTGCGCTAGAATTGAATAATCGAGTTGGGACCCAATTACTTTTCCTATTTTGGAGATAATCTATGCTTGTGCCAAAATTTATGTTTCTACGGCATCGGGAAGTTGGAGAACTTTTGGCGAGTCAGTGAGTGAGTCAGTGAGTGAGGCTGCCTGCACACGGGCGGAAATCCTGAGGCGGTTTTTCCAGCGGGATTTCCACCACTGAAAGTTTGCATAGGAGTGCATTACAATACGCACTCCTATGCAGACGGCCGCGGTTTGGCCGCGCGAAATCTCGCGCGGCAAACAAACCGCGGCATGTCCTATTTTTGTGCGGGGCTCGCACTCACCCGGCCGCCGGCTCCGGTCTGCGCATGCACCGGCTGCGCCGCAGCCGGCACATGTAAGAGCTGGGGCCGCCAGGCGCGGGTGAGTACGCGCTCGTCCCTGCAGGCTCTCGGGTCGGGTGCCGCGGCGAGAATTCTCGCTGCCGGATCCGACCCGCTCGTCTGCAGGCGGCCTTAGTCAGTGAGTTAGTCAGTGAGTCAGTCAGTGAGGGCTTTCGTCTTTAGATATATATAGATACAATTCTTTATAGGACTACACGTTTCTGAGCCAATATTAGTAATATCTTGGAGGAGTGGGAAATGCCTGGCATCTGATGTCGCAGGGATCTCTACCAATCACCGGGCGGCAGCATCAGGAGGACAATTACAATGAAGAAGAGAAATACCTATATAAGAACAGCATGTGGCCAAATGAATAAAACAATATTAATACACAAACTAAAATTTAGAACATATGGGAAAAATATTATTAAAAATGTTCAACTGATACTAATCATGGGTAAATACACAAGAGTAAAAATCAGAATCTGTAGAATAATAGATAAAATAGATTAATAAAATCTTTACACTAATTAAAAGATCTTTAGCATAGTGTACAAATTGGCAGATAAAATCTTAACAGTAGAACCTATTGTAGGCAGATTGTCACCAATGAGCAGATACTGAGTAGTTGGGGACTAGATGAAAAACAGTCACACAAAGGACCTCTGATGACAAATGACTCCTTAAAAAAATTGTAATAATAAAACAGAAAAAATGAAAAGATAAATAAACAAATATTAATGCAAACGAGGGGCACAAGCCAAGAGAAAAAGAAAAATAAGAAATGCTAATTAATTACGCAAAATAAATTAAAAGAACGAATTAGTAACATAAAGCAAAGAATGGGAAAAAAACGATATTGCTGTAAAGGTTTCATGGTTCTACTGCTTTAATTTGTCAGTTTGTGCACTATTATGAAGATCTTTTTCTTATCATTCTAAAGATGGTGATTGGTAGAGATCTCATGACATCAAACACCGGGCATTTCCTGCTCTTCCCAGCAATTTAAACTCCACAATGTATATTACTATCTATTAGTGGCTCAGAAACACATAGCCCAATAAAGAACTGTATCTTCCTTCAAGTCTGGTGGTCTTAACAGTAGCGCCGATATTCCAAGTGTTACCTCCACTATTCATGATACAGATATGGCTTCTGCCACAGATAGAACAGGAAATCCCAAGATTTATCTTCCAGCAGGATGGGGCATCCCCTTTCACAACAAAATCAGATGTGAGCTTAATAAGCGACTGCCAAACAGATGGATTGGCCATGCATATCATGACGATAACGAACATCTTCTTTGGTCTCCATGTTCCTTGGACCTTATGCCTTCTGATTTTTTTTCTCTGAGGGAGTGTTAAAGGGGTTGTCTCGCGAAAGCAAGTGGGGTTCAGCACTTCTGTATGGCCATATTAATGCACTTTGTAATATACATCGTGCATTAAATATGAGCCATACAGAAGTTATTCACTTACCTTCCCTGCGCTGGCGTCCCCGTCTCCATGGCTCCGTCTAACTTCAGCGTCTAATCGCCCGATTAGATGCGCTTGCGCAGAAGGGTCTTCTGCCTTCGGGTCTGTTCGGCAGCAGCGGCGTTCTGGCTCCACCCCTTCTACGCATCATCGCGTAGCTCCGCCCCGTCACGTGTGCCGATTCCAGCCTCCTGATTGAGCAATGGTTGTAAATGTTTCACGAACAAGCCGAGGATTCAGCTTGAACTGTTCACTGTCCATGGCGTGGTCTTCCACGTTTTGGGAACATAGCAATTAGTGTATATTACATGTCTGTATATTACACCACTTAGTATAGTATATGTTACTGTGGAGCCCCCAGTATATTCGGTGTATCCTGCAGTAATATATTGTATCTCTGGTATCCTCTACAGATTGGATCTACTATAAAGAGAGAATACAGTCACTGAGCTGTAGACCATTATATACCTGTGTGTAGCAGAGCTGAATGAAGATATAATAATCTTTATGAAGGATGAGGGTGGTGAGTTTAAATTGAATTCTATATAGCTGCATGTAGCAGAGCTGAGTGTATATAGCTTCATGTAGTAGAGATCAGTGTACTTATCGGTGTGTTGCAGAACTGAGTGTATATACCTGCGTGTAGCAGAGCTGAGTCTATATGTAGCTATGTGTAGCAGAGCTGAATGTATTTACCTGCGTGTAGCAGACCTTAGTGTATATACCTGCATATAGCAGAGCTAAGTGTATACAGCAGTGTGTAGCAGAGCTGAGTGTATATACCTGCATGCAGCAGAGCTGAGTATATACGTGTGTGTAGCAGAGCTAAGTATATACGTGTGTGTAGCAGAGCTGAGTGTATTTACCTGCATGCTGCATGCAGCAGAGCTGAGTGTATTTACCTGCATGCAGCAGAGCTGAGTGTATTTACCTGCATGTAGCAGAGCTCAGTGTATTTACCTGCATGTAGCAGAGCTGAGTGTATTTACCTGCGTGTAGCAGAGCTGAGTGTATTTAACTGCGTGTAGCAGAGCTGAGTGTATATACCTGTGTGTAGCAGAGCTGAGTGTATATACCTGTGTGTAGCAGAGCTGAGTGTATATGTAGCTACGTGTAATGGAGCTGAGTTTATTTACCTTCGTGTAGCAGAGGTGAGTGTATATATCTGCGTGTAGCAGAGCTGAGTGTATATGTAGCTACGTGTAATGGAGTTGAGTTTATTTACCTTCGTGTAGCAGAGGTGAGTGTATATATCTGCGTGTAGCAGAGCTGAGTGTATATGTAGCTACGTGTAATGGAGCTGAGTTTATTTTTGCCTTCGTGTAGCAGAGGTGAGTGTATATATTTGCGTGTAGCAGAGCTGAGTGTATATACCAGTGTGCAGCAGAGCTGAATGTATTTACCTGAGTGTAGAAGAGCTAAGTGTATATATCTAAATGTAGCAGAGCTGAGTGTATATGTAGTGTAACGCTCCAGGGGGTTTAAACACCAGGCAACAACAAAAGTCCGTTCGTGTTTGTTTATTCACACGAGAGGTTATAACATAAACAGCTGGTTTCCCAGTAAAAGTGAAAGAAATCAAAAGTCCTTCAAGTTCAATGCAGTAAGTACTGTGAACATCTGAAGATCCTTTTTATCCATAGCAATAAGCAATATAACAGTGGTAGTTCTGTTTCAGGCAGCTTTCACCAGCTTGAAGTGGAGCCTCCTTGGTAGCAACCTCTTGGTAGACTTGTGAGTAGCTTCCTCTAGTCAGTAGTAGCAGGGACCTCATCAGCCTCCTGGGAAGACAAACTCCTGTCTTAGTCTTCCACAGTGCACATGTCTGAAGCTCACAGACACAGACTCACAGACACAGACTCACAGACACAGACACACAGACACAGACTCACAGACACAGACTCACAGACTCACAGACACAGACTCACAGACACAGACTCACAGACACAGACTCACAGACACAGACTCACAGACACAGACAGAAAGACACAGACAGGCAGACTGACTCCTTTTATATCTAGCAGATGCCTGAGCTCCACCTGGTTCCCTGGCTCAGGTGAAAACCTGTACTGGAGAGAGGATGCGAGGCCTACATCACCGAGTTGAGCAACCTCTGTGACACATACTTTCCATCCCTGACTTCTCTCACCCTGCTACAGTAGCTATGTGTAGCAGAGCTGAGTGTGTATGTAGCTATGTGTAACACAGCTGAGTGTATATACCTGCATGTAGCAGAGCTGAGTGCATATTGCTGCATGTAGTAGAGCTGAGTGTATATAGCTGCATGAAGCAAAGCTGAGTGTATATCTCTCTCTCCTCTCCCCATTGAAAACAATGGTAGAACATTGCGATCCCCTGCCGGGGCTGTGACAGCTGCGCCGGAGAATTCCTTCAGCCCTGCAAGGATGCCAGTCTGCTTCTATGTGAAAACGCCTCGCATCCAGGGGTTTTCACATGTTTTCAATGGCGCCGGCGGTTAGTGACTGAAGCAACGGCTTTATTGACACAAACGTTTTATCGTGGCTATTTTGCCGCAATAAAACGTCGGCTGAAAATCACATCCGTCTAAAGCATTTGATTCTAATGCATGTGTTCAGATGGGCAATTTTCTGGCGCATAAAATCAGCCGGCTGGAAAAGATAGCACATAAGCTGCGGATTCTGGCCTGGCGCTTTTACACGTGGTTGGAAAAGATAGGTCTTGCCCTATCTGTTGGCTCGCAATCAGCCAGCAGCTCCCATAAAAGCTGGCCTGACACCTCACTGAATCAATCAAGCTCAAATGTTATGATTTTACGGTGGTGGTGAACATCTAACGAATTTAATGATACCAAAATCATCCACCAAAGGTCCTGCAAAGGGGTCAAAGTAGGGTGCAAAAAATGCCTGTAGGCTTTATTATATAATTGCATATTGTGGCAAGTGTGGTCACTCGCATGCGGAGCGCCAACCTCTCGGTCCAGAATTGGTCACTACATGTATAGAAAATGGCTGAGGAGACTTGGAATTCTTTTAAATCTGTCGCGTGACAGTATTTATTCCACACAGCACAGCAAAACATAAACAGCACTCCAGTATATCACAAAGTCCAGGATTCATGACCTGCAGGACCCCCATCACTAACCCCACTGGGTGTCTAGAGGGCGTCCTCCTGTTTCAGACTAGCAACAAGCCTAGAAGAAGTCTGGACTGCACCTCAGGCTCCCAGCTCTGACACGGCATCTCTCACTACCTCTCTGGCTAGCAGCCAGCTTTATTTCTCCTAGGTGTGACAGGAACTGATTTTCTGGGTGGCTTCACACGAGCGTGTTTTTGTGCGTGCCTGCACGCGCACAAAAGCACATGTCTATTAGAACCAATGCATTCCCTATGGTGTGTTCACATGTCTGTGCTTTACAGGCATGCACCTGCAAAGATAGGACATGTGTGCACCATAGGGAATGCATGCATTGTCTTCAACAGAGCGGCGGCTGCTGCCAGCGGCTCCATTGAAGACAATGGTCTGCCGTCACCCCATAATTATGCGGCAGATGTTTTCTTCACACCCCGCTGGGAATAATGAATTCCCTGCTGCACCTGTCACAGATGTGACAGATGCGGCAAAGGAATTCTAAATCCCCATGGGGAATAAAAAATTTCCTACCGCAGTTGTCACAAATGACAACTGTGGTAGGGGATCTAGCTGCCGGTACCCAGTAATTGTTTTTCAGCGAACGGCTTTAAATATTAGCCCTTCCCTAAAAAGCAAGGAAAAGTGGTGTTAAAAATAAGAAAAAAAACATACTTGCCTTCCTGCAGCTGCCGGGGCTCAGCCGCGTCCTCTCTGCGCTGTCCCTGACTCTTCAAAGCAGTTCTTTGAGCAGGCAATGATTTAAAATCCCCGCCTGCTGAAAGAGCTGCTTCTGATTGGCTGAGGTGCTCAGCCAATCACAGGCAGCTCTCGCCTATCATTCATCCATTCAACAAAAGCTGCCTGTGATTGGCTGAGGTGCTCAGCCAATCACAGACAGCTGCTTCTGAATTGGCTGAGCACCTCAGCCAATCACAGGCAGCTCTCGCTGAATGAATGACAGGCGAGAGCTGCCTGTGATTGGCTGAGCGCCTCAGCCAATCAGAAGCAGCTCTTTCAGCAGGCGGGGATTTTAAATCATTGCCTGCTCAAAGAACTGCATTGAAGAGTGAGGGACAGCGCAGAGAGAAGACGGCTGAGCCCTGGCAGCTAAAGGAAGGTGAGTATGTTTTTTTTCTTATTTTTAACACCACTTTTCCTTGCTTTTTAGGGAAGGGCTAATATTTACACTACTTATACCTTAAGCCCTTCCCTGAAAAACTATTACTGGGTGCCCTCAGCTGGATCCGCTACCGCAGCTGTCATCTGTGACAGCTGCAGTAGAGAATATTTTATTCCCCGCGGGGATTTAGAATTCCTTTGCCGCATCTGTCACATCTGTGACAGGTGAAGCAGGGAATTCTTTATTCCCAGCAGAGAGGAAGAAAGCATCTACCGCATAAGGCACATATGTTCTTCATCCCTGCGGGGACTTAGAATTCCTTTACCACATCTGTCACAGATGTGGCAGGTGCAGCAGGGAATTCTTTTTTTCCCCGCGGGGATGAAGAAAATATCTGCCGCATGCGGCAGATGTGTTCTTTATCCCCGTGGGGGACACGGCAGTGGCGGACAATAAAGCTCTTCCCTGAAAAACTATTTTGGGGTGTCGGCAGACCATTGTCTTCTATGGAGCCGCCAGCAGCAGCCACAGCTCCATTGGAAACAATGCACGGACCTGCATACACGTGTGTTTTTGAGCGTACAGGGGTGCGCACACTGTACACACCTATGTACGCACACGCTCGTGTGAAGCCACCCTTTATCTTTCTTCTTGCCACCTTCATGTGTTCTACCTTTTTTATATATATATATATATATATATATATATATATATATATATATATATACACACACGATTGCTGCATGAAAGTGTTGCGTGTGCTTATTTGAAAAAAATAACCAAGTTTCCTACTTCAATGCATATATTTTAACGATTCAATCAACAGAGATATATGGCCCTATATGTTGACTATTCTACGAATGCTGCATTCTTTTATTGAACCACCTTAAAAATTGCTATCTGAGTAGTATATAATGAGCGATTTATAAAAAATATAGGCAATCCTTATGAAATGACCTTCAATTAATATTTCATAATGTCATCCTTTTTGCAAAATTGCTATGCTTGATTACTTCAACCCTAATATGAAATAATCCACCGTTCTATTCAGGCAGTGTAATTTTTAATATTAACCCAATGTACTGTAATTATATTTCACTTTAGGAGTCAGCACTTTGACATATCATCCGTTATTACTGACATGCTGTGAAGGTCATAGCTATTATGAATCAATTTCCCAACGCTTTATTTGATTAGGACATTTAATAAATAATTATGTAAACACATAAGCACTTGTCTTCATCATATACACAAGGTCTTCATGACGCTACGATAATTTATGCACAGTTGGAAATAAAAAAAAATGCTAATATTTTTGATAGACGTCATTTTTAATGGCAACTTAGAAGGTGTGTTCCAAAAATACCTAAGTAATGCAAAATATGTAATTGAATGCATCATAAAGGAGTAAGGCCGGGCTCACACGACCGGGTCGGATTCCGCATGCGGGATCCCATAGCGGATTCTGGCTGTGAAGCTGTCCGGTGATCCCGCCTGTCTATCATTTTTGCACTGCGGATGATCATGGCGGCTTGCCGTCAGTCATGCACAGTACAGATTTTTTTTTCACTATTTGTATTTTCCTCGCTGTTGCTGAGCGATGACACTGGTAACTGCGGCCCATACACAATGTTAATTGCGTATGGGCTGCGGGTCAGATGGCCTCCATTGACTTCAATGGAGGTCATCCGCAGCAAAACAGAGTATGTTGTGATTTTTCCTCCGCTCGTGGAAAACACGAAACGTATCTATGAGTGTGAGCGAAAAAAACAAAAGCACATAACTTTCAATACGTGTGATTTGCTGCAAATCTAATTTGGGACATGTACTGAGGTGGATTGGACCCAGAAAGGCTCTGCAATAGTAAGAGCGGGTGGCACTATTCTAACATTGGTGCTGGAATATCTCGGCATAGAGTTATTTTTATTAAGTGTAAATACAAAAATTGTTTATAGCTAAGGGCTTTATTGAAGTAGAAACAATATTTTCCATAGGACAACTCCTTTAGGCTGGGTTCACATGGGGTGGATTTGCTGCGGAATTTCGCCGTGGCAAATCCGCATGCAGCCGCTTATCCCGGGATTAGCCAGCCATGTGGACAAGATCTCTCAGAAATCTCGTCCACATGGGACGGCAAATCCACTGCGGCTAATCCGGCAGAAACCACCACTGCGGCGCGGATTTGCCGACCGCAGCATGTTCATTTTTTTTTCCCTCTGCGGCCGCGTTCTCCTCTATGGGAGTGCCGGCCACAGTGGAAGAGCGAGCGGCCGGGCCGGGTTTTGAAGCTGCGGTTCTCCGGGCGGAAATGTTGCGGTTTTTCGCTGCGGCCAAACCGCGACATTTCCATCGGGAATCCGCCCTGTGTGACCGTGGCCTAGATCTGTCTCAAAAATGTGTGCACTCTCTGTCCTTCATAAGTGATTCTCAGAATCAGGCATGTTTGTAAGAGCTGTATGAAAAAATAGGTAATAAAACCTTCTGGGGGAGATTTGTGGGTGCAACAGGAGCAAGGGGAAAATGTCCCTTGCGCATATCAACTAATCAAAGCTTCAAAAAGGCTACTAAACAATGAGATTTTCAATCTGATTGGTTAAGCAACTGCTCCAATTTTCCCTTGCAACATTAGGCCTCATTCACATGAATGTTTTTGCATGGCTAAGTTAGCTGCGCAATAAAATCGTGACCATCAGAATCAATGGTTTCCTATGGATTCATTCAGACAAACTATTTTTTTGGTGCGCAAAAATATCAAACCCAAAAAAATAGCGACTGATTTTAGCGACCGAAATTTCCTGCCGTCGAAAAATGCCGGTCTTGACCTATGTTTGGACCAAAAAACGCAGCAGGCTTCATGTGCTCCTATGGGAGCTGAAAAAAGAGAGGGAGTTTAGCTGCGTGCAGCGCTGGGAAAAGATGATAGGTGCCTCTAGTTAGGTCATTAGAAAGTAATTAGGGGGAATTCTGATCAGCAGCGCATTTTTTTGGCAAAACGTCGCACCCGGCCCGTGAATGGATGAGGAAACACTAATTAAGCTTGGGACTTGTTTACGGAAAATCATTAATTCATGCGATTTTCAGCAGAGATGGTTACAATTTTATTGTGTGGCTCGTGTGAAAGAGGCCTTAGGATGGGGTTTGATTGTTGTAAACCTCAGGCCTCGTTCACGCAAGCGTGGTTTAAGCGCAGTATAGGCGCGTGAAAAAATTATGCCTATACTGCACTAGAAATCGCGTGAATGGGCAATTTCTCATGCGCAGAAAACCCGAGCTTCATGCGTGTGAAAATAACGTACTTACTGGAGCAGCGTGTTGCTTAAAAAAAGCGCAGTGGCTCCAGGAAGAAAGAAAGATGAAGCCCCGCAGGGCTTTGCAATTTCTCCATAGCAGGGAGAGAGAGGGCAGGGCTATGAGGGATTAACCCATAGCCCCGCTCTCTCTCCCTGCTATGGGGGCTAGAGAGAGATGGCAGGGCTAAAGGGCTTCTCACAGGGAATCCCCATAGCAAGGAAAGAAGGGGTGGGGATAGAGGGCTGATACGTCCTATCTTTTGAAGGTGCAAGTTTTTTGCACGTCTAAAATGCCTTCATCTGAACGCTTCTATAGTAAACCATTGGTTCTAATAGATACAATGTTTTCATGCGTCTACTCTGCACCAAAACTACGCCCCCTGTGAACGAGGCCTCAGGTTGATACATTGGGGAACCATTAAGAGGTTACAAAGACATCCATTATTTTAGCCTTGGGCTGCATTCCCACGAACGTATATCGGCTCGGTTTTCACGCCGAGCCGATATACGTCCTCCTCATCTGCAGGGGGGGAGGATGGAAGAGCCAGGAGCAGGAACTGAGCTCCCGCCCCCTCTCCGCCTCCTCTCCGCCCCTCTGCACTATTTGCAATGGGGAGAGGCGGGACGGGGCGAGGCTAATTCACGGAACTTAGCCCCGCCCCGTCCCACCTTCTTTCATTGCAAATAGTGCAGAGGGGCGGAGAGGGGGCGGGAATTTAGGTCCTGCTTCTGGCTCTTCCATCCTCCCCCCCACCCCCCCTGCGCATGAGGAGGACGTATATCGGCTCGGTTTTCACACCGAGCCGATATGCGTTCGTGGGAATGCAGCCTTAGGGCGCCCACCCACTGGCGTTTTTTTTTCCTTTGCGTTTTGCGTTTTTTCTCAAGAGCAATTAGTTTTGAATGTGTTCCTGTCCACTGGCGTTTTTTTTTTCGGTCCGTTGCGTTTTTTAACATAGGAACTGTCAGTTGCATATGTGTCCTTATTTTTCTCGTAATGCACCCATGAATGTCAATGGAAATGGCGCGAAAAAGCCGCGAAAATGCCGCGAAAACGCCGCAAAAACCGCCGCGGAAAACGCGCCGAAAACGCTGCGTTTTTCACGCACGGAAATCGCAAACGCCAGTGGGTGGGCGCCCTTAACATGACATGTACTGAAAGCCTAATGTTGGGAGGGGGTGGGGGAGTCTTTACTGGTTTCATTAGGTTCTAATTAATTTGGCATTAATGCTTATTTAGTGTTTGCTTTGCAGAATGTTTCCCACTACAGAGGATGATGTGTTGGTTTGGTTATATGGCTGCAAGGAGTTAATATACCTGAAGGATACATAACTAAATTGACTTCCTTTTCTGATCACAGTTTTTATTACGAAGAATGTGCTATTAGTTTTACACCCAGCTCCCATCACATTTTATACTTTATTGCTGTCTGACATTTTCCGTTTTGTATTAGCCTTCTGTTTTTTCACGAGCAAATGTGTTGGAATCAATTTTTCTGAAAATGTAATTTGGGATGAGGATTGATGCAGCACTCTGCAGGGGATTGTATAATCTATGTGACATAGCAGATATTTAAAGAAAGCCATTTATATGGCAACCTTGCCTCATGGCAAGAAAAAAAGGGCATTTCTGACAAGGAAGTTACAAATTCTTATATCTACAAGAACCAAGGGAAATATCTGGTTTCAAACAAGGGAAGCTATGTTGATTTATTTTTAATGAATTCGGATGAATATTAAGCTTTTTTTGTCTCTGTTATTGAATGTGATACTGATTTAAAGGGATATGTACCAGATTTATATTGTATCTTAGGCCTTGTTCATATCACTGTTAGTGGCTTCGTTCTTGAATTCTTCTCATGTTTTTAAGCATATGTAATGAGATTGCAACAAGAATGCTAAGCAATATCAACCCTTGAACCTATTGCAGTTCAAAATGGTGTTTTGGGGGTTGTATCTAAGCTAAAATAAATATGATTGGAGACCATTTCTGGAAGATGATCTATAAGGCAAACCCAACCTACAGCCTCCTTCCAGCAATAATTTGGCAGCATGGTTGCTCAGTGGTTAGCACTGTTGCAATGCTGAGGACTGGGGTGGAAAACTGACCAAGGACAGCATCTACATGACATTTGTATGTTCTCTCCCTATTTGCATGGTTTTCCTTCTACTCTTCAAAAACAAGCCGAGGCCTCTTGCAGACGAGCGTGACATAATTGCGCTCTGAATGGAGCACTATCATGTCCTCTCGCGAGCGTAACCACACTCCTTTACTATAATTTTTTGCGCTGCTCGGCCTGTTCATATTAGCCATGTTTGAACAGCTGAGGCAGCCTAATTAATAGGACGACCAGCCTAATTAATCCTTAGTGTTATCGAGTAACGCTGCAAAATCGCTTCATTCAGTGCGCAATTTCATTTGGGACAAGTGCGAATTAGCGCGCTTCAAAGAGTCCTATGAGGTCTCAGGTGCATGTACATAAATAGAGCATGTCACCTATATTTTTTTTCCCAACGGAAATGTGGGCGCAAAAACGCTGCATGTGAGGGAACCCATTGAGACCAATAGGTTTTACTGGTTGCCATTTCTGCGGCTGATTTTCTGCACGTAAAACAGTGTTCAAAATCGCTCATCTGCATGAGATCTAAAAGGTGAATTTAAGAATTGTGAGCCCCAGTGGGGTCAGAACCCATAGTATCAAATTATATAAAGTGCAGCAGGATATGTGCTGCGTAAATTCAGGTGATTATTAACGCTTTCCAATCCACTGTCTGACCTCTGAAGACATTACGATTTAAGGCTGTATGGGTTCGATGCTGGAAAACATCCGTCTGGGTTCTCTTACTGTATATTGGCAGCCTCTCTGCTGTTGGAGTCTATCCAACGTGTCACCTCATGCAGTACTGGCTTTAGCCAGCATATAGCGCTGTTGTATAATGGCAGAAAAAGAGTAAGCCCCCTAGGAAAACCATGTAACCTGATCTACTGCAGTGTAGTAGTTACATACTTGTTGATAGAGTCATGGCAATAAGTATCTGCTTCCCTTCTACATACATATCACCTTTTTGGCTCATACTAATAACTGCTGAAACGATGATAGTCTATGACTTCCTAACAAATGGACATACAAGCTTGACATTTTTGTCCTCCAACCTCTCCATAAACATTTATGGAACTCAGGTTGAAGTCGGAGAACAGTCAGGAAGTCCATAAACATAAGGTTAGATCCACCAACAATAATGTATATAGGAGCCTAGTCCACCAATATTGTTCTACTGTGTATGGGCATCTTTGGTGCTGGGTAGAGATGAGCGAGCGTACTCGGATAAGCACTACTCGCTCGAGTAATTGGCTTTATCCGATTATCGCTGTGCTCGGGGCTAAAGATTCGGGTGCCGCTGCGGCTGACAGGTGAGTCGCAGCGGGGAGCAGGGGAGAGCAGGCGGGAGAGAAGGAGAGAAAGATCTTACCTCTGTTCCTCCCCGCTCTCCCCTGCAGCTCCCCGCTCCGTGCCGGCACCCGAAACTTTAGCCCCGAGCTCAGCGATACTCGGATAAAGCCAATTACTCGAGCGAGTAGTGCTTATCCGAGTACGCTCGCTCATCTCTAGTGCTGGGATGTGCTAAACCACTACTCAGGAGTCAACTATGCACCACAAGACTCCTTCACATCCACTACACGACCTCTATTTTGTCATAAACCATTCCTTCTCTATGAGACAAACCATGACTCTTGGGTTCTACACCATTATATGGTAGCTCATATCTTCTCAAGTTATGATATATGCCAGAACCCAGCAAAGCTGTGAAGCAAACCACATCCTTCCCAGTTTCAGTTTTGTTGTCTGGGGCATTTGCTTTCAATAAAACTAAATGCAGAGAAGAGTGAAGGGAAGATCCACCAAAACCAGCAGCTCGACCAACGTCTGCCATTCAGATGTATGACTACTTAGTATATTTTATATCCATTACAGGAACAGCTTTACCAAAGTGTACTAAAATTTTGGGCAAAAAATTTGTGGAGAAGCAAATCAAAATGGATGCAAACTTTACCTAAACTTCAGGAGGAGGAGTGGGGGGTGCCGAATATTTAGGGCTTCTACTGTCAGACTTATTTGCACACGTATTTGCACATGCAATACATAGAGAATAGAACCCATTGATATCAATGGGTTCGTTCACATGTCACCTTTTTGCATGCGCGGAAAAAGACGCACAATGCTCTATTTTTGTGGTCCACACAGAAGTCTAAGGGAGGTGCATAGAAAAAAAGCATGCACAATTACGCATACGTCCATCTGAAGGAGTCCTCATTCTGCACAGGGACCCATTTACCGTAGAGCCAGTCCTGCCTGTGCATTTACAAAAGGTGTTCCCCAGGCATCCTCCACACCCAGGTACATCCATCTGATGTGAAGATAGAGTAGCATGATTCGTAACTCCATAGAATATTCTTTCATTGCTCAACTGTCCAGTGACAATGCACTTTGCACCACTGTATATGGACCGATGCATCTTCTTTGAGAGAACTTGCAGACATTTGCAAGTTGAATGGAGGAAAATGCTGGTTGACATGTATCAGACGTAGGTAGAAAGTATGCCACGTGAGTATCTGATGTCATAAAAGGCCAAAGGAGGTCCCACTCTGTAGTAACAAATGGAAATAAATACTGCTTTTGATTTTTGCTCAGTTGTCTACTTAGATTTAGTAGGATGGTTTATATAGTGTGGCAACCTCTGGGTTACTCGCTTACTGGATCACCATCTTTTCCATTCAGGATGGTAGGCACCATGTACATAAAGGCTCACAAGACCTGGATGACTTCAAATTCTGGTGGCTGCCAGCTTTTATTTCATACACAGCAAACACTTGTGGAACAATGAACTAAGGGTTCACAACCCACAGGGTCTCCATCACTATCCCCCACCTGCGACATCTAGATGGCTTCCTCCTCTGTCAGGCCTTGTGACAGATCTAGACTGGTCCATGTCGGACCTCAGGCTCCAAGTTCCTAATATTCTCTCTCTCTCTCTCTCTCCCCCTGAGTGTGACAGGAACTGCTACTTTTATCTTACTTCCTGCCACACCCACAGGTTTTTTCTCTGATTCCAGGTACAAGAATGCCTGTCTATAGCCCCCTACAGGCCATTCTTTGTACTGCCCTTCTACATTCCCCCCTTCCCCCCTCTGATAAAGGCTGTAGATCTTATCACAACTTTTGCTCCGGGGTCAAAACTCCAGGCTCGGTGGTCTATCTGTTTAACTGGCACTTTGGCACTTTACTAGCTGCCACCTCAACTTTCTCATGCTCACTTCCTTGTATGGAGTCTGCCTTTACAGAACCTGTTTTGCTACTCTCTTCAACTTTTTTTTTACATGTTTTTCTTCACCTGCAATCTCTAAGGCCTCTTTTTCAGTCTCTGCTTCATTAGTGGCTTTCTTAGCTTCAGCAGCCTCACCTTGTGCCTTCTCTTTGGTCTCTTGTGCGTCAGAGGATTGCTCACCCTCCATCTGTTGCTCAGCCTTCGCCTTCTTAATGTCTTTACTATCGGTTTCAGAGGCAATTTCTTCCCTCAAGACTTTTCCAGTTTTCATAAACTGTTCACCTGCAGTGCCCAGGTCACTTAAGCCATATTTGGCATGCTTTACTGCTTGTATCTCATTTTTAAGATGCTCCAACAGGGTCTTAATTCCTTCTAGCAGTTGTTGGAACATGCTCTTGAGCTTTTCTCGTAACAGAGTTCTCATTTCAGCATCTGTCTCGGTGCTAATCCAGTCTTGTATTTCCGTGCGCCTGATTGTTAAGCCGTTCTTCTGCATATTTAGCAGACATTGTTTTCTCCCCAATAAGCCACTGTTCACACATCTTCTGTTTCAAGCTCCACACGAATATCTTCAAATTCCTGCTGAAGGCTCATTTTAAATTTCTCTAATTTATCATAAAACAGCTGCTTTTTCTTCATACCATTGACTTATAGAATCAAACTTTTCTACGATTTCACTCTCTTGCTCTTCAACGGAGACCAAGTGTTAGGTGCACTATTCAGGCACAATCCTCTCCTTCTGTGTCTGGCAGGCGAGGGCATTGTCCTGCTTTCCCTGCTCACTGAACTTTCATTTATTCTCTTCCAGTACTCCTAGGGTTAATTGCTTTTGGGCCTCCTACTCAGCTGATGCATCTTTTCTAATCAGCGCCCTATATAGCTGTACTGGGCCTTTCAGTCAGTGCTGTTGTGTTGTTGTGTGATTCGTCTCCATAACTCCATGTTTAGCTGCTGCTCTGGCAGTTTCCTTGCTACCTTGCTTTCTACCTCTCTGTTTATCCTTGTCAGTCTGTACCTCCTTTGTTCCTGTATGCCCCGGTATTGTTCTGTTGTTTGTTTTATAAGTGTTCTGTCCTGTCAGGGTCAGTCAGCGCCTAGAGGAAGACCATGGGGTCATCCCTATCGGGACGAGTGCTCCGCTCATAGGCAAGGGTTTCCTTCTTCTGGTTATTAGTTCAGGGCAATATACCTTCCCTAGTTTCCCTCTGCATATGGGGTTCATACATCCGGTATCTTACCTCCGACGCTGGGGTCGGCTGTCAACTGTGCTGAACTGGATCATCACCTACCCGGTAGGTTGACACAGTGGTTCCACATCCACAGTCGTTACACCAAGCAAGCAGGGTTCTCCATATTCTTTTCCATATCTGACAACTGAGCCTGAAGTGTTGAAATCTGCTTTGACAGGTTTCTCTTAGTTTCTGCATCTTCCTCTAACTGCTCGAGGAACACAATTCTCTTATCTTCCATTCTCTGCAGGTGTGCACTAAGGCCAAGCCTCTGCCATGTCTTTTCTTGCACCAGCTTTTGAGACTCTTTAATCTGAGCTTACAATTCCACCTGCAGTCTGTTCACCTTCTCAGACAGCTTTGCCTGTACTCTGTCACCTTCAGTGACTTTTACTTTTAGCTCTTGAAGTTGAGTCTTTACCCTGTTTATCTTGCATTCAGACTCACGCTTATTTTCCAATAGCACCTTCACCTCATGGGTCTGCACAGTACACTCAGTTTCCAAAATCTGTTTGGCGTTTTCCAAGATTTTATTTCACCTTTTCAGTTTGCTTTAGCTGTTCGGTCAGTTTCACCACAATTTGAGCGTGTTTCTGTTTAAACTCCTGGATCTGGGTTCATATACTTCAGCTTTCTCATCCAAACTTTTCTTCAACTGGGTCATCACTTACTCATGGAGTGTTTTATGGGCTTCCTTGGAGTCCAGTATATCTTCCAAGACCTTTGTTTGCGTCTATTTTCATTTTCTTAAAGTCCTGTTCAGACTGCGCAGTTTTCTTTTTCAGTCATAATCTATGACAAGCTTAATTTTTGGCTATATTTTTGGTGTGCTCATTCGCCTTTAAGGCCGTCGCACTTTCTGTTTTCACATGAGCGACTTCTTTGACCGCATCCTCTCTTTCCCTCTGGAATCTTTGTGTTTTCTCTTCTTCAAGTAGACACAAATTGTCAATTTCTTTTCCCAAATGCGTGTCATATCTTTTATGTGCAGCTTGACAGGCATCTTCTGCACACATCTTAGCCTCCAGAAGAAAACTTGTGCAAGCTCACATCTGTACAAGTTCCTCCTGAACTCTGAGCAACTGTTAACTTTCTTTTTTATTTTGAACCACAGTGTCCGCACTGACTACATTTTCTGTCTTACTTGACTCAGTCTTCTTTCTCTTTTCCTTCTTCTTTGCACTTTTACTATCTGTAGTACCAACAGACGTTTAGTTACTACTAGCAACTACCTCAGTTTCACTGGAAACTACAGCAGCAACATCTCTCTCTAGTATGCCTTCCCTTATAGTAGTACATGCATTCTTTGCAATATTCTTCCTCTCTACAACTACAGGCATATTTGAATTAACTCCCACATGGGCAGAGACTAAACTCCCTATAATAGTTTGTTCAGACCCTGCCTTCACCTGTGTTGATTGGGGAACAGTTGTGCAAATTCTAGACGTTTCATAGACAGAATCAAACATTCCATAATTCACCTCACATGAGAATTCTGTCAATGGAATACTTTTTGTGCACACATTATTAGCATTACAGTTTTCAGACATGTTTTTATTAATTCTCAATGCACACTGTATCGTTTTTCACTGCTCCATCCTGCAAAGCCAACAGGTTATGCAACATTTTACTCACATTTGCCTTATCATTTGCAACATAACCTTTTGCACCATTGCCTCTATCAGTCTTTTTAAGTCCATGCCGCACCGAACCAACAGTCTTTGTGGCAGCCTGGGGGTTACTCGCTTACAGGATTCTGTAAGTACTGCCCTTCTACAATAGGTATACATTTTTTCCTGTATAGGAAAGATCATCTTTATGTACTTACTTATACAGTCAACCAAAGGTACCCATTGGGGGTATTTTAAGTCAAAGGGATTCCCCAAACACAATGTGAATAGTTCTGGGTTTGACAGCAGCTTCTTAGCTGTTGATTAACCGTAAACAAACTTGTTTATATTTCCATTTCTTATTTGACACTGTTCCCCATTGCAACTGATACCTCTGCACCCCCTGAAGGTACATTACTTCCTGCGACAGACCTTAATAACTTAGGTTGTTTTAGAGAATTTGCTAAACATTAGTGACTGTAGTCAATTAGAACAGCTCACGCTTCATTCTACTCAGATCGTGTGTAACATTCAAGGGAAAGCAAGTAATCAATTAAATCTTTGTCTCTTCCCCTGGAACTCTCTGATTACTTTTCATCATGCTTTGAGACCATAAACTATTCCGATAGCTGAAAAATAGGAAAATATTAAACAAGTCAGAAAAGTTAATAAACTCAATCTTTTCACATAATGGGAAATACAGTAGCGCTCTGCCTTTTATTGTGTTTCATTGTAATTCCAAGAAAACCCAATTTCAACACAAGAAATGCTCAATTGTTGTGCAGAAACCAATTATTTTGCCATGTAGACTCAGTGAGGTTCCTGAGGCATAGCTGGAAACTGCATCCAGTCATTTGTTCCTCTCTAAAACAATCTTTAGAAGCTCCGCTGACATATAACCAGGACCTTTAGAAACTTTCAAAGCAATAAACGCAAATTGGAAGTGATGATGTGCAATCATGTAGCAGGACATCAATTGTTAACATCATACAGAACCCAAGGAGTCCCTGGTGTCGGTAAGTTGGAGACTTCATTCAATGCAAATTCTTCCTGTGAAATGATTGTAGTTGTTTCTATCAATTATTTTACCACTCAGTGGGAAATGAGATCTTTGTGTCTGGAGGATGTTTGATATAGCTTAGATTCAACGGCAGTATTGGCATAGCTGTGGTTTGATTGCCATCTACAAATAGTTCAAAGACCCAGAGAGAGAGAACTTCATATTCAGAGTTACTGATATTTTGCATCAATATTAAATGTTTACTTTAAGAATTCGACTAGTATTACATACAAGAGGACTATATCAGTAAAGAAAATTCTTCTTTCAGAAAGTCAAACATTTTTTAGTCCTGATGCCACTAATATATTCTCCCACTTACTCTACGGTGGCTCTGGGGAGCAGAGTTTGGTGCCTTCTGTGGATGGGGTCTCTGATATGAAAGACACGTACAAACAAGAATATAGAAGGTTCTCAGAAACTTGGTGGAAATATAAATTAACCAACTTACTGAGCGGCTTCTATATTCTTGCTTGTGCTTGAGCGGACCGTGTTACTGGTCCTGGAGAGTGGGCTGCTAGACAAGGTGGATACTGCCACTATGTTCTCCATGATGAACTGCTGGTACTATGCTACTTCTGGTAAATTGATTATCTGGCCTTACTGGAAAACTGTGTGGCCCCATCTGGGGCCACAAATAAATGAATATTTCTCATAAACTGTTTACACCTGTATAATTGCCATTGGTGTCGTTAGCACCTTCCCTTTGCAGCCAATTTTGGCCTGCCTGACCATTCACGTACAGGAGACAAAACAAACACCTTTATCTCTTGCACGAGGTGAAGAAAATAAAAATCCGCGCTCAAAGGATCAAAGTTTTTAAACTATACAAACGTCATTTTTTATTACAATAAACGAGCAACGCGTTTTGGTAAACATATACCTTTTTCAAGCTCAAGGTTGGCGGGGGGTAAGGAACAGCTGAGCTTGTCCCAGCAGACATACGGTTTTATAGCTCACTAGCTTACCCGTCGCGCGTTGCTGCGAAGACAGACAGACATACATTCATTCGTTTTTATATATCTAGATAACAACCAATCACAGCGCAGCTTTCATGTTACCTCAGTGGTATAATATATAACAACCAATCACAGCGCAGCTTTCATGTTACCTTAGCAGTAGAAAATATAACAACCAATCACAGCGCAGCTTTCATGTTACCTCAGCAGTAAGAGAAATAACAACCAATCACAGTGCAACTTTTATTCTGCCTCAGCAATATAAAAAATAGCAACCAATCACAGCGCAGCTTTCATGTTACCTCTGCGGTATTATATATAGCAACCAATCACAGCGCAGCTTTCATGTTACCTCAGTGGTATAATATATAACAACGAATCGCAGCACAGCTTTCATGCAACCTCAGTAGTATAAGAAGTAGCCACCAATCACAGCACAGCTTTCATGTTACCTCAGCAGTATAAGAAATAGCAACCAATCACAGCACAGCTTTCATTTTACCTCAGCATTCTCAATATCCAGCAATTGTCTTGTGATACGTTCGGCGGATGCATCATTTTCTGGTTGAACACTCATCCCGTTGCTTGTAATGCCTTTTGCTTTCGTGCTTGAGATGGAAATCAAACGATCCTTGTCTGGGGGGCATAACTGTCGACGATGCTTGCACGCGCGCCACCTATCGTAGGATAGTTGTACTACGCCTATAATCTTCCCAGGAGTGTACTCAGCAACTTCCCAAAGTCTCATGGCAATTGGATGAATGGTGTAGTAATGCATAAAGGACAGACAGACAGACAGACATTCATTTATATATATCAGGAAGTGAGAGAATTAGATTCCGTACGTAAAATTTGGACGCTAATTGTTTTGCGCTTAGAATTGAATAATCGAGTTGGGACCCATTAAATTTTCCTATTTATGGCATAATCAATGCCCGTGCCAAATTTCAAGTTTCTATGTGAGAAAATGACATTCCGTACGTAAAATTTGGACGCTAATTCTTTGGCGCATAGAATTGAATAATGGAGTTGGGACCCATTAGCTTTTCCTATTTATGACATATTCAATGCCCGTGCCAAATTTCAAGTTTCTATGTGAGAAAATTACATTCCGTACGTAAAATTTAGACGCTAATTCTTTTGCGCATAGAATCAAATAATCGAGTTGGGACCCATTAGCTTTTCCTATTTATGACATAATCAATGCTCATGGCAAATTTCAAGTTTCTATGTGAGAAAATTACATTCCGTATGTAAAATTTGGACACTAATTCTTTGGCGCATAGAATTGAATAATCGAGTTGGGACCCATTAGCTTTTCCTATTTATGACATAATCAATGCTCGTGCCAAATTTCAAGTTTCTATGACATTGGGAAGCGAGAAAATTAGATTCCGTACGTAAAACTTGGACGCTAATTCTTTGGCGCTTACAATTGAATAATCGAGTTGGGACCTATTAACTTTTCCTATTTGTGACATAATCAATGCTCGTGCCAAATTTCATTTTTCTACAACATCGGGAAGTGAGAGAATTAGTGGCAATGATGGAAATCGAACGATCTACGTGGGGGGGTCGTAACTGTCGACGACGCTCGCGCACGCGCCATTTATCATAGAATATTTGTACTATGCCTATAATCTTCCCAGGAGTGTACTCAACAACTTCCCAAAGTTTCATGGCGATCGGATGAATGGTGTAGTAGCGCATAAAGGACAAACAGACACACAGACAGACAGACACGCATACATTCAATTTTATATATATAGATTGGCTCCGCCCTCTCATGGAAGCTCAGCCCATCCAGCCAATCCTGGAGAGCGTGTCAATCTTACTTCCACCTCTCACACACGACTCACTGTGGAAACCAAGCGCATGTGCATGTGAACACTGTTGTCATTGGCATGTTAGATGATCCCCCGAGAGACAGATAAGCCATGCTGCTATTCCTCGTCCTGATCGGTAGATACAAGGGATGGCTAGAAGGAAGTTTAATTCACAAGCACAGTCACTAGTTCATCGCAAGAGGAAATATATTGAATGCGTCTAAAAATAATCACAATAAAGGCTGTGTGAACCCTTACATAAATGGTGTATACTCAATCGAATTGAATAGATATGGACATCCCATAAATTGGGGCTGCATGGATAGCAATCGCTTAAAGTAAAATGCTGCATAAATGTATATTGTTTTCAGACCTGGTCAAAAAGATAAAGATAGTAATACAATGTATTAGTTCTAAACATAAGGGGGGGAAAGGAGCAAATAAATGGGAGCGTAAATTAACCCCGTATTCCAGACACTTCTGTTTCAAGAAAAACCCCAATCAATGGTAGTATAGAGGGGTTAGAGAAAGAGAGCGATGCAGATTTTGATGTTTATTAGAGATGAGCGAACACCAAAATGCTCGGGTGCTCGTTACTCGGGACGAAATTATCGCGATGCTCGAGGGTTAGTTTCGAACAACGAACCCCATTGAAGTCAATGGGCGACCAGAACATTTTTGTATTTCGCCGATGCTCGCTAAGGTTTTCATGTGTGAAAATCTGGGCAATTCAAGAAAGTGATGGGAACGACACAGCAACGGATAGGGCAGGCGAGGGGCTACATGTTGGGCTGCATCTCAAGTTCACAGGTCCCACTATTAAGCCACAATAGCGGCAAGAGTGGGCCCCCCCCCTCCCAAAAACTTTTACTTCTGAAAAGCCCTCATTAGCATGGCATACCTTTGCTAAGCACCACACTAGCTACAACAAAGCACAATCACTGCTTGGATGACACTCCGCTGCCACTTCTCCTGGGTTACATGCTGACCAACCGCCCCCCCTCCCCCCCACAGCGCACACCAAACTGTCCCTGCGCAGCCTTCAGCTGCCCTCATGCCACGCCACACTCATGTCTATTTAGAAGTGCGTCTGCCATGAGGAGGAACCACAGGCACACACTGCACAGGGTTGGCACGGCTAGGCAGCGACCCTCTTTAAAAGGGGCGGGGCAATAGGCCACAATGCTGTACAGAAGCAATGAGAAATAGAATCCTGTGCCACCGCCATCAGGAGCTGCACACGTGGGCATAGCAATGGGGAACCTATGTGCCACACACTATTCATTCTGTCAAGGTGTCTGCATGCCCCAGTTAGACCGGGCTTTTTAATTCATAGACACAGGCAGGTACAACTCCCTATTGTGAAGTCCCTGTCGACCGACAGCATGGGTGGCTCCCTGGAACCCACCGGCGGTACACAAAAATATCCCATTGCATTGCCCAACACAGCTGAGGTAGTAATGTCGTGCGTAATACAGGTGGGCTTCGGCCCACACTGCATGCCCCAGTCAGACTGGGGTTCTTTACAAGTGGACACATGTAGGTTACACTCCGTGTGCACCTACAGCATGGGTGGCTCCCTGGAACCCACCGGCGGTACACAAAAATATCCCATTGCATTGCCCAACACAGCTGAGGTAGTAATGTTGTGCTTAATGCAGGTGGGCTTCGGCCCACACTGCATGCCCCAGTCAGACTGGGGTTCTTTACAAGTGGAAACAGATGCATTTATAATTCCCTGTGGACCCACAGCATGGGTGGGTGCCAGGAAGCCACCAGCGGTACATAGAAATATCCCATTGCATTGCCCAACACAGCTGAGGTAGTAATGTCGTGCGTAATACAGGTGGGCTTCGGCCCACACTGCATGCCCCAGTCAGACTGGGGTTCTTTACAAGTGGAAACAGATGCATTTATAATTCCCTGTGGACCCACAGCATGGGTGGGTGCCAGGAAGCCACCAGCGGTACATAGAAATATCCCATTGCATTGCCCAACACAGCTGAGGTAGTAATGTCGTGCTTAATGCAGGTGGGCTAAAAATTTATTTGATTACACTGTAGGCGAGGGCCCACAAAAATTGCTGTATCAACAGTACTAATGTACATCCCAAAAATTGGCCATGGCCAGCCAAGAGGGCAGGTGAAACCCATTAATCGCTTTGGTTAATGTGGCTTAAGTGGTAACTAGGCCTGGAGGCAGCCCAGTGTAACGAAAAATTGGTTCAAGTTACAGTTCCAACGCTTTTAAGCGCATTGAAACTTTTAAAAAAATTGTTTAGAAAAATTATTTGAGTGAGCCTTGTGGCCCTAAGAAAAATTGCCCGTTCAGCATGATTACGTGAGGTTTCAGGAGGAGTAGCAGGAGGAGGAGGAGGAATATTAGACACAGATTGATGAAGCAGAAATGTCCCCGTTTTGGATGGTGAGAGAGAACGTAGCTTCCATCCGCGGGTGCAGCCTACGTATTGCTTACGTATCGCTGATGTCCGCTGGTGGAGAAGAGAAGTCTGGGGAAATCCAGGCTTTGTTCATCTTGATGAGTGTTAGCCTGTCGGCACTGTCGGTTGACAGGCGGGTACGCTTATCTGTGATGATTCCCCCAGCCGCACTAAACACCCTCTCCGACAAGACGCTAGCCGCAGGACAAGCAAGCACCTCCAGGGCATACAGCGCTAGTTCAGGCCATGTGTCCAGCTTCGACACCCAGTAGTTGTAGGTGGCAGAAGCGTCACGGAGGACGGTCGTGCGATCGGCTACGTACTCCCTCACCATCCTTTTACAGTGCTCCCGCCGACTCAGCCTTGACTGGGGAGCGGTGACACAGTCTTGGTGGGGAGCCATAAAGCTGTCCAGGCCCTTAAAGACTGTTGCACTGCCTGGGATGTACATGCTGCTCGATCTCCGCACCTCCCCTGCTACCTTGCCCTCGGTACTGCGCCTTCTGCCACTAGCGCTGTCGGCTGGGAATTTTACCATCAGCTTGTCTGCAAGGGTCCTGTGGTATAGCATCATTCTCGAACCCCTTTCCTCTTCGGGAATGAGAGCGGGCAGGTTCTCCTTATAGCGTGGGTCGAGCAGTGTGTACACCCAGTAATCCGTTGTGGCCAGAATGCGTGCAATGCGAGGGTCACGAGAAAGGCATCCTAACATGAAGTCAGCCATGTGTGCCAGGGTACCAGTACGCAACACATGGCTGTCTTCACTAGGAAGATCACTTTCAGGATCCTCCTCCTCCTCCTCCTCCTCAGGCCATACACGCTGAAAGGATGACAGGCAATCAGCCGGTGTACCGTCAGCAGCGGGCCAAGCTGTCTCTTCCCCCTCCTCCTCCTCATCCTCCTCATGCTCCTCCTCCTCCTCCTGTACGCGCTGAGAAAAAGACAGGAGGGTGCCCTGACTATCCAGCGGCATACTGTCTTCCACCGCCCCCGTTTCCGAGCGCAAAGCAGCTGCCTTTATGGTTTGCAGGGAATTTCTCAAGATGCATAGCAGAGGAATGGTGACGCTAATGATTGTAGCATCGCCGCTCACCACCTGGGTAGACTCCTCAAAATTACCAAGGACATGGCAGATGTCTGCCAACCAGGCCCACTCTTCTGAAAGGAATTGAGGAGGCTGACTCCCACTGCGCCGCCCATGTTGGAGTTGGTATTCGACTATAGCTCTACGCTGTTCATAGAGCCTGGCCAACATGTGGAGCGTAGAGTTCCACCGTGTGGGCACGTCGCACAGCAGTCGGTGCACTGGCAGCTTAAAGTGATGTTGCAGGGTGCGCAGGGTGGCAGCGTCCGTGTGGGACTTGCGGAAATGTGCGCAGAGCCGGCGCGCCTTTACGAGCAGGTCTGACAAGCGTGGGTAGCTTTTCAGAAAGCGCTGAACCACCAAATTAAAGACGTGGGCCAGGCATGGCACGTGCGTGAGGCTGCCGAGCTGCAGAGCCGCCACCAGGTTACGGCCGTTGTCACACACGACCATGCCCGGTTGGAGGCTCAGCGGCGCAAGCCAGCGGTCGGTCTGCTGTGTCAGACCCTGCAGCAGTTCGTGGGCCGTGTGCCTCTTATCGCCTAAGCTGAGTAGTTTCAGCACGGCCTGCTGACGCTTGCCCACCGCTGTGCTGCCACACCGCGCGACACCGACTGCTGGCGACATGCTGCTGCTAACACATCTTGATTGCGAGACAGAGGAGGAGGAGGAGGAGGAGGGTGCTTTAGTGGAGGAAGCATACACCTCCGCAGATACCACCACCGAGCTGGGGCCCGCAATTCTGGGGGTGGGTAGGACGTGAGCGGTCCCAGGCTCTGACTCTGTCCCAGCCTCCACTAAATTCACCCAATGTGCCGTCAGGGAGATGTAGTGGCCCTGCCCGCCTGTGCTTGTCCACGTGTCCGTAGTTAAGTGGACCGTGGCAGTAACCGCGTTGGTGAGGGCGCGTACAATGTTGCGGGAGACGTGGTCGTGCAGGGCTGGGACGGCACATCGGGAAAAGTAGTGGCGACTGGGAACTGAGTAGCGCGGGGCCGCCGCCTCCATGATACTTTTGAAGGACTCAGTTTCCACAACCCTATACGGCAGCATCTCAAGGCTGATGAATTTTGCTATGCGGACGGTTAACGTTTGAGTGTGCGGGTGCGTGGCGGCGTACTTGCGCTTGCGCTCGAACACTTGCGCAAGCGACGGCTGGACGGTGCGCTGAACTACACTGCTGGATGGGGCCGAGGACAGCGGAGATGAGGGTGTGGGTGCAGGCCATGAGGCGGTAGTGCCTGTGTCCTGAGAGGGGGGTTGCATCTCAGTGGCAGGTTGGGGCACAGGGGGAGAGGCAGGGGTGCAAACCGGAGGCGCTGAACGGCCTTCGTCCCACCTTGTGGGGTGCTTGGCCATCATATGTCTGCGCATGGTGGTGGTGGTGAGGCTGTTGGTGTTGGCTCCCCGGCTGATCTTGGCGCGACAAAGGTTGCACACCACTGTTCGTCGGTCGTCAGGCGTCTCTGTGAAAAACTGCCAGACCTTAGAGCACCTCGGCCTCTGCAGGGTGGCATGGCGCGAGGGGGCGCTTTGGGAAACAGTTGGTGGATTATTCGGTCTGGCCCTGCCTCTACCCCTGGCCACCGCACTGCCTCTTGCAACCTGCCCTGCTGATGCCCTTGACTCCCCCTCTGAAGACCTGTCCTCCTGAGTAAGCGTTGCACACCAGGTGGGGTCAGTCACCTCATCGTCCTGCTGCTCTTCCTCCGAATCCTCTGTGCGCTGCTCCCTCGGACTTACTGCCCTTACTACTACCTCACTGCAAGACAACTGTGTCTGATCGTCATCGTCCTCCTCACCCACAGAAAGTTGTTGAGACAGTTGGCGGAAGTCCCCAGCCTCTTCCCCCGGACCCCGGGAACTTTCGAATGGTTGGGCATCAGTGACGATAAACTCCTCTGGTGGGAGAGGAACCGCTGCTGCCCAATCTAAGCAGGGGCCCGAGAACAGTTCCTGGGAGTGTTCCCGCTCCTGAGCAGGTGTCATTGTAGTGGAGTGAGGAGGCTGGGAGGAAGAAGGAGCAGCAGACAGAGGATTCGGATTTGCAGCAGTGGACGGCGCAGAACTGCGTGTTGACGATAGGTTGCTCTAAGCACTTTCTGCCATTCAGGACAGGACCTGCTCACACTGCTCATTTTCTAATAACCGTCTCCCGCGTGGACCCATTAATTGGGCGATGAATGTGGGGACGCCAGAAACGTGCCTCTCTCCTAATCGCGCAGCAGTCGGCTGCGACACACCTGGATCAGGAGCTCGGCCTGTGCCCACACCCTGACTTGGGCGTCCGCGTCCTCGGCCGCGTCCACGTCCTCTAGGCCTACCCCTACCCCTCAGCATGCTGTATTACCAGTGATTTGATTTCACAGGCAGGAAATAAATTGGCGCAAGACTGCAGGCCAAATATAATTTTTTCCCTTTTTGGAAAACGAAAGGCCCCACTGCCTCTAGTGAATGAATAATCTAAGTTTAATAACTGTGCTGTGGCCCTGCTAATGTGTCACAGAACGTGAGGGTAGCAGAGTTATTAACTCTGGCAGAGCAGGTATTTTTTTCCCAATTAAGGAAAGCAAATGGCGAAGCCAGCAGTAAAACGTAGCTGGGTGCGTCTGATTTTTAAACGTTGCACACGCAGCCGACACGTACACACAGCCCTTAGGACGGACAGAGGCAGGACAAATACAATTTTTTTCAGTTTTTTTCCACCAAAAGGCAGCACTGCGTATATTCAATGAACATGAGAAGTTTAATAACTGTGCTGTGTCCCTGCTAATGTGTCACAGAACGTGAGGGTAGCAGAGTTATTATAACTCTGGCAGAGCAGGTATTTTTTTCCCAATTAAGGAAAGCAAATGGCGAAGCCAGCAGTAAAACGTAGCTGGGTGCGTCTGATTTTTAAACGTTGCACACGCAGCCGACACGTACACACAGCCCTTAGGACGGACAGAGGCAGGACAAATACAATTTTTTTCAGTTTTTTTCCACCAAAAGGCAGCACTGCGTATATTCAATGAACATGAGAAGTTTAATAACTGTGCTGTGGCCCTGCTAATGTGGCACAGAACTTGAGGGTAGCAGAGTTATTATAACTCTGGCAGAGCAGGTATTTTTTTCCCAATTAAGGAAAGCAAATGGCGAAGCCAGCAGTAAACCGTAGCTGGGTGCGTCTGATTTTTAAACGTTGCACACGCAGCCGACACGTGTCCACCGCCCTTAGGACGGACAGAGGCAGGACAAATACAATTTTTTTCAGTTGTTTTACAAGCAAAAGGCCGCACTGCGTATATTCAATGAATAATAACTGTGTTGTGGCCCTGCCTACACAATTCTTTCCCTGCAGTATCAATGGAGGGTGCAATGCTCTGCAGAGGCGATTTTGAGAAGAAAAAAAATATGCAGCACAGCTAACAGCAGCCAGCACAGTACTGCACACGGTTAAATATGGCCCTAGAAAGGACCGTTGAGGTTCTTGAAGGCTACACTCACTCCTAACACTCTCCCTGCCTATGCAACACTTCTGTCCCTAATGCCGGGTGCAACGCTCTGCAGAGGCGATTTTGAGGAAAAAAAAAATTGCCACTGCTAACAGCAGCCAACACACAGCTATCAGTGGCCCTAATAAGGACCTTTGGGGGTCTTGAAGCCTACACTAACTACCAATTCTTTCCCTACAGCAGCTCCGGTACAAACAGCACTGTCCCTCATCTAACTCACAAGGCATCTGAGGCGAGCCGCGGGAGGGGCCGACTTTTATATTAGGCGGACGCCTGATCTCGCCAGCCACTCACAGCAGGGGGGTGGTATAGGGCTTAAACGTTGCAGGGGGAAGTTGTAATGCCTTCCCTGTCTTTCAATTGGCCAGAAAAGCGCGCAAACGTCTCAGGGAAGGAAGTGAAAGTAACCAGAACACCGCATGGTGTTCGTTACGAATAACGAACATCCCGAACACCCTATTATCCGCATGGATATCAAGCTCGGACGAATACGTTCGCTCATCTCTAGTGTTTATCTATATATATAAAATTGAATGTATGTCTGTCTGCGTGCGTGTCTGCGTGTCTGTTTGTCCTTTATGCGCTACTACACCATTCATCCGATCGCCATGAAACTTTGGGAAGTTGTTAAGTACACTCCTGGGAAGATTATAGGCATAGTACAAATATCCTACGATAAATGGCGCGCGAGCGTCGTCGAAAGTTACGCCCCCCCCCCCACGTAGATCGAATAAGTAAGCCACCTGCTATTGTGATGTCATCACTGATGTCATCAACATCGGACGCCCTTGAACATGCCCCAACATGTTCTATAAAGCTGCATTGTGATGTCATTAAGGCTCTATTATGACACGTACAGCTTGGAACCACTAGAGCACGCCAGCCAATTACCATTGGAGTTGGAAGTGGGTAAACAAGTACTAGGATATCTTCCTAAGAAGCCGCAGCAGCCGGATAAATTGTATGTTCCACCCAACGGCTATTTTATTCAGCCCGCAAGGGGGAAGCAGCGGCCTACAAAATCTAATTCTCTCATTTCCTGATGTCATAGATAGATAGATAGATAGATAGACTGTATGCAATAACCCTGATAGATAGATAGATAGATAGATAGATAGATAGATAGATAGATAGATAGATAGATAGATAGATAGATAGATAGATAGATAGATAGATAGACTGTATGCAATGACACGTACAGCTTGAAACCATAAATACTAGAGCACGCCAGCCATTTACAGTCAGTCTCCATTGGAGTTGGAAGTGGGCAAACATGTACTCGGCCAGTGATGGCGAACCTTTTAGGGACCGAGTGCCCAAACTACAACCCAAAACCCACTTATGTATCGCAAAGTGCCAACACGTCAGGGGGCGGGGCTTATCACAACGTATGATTTTACCCCCGTCGTTCTAAAAAGGACAAGGCTGTTTCAGAATAGACCGGGTGCAGATTCTGACTGCTTTTTGGACGCGGAAATACTGCAGAATGTCCTCAGCGGAGATTTCTGTGGAAAATTCTGCAGCATTTCCGCATCTAAAAAGCAGTCAAAATCTGCACCCGGTCTATTCTGAAAGAGCCCTGCCCATTTCTGCCACATGTACACATACCCCAGCGGTAATAGTGACACCTTCACCCCAGCGATAATAGTGACATCCCACAGCAGTAATAATAGTGACACTCCCCCCATTAGTAATAAGAGTGACATACCCCAGCGGTCCCCCAGCAGTAATAATGCCCGCTCCCCCCCCCCAGCGGTTCCCCCTGCAGTCATAATACCTCCCCCCAGTGGTCCACCAGCAGTCACAATGCCACCCCCAGCTGTCCGCCAGCAATAATAATGCCCCCCTCCCCCCAAGTGGTTCCCCCAGCAGTCATAATGGCTCCCCCCCAGCGGTTCTCCTGGCAGTCATCATGCCCCCCTTCCCCCACAGAGATTTTCTTGGCAGTCACCATGCCCCCCTCCCCCCAGTCATGCCTCCGCTCCCCCGCCAGCCATTCTCCCAGCAGTCAGAATGTCTCCCATCCCCCCCCCAGCGATTCTCCCAGCAGTCAGAATGTCTCCGATCCCCCCCAGCGATTCTCCCAGCAGTCAGAATGTCTCCCATCCCCCCCCCCAGCGATTCTCCCAGCAGTCAGAATGTCTCCCATCCCCCCCAGCGATTATCCCAGCAGTCAGAATGTCTCCCATCCCCCCCCAGCAATTCTCCCAGCAGTAAGAATGTCTCCCCCCCCCCCCCAGCAATTCTCCCAGCAGTAAGAATGTCTCCCCCCCCAGTGATTCTCACACAACGGCTATTTTATTCAGCCCGGAAGGGGGAAGCAGCGGCCTACAAAACCTCAGTGGTCGCTGCTGCCGTCATCTAGATATATAAAAACGAAGTATGTATGTCTGTCTGTCTTCGCAGCAACGCGCGACGGGTACGCTAGTCTATATATATAAAATTGAATGTATGCGTGTCTGTCTGTCTGTGTGTCTGTTTGTCCTTTATGCGCTACTACACCATTCATCCGATCGCCATGAAACTTTGGGAAGTTGTTGAGTACACTCCTGGGAAGATTATAGGCATAGTACAAATATTCTATGATAAATGGCGCGTGCGCGAGCGTCGTCGACAGTTACGACCCCCCCACGTAGATCGTTCGATTTCCATCATTGCCACTAATTCTCTCACTTCCCGATGTTGTAGAAAAATGAAATTTGGCACGAGCATTGATTATGCCATAAATAGGAAAAGTTAATAGGTCCCAACTCGATTATTCAATTGTAAGCGCCAAAGAATTAGCGTCCAAGTTCTAATCTAATTTTCTCGCTTCCCAATGTCATAGAAACTTGAAATTTGGCACGAGCATTGATTATGTCATAAATAGGAAACGCTAATGGGTCCCAACTCGATTATTCAATTCTATGCGCTAAAGAACTAGTGTCCAAATTTTACGTACGGAATGTAATTTTCTCACATAGAAACTTGAAATTTGCCATGAGCATTGATTATGTCATAAATAGGAAAAGCTAATGGGTCCCAACTCGATTATTCGATTCTATGCGCAAAAGAATTAGCGTCTAAATTTTACGTACGGAATGTAATTTTCTCACATAGAAACTTGAAATTTGGCACGGGCATTGAATATGTCATAAATAGGAAAAGCTAATGGGTCCCAACTCGATTATTCAATTCTATGCGCCAAAGAATTAGCGTCCAAATTTTACGTACGGAATGTAATTTTCTCACATAGAAACTTGAAATTTGGCACGGGCATTGAATATGTCATAAATACGAAAAGCTAATGGGTCCCAACTCGATTATTCAATTCTATGCGCCAAAGAATTAGCGTCCAAATTTTACGTACGGAATGTAATTTTCTCACATAGAAACTTGAAATTTGCCATGAGCATTGATTATGTCATAAATAGGAAAAGCTAATGGGTCCCAACTCGATTATTCAATTCTATGCGCAAAAGAATTAGCGTCTAAATTTTACGTACGGAATGTAATTTTCTCACATAGAAACTTGAAATTTGGCACGGGCATTTAATATGTCATAAATAGGAAAAGCTAATGGGTCCCAACTCGATGATTCAATTCTATGCGCCAAAGAATTCGCGTCCAAATTTTACGTACGGAATGTAATTTTCTCACATAGAAACTTGAAATTTGGCACGGGCATTGAATATGTCATAAATAGGAAAAGCTAATGGGTCCCAACTCGATTATTCAATTCTATGCGCCAAAGAATTAGCGTCCAAATTTTACGTACGGAATGTAATTTTCTCACATAGAAACTTGAAATTTGCCATGAGCATTGATTATGTCATAAATAGGAAAAGCTAATGGGTCCCAACTCGATTATTCGATTCTATGCGCAAAAGAATTAGCATCTACATTTTACGTACGGAATGTAATTTTCTCACATAGAAACTTGAAATTTGGCACGGGCATTGAATATGTCATAAATAGGAAACGCTAATGGGTCCCAACTCGATTATTCAATTCTATGCGCCAAAGAATTAGCGTCCAAATTTTACGTACGGAATGTAATTTTCTCACATAGAAACTTGAAATTTGGCACGGGCATTGAATATGTCATAAATACGAAAAGCTAATGGGTCCCAACTCGATTATTCAATTCTATGCGCCAAAGAATTAGCGTCCAAATTTTACGTACGGAATGTAATTTTCTCACATAGAAACTTGAAATTTGCCATGAGCATTGATTATGTCATAAATAGGAAAAGCTAATGGGTCCCAACTCGATTATTCAATTCTATGCGCAAAAGAATTAGCGTCTAAATTTTACGTACGGAATGTAATTTTCTCACATAGAAACTTGAAATTTGGCACGGGCATTTAATATGTCATAAATAGGAAAAGCTAATGGGTCCCAACTCGATGATTCAATTCTATGCGCCAAAGAATTCGCGTCCAAATTTTACGTACGGAATGTAATTTTCTCACATAGAAACTTGAAATTTGGCACGGGCATTGAATATGTCATAAATAGGAAAAGCTAATGGGTCCCAACTCGATTATTCAATTCTATGCGCCAAAGAATTAGCGTCCAAATTTTACGTACGGAATGTAATTTTCTCACATAGAAACTTGAAATTTGCCATGAGCATTGATTATGTCATAAATAGGAAAAGCTAATGGGTCCCAACTCGATTATTCGATTCTATGCGCAAAAGAATTAGCATCTACATTTTACGTACGGAATGTAATTTTCTCACATAGAAACTTGAAATTTGGCACGGGCATTGAATATGTCATAAATAGGAAACGCTAATGGGTCCCAACTCGATTATTCAATTCTATGCGCCAAAGAATTAGCGTCCAAATTTTACGTACGGAATGTCATTTTCTCACATAGAAACTTGAAATTTGGCACGGGCATTGATTATGCCATAAATAGGAAAATTTAATGGGTCCCAAGTCGATTATTCAATTCTAAGCGCAAAACAATTAGCGTCCAAATTTTACGTACGGAATCTAATTCTCTCACTTCCTGATATATATAAATGAATGTCTGTCTGTCTGTCTGTCCTTTATGCATTACTACACCATTCATCCAATTGCCATGAGACTTTGGGAAGTTGCTGAGTACACTCCTGGGAAGATTATAGGAATAGTACAACTATCCTACGATAGGTGGCGCGCGTGCAAGCATCGTCGACAGTTATGCCCCCCAGACAAAGATCGTTTGATTTCCATCTCAAGCACGAAAGCAAAAGGCGTTACGACCAATGGGATGCGTGTTCAACCAGAAAATGATGCATCCGCCGAACATTTCGCAAGACAATTGCTGGATATTGAGAATGCTGAGGTAAAATGAAAGCTGTGCTGTGATTGGTTGTTATATATTATACCACTGAGGTAACATGAAAGCTGCGCTGTGATTGGTTGTTATCTAGATATATAAAAACGAATGAATGTATGTCTGTCTGTCTTAGCAGCAACGCGCGACGGGTAAGCTAGTCTGCAATAAACTTCAACCCTACATTTGTAAATCAGCTGGATTTCCACATCAAAATCTGCACCAAATGGAGCGGATTTCGATGCAAATTCGCACCAAAATCCACTGCACAAAATATGCAGCAGATTTTGGTGCAGATCTATACTGGTATAACTTTAATTTATTTCTGATAAATTCTTAAAAGTTTACTCTACGCTGTACAATCCCCTATACTAATTAAATAGTATAGGGGATTATAATATAAATGGTTAATGTGAGGTTAATGTGTGGAAAGGTGTGTGCTTTACATACTACATTCTCTTTATCGCTTCTCCAATCTTACACTGCCAGAAGAGCAGAGGAGAGATATACAAACTTTCCTAGCCAGCACTGTGATTGGCTGTCAGTGATGATGTCATTGGGATCTGAACCAATCAGGTCCTGATGATGGTATTTGAACAGGGTGTTAGTAATATAATTTTTAACGCCTGTTTCGGGTGTTTTGGACGGCGATTGCCAGGGAAGTCCCGGACATAAATCTACATCGCTGCTGCACAAAGTTTAGGCAGAAGAGACGTAAATTTACTGTTGGCGGTTACAGAGGGGTTTTTGTTCAGATTTTTCCTGTAGTTTTTGAAGCCAAAGACAAGGTGGATCTAAAAAACAGAAGAATTTGTATCCATCCTCTATTCTTACTCTCCTTTTATGATCCTTACCTGGCTTTGATTTCAAAAATCACATCTAAAAACTCGGGCAAAAACTATACATGTGAATACACCCTAAAACAACAAAAGTCTTTGTAAATTAACTGAAAGGTTAAACAAACTGTGCTACAAAAATCTATCATACTTAACACCTTATTATTATTTATTATGGAAAATCGACCCCTTGAAGGAAGGCTCTAGTACCCTGTTGAACCACCTCTAGCCCTCTAGCTTGGATACAAGATGTCATGGGCAGGCCACGGAAGTGTAACAATGTTGTGGGGACATTCCTGTGACCCCCTTGTGTGTGCGGCCAAGCATTATCCTGCTGGGAAATTCCTCTTGGAAGCCGCCATGAGAGGAACACACGTGGCTGCAGGATATCCTGAACATATCACTGAGCTGTCATTGTCCCTTGTACCACTACTAGGGGTGACCAACTGTAGTATGAGAAGACCCCCCAGAACATCATGCCAGCAGTGGGGGCAGCATGCCATTCCACAGCAAAGGCAGGATAGAGGCTCACCCTGAGGCCTCCAGACACGAACATGGCCATCATCAGTGCCCAAACTAAACCAAGATTTAAGGCTGAAGACAACTGCTTTCCACTCTGTAGCAGTCCAGTATTGTCATTCATGACACCACTGCAAATGGATGCGACACTGGTTGGGTGTCAAAGTCAATACACAGAATGGACACTGTGAGACTAAATGTCCTTCTGCCATGCGCCTGGAAATGGTTCCAACAGACACAGGGGCCTGTTCCTGGACGGCATGCAATGAAACAGTGGAAGCTGCTCGTCCTTGTCAGACAATCTTCTCTACTGGTGGTCTGTCAAGGGTGTCCTGAGCCCGGTCACCTTGTGTGTGTAGCCTCACACATCCACTGGACCGAACATCTCCTAACGGCCTGATCAGAATGGCCAAGTGGTGGGAAATTCTGTGATACAACCAGCTAGCTTCTAGCATTCTAATATTTCACCCCCTCTCAAACTCTTTGATTGCATCGTAAAGGCATGTCTAGTGGTTAACAAGCTCCACACAGGTAGTCTCTGAGAGCGTTTTTATAGGCCAAGGGTGGAACCACTTTTAGGGCTTAAGGGGGCAAGATCGTTCATGTAACTCTAATCATCTGCATATCTGTCTGAGATGTAACTGCATGCCGGGTTGTGCAGCAAAATGACAACTGCTAGGTGCTTGTTTTTCTTTGGACAATTAGTATGTAATATATATAGTGACACAGGGGTTTCTCGCCTGTAGATTGCTGGCCTCTCCAGGAAATGGCGCACCTCACGTGTAAGCAGGCTCAAGAGACATGAATTTCTTTTAAAACCGCTGTCTGTCAGCATTTATTGGTACAGCACAGCAAAACGTATGTAAACAGCATACAACACGTAGTCCATAATCTAGGGTTTACAAACCCACTGGGTCACTGTCACTAACCCCACCTAGGGCAGCTGGAGGGCGTCCTCCTCCGTCAGACCCGTCACGGTCCCAGAATTGGTCTGCACTGGACCTCACTAGTCCAAACTCCACACTGGTTTCCCTCTGGTTTCTTTTTCTTTTTGTACCAGAATGCCTGTCTTGCACCCTCTGCAGGCCATTGTGATACTGCACGTCCACTATTATATATATAATTACAACTGTTAGATATTTCCCTCTCCCAGTTAAAGTTAATTTATGGAATATAATGTGTATTGAATTATTGCGTCTTCCTAGGTGCTGTGTGTAATTAAACCCTGTCACAAAGTATCTCAAATCCGATTTGGTATAGTCTCATTTAGCAATCTATTCTTAGGTTGTAATAAAATCTAGCATATGTTAAACACCAGTCATCTTAATGAGAAGTTAATGAGAAAGCATGCTTGGAAATGAAGACTTTGTATGTGTGCTAAATGCATTAAATTAGCATCAACCTATGCAAACTCCAATCATTGCCACTCGAATGCATCATTGCTGCTGCGGATGAGCTCCTCCTCTCTGATCCTTAACTACTAAATTGCTGTGATTTGTCCATTTTCATATTAATAGTGCAGATAAAACCACCGTTGAACAAAGCAGGGAAAAAATGGAATTAGGATATCTATTTTGTTTGCTTAAAGGAGTTGTCCGAGTTATAGCTTCTCAGTAAAAGCCTTTCCCTATGCACTAACAAATAGGCTTATACTCTCCTCTCCCTGCTGTTTCACACCGCCTCTCAGGGTGTCGTCTCTGATGTCACATTTACAAGCTGCCCTAGCCTTTATGGGACGTCACAGGTGCTGCAACCAATGGCAGAGCTCAGTGCTCAATCGCTGAACTCTGTCATTGGCTGCAACACTTGTGATGTCTCGTAAACTGGGCGTGACTACAGCATATAAATATAGTAGTCAGTGAAGGACTGAGCGGCTCCGCAGGACACAGCAGTCAGAGATAAGAGAAGTAAAAGACTATTTGTTATGCTAATGCATGGGGAAAGGCTTTTGCTGAAAAGCTACAACTTAGACAAATTCTTTAAGCAATCTCATTTGGCCCAAGTAGAGAACTAAAGGCCCATTTAGGCACTAAGATGATTGCTCAAAAGCTGGCTTTTGAGCGATCATTTTGCATAATTTACTAATTAGTACTAATTCCTATTAGGGCTCAGTCACACAGGCGGCGATCCGTGCGTATTCCCGCGCGGAAAAATGCCCGCACAGAGTGTGGATGAAAATCCGCATGACCAGCTGCATTGCCACCCATATGTTCTTTTGTTGACAGGTGGGGACGTTTTTCCACTCTGAAAAACGCGCGGATTGCCGCTGATACGCACGGACCTCCGCTCATGTGACTGAGCCCTCAGTACCAATTAGCAGTGTGTGAGTGCCAGGAGCTGAATTTATTCAGAGGATCGCCCGTTGTTCTCTGAATAAATTCCTTTTGTTCTGCCTGCGGGGCTGACAGCTGAGAATAGCTGAGACAATGCAATCAGCTGTTATCAGCGGTCCCCAGGCAGAGCACAGCATGCGGTTCGTCTTATCAGCTGTTCTGCTGAACGACATCAAGCTGAACCGAAAACCATCGTTCAGCAGAAAACAGAAAGATTGGCACATTTACACGCAATAATTATCGATCAAAAAATGGCTTTTGAGCGAATTTTGAGCAATAATCTCTGTGTCTAAATGGGCCTTTAGCCTTGAACTTAACTCACATAATTGGTTTATCATTAGTGCAGCACCCCAAGTGACATATCTTTATTTATTTAAGTCCCTTTTACAATAAGTCCATGAGAGATAGGGGATATATAAAGAGACACTAGGAAGAGTGTGTTCAAATATGGAGTGCATAGGACAATACTGAAAGATGTAAATCTCAAAGAATTGTAATGCAAATGTGTAAATTCTCTTAAAGAAGTTAAAGGGGTCTTCTAGTAGATAACATTCATCATTTATGTACTGGGTAGGTGATAAATGTTCATTGGGGTCCGTAAATCCCATAAAGTTGTATGGATCAATCTATGCTGTGCCACTCCATACAAAATGCTTACCATAGACATGCAGCTGAGGGGGACAGGGCCTAGGGGGAACAGTGAGGGTTATTTCACGTGGGCGGAATTAGCCTACATTACGTACCACAATGGATAATACGTTCCGGACCAAAATTAGCAGTTTCTGTGTGGATTTTGATGAGGAAATTAAAGTGGCTTAAATTCTGTGTTGGAATTTTGGATGCAGATTTTTCCCATTGACAGGGAAATCCGCATGCAGATCTGCGCCAAAAACTGCACCAGGAAATTGTGGATTTTGATGCAGTCTTTAGAGGAAGAATTCACATGGAAAATTCCACAGTGAATTCCACTATCTGGACATACCCTTACAGTACAAGGGATATGGAGGAAGTTTCTAAAATCTTCTCCATGTGCTACGGAAAATTTCTGCAATCAATCTACAATAAATGTATGAACTAGGATCAGATTAGCGCTCCTACAGACATAAATGTGAGTATTGTAAGAAAATGAAAAGTGTTGGACTTACCCGGTACTTAGTGAGGTCCCACAGGAGGGTGCCCCACTAGTACTGCCAGGTCCAGAAGTGCCTGTAATATGGATGTATCTTCTTCCCAATCCTTAATAGGAGAGCTGCTCTGATTCTTGTGTCCACCCAATGTCAGGGGACCCAAATGTTGTACAACCCGGTAAAGAAAGAAAAAATGACCCGAGCGCTTCCCGTGAAAGAAGAATCTTCTATATTGAAAGTTTATCCTTTATTTATTGAAATGCGTTTCAGCCCATACAAAGGGCCTTTCCCGGGAAGCGCTCGGGTCATTTTTTCTTTCTTTACCGGGTTCTGCAATCAATCTACAGCGTTTTTGAAAAACTATGTGGATTCGACATCTGTAGCATGTCTTTTATGTTGTGGATTTATGCTGTGTAATTCCCACAACAAACCTGCTTAAAAAAAAAACCTTGAAATCTCCTCCACATGACTTTTACTGTAAATGTTGCAAAATATCTGCAGTAAAACCTGCTGTGGAAATTGCGCAGTGTTTATCATAGAATCATAGAATGGCAGAGTTGGAAGGGACCTGATCAACCCAGTCGGTGATTCGGTCATAGAAGGAAATTAGATTAGTCTGGCATGACTTGTTTGTTACAAACCCATGCAGGCTCTGGTTAATTACTCCATTTTTACCCAAGTACTTGCATACATGGTGTTTAATAATTTGTTGAAAGATCTTTCCCAGTATAGAAGTCAGGCGCACAGGCCTGTAGTTTCCTGGATCCACCTTCTTCCTTTTTTTAGAAGATAGGAACAACATTTGCTTTTTTACAATCTTCTGGGACTTCTCCTGTTCTCCAGGAATTTTCAAAGATTATGGCGAGTGGTTCAGCAATTACCTCCACTGCTTCGTTTAGTATCCTAGGTTGTAATTCATCTGGACCTCAAAACTTGAATTAATTTAAGTTAGCTAAGTGTTCCCTCACCATCTCTCTGCTTACAGATAGCCTGCATTCTTTTTTTCCCCTCAATAGCACAGGAAAGATCAGTTGATGTTCCATCTACTTTCAGAGAGAAAAAGAGATACAAAATAGGAATTTAAAAGTTCAGCCTTCTCAACATCATTCTTAACTAATTCACCATTTTCATTGTGTAAGCATTAGAGATGAGCGAGCACCAAAATGCTCGGGTGCTCGTTACTCGGGACGAAATTATCGCGATGCTCGAGGGTTCGTTTCGAGTAACAAACCCCATTGAAGTCAATGGGCGACCAGAGCATTTTTGTATATCGCCGATGCTCGCTAAGGTTTTCATTTGTGAAAATCTGGGCAATTCAAGAAAGTGATGGGAACGACACAGCAACGCATAGGGCAGGCGAGGGGCTACATGTTGGGCTGCATCTCAAGTTCCCAGGTCCCACTATTAAGCCACAATAGCGGCAAGAGTGGCCCCCCCCTCCCAACAACTTTTACTTCTGAAAAGCCCTCATTAGCAATGCATACCTTAGCTAAGCACCACACTACCTCCATCAAAGCACAATCACTGCCTGCATGACACTCCGCTGCCACTTCTCCTGGGTTACATGCTGCCCCCCCCCCCGCACGACGCAGTGTCCACAGCGCACACCAAAGTGTCCCTGCGCAGCCTTCAGCTGCACTCATGCCACACCACCCTCATGTCTATTTATAAGTGCGTCTGCCATGAGGAGGAACCGCAGGCACACACTGCAGAGGGTTGGCACGGCTAGGCAGCGACCCTCTTTAAAAGGGGCTGGGCGATAGCCCACAATGCTGTACAGAAGCAATGAGAAATATAATCCTGTGCCACCGCCATCAGGAGCTGCACACGTGGGCATAGCAATGGGGAACCTATGTGCCACACACTATTCATTCTGTCAAGGTGTCTGCATATCCCAGTCAGACTGCGGTTTTTTATAAATAGTCACAGACAGGTACAACTCCGCAATGGGAATTCCGTGTGCACCCACAGCATGGGTGGCTCCCTGGAACCCACCGGCTGTACATAAATGTATCCCATTGCAGTGCCCTGGACAGCAGAGCTAACGTCAGATTAAATGCAGGTGGGCTTCGGCCCACACTGCATGCCCCAACCTGACCGGGGTTTTTAATTCATAGACACAGGCAAGTACAACTCCCTGTGGACCCACAGCATGGGTGGGTGCCAGGAAGCCACCGGCGGTACATAAATATATCCCATTGCATTGCCCATCACAGCTGAGGTAATGTCATGTTTAATGCAGGTGGGCTTCGGCCCACACTGCATGCCCCAATCAGACTGGGGTTCTTTAGAAGTAGACACATGCAGTTACAACTCCCTGTGGACCCACAGCATGGGTGGCTCCCTGGAACACACCGGCGGTACATAAATATATCCCATTGCAGTGCCCAGCACAGCTGATCTAACGTCAGCTTTAATGCAGGTGGGCAAAAAATTTATTGGATTACACTGTAGGCGAGGGGCCCAAAAAATTGGTGTACCAACAGTACTAATGTACATCAGAAAAATTGCCCATGCCCGACCAAGAGGGCAGGTGAAACCCATTAATCGCTTTGGTTAATGTGGCTTAATTTGTAACTAGGCCTGGAGGCAGCCCAGTTAAAATAAAAATTGGTTCAGGTGAAAGTTTCAACGCTTTAATGAGCATTGAAACGTATAAAAATTGTTTACAAAAATCATATGACTGAGCCTTGTGGGCCTAAGAAAAATTGCCCGTTCGGCGTGATTACGTCAGGTTTCAGGAGGAGGAGCAGGAGGAGAAGGATGAATATTATACACAGATTGATGAAGCTAAAAGGTCCACGTTTTTGATGGTGATAGAGAACAATGCTTCCATCAGCGGGTGCAGCCTACGTATTGTTTAGGTATCGCTGCTGTCCGCTGGTGGAGAAGAGAAGTCTGGGGAAATCTAGGCTTTGTTCATCTTGATGAGTGTAAGCCTGTCGGCACTGTCGGTTGACAGGCGGGTACGCTTATCCGTGATGATTCCCCCAGCCGCACTAAAAACCCTCTCTGACAAGACGCTAGCCGCAGGACAAGCAAGCACCTCCAGGGCATACAGCGCGAGTTCAGGCCACGGGTCCAGCTTCGACACCCAGTAGTTGTAGGGGGCAGAGGCGTCACGGAGGACGGTCGTGCGATCGGCTACGTACTCCCTCACCATCCTTTTACAGTGCTCCCGCCGACTCAGCCTTGACTGGGGAGCGGTGACACAGACTTGCTGGGGAGCCAGAAAGCTGTCAAAGGCCTTAGAGAGTGTTCCCCTGCCTGTGCTGTACATGCTGCCTGATCTCTGCGCCTCCCCTGCTACCTTGGCCTCGGAACTGCGCCTTCGGCCACTAGCGCTGTCGGATGGGAATTTTACCATCAGCTTGTCCGCCAGGGTCCTGTGGTATAGCATCACTCTCGAACCCCTTTCCTCTTCGGGTATGAGAGTGGAAAGGTTCTCCTTATACCGTGGGTCGAGCAGTGTGTACACCCAGTAATCCGTAGTGGCCAGAATGCATGTAACGCGAGGGTCACGAGAAAGGCATCCTAACATGAAGTCAGCCATGTGTGCCAGGGTACCTGTACGCAACACATGGCTGTCCGCACTAGGAAGATCACTTTCAGGATCCTCCTCCTCCTCAGACCATACACGCTGAAAGGATGACAGGCAAGCAGCATGGGTACTCTCAGCATTGGGCCAAGCTGTCTCTTCCCCCTCCTCCTCATCCTCCTCATGCTCCTCCTCCTCCTCAACGCGCTGAGATATAGACAGGAGGGTGCTCTGACTATCCAGCGACATACTGTCTTCCCCCGCCTCTGTTTCCGAGCGCAAAGCGTCTGCCTTTATGCTTTGCAGGGAACTTCTCAAGAGGCATAGCAGAGGAATGGTGACGCTAATGATTGCAGCATCGCCGCTCACCATCTGGGTAGACTCCTCAAAGTTTCCAAGGACCTGGCAGATGTCTGCCAACCAGGCCCACTCTTCTGTAAAGAATTGAGGAGGCTGACTCCCACTGCGCCGCCCATGTTGGAGTTGGTATTCCACTATAGCTCTACGCTGCTCATAGAGCCTGGCCAACATGTGGAGCGTAGAGTTCCACCGTGTTGGCACGTCGCACAGCAATCGGTGCACTGGCAGATGAAACCGATGTTGCAGGGTGCGCAGGGTGGCAGCGTCCGTGTGGGACTTGCGGAAATGTGCGCAGAGCCGGCACACCTTTCCGAGCAGGTCTGACAAGCGTGGGTAGCTTTTCAGAAAGCGCTGAACCACCAAATTAAAGACGTGGGCCAGGCATGGCACATGCGTGAGGCTGCCGAGCTGCAGAGCCGCCACCAGGTTACGGCCGTTGTCACACACGACCATGCCCGGTTGGAGGCTCAGCGGCGCAAGCCAGCGGTTGGTCTGCTCTGTCAGACCCTGCAGCAGTTCGTGGGCCGTGTGCCTCTTCTCTCCTAAGCTGAGCAGCTTCAGCACGGCCTGCTGACGCTTGCCCACCACTATGCTGCCACGCCGCGCGACACAGACTGCTGCCGACGTGCTGCTGCTGACACATCTTGATTGCGAGACAGAGGTTGCATAGGAGGAGGAGGAGGAGGAGGAGGGTGGTTTAGTGGAGGAAGCATACACCGCCGCAGACACCACCACCGAGCTGGGGCCCGCAATTCTGGGGGTGGGTAGGACATGAGCGGTCCCAGGCTCTGACTTTGTCCCAGTGTCAGAGAAATTTTCCAAGTACAGCACCAATCAGGCCCACCCCACTTGCCCCGCTGCCGGCGGTAAGAAGAAAACACCACACGGAGGTCTGGTATCATTCCTCACACGGGGACATGACTGCGCTGCCCTTTATTACAGATTACATGAGATCTTATACCCTTTGGTCTCATCACTAGCAATGGGTGATGGGCTCATTGGCTAAAATTCACAGCATAACCATATATGGGAAGTCCGGATTTCCGGCCTGAGACAGTGAAAGTTCAGATGCATAGTTGAACGGTCTTCATCTAGATATGGCGCTTCTGGGAAAACAGCCAAGTACACGCGGCCTTCATGTCTGGTTATTCCTTGTGTTCAAGATACATTTTGTCTTCGCCTTGCAAGGCCTCTTGGCATATCTGATATAAGGCGAAGTATTAAGTTTTTCATAGAGTTAGTACATATGAGAATAAAGTTAGTATACATATAAAAAGAAAGGCACATAACTATATCTATATAAATGTATATATTCCAGTGTTTTCTTTTCTACCTACAAGGATATATATGTATCCTTCTCACCAGCCTCCACTAAATTCACCCAATGTGCCGTCAGGGAGTTATAGTGGCCCTGCCCGCCTGTGCTTGTCCACGTGTCCGTTGTTAAGTGGACCTTGGCAGTAACCGCGTTGGTGAGGGCGCGTACAATGTTGCGGGGGACGTGGTCGTGCAGGGCTGGGACGGCACATCGGGAAAAGTAGTGGCGACTGGGAACTGAGTAGCGCGGGGCCGCCGCCGCCTTCATACCTTTGAAAGCCTCCGTTTCCACAACCCTATACGGCAGCATCTCCAGGCTGATAAATTTGGCTATGTGCACGTTTAACGCTTGAGCGTGCGGGTGCGTGGCGGCGTACTTGCGCTTGCGCTCCAACACTTGCGCTAGCGACAGCTGGACGGTGCGCTGAGAGACATTGGTGGATGGGGCCGAGGACAGCGGAGGTGAGGGTGTGGGTGCAGGCCAGGAGACGGTAGTGCCTGTGTCCTGAGAGGGGGGTTGGATCTCAGTGGCAGGTTGGGGCACAGGGGGAGAGGCAGCGGTGCAAACCGGAGGCGGTGAACGGCCTTCGTCCCACCTTGTGGGGTGCTTGGCCATCATATGTCTGCGCATGCTGGTGGTGGTGAGGCTGGTGGTGGTGGCTCCCCGGCTGATCTTGACGCGACAAAGGTTGCACACCACTGTTCGTCGGTCGTCTGCACTCTCAGTGAAAAACTGCCAGACCTTTGAGCACCTCGGCCTCTGCAGGGTGGCATGGCGCGAGGGGGCGCTTTGGGAAACAGTTGGTGGATTATTCGGTCTGGCCCTGCCTCTACCCCTGGCCACCGCACTGCCTCTTCCAACCTGCCCTGCTGCTGCACTTGCCTCCCCCTCTGAAGACCTGTCCTCAGTAGGCGTAGCAAACCAGGTGGGGTCAGTCACCTCATCGTCCTGCTGCTCTTCCTCCAAATCCTCTGTGCGCTCCTCCCTCGGACTTACTCCAATTACTACTACCTTAGTGATAGACAACTGTGTCTCATCGTCATCGTCCTCCTCATCCACTGAAAGCTCTTGAGACAGTTGCCGGAAGTCCCCAGCCTCATCCCCGGACCCCGGGAACTTTCCAAAGGTTGGGCATCAGTCACGACAAACTCCTCCGGTGGGAAAGGAACCATTGCTGGCCATTCTCGGCAGGGGCCTGGGAACAGTTCCTGGGAGTCTGCCTGCTCCTCAGAATGTGTCATTGTAATGGAGTGAGGAGGCTGGGAGGAAGGAGGAGCAGCAGCCAGAGGATTCAGAATTGCAGCAGTGGACGGCGCAGAACTCTGGGTGGTCGATAGATTGCTGGATGCACTTTCTGCCATCCACGACAGGACCTGCTCACACTGCTCATTTTCTAATAAAGGTCTCCCGCGTGGACCCATTAATTGTGCGATGAATGTGGGGACGCCAGAAACGTGCCTCTCTCCTAATCCCGCAGCAGTCGGCTGCGATACACCTGGATCAGGAGCTCGGCCTGTGCCCACACCCTGACTTGGGCCTCCGCGTCCTCGGCCGTGTCCACGTCCTCTAGGCTTACCCCTACCCCTCAGCATGGTGTATTACCAGTAGTGCAGAAACAGAACGCTGTAATTAAATGTGCCACTTATTGGCCTGTGGTTGGAGGCTGACTTCGCTTACGGAACGCACAGCAGAGGCAGGAAAGAATTATGCGCAAGCCTGCTGTAACACTTAGCTAGCTGCGTATGAATTAGGACAACTACCCCCAGCAGAGACCCAGTACACTTGTGGACAGGAATACAGCAGTGATGTAAGAGGCAACACAGAGGCAGGAAAGAATTTTGCGCAAGCCTGCTGTAACACTTAGCTGGCTGCGTATGAATTAGGACAACTACCCCCAGCAGAGACCCAGTACACTTGTGGACAGGAATACAGCGGTGATGTAAGAGGCAACACAGAGGCAGGAAAGAATTTTGCGCAAGCCTGCTGTAACACTTAGCTGGCTGCGTATGAATTAGGACAACTACCCCCAGCAGAGACCCAGTACACTTGTGGACAGGAATACAGCGGTGATGTAAGAGGCAACACAGAGGCAGGAAAGAATTTTGCGCAAGCCTGCTGTAACACTTAGCTGGCTGCGTATGAATTAGGACAACTACCCCCAGCAGAGACCCAGTACACTGAGGACGGTCACAGGCAGCCCAAATAGATTTTTTTTCCCAAATGTTTTTGGAAAGGCCCACTGCCTATATACACTAAACATGTCTTCTGTCCCTGCCTCACCACTACTGGCCCTGGCCAATGTAAAATTACTGCAGGACGCAATGCCTTGCATGGCCGGAAAAAAAAAAAAAAAAGAAAAAAGTGCAACACTGCAAAAAGCAGCCTCCACACTACTGTACACGGTTAGATGTGGCCCTAAGAAGGACCGTTGGGGTTCTTGAAGCCTAAAATAACTCCTAACACTCTCCCTATAGCAGCTCCGGCACCAGCAGCACTGTCCCTGATCTCTGTCAGAATGCATCTGTGGCGAGCCGTGGGAGGGGCCGATTTATATACTCGGGCGACACCTGATCTCGCCAGCCACTCACTGCAGGGGGGTGGTATAGGGCTTGAACGTTGCAGGGGGAAGTTGTAATGCCTTCCCTGTCTTTCTATTGGCCAGAAAAGCGCGCTTACGTCTCAGAGATGAAAGTGAAAGTAACTCGAACATCGCGGGGTACTCGTCTCGAGTAACGAGCATCTCGAACACGCTAATACTCGAACGAGTATCAAGTTCGGACGAGTACGTTCGCTCATCTCTAGTAAGCATCCAATAGCATCTTTGACTTTTCTTTTCTTTTGACATACCCCCAAAATCCTTTTTTATTGCTTTTGGCTTCTGTTGCAAGCCCCAATTCATTATTAGCTTTAGCTTTTCTGACACTTGCCCTACAGTTTCTGCCGACTGTATTGTATTCTTCTTTAGATATCCCCCCTCTTTCCATTTGATAAACATATTTTGCTTTGTTTTTAACATGTGTATGTTCTGTGTTCATCCATTCTGGTCTCTTTAAATGCTTCCCATTCTTCCTTCTTTTAGGGATAGTTAACAATTGTACTTTGAGAATCTCATTTCGCAATATTTCCCAACCTTCTTGGACATTTCTGTCCTTAAGAACATCCAGCCATTGGATTCTTCCTGCCCTCTTTCTGAGTTCATTAAAATCTGCCTTTCTGAAATCCGACCTTGAGGTCTGAGTTTTCTCAGGTCTTCCTCCCCTTTTTATCCAAAATTTAAAGATAGCATGATCACTGCCTCCTAAGGTCCCAGCCACCCTTACTTCCTCAACCATTCCCTCCCTGTTGGTAAGAATTAGGTCCAAGGTCTTCTACCTTTTGGAACATAAAGTTGTCAGCAAAAACTGATAAGAATTTGTTGGATCCATTACTTTTACCTGAGGGAGATTCCCAAGAAATGTCTGGATAGTTAAAATCTCCCATACTCTGAAGCTTGGATTTCTGTAATGTTTCCTAACATACAATACATTATGCTATACTCTTGCAAGGCAATGTATTCGTATTTTCTATAGGTGTTTTACTACAAAAAGTCTTTGCACAGCCGAGTGCAGTGTGTTGCAGCCATTCTGAGGCTTCCGCCTTGCTTGCGGGCTAGACCAGGGTTTACCAGTGTCCTTATCTCTCCTGGAGCTGAGGGGTGTGGTGACTGCAAGAGTGATGTCGGTCATCACCTGGTGAGGAGTAGCTCTCCTCTTATTTAAGCAGTGCTAGTGTTAACCGCAGTTGCTGGTCAATGCTTCAGTTGCTGCTGGACAGCTACTGTGGAACACCTCCTGGTTGGAACTCCTGCTTATAAGCTAAGTTCTTTATTTCTGCATTTGTTTGGTTTCCTGTCCCTATCTTTTGGTTCTAGGGCTCCCTGATAGGGATTTGTCAGTGGCCCAGGAACGAGTGCGGGTCCGCACCTATAGGAGCGATCGGCCCGCTAAGTAGGCAGGGCCCCCTCACGGGTAAGGGGTTTATAGGGAGAGGTTTTCCCATAGTTTTATGTTTCCTTTGCACAGGTGTGCCTTTTCGTTTGTTTTGGATATTGCATGTCAGGTTGGACGCAACACAGTGGAGGACTATTCTACCCCACCTCATAACATTTGATTCTCTTTGCAGTCTTCTATATATTGAGACAGCAAACTCTGGTGTTTTATACGTTGAATGCCTTTTGAAACAAGCCTGATTGTTTAATTCATCAAACACAATCACCCGCCACACCAGTAATTTTCTGGCTATTGTATCATATGTCCTAAAGTTCACCCATCTTCTTTTTCTAAAACTCATTAAGTATTGCAAAACTGAAAACTAATTATTGCGTACTCACATCCTTCAGGACAAAATGATTATAGTCATTGTCCGGAGCTTTTGTTTAGTAAAGACGCCATTGATTTTGATATAGAAATAGTAAAAGGGAAAAAATTATCTGAAAAGCAGATATCGTAGTCACAATAAATCTTTTTCATCAATAACCACTCGCTAGGCACATAGAAGCTCAGATCCGATTTACGCCGGATTGGATGAAACATCATGAAAAGAGGCATCTGTGATTAACGGTAACAGCGGGGTGTTGTCATCATTTTAGCTGTCATTATCTGTTAAGAAATTCAATATCAAACATATATTGATATGACTGGAACACTTCACGGGGTTTTAAACAAGACGCAATTACTTCTATTCAATCTACATTGTGATACTTTACAGGGACATTGCAGGAAAAATGTATTCAGATTTTTCTTTTTTAGGTTTGTAACATTCTCCTCCCACTATCCACACTTACCTGCAATTCACTCACCTCTCCACTCTCCATTGACAAGCCTTTTTTATCCCGGTCATCGTCTTAATGAGTCTCCCAGTAGTCCTGCTATGGATGCCAGACAGTATGTAAATGGTTTGCCACATACAAGTAGGCCAATGAACATGACACAAAGACATGTTGGCGCTAAAATGTCTAATTTTATTTTTCTTTATCCGTCTGAGTGATTTTACCAGAGGAAATGTTAATGAGAATTAGTGACCTTTACAATTAACAACTTTACAATGACAGTGAATATTCAATTAGTTTTTTTTTCTCAATGCAAAACAGAAAAATGACTGAAAAATAGAAACTGAATGTACAGTGAAGGCAACTCTCTGGTCCTGAACTAACAAATATGGCCGCACCAATTCTCTGACTATCTGATGCACATTGTGCATTATTGTGCGTCAGTAGTCATTACATGCTGCTCATATTGGCCAGTGCCGCTCACTGGGACATCACAGGTCAATCAAAGCAGCATGTAGTGTCTTAAACTAATGATGCAGTAACAATGCACAGTGTATATCAGATAGTCAGTGAAGCAGTGAGGGCATCTTTGTTTGTCCACGGTTGGAGGATCGCTTTAACCTATGTTCTCTTATCAATCACTCTCATAACCTTTATCTACCAGTACACTCGGTACCAGTACCTTACGGTTCAAATTCACTCTCAAGTAGTCCTTCTTTTGTTATCGCTGGCATGTTATCTTAGCAGTGGAGTCTCACATAGATGTCTCAAGCAGTAACCTGGTGTATTATTGTCTATTTGAAGTAAATGGGAGTTTGATCCCAAAACGATTTTTCACTTAAGTCCTTACAGGGGAAGGATCCAAACAATCAGATTTTTAAGCAAACAAGCTATAATTTCCTTCAGCACTTATTGTGATTCTGCAAAGTCAATAGTTTAAAGAAAAAAGTGGGATTTACACATTTCAATTGATGATGAAGCACTTATATAATCTCCAATAGAAGGTGTCAGACAAATGGATGTGAACCCATCTTGCAACACCGATTTGACTTTGAACTCACAAAGGAGGCAGCAGTTGAGGAACCCTACTTTTTAACCTTGACTCCACCAAGCAGGATTACTGTGGCTGCCTTTATGGAGTCAGGAAGGAATTTTTTTCCTCCATGGGGGCTAATTGGCTTGCTGTTTTTTTTTTTGCCTTCCTCTGTACCGACAAGGGGGAGGTTAAAACAGGCTGAACTAGATGGACAATATCTTCCTTCAGGCTAACATACTATGTTACTATGTTAAGCTGGATTTATTATTCACTGCAGGATCCCACAGCCAGTGGTCACAGAGATAGCCTTGATTGAGTGGCTGCTAGAACTGCACAGGGCCAAGGTATGATATCCAATGGTGTTAACTGAAATTTGTCTGTACAACTAGCAGGGTCAAGGCTGGCAGTACAAATTCATTAATGATATCCAGGCAAAGGTCAGGGCAGGCAGCAGGCAAATAACAAAGCCCAGTAGCATAGCTGAGGTCAGGAGCACAAAAGTCAGGATAGTCAAGGAACAGGGAGACCAGAGAACCAACAAACAGGGGTTTTATTACAATAGAAATGGAACCAATTGCTTCGGCATTCACCCCAGGGTGAGAGCTCCTAATATAGCAGGTATAGTGGTAGGATTGGAAGGAGGCAGATTTAGGTAATGTGTGTTGGCCCTGTCACTTGCACACTAGATGCACTGGATCCGTAACCCTGAAGTACTCATGGGCTGTGAACAAACAGACCACAAGTGCACACAAAACAGTGGTAAACATCAAAGAAACCAGACACCAGGGAAACATTGTCCCTATATACGCAGGAAAGGGATATGCCTTTATGCAGGTAACCCACCCTGACAAGGGCAAACCTGACAACTTACCTTGAAAACCACAGAAAACAATAAATAAATGATCGTAACCACAATACATAGCTTTGTGGTGAATCAGGTAAACAGGAGATCTAGCACCAAGCTCTAACTTCCACCACAGTCAGAGACAGATTGAAATTAAACGGCAAAGAGCTATGCACAGGGCCAGGCTAAATTGTCCTCCCAAATTATCCACAGGTGAGATCAAGTCTCACCCAATACCACTCCCACCAGAGATAGAGAATGAAGAGAAACAAATACAAGACTAGAACAAGACTACTAGAAATCAACAAATCGCTGAACCGCTGCAACAGGCACCATAAAAAATGGGATAGAAGTGCGTGAGCCCTATGGGTAGACACCAGCAATCAAGCTGAGGAGTGGTTATGAAAGACTTGGGCTGCAGCAGTGTGCCTCTAAAGCTAACTTGATTTCAGTTGTGTTCATTTGCTGGTTAGTTCTTGTGTGCCCAAGATGTCCTTTTAGCATTTCCCCTGGCCCCTTGATGCTGTAATTTTCCAAATGGAGTGGCACTGGCTACTATGGTCACACTCTTCCTGCTTCTCCCTTACAAATACCTTACGACTCTGTGCTACACTCACATCTCTGAGCTCTCTCAGTCTGTCTACAATGAGTAGGCCACATGTAAGAGTGCAAGAGCATTACAATGTTGTCCATGCATATAGTGCTGACTATTTAAGGCGGTTGTACAGTTGCAAACTATTGATGGCCTATTCTCAGTATAAGGGTGGTTTCACACGAGCGTGTTTTTGTGCGTGCATACCCATGCACAAAAACACACTTCTATTTGCAACAATGCATTCCCTATGGTGTGTTCACATTTCCGTGCTTTACAGGCGTGTGCCTGCAAAGATAGGACATGCGTGCACCATAGGGAATGCACGCTCTGTTTTCAATGGAGCCCGTCATTCATTTGGTGAGAACTGCCTGTGATTGGCTGAGCACCTCAGCCAATCACATTCAGCTCTTTGAGCAGGTGGGGATTTTAAATCCCCGCCTGCTGATAGATCAGCACCACAGTGCAGGGGACAGCAGAAGAAGTCGTGGCTGAGCCCCGGTAACTAAAGGGAGGTGAGTATGTATTTTTTTTTTTTTTTTTAAACCACTTTTACTTGATTTTCAGTGAAATCAATTGCCGGCAGCAGAATTGAAGAATTCCTCTGCTGCATGTGTCACAGATGTGGCAGATGTAGCAGCAGGGAATTCTTTTAACTAGCGGGGATGAAGGAAACATCTGCCGCATGTGGCAGATGTGTTCTTCATCCTCGCAGGGGTCACGGCAGCAGCGGACAGGTAAGTATATATTTTTTTTACACAAATAATTTCTTTTTCAGGGAAGGGCTTATATGTAAAGCCCTTCCCTGAAAAAGAATGCAGGGGTGCCAGCAGACCATTGTTTTCAAAGGAGCCACCGACAGCAGCTGCGGCTCCATTGCAAACAATGCACGGACCTGCATTCACGCGAGTTTTTGAGCGTACATGGGAGCGCACCTATGTATGCACAAAAACACGCTTGTGTGTAGCCACTCCAAGTCATCAATGGTAGATTGGCTGGGGTCTGCTGCCCCTTTGTGATCAGATGTTTGCCAGGCCGGCTTGATTGTGCACTGTGCTGATTTCAGCAAGAAGCAGACAGCTCCATTCATATTGCAGTGGCCAGGCTTGGTATTGCAGGCAAAGTTCCCAATCACTTCAATGGGAACTTGGCCTGCAATACCAAGTCTGGCCACCACAGTAAGAATGGAGCTCTCTGCTTTCTTCAGAATTTAGTTCAGCAAACAAGTGCTCTATCCTAGTAAACAGTTGATTAGCAGGGTGCCCAGGCAGCAGGCGATCAACTACGGGTGACTAATAATAAGAATAGGCCATTAATAGTTTGCAAAAGGGCAACCCCTTTAAATATCCAACACTATGTGCATGCACAGCATAGTTATACCCTTGCACTCTAACACAGCCTGTGCCATGACTCCTGTGTGCTATACTAGTCAAGGTACATTATAACTAACCCCACTGACCAGAGGTGTATCTTGACGCTTCTAGGCCCCAATGCAAAATCTGTAACAGGGCCCCAAAAAATAATGCTTTATTCATAGTGCTAGGCTCCCTGTATGTAGCAGAGAGGCCTTATGAGCCCCCTAAAGCTCCTGGGCCCAGGGGCAACCGCATTTTTTGCATCACCTATAGTTACGCCCTTGCCCCTGACAACTACTGCACTTACATTGCAATAGAAACCTGTTCGCTTTGCACAACAGGTACGATGTGAGGAATACACTCATTAAGAGCAGACACTTCTCCTGTAAAATATAGCATAAATAGCCAAAATATAATAGCAAAATGTTATTATGCATTATTAACCGGTAGGAGGGTCTTCCAGTCCTTTACATGTGTGGCGACCAGGTGCCACCTCTGGGCTGGGAAAGATGGAGGGGTATAGAACGTACTTTTGTCATGGGTGGCTCTACCATCTTCAACTTCTAGGCTTAGCGCATAGCTGGCCCAGCCGGCCCATAAATAACACTAGTGTAAAGAACTGCTTAATACCTGATTGTCTTTGTGACGCCAGTGCCTCATTAATAGTCCACAGAAATAACAGAGTCCACAGTTAAATAAGTAACTTTCCAAAACCGGAGGCACACTGTTTTTTTTCTTTACTTAGAAATTCAAAAGTGCAGTTCCCATTCACGGCATTAACGGTCTCAAAAAATAAGGTGTACAAAACAGCCTCTGAAGATTCTTCCCTCAACAAATTTATATCCAGAAGCCACTCTCCTTGTACCTATCCGCAGTCCAAGTTATCTGTCGGACCTTGGTAGTAGTGCTCCCGATAACAACTAGGCACCATTTAAAAAATGTTCCTTATTTACTTCACTACCTCCACGCTCCCCAGATTCTAAATTACTCAGTCTATTTCTCATGTGCACTTGTTACTGGAGTGGATGAACAGACGCACCATGCGCACGCCATCTCCTTCTCCTGGAAAACAGGATCTGCTCCCCACATTCTCTACAAAGGAAAGGTACTCCATTGTCACCGGAGTGCACCCGGGACACAGCATGGGTAAGCTCTGGAGCTCCTGCCTCCTCACCTGACTTTCCTCTTCCATCACATCTCCACTCTCTTCTCTCTCACACCACCTCCTTTCACGTCCTTCTCCCTACGACTCTACTCCAACTTGGCCCCCTAGCAACTGGCACATGCCTCACACATCAGGCGCACAGCAGGCTAGGAAAGCCAATACACATAACCAGACTAAACAGATACAATGCCAGACAGTAGACATTAGCCCTTACATGACCTGTCTGGGTCAATACACATAACACCACACTGTTTACAACATTGAACAGTGCAAAAGGGACAAACACAATTATACTGACAAAGTCACAAACATCACACAGCCACCAACCATACCTACTAGAGATGAGCGAGCGTACTCGGATAAGCACTACTCGCTCGAGTAATTGGCTTTATCCGAGTATCGCTGTGCTCGGGGCTAAAGATTCGGGTGCCGCTGCGGCTGACAGGTGAGTCGCAGCGGGGAGCAGGGGAGAGCGGGCGGGAGAGAAGGAGAGAAAGATCTTACCTCCGTTCCTCCCCGCTCTCCCCTGCAGCTCCCCGCTCCGTGCCGGCACCCGAATCTTTAGCCCCGAGTACAGCGATACTCGGATAAAGCACATTACTCGAGCGAGTAGTGCTTATCCGAGTACGCTCGCTCATCTCTAATACCTACCAAAGACACTCCAACTCTGGGACACTACACATGCCGACTAAATTTACATACTATCTCACTATAAAATGTTAGGAGACACAGAATAAGCGTAGTAGCAGGTTTTTAGGTATTCCTAGAACATTCAACATTTGGCAAAAGCTACTCAACAATAATTTATTGATATGAAAATGTTGGAATTCATAATTCAATAGCTCAGTATTTATTTAGTGTAACTGTGACTAAATAGGGTAACACGCTGCGAGAGAATGATTGCTTGTGTGTCTGTCTTAAATGAAACTCATCATACCATAATTAAAGTTTAATTAAATACGTAGGGCCTTTCATATGAAGTCAATGTATAACTTTGCACCATATTAACAGGAATAGATAAACTTCCGCAAGTATATATATATATATATATATATATATATATATATATATATATATATATATATATATAGTGAGGTTCTAATAAATTGGTTCTAGATTTCTGATAACCTTAATCTGTCCCTGAGAGCAAGTATCATGGACCCTGTGCTGTATGGAAAGTGTGGGTCCTCTTTAAGCCCAGGATTTTAAGTTTGATTGCTATATTAAAGGGGTTTTGTCATTAGAGTAAAAAAAAATTAAATACTTATTCCTTCCCAGATAGTATTCTTACCAGATCTTCTCCTGGCTCCTGCAGTCCCCCAAGTCACGTCACCGCGAGTTGCCCGGATCTTCTCCTTCTGGTGATGTTACAACCATTTGCTACATTATTCTTCCGCAGAGCAGCATCCGCTACATCACTTGTGACTTAGGCTGGGTCCACACAGGGCGGATTTGCCGCGGCAAATCCGCCCGCGGCCGCTAATCTCGGGATTAGCCAGCCATGTGGACGAGATTTCTCAGAAACCTCGTCCACACGGGACGGCCAATCCGCTGCGGTAAGTCCGGCTGAAATCGCGGCCGCCGCAGCCGCGGTTTCAGAAGATGCAGCATGTCTATTTACCTTTCTTTTTTTGTTTATTTTCGTCGTGGCCGCGCTCTCCTCTATGGGAGTGCCGACCGCAACGGAAAAGCGAGCGGCCGGGCCGCTTCAATGCCGCCGCGGCTTAAACCGCGGCGGTTCTCCCGGCGGAGATCTCGTGGTTTTTGCTGCGGCCAAACCGCGAGATTTCCTACGGGAATCCGCCCTGTGTGAACCCAGCCTTAGTGTTCACTGCCTAGCAGGAAGTGCTGAATCCTCGGCAGCCTGTTTTAGTGCCACAAGTGCACATGCGCGGTGTCTCATCGTGAGTGTTCGTATGCTAGAAATAGGCGCAAATAGAAATGTGATGGCAGATGTAGAACCAGAACTTGAAGCTGAAAAATGGAGCATTACTTGTGAAAAAAAAAATTGTATATGTTTTTTTGAACAACTTATGCCAGGCAGGCCAGAGTAATTGAAAAAGAAAAATACAGATTGTATTGACAAAGCCCCTTTAAGTCTACTGCATAGATATAGTACCAGAACCAGGCTTACTACATATATGCAACAACAGAACCAAGGTTACCACATAGATACATTATCAAAACCAAACCATAACCAAACTTACTACTTAGATATGATACCAGAACCGAACGTACTACATAGGTACAGTACCAGCACCAAGCTCGTTGAATCTATGTCAAAGTCTGTGCCAAATCCACTCACGATCTACCTCTATTTGTTTACAAAGGTAAAACATGCTGTAATTCAGGGGTAGTTTTTTTTACATGCATGGTTTTATAAACCATGTTGCAGAACAGAAATAAATGAAATGTCCTTTCTCGGCGCAAATTCATAGAAACATAGTCAATCTAGTCTGTCCTTATATTTTGTTTTCTTTCTATTTCTCTCTTAAGATAGATCTATGCTTATGCCAGGCTTGAATTCATTTAATGTTGATTTTCCAACCATGTCTTCCAAGCATTTACTATTCTTTCAGTAAAAAAATATCTCTTGACGTTGCTTCTGACGTTCTTTCAACTAATCTCAGACTGTGCCCTCTTGTTCTAGTGTTTAGCTTTTTAATAAAAACACCTCCCTCCTGAACCGAATTTATACCTTTAACATATTTAAAAGTTTTGATCATGTCCCTCCTCTCCCTTCTCTACTCCAGGTGCAACACCCCAGAGGAGTACCCCTGACACTTGACAGACATGGGGAGCTGGGAGGGTTAAGTGATGGCTTGTCAAGGCATCACCTACTAGGCTCCTTGTCGCAGAAGGATGACACGTAGCCAAGGCCAGAGCGGGATTGCAGGCCATCGTTGACACCCCTAGGATAGGGAATGCCAATAAACAGGATGGGGGGGGGGTTAGTAGTTGTCACGGGTGACGACACCGTTCCTACACACCGATATATCACATGGAGAATAAACACAGACACTGGTGTATAGTACCTCAGGTCCCCAAGAATGGTTAGGGCCTGCTATAAACTTTAGTTGAAATAACTTGGGTAAACAATTATTCATAGCAATTCGGGTACAATTCTTTGCAGTACAGGTAAGAAGAGAAAGTTCAGAGGTCAGGAAGGATACACGGGATGAAACCGGTTGTTGGGTGCACTGTTCAGACACTTTCTTCTGTTTCTGTGTCTGGCAAATATGGGCATCGTCCCATTCTCTCTGTTCCCTGAGTTTATATTCACTCTCTTCCAGCACTCCTGGGGTTAATAGCTTCTAGTCTCCTGTTTAGCTGATGCTCCTTTTCTAATCACTGTCCTATATAGCTGCCCTGGGCCTTTCAGACCTTGCTGCAGTGTTGTTGAGAGTTTGTTCCCTTCACTTCATGTCCAGCATTGCTTCGGCAGTTACCTTGCTAACTTGCGTTCTACTTGTGTTCTGTGTTCTTCGTTCATGTACTCTGTGGTACGTTGTTCCCATTGTCCACTTCTCTGCTTATCCTTGTCAGCCTGTTCCTCCTTTGTTTCTGTACTCCCCGGTGTTGTTCTATCTTTGTCCTATAGGTGTTTTGGCCCACCAGGGTAAGTCAGCGCCTAGAGTAAGACTGTGGGGTCATCCTTATTGGGACGAGTGCCCCGCTTGTAGGCAGGGGTCTCCCTCTCCTGGTTATCAGTTCAGGGCAAGATACCTTCCCTAGTTTCCATCGATATACAGGGCTGTTCATCTGGTATCTTACCTCCCACGCTGGGGTTGGCTGTCAGCCATGCTTGATCGGATCTTCACCTACCCGGCAGCTTGACACAGTGGTTCCACATCCACAGTCCTTACACTGGTCCTACAGTCTGCATTATCTGTATGGCACCGCTCCTGGACTGGGAGCACTCCAGAGGAGGAAAGGGGGTAGGGTTCACTCCACAAACACTCTGGCAGTATTATTTACTGTTAGGATTTGCACCCCGCACTGGAGATGCATAGGTGTGACCTAGTACTTCTGCACTGGGTCTTGTCAGGAAAAATGATTACTCACAAAGCTCTCTCTAAGGCTTGGGACTCACTCCACTCTCATTCAAAATGCAGTCGCCACAGGAAGTCTCTCTTTCTCTTCCATCTTCACCACAAGGAAGCTGAAGGTGCTTCCATGTGGCTCTGTGTTAGGTGGTACTCTTGCTACTTCAGAAGATGGATCTCAAACCCTTTTGCCGCTCTCAAGCACTCTTATTTATACCCTCACTTATACCACATGACATGATAGACTGATACATTTACAGGCAGACTATGATTTTATTAAAGTTAACCTAACAAACGCCACAGCTGTGCAACACACAGACACTGGATATAACAAGACAGGCTTACACAGTGCATCTACATAGGACAAACGTATGACATTTATGGAAGGGACCAGGATGATATTCTGAGACACCACATAGGCTATACAAATTAAGGTCTTTAAGTCTTTCCTGATAAGTTTTGGCCTTGAGACCTACCACTACTTTTGCAGTTCATCTTTTTTGTCTTTGGACTCATTCTATTTCATCAACGTCTTTCTGTAGGTGAGGCCCCTAGAACTGAACACAGTATCGGATAGCAGTGATCATGGAAACTTTAAAAAAGTAAAAATAAAAAGTTTAAAACGTTAGTTTCATCTCCCTTTACGGATCATATCCATGAGGGGAGATGAAATTACATAACTAAGGTCCCCAGATTTGTCTCACAATGGGATCTTTCTCTGCAGACCTTACTCTGGCTTCTGCACATGCACCCATCAGCAAAATCGTGGATGCATGCGCAAAAGTCAAGGATTGCCCAGGAAATGTAAAATCTCCCTGCTCCTGGCTATCAAAGGTAGCCGAGAACCTGGAGATGTTACAGGGGGTTGCGGTGAGCGATTACTGGTCACATATCGCCGTTATCCAATGAATAATGGTGATCACGTAAAAGTTTTTAAAAAGTTGAAGTTTTATCTCCCCTCGCGATGTGATTGGTGAGAGGAGATGAAACCTTTTACCAGAGGCCTCCATATTTGAGCCCCGACGCGATCCTACTGCACGGCTCTTATCCGGATTCTGCGCATGCGCCCATCGGTAAAATGCCGGACACATGCGCAGGAGTCGGGGAGCCCGGGAAATTAAAAATCTCCTTACTACCGCTACCAAAGGTCACCAAGAGCCTGGAGCAGTGACCAGTGGCCTCATTGAGCGGTCCCCGGTCACATGATAAAAAGGTAGCAATCTACCTTAGGCCGGTCTTACAGGACTGGATAGGAATTACGGATTCTGCATGCATTTGATCCGCGGTAATCCACGGCTCAATCAAATGCACTAGATTACACAATTCTGCTCATATAAGCGGGTTGGAATTATGTAATTCACTTGCAGAAAACAGAACGCAGCATGTTCTATTTTACCGCGGATATCCACAACATAGAGCCCATTGTGCCATACGGTCATGGATATTCCCACAGGCCATACATAACTACACTATGTACGAGCTGCAGGTACCCGCGTCATCGCTAACAGCGGAGTCGGAAGTACAAATAAAAAAATGTACTGCGTATGACTGCCTGTTTGAGTACACAGTTATGCGCAGTACATTACGCGGCCGTACACAGGGCCATGGCCGGGCTCACAGCTGGGATCCGCTGCGGGCCTCCGCAAGTGGATTCCACATACGGTCGTGTGAATCCGGTGTTATTAAGACCGCTAACTGCATTACGTAGTTTACAAGATGCCCCAGGAACGCTCGCCTTCCTGCAGTTCCAGGAGCACCTTGTTAAGCGCCTTCTATGTGAGACCGCTGCACCTCAGAAATATTACGAAGCCTCACAGCGCAGAGCAGCCCATACCTGCCACTGAGGTCAAAAATACCCCCAAAAAAGCACAGGAGGAGGGGGGATACCCGGTTTTATTGCCTCATGTACCCATCCCAAACAGGCCCCGTAATTACCCATCTTCGGACATACCACACAGGGTGTTCCATCCATTATAGGCCTAGCCATGTGTCCTATAAGTAGATTCGGGCTACAATGGGTATGTTTATGAACACGAAACAAACAGGGGTATCCATTTTAGGGTGAAAGTCTAGTTTTCAAAATGGTCAAGACCTTTCACTGTATAGATCCTTTTCCCTTTATTAATAACTAGATATAAAATCAAACTAACCGGACTTTAAACAGACAAAACACGTATCTTGACCACATAAAACCTAGGTGTCTGGTTTAAGTCGTTGGTTAGAGGAATGCGTCCTCTAGACCCCCGAGAACCACCTAATGTTTCATTGTGTCTGGTGTACTAAAAAATGACACTAAACCGAAAAATAGGTTGTGTCTAGTATACCAAAAAATGACACTGTAGCTAGTGGGGACTAACAAAGGTAGGGACTGACTGGTAATCTTGCTCAGTCAGTAATAGCAGACTGGGAACAAGGATTATGCGCATATACGCCAGTGCAAATCAGTCCCTCAGTCTGAGACACCTCCTCCCTTATTCCCAACACTAGAGATCATTATACTCAATTTCTATTATTGATGAGTAAAATTTAGGGTAATTTGTCCATAAAGTACTAGTTTCTAACTACTAATCTGTTTTTTGAATAACTGTACTTATTCTGCTCTAATACTGCAAAACCTTTACGGAGTTATTCTATGTTAAAGTGATATGTCAGATTTCCAAAATTTGGCTCCATCGCTAAGTTGCAAACAGGCTCGGTCAGTAAGGGTTTAATAAAAGGAGATGTGAGCTGATAAGGAAAACGTGTCCTCAAAATTTTACACCACTTGGCGGCCCTGGATAGTAGCACAGGACTCTCAGAGGTTTACTGATTGGTCAGCCAGGGGATTGATTAGTTCATAATTCTTGCCTGCATGCTTCCTTATAGAATTACTAGTGACGTTGCACTGAAGTCCTTCCCCTTCCCTTTCTTCCCTCCCATCTTTTCCTATATTACGTTCTATTTTGTTTATAATGTTTTATATATAATAAAATCTATTTGAACATAAATAAAAAATTTCAACCTCTATTAAAGGGGTTGTCCGAGTTCTAGATTTTGCCTAAAATGCCTTTCGCATGTAGTAAAATAACTAACAGGCATATACTTACCTCTCCTGACTCCCGCTGGTGCTCGGTCTTCCGTGCCTATGTTTGTGTACAGGCTGTAGTCCCACCCGCTTTATGGGACGTCACAGGTGCTGCAGCCAATAACGGAGCTCAGTGATCGAGTGCTGAGCTCTGTTATTGGCTGCAGCACCTGTGATGTTCTGTAAACAGACTGGGGCAGCATGTAAATGTAACTTCAGTTGGGAGACCGTGAACAGTGGCGCAGCACACAGCGGGAACGGGGAGAGGTGAGTACATGAATGTATTTTACTGCTTGGGAAAGGTGTTTTAGGCAAAACTTAGAACTTGGACAACCCCTTTAAGCATAATAAGCACGTATGGCAACACTATTTTTGATCATCATATAATAATCTACTAGTTTTGTTGCTTGTGTATAGTTATAATCTATCCGTCCATCCATCTTTCTTTTTTACTATAGTTTTATTTTTTAAAGAAGCAATTAGATCCAAGACGCTCTGCACACTCTAATGGGTTAACCACAAGACACTGCTATAGTAGACGCACCATGACCTTGTCAAAAGCACTCACTGACTCCTGCCAGCGATTCTTTCTGCGCTGCACGCCATCACTAATGGAAAAGCTGTGTACGTCCTCAGTAAATTATTAATATCTTCATGTTAGAAGACATTACTCCATGAAAACAGCAGCGGTCTTCAGCCAGGTAGTCTAGATACAGTGAAATACACTCCTGGTGATATATAAAGTTGTGTGTATTCTAATGTGCTTCCGTATACAAGCCTTCTTTGACTTTACAATGTGCAGCAGTCTTCTCCTGGGCTTTCACCGCTTCTAAGCAGCTTGGTTTTCCCAAGGGCTGAACCATTTCAAGTTTAATTTTAGGTGTTGACTGAGATGAATGACTTGAAATTACTTCCAACTTTGAGCCCATCTAAAATGTCAAACAAACTTTAACTAGTGCATGCCAGGGGGATACCTTGTGGTAGGTTTGAAAATGGGTTATTAGATATCTTGATTCTGCAGAGCCCCCTACAGAGATGTGGGTCACAATGAAGCATTTAGAAGGAACACAGACAATCAAGTCCTTTGGCAACGCTACTAGACATCCAAAGAGCTGAACCGCTGCAATGTTGAACAACATATGGAAGAGTCCTTAATATAGGCATTTGGGATTTATTTCCTTAGTAATGAGAGGGGACCTGGTATCTGGCTCGGGGTTTCCCTGGGTGATCTTGGACGGTGTCGGTAGCATGGAGGTTCTGGGAATAGCTCACATAGGGACCCGGGAGCTGACATGTATAAATTCAGTAACACATTTTAATTAAACATAAACAGAAAACAGATAAACAGTTTAAGTCCCTTTCCGGGGTGATTCGCAACTGGTCAACCATTACAGAGGATGCACATTAGCAGTATTGCTTTAACCCCTTAAAGGGGTTGTCCTGCGAAAGCAAGTGAGGTTATACACTTCTGTATGGCCATATTAATGCACTTTGTAATGTACATCGTGCATTAATTATGAGCCATACAGAAGTTATTCACTTATGTGTTCCGTTGCTAGCGTCCCCGTCTCCATGGTGCCGTCTAATTTCAGCGTCTAATCGCCCGATTAGACGCGCTTGCGCAGTCCGGTCTTCTCCCTTCCGAATGGGGCCGCTCGTGCCGGAGAGCTGCTCCTTGTAGCTCCGCCCCGTCATGTGTGCCGATTCCAGCCAATCAGGAGGCTGGAATCGGCAATGGAGCGCACAGAGCCCACGGTGCACCATGGGAGAAGACCCGCGGTGCATCGTGGGTGAAGATCCAGGCGGCCATCTTACTAAGGTATGTAAGAAGTCGCGGGAGCGCGGGGATTCGGGTAAGTACTGGACGTTTTTTTTTTTTTTTACCCCTGCATTGGGCTTGTCTCGCGCCGAACGGGGGGGCTATTGAAAAAAACAAAAAAAAACGTTTCGGCGCGGGACAACCCCTTTAACGACATTACCTACTTTGACCATAAGGACGCAATGATTTTTAAGGGATTGTTAATAGAGATGAGCGAACGTACTCGTCCGAGCTTGATGCTCGGGCGAATATTAGCGTGTTCGGGATGCTCGTTACTCGTAACGAGTACCACGCGATGTTCCGGTTACTTTCAGTTTCCTCTCTGAGACGTTAGCGCGCTTTTCTGGCCAATTGAAAGACAGGGAAGGCATTACAACTTCCCCCTGTGACGTTCAAGCCCTATACCACCCCCTTGCAGTGAGTGGCTGGGGAGATCAGATGTCACCCGAGTATAAAAGTCGGCCCCTCCCGCGGCTCGCCTCAGATGCCTTGTGACTGAGTTAGCTGAGGGAAAGTGCTGCTGCTGGTGCTGCTGTAGGGAGAGTGTTAGGAGTGAGTGTAGGCTTCAAGAACCCCAACGGTCCTTCTCAGGGCCACATCTATCCGTGTGCAGTACTGTGGAGGGTGCTGTTAGCAGTGTTGCACAATTTTTTTTTTTTCAAAATCGGCTGTCTGCAGAGCATTGCGCCCTGCAGTAATAGTCCAGGGACAGAAGTGGTGGTTAGGCAGGGAGAGTGTTAGGAGTGAGTGTAGGCTTCAAGAACCCCAACGGTCCTTCTTAGGGCCACATTTAACCGTGTGCAGTACTGTGCAGGCTGCTGTTAGCAGTGTTGCATATTATTTTTTTTCAAAATCGGCTGTGCAGAGCATTGCGCCCTGCAGTAATACTACAGGGAGAGAATTGTGTAGGCAGGGCCAGAAGACATATATTATTGATTGAATATAGTCAGTGGGCCTTTTCTTTTTAAAAAAAGGGAAAAATTCTATGTGCCCTGCCTCTGTCAGTCCTCAGCGTTCTGTGTACGTGTGTGGTGGGTGGAGATAGTAAAAAATTCATACGCAGCCAGCTACGTTTAACAGCAGGCTTGCGCCAATTTATTTCCTGCCTTCCTGGGAAAAATCACCGCTCTGCTGCACTTCATATAACTGCATTTCTGTGGAACAGATTTCTTATCTGATTGAATATAGTCAGTGGGCCTTTTCTTTTTAAAAAAAGGGAAAAATTCTATGTGCCCTGCCTCTGTCAGTCCTCAGCGTTCTGTGTACGTGTGTGGTGGGTGGAGATAGTAAAAAATTCATATGCAGCCAGCTACGTTTACCAGCAGGTTTGCGCCAATTTATTTCCTGCCTTCCTGGGAAAAATCACCGCTCTGCTGCACTTCATATAACTGCATTTCTGTGGAACAGATTTCTTATCTGATTGAATATAGTCAGTGGGCCTTTTCTTTTTAAAAAAAAGGGAAAAATTCTATGTGCCCTGCCTCTGTCAGTCCTCAGCGTTCTGTGTACGTGTGTGGTGGGTGGAGATAGTAAAAAATTCATACGCAACCAGCTACATTTAACAGCAGGCTTGCGCCACTTTCTTTCCTGCCTGTGAAATTCCATGCTCAGCTGTAGTTAATAACTCTGCAACACTAAAGTTCTGTGACACATTTGCAGGGGCACAACACAGTTATTAAACTTATTATTCATTGAATAGACGCAGTGGGCCTTTCCTTTTAAAAAAAAAAGGGAAAAAAGTATATTTGGCCTGCCTCTGACAGTCCTCGGGGCTCTGGGTACGTGTGTGCTGCGTGGAGAACGTAAAAAAATCAGACGCAACCAGCTACGTTTTACAGCAGGCTTGCGCCACTTTCTTTCCTGCCTGTGAAATTCCTTGCTCAGCTGTAGTTAATAACTCTGCAACATTAAAGTTCTGTGACACATTTGCAGGGGCACAACACAGTTATTAAACTTATTATTCATTGAATAGACGCAGTGGGCCTTTCCTTTTAAAAAAAGGGAAAAAAGTATATTTGGCCTGCAGGCTTGCGCCAATTTATTTCCTGCCTGGGAAATCAAATCACTGGTAATACAGCATGCTGAGGGGTAGGGGTAGGCCTAGAGGACGTGGACGCGGCCGAGGACGCGGAGGGCCAAGTGAGGGTGTGGGCACAGGCCGAACTCCTGATCCAGGTGTATCGCAGCCAACTGCTGCGCGATTAGGAGAAAGACACGTTTCTGGCGTCCCCACATTCATCGCCCAATTAATGGGTCCACGCGGGTGACCTTTATTAGAAAATGAGCAGTGTGAGCAGGTCCTGTCGTGGATGGCAGAAAGTGCTTCGAGCAACCTATCGTCCACCCACAGTTCTGCGCCGTCCACTGCTGCAAATCCGAATCCTCTGTCTGCTGCTCCTTCTTCCTCCCAGCCTCCTCACTCCACTACAATGACACATGCTCAGGAGCGGGAACACTCCCAGAAACTGTTCTCGGGCCCCTGCTCAGATTGGGCAGCAGTGGTTCCTCTCCCACCAGAGGAGTTTATCGTCACTGATGCCCAACCATTGGAAAGTTCCTGGGGTCCGGGGGATGAGGCTGGGGACTTCCAGCAACTGTCTCAAGACCTTTCAGTGGGTGAGGAGGACGATGACGATGAGACACAGTTGTCTATCGGTGAGGTAGTAGTAAGGGCAGTAAGTCCGAGGGAGGAGCGCACAGAGGATTCGGAGGAAGAGCAGCAGGACGATGAGGTGACTGACCCCACCTGGTTTGCAACGCCTACTCAGGACAGGTCTTCAGAGGGGGAGGCAAGGGCAGCAGCAGGGCAGGTTGCAAGAGGCAGTGCGGTGGCCAGGGGTAGAGGCAGGGCCAGACCGAATAATCCACCAACTGTTTCCCAAAGCGCACCCTCGCGCCATGCCACCCTGCAGAGGCCAAGGTGCTCTAAGGTCTGGCAGTTTTTCACAGAGACGCCTGACGACCGACGAACAGTGGTGTGCAACCTTTGTCGCGCCAAGATCAGCCGGCGAGCCACCACCAGCATGCGCAGACATATGATGGCCAAGCACCCCACAAGGTGGGACGAAGGCCGTTCACCGCCTCCGGTTTGCACCACTGCCTCTCCCCCTGTGCCCCAACCTGCCACTGAGATCCAACCCCGCTCTGAGGACACAGGCACTACCGTCTCCTGGCCTGCACCCACACCCTCACCTCCGCTGTCCTCGGCCCAATCCAGCAATGTCTGTCACCGCACCGTCCAGCCGTCGCTAGCGCAAGTGTTTGAGCGCAAGCGCAAGTACGCCGCCACGCACCCGCACGCTCAAGCGTTAACCGTCCAGATAGCCAAATTTATCAGCCTTGAGATGCTGCCGTATAGGGTTGTGGAAACGGAGTCCTTCAAAAGTATGATGGCGGCGGCGGCCCCGCGCTACTCAGTTCCCAGTCGCCACTACTTTTCCCGATGTGCCGTCCCAGCCCTCCACGACCACGTCTCCCGCAACATTGTACGCGCCCTCACCAACGCGGTTACTGCCAAGGTCCACTTAACAACGGACACGTGGACAAGCACAGGCGGGCAGGGCCACTACATCTCCCTGACGGCACATTGGGTAAATTTAGTGGAGGCAGGGACAGAGTCAGAGCCTGGGACCGCTCACGTCCCACCCACCCCCAGAATTGCGGGCCACAGCTCGGTGGTGGTATCTGTGGCGGTGTATGCTTCCTCCACTAAACCACCCTCCTCCTCCTCCAACGCAACCTCTGTCTCGCAATCAAGATGTGTCAGCAGCAGCAGCGTGTCGCCAGCAGTCGGTGTCGCGCGTCGTGGCAGCACAGCAGTGGGCAAGCGTCAGCAGGCCGTGCTGAAACTACTCAGCTTAGGAGATAAGAGGCACACGGCCCATGAACTGCTGCAGGGTCTGATAGAGCAGACCGACTGCTGGCTTCCGCCGCTGAGCCTCCAACCGGGCATGGTCGTGTGTGACAACGGCCGTAACCTGGTGGCGGCTCTGCAGCTCGGCAGCCTCACGCACGTGCCATGCCTGGCCCACGTCTTTAATTTGGTGGTTCAGCGCTTTCTGAAAAGCTACCCACGCTTGTCAGACCTGCTCGTAAAGGTGCGCCGGCTCTGCGCACATTTCCGCAAGTCCCACACGGACGCTGCCACCCTGCGGACACTGCAACATCGGTTTAATCTGCCAGTGCACCGACTGCTGTGCGATGAGCCCACATGGTGGAACTCTACGCTCCACATGTTGGCCAGGCTCTATGAGCAGCGTAGAGCTATAGTGGAATACCAACTCCAACATGGGCGGCGCAGTGGGAGTCAGCCTCCTCAATTATTTTCAGAAGAGTGGGCCTGGTTGGCAGACATCTGCCAGGTCCTTCGAAACTTTGAGCAGTCTACCTAGGTGGTGAGCGGCGATGCTGCAATCATTAGCGTCACCATTCCTCTGCTATGCATCTTGAGAAGTTCCCTGCAAAGGAATAGGCAGAGCCCATAATTAGTAACATTTCAGCCGTAGCATTAGGACAGGCCCCACTAACATATCACTAGCAGCATTATAGGGGGAGCACAGTATTAGTTCCATTTCAGTAATAGTAGCACTCAAGACAGGCCCCAGTAACAATTCCGAAGCAGCAATATAGTGGGAGCGCAGTCTTCGTTCCATTTCAGTAATAGTAGCACTCAAGATAGGCCCCAGTAACAATTCCGAAGCAGCAGTATAGTGGGAGCGCAGTCTTCATTCCATTTCAGTAGCTGCAGTATAGACAAGGCCCAAGTTACATTTATGTAGCTAAAGTGTAGGCCAACCCCACACACCTTTCTGTATAGAAAACACATCAATCTTGCCATTGTTTTACTAGAGTAAGGGTCCATTTAGACGAGACGAAAGTCGGACAAAGAATGCCTGACACTCATCCCTCTGTATCTTTGCTCCCGTGCTCCTGCACAGGAGCTAGTATAGTCGTTCGCTCACAGAGCGGCCATAGGGGGGGGGTGGAGAGGCTGCAGGAGATTTTTCTCCTCTCGTTCCCCCACCCATCTCCATTGACTTAACATAGGGGCATTCAATACTGAACAGATGCTATTTACACTGAACAATGAGTGATTGGCTCATCATTCATCGTTTATGTTGCATAGATGATGGACGATGAGCTGATCACTCATCGATCAGTATAAATAGCGTCCATTCAGTAGTGAACGGCCGCTATGTTAAGTCAATAGAGATGGGTGGGGGAGGAAGAGGAGAGAAATCTCCTGCAGCCGCCCCGCTGAGAGCTAATGATACTAGCTCCCGTGAAGCAGTACAAGAGCGAGTATGTGCGGGGACGAGTGTCGGGCATCGTTTGCCGGACATTCGGCCCGTCTAAAAGGGCTTTTAATCATGCAACATAAATAACATAATTGTTTTCTGCAGGCTGGTACGATTATGATGATAACAAAATAATTTTTGTTTACGTTTTTCCACTTTTGCGCAATTAAAACCTTTTTTTCTTTAACATTGTTGCATTCAAAGTCCCATAATGTTTTTATTTTTCTATGGATTGAGCTCTGTGGGGGCTAGTTTTTTTGTGTGAAGAGCTGTAGTTTTTATTGGTGCCATTTTGGAGGTACATATGGCTTTTTTTCATCACTTTTATTGTGTTTTTGGGGAGGCAAAATGCACAAAATAAGCATTGTTCCTCTGTTTTTAGTTTTTTTTTAATGGTTTTTGCTGTGCAGGATAAATATTGGGCTCAATTTATTGTACAGGAGGTTACGGATACGATGATACTAGAGATGAGCAAACGTACTCGGTTCGGGTGTTTCTGGACTCGAGCACTGCTTTTTCCGAGCAACTAACTACTCGGACGAAAAGATTCGGGGAGCGCCGGGGGGCGGGGGGGAAGCGTGGTGGCGCAGGGAGTAGCAGTGGGGAATAGGGGGGAGCTTTCTCTCTCCCCCCCACTCCACTCTGCAACCCCCCGCGCACCCCGGCGCCCCCCGAATCTTTTCGTCCGAGTAGTCAGTTACTCGGAAAAAGCGGTGCTCGAGTGCAAAAACACCCGAACCGAGTACGCTCGCTCATCTCTAGATGATACCAAATATGTGGGTTTTTAAAAATCCTTTTCTTTTTTATACAAACAGGGTAAAGTGTGCAAAAAGAGGGGGCATTTTGTTATATTTTTACACAATTTTTTTGTAAATTTTTTTTAATGTCTTGTCATCTCTCTAGGGCACACGCCTCTGCTACCAGGCAGTGGAGTGCATGCACGAGCACATGTTTGAAGCGCAGTGCCGAACTGCTGGCTTTTTTTTTTTCCAGGTGTGCGCTTTGACGATTGAATTTACTGTCCTGATTTACCCTATAAAATATCAACAGGTAAGGTCCTTGTATGCTTGAGAAAGGTGTGTTACACCGAAACGCGTTGCATCACTGTGTTTGTCTATTGCATGTTATGAACCTAATAAGCAACCTCTGAGCCTTATCTACTATTGGGTTTACCTGCCGTCTGGACTCTTTCACAAAGGGGAGCTCTATCATTATATAGCAAGACCCCCTTTCTCAAGTAAGGGCCCTTACTTTATTTAATTTGCACCCTGCAGATGAGTGCAGGAATTTTTTACAACTCCCCATGCAAAAAAAAGAACCTAAAGAAGGCCCAATTGATGTCACTATTTTTTCTCACTGTCTTCTGGCTACATGCGTAAAAAACACATACTTTGTAACATCCATGTAACTTCAGTTTTTTTATGCTCCCATAAAACTGTCATGGTTGATTTTAGCCCAAAATAGAACATACTGCTATTTTTTTAAGCACATGGGTCTGCATAAAAACCCCACGTCTTAATTCACCAATTTATGGGTTTGTTTGCTGTCCGTATTCAGTCAGTAAGAAATATGGAAAGAAAATACACCCATGTGAACGGACTCTTAGGATTAAGCTAAGCTGGTTGAAGGATTGTCAGACAAGAAGGGCAAATTATTTTCTGCTATCAAAATTCCATGCTCCAATATAAATCAAATGTCACGTCAATCTTTTTACTCAAGGTAACCTAGAATCCTATAAAGGTATAATTTAATGTCAACTAATTGAATTACTTCTTAGAAAACAATCTGACTAGGTCATGTATGCCGCAGCTACTACTTCAAATTAAATCACCAGAACTAATTCCTAAGAGCACAGTAGATAAAGTAAAGATTTATGTAGAAGTCAGCTCAGCCTCACGGATATATCGAAATGCAGTATTAAATAAAAGCAGGTTATGAGGAGCAGATGTGATCCATGGGAGGGATGGCAGCCAACAAATCTCATAGCCTTTATGGACAGCTTCATAGTCTTCTTCAATATGACTAGGATTAGAGATGAGCGAGCATGCTCATTCGAGTAGTAGCATATTTGAAGGTGCTCGAGAAAATTCCATCTCCCCTCCCCACATGTTTAGTGTCATTTTTTAGCCAATAAACATGCAGGGAAGGCTTTACCACTTCCTCCTGTGATGTACCAACCCTGTGCACGTCTATAGCAGTGACTGGCTGGGCTGATCAGGTGACCTCAGAGTATTAAAATCTGGTCACCTGAGGCTTGCCCCACAAGCACGCTGGATGAGCCGAGGGACAGAGCTGCTGCTATAGGGAAAGCTATAGTGTAGAGTAGAGGTTGCAGTTAGGCAGGGATCCTTGCTCCACGAGCCAACAGTCCTTTCTAGGACTACAACTCCTCTCATTGTGTGAATCAGCAGTTTGACTGGCTGGGAGCAGTAGTGCACACAAAGTATTCTCAAGCATCCTGGCTGTATACTGCATACTATTACCGATTTTATGCAGTATACTGCTAGTGGTGTACAGAGAGTAGATAGGAAGTAACAAAACTTCTATTATTTTTCATGTTTTTAGCTTTTTTGCCTGCTGAAAGCGTACGCTATATACCTGTGTGTTGGTGCTGTCAATCTACGCTATCTAACAACAGTATACACTTTAAATTTTTTGGGGGCCTGCTGAAAGTGTACGCTATATACCCGTGTCTGGGTGCTGTCAATCTATGCTATCTAACAACAGTATACACTGTTTAAATTTTTGGGGGGCCTGCTGAAAGCGTACGCTATCTAACAACCTGGGCGGGGTGAAACTGTGCCTGCGGCTGAGGGATTAGTAGAGCGCCGCATACCTACGCTCCCTAGCTTCATCTCACATTTTGTTGGTCCGCATGGGAGACCATTATTAAAAGCACAACAGTGCGATCAGGGGATGATGTGAATAGCAGATAACGCATCCAGTAATTTATCCAACACCCAGTCTTCCACGCAGTCCACTCATACTAACCAAGGGACTGCACCTCTGAATCCTCAGGCTGCTCCTCCTTCCTCCCAGCCTGGTCACTCCAGGAAAAGGAGAGATTCAGAACAGGCCTACTCCCAGGAACTGTTCTCAGGTCCCTTCCCTGAGTCGGAAAAAATGGTTTATCAGCCACCTGAGGAGTTTGTTGTGATCGATGCCCAAAATTTCGACCTTTCACAGACTCAGGGTGATGAGGCTGGGGACTTCCAAGTAGTGTCTCAAGAGCTATTTGGGGATGATGATGAGACACAGTTGTTTGTCAGTGAAGTTGTTGTTAGGGCAGTCTGAGGGAGGAGCAGACTAAGGATTCAGAGAAAGAGCTGATGGATGATGAAGTAACTCACCCCACCTGGGTTGCTAAGCCTACTGAAGACAGGGCTTCAGAGGGGGAGGCAAGTGCAGCAGCAGAACAGGTTGCAAGAGGCAGTGGGGTGGCCAGAGGGAGAAGCAGAGCCACAGCAAATAATCCTCCAACTGTTCCCCACAGCACCTCCTCGCGGCAAGCCTCTGTCCAGGGGGCTAGTTATTCGAACGTCTAGAGGTTTTTTATTGAGAGCGCGGACGACCGATGAACAGTGGTGTGCAACCTGTGCTGCACCAAGATCAGCAGGGGAGCCACCACTACCAGCCTGACTACCACCAGCATGTGCAGGCATATGATAGCTAAGCACCCGATGAGGTGGAAGGAAGGCCATTCACCGTCTGCGGGTCACACCACTGCCTCTTCCCTTCTGTCACATCCTGGCACTGAGATGCAATCCCCCTCCCAGGATGCAGGCACAATCGTCTCCCGGCCTGCACCCACACCTTCACCTCCACGGTCCTCCACTGCCTCCACCAATGTGTCCTAGAACAGCGTTCCGCTGTCGATAACTCAAGCATTGGAACGCAAGCGGAAATATGCAGCCACCCACTCGCATGCTCAATCGCTAAACGTGCATATTTCCAAACTACTGAGCCTAGAGATGCTGCCATATAGGCTGGTAGAAACGGAGGCTTTTCGCAACCTCATGGCGGCGGCCATCCCTCGGTAGTAGGTCCCCAGTCGCCACTATTTTTCCCGCTGCGCCGTCCCCGCCCTACAGCAGCGCGTGTCACAGGATATAAACCGTGCCCTCGCCAACGTGGTTACTGGGAAGGTCCACTTAACCACAGACACGTGGAAAAGTGCTGGCGGGCAGGGACACTACATCTCCCTGACGGCACATTAGGTTAACCTGGTGTAGGCTGGGTCCACTCACTTGCTACCCACACTGAGGATTGCGGGTCCTACCTCGGTCATGGTTTCTCTGGCTTATTATGTCACCTTCTCCAAACCCCCACCTGCACTCTGGGTACAAAAATCTTTGGTTGTAGAATGGGTTGTTGAATTGTGCAGATGGTTAGAAGTACTAGCATCTGAGTCCCCTTTATTGCCACGTTTGTTGCTCCTGACAATTTTGTGACGAGAGGTGGAATGGGATTAAAATTATTGGAACCCAACAGTCCTTTCTAGGACTACAACTCCTCTCATTCTGTGCATCATCAGTTTGGCTGCTTGGGACCATTAGTGCGCACAAAGCATTCACAAGCATCCCGGCTGTATACTGCATACTGTTACCGCTTCTATACAGTATACTGCTACTGGTGTACACAGACTATATAGCAACTAACAAAACTCTCATTTTTCATTCTTTTTTTTTTTCTTGAAAGCATCTGCATAGTAGGCCCAAGTGTGTGTCCCGTTGATAAAAGTAGCTTGGTCTATCCTTCTCTGATCTTCCTCCTCCTCATCCTCCTCCTAAACCAGCACGTCAGCAGGCTGAACAGCCAATTCTTCAGATGGCCCCATAGGCTCTTTAAAAACAATATTTATTTTACCAGGGCTGCCTCCAGCCTCTGTCAAAACAATTTTTTCGGAGGGCCGCCTCCAGGTTCTCGCCACCATTTTTGAAGAGGTTAACAACTACAGTTCAGCAAATGTGCTGGTTCCAGCATCATACACCAACAGAGTCCACAAATGTATCCCAAAATAGTGTACAGCTATCTGACACATAGACAGAATGAATTGTCCTGCTTTGGCCACTCAACTTTCTCCATATGTCCCACTGTCCTCGTAGCGATCAAAGGAAGCGTAACTGATTTCATGAGACATTGACAGTTTCACTGTATACCTGTGGTGGCAACTTTTGTGACACCTCCTGCATAAAACAAATCGTTTGTTTTAGAATGCGTTGTTGAATTGTGCAGATGGTTAGAAGTACTAGCATCTGAGTCCCCTTTATGGCCACGTTTGTGGCTCCTGGCAATTTTGTGACGGAGGTGGCATGGGCATTGGAATTCTGATCAGCACTGTATAGCAAGACAGAACTCATTGTACACTATCTAATTTTGGATTTAAGTGGACGTAAAATACCCTCAGTGATAAACAGCTGGTTTGGTTTTGGTCTAATAAATGCACGCTTCCCTGGGGGTCAGCGCTGGTCGGCATGTATTAGCTCTCGTTTTAAGACAGTTATCTGAGATACTGGATTGGAGCGTTCACGGTAAGCGTAACTGATTTAATGAGACTTTCACAGGATCACTGTATACCTGTGGTGGCAACGTTTGTGACACCTCCTGCTTAAAATAAATCTTTGGTTTTAGAATGCGTTGTTGAATTGTGGAGATGTGTAGAAGTACTGGCATCTTTATGCCTACGTTTGTGGCTCATGAAATTGTGTGACAGAGGTGGCATGGGATTGGAATTATGATTGTATGTTTATTTATCAGCAATTCTCATCAGCATTGTGGGCTATCACCCACAATTTCAAAGAGGGTCGCTGCCAGGCCTTGCCAACCCTCTGCAGTGTGTGTCTCCTGTTCCTCCTCATCCAATACGCACTTATAAATAGATATGAGGGTGGTGTGGCTATTAAGCGACCGTGTGGCATGAGAACAGCTGAATGCCGCGCTGGAAAAAATTACGCTGTGGACGCAGGCTTGTGCCTGTGTCCTGGGGGGGGGGGGGGGGATTAGACAGCAATTCCAGCATGTAACACAGAAGAAGAGGCAGTGGTGTCACTCACAGGCGGTGATTAGCCTTGGTTGCACCTAGTGTGGTGCTTAGCTAAGATGTGCCAGCGCGTGTGCCTTGCTGATTATGGTCTGTCCCAACTAAATTGTTAGGGGGGTGACCATCAGGCTCTTATCCACAATTTGACTTAATAGTGCTACCTGGGAGCCTCAGATGCATCCATGCATGCTGCCCCTGCTGTTCCCTATCCGTTTCTGTAGTGTTTCCATCACATTCTGATGTTTTCAGGTGATTCACACAACCTCCCCTATGCGGAGCATGGGTCAACTTGAAAAATGCTCGAGTCTCCCATTGACTTCAATGGAGTTCATTACTCAAAACGAGCTCTTGAACATTCCAGAAAGCTTGACTCGAGCAACAAGCACCTGAGCATTTTGGTGCTCGCTCATCTCTAACTAGGATGTATTGCACATATCAGCGTTGCATTTTGTAGGGCCATTTACCTAATGTACAATAGAGCAACATTTCTTTCAATTATTTGACTTCAAACCCAAATACACATCATGTATATAGGGCATAAGGGTGTAGCTATAGCGGGCACAGAAGTAGCAGTAGCTACTTGAGGGGTTTCTTTCACATAAGAAGACACCAGTACTATGATGACACATGGTAGGTGGGGCCCTATTACAGATTTTATCTTTCCGGCGTAGAAACTTCAAGTTACACTGGTACTATTGTATCTTGTCACCACCGGAAGTAGTGGTGGAGTCAAGATTGACAGGCCGGTGACACCCCCTGTTCCTGATTTGCTGCAGAGCTGGCTCCTGTGTAGGTCCTGGCAGTCCACTAACCTTTCCCCGTCTCTCTGCTCTGTCACTCGGCACTGTGCTGGTTCTCAGCTCCCAGCCCTGATTTCACCTCTGTCACTGTCCCTGCCTCCCTGCTTTCCTTGTGTTCCCCGGCCCTGATGTAACCTCGCCGCTGCTGCAATCACTGTCCCTTGCTCCCTGCTGTCCGTCTCCCTTTTTACAGTCACCTCCCCACTGCTGCTGTCACTGTCCCTGCCTCCCTGCTGTCTGTCTCCCTTTTCCCAGCCCTCAGCTCACCTCCCCGCTGCATCGCTTGCTCCCCGCTCTTCCACTCTCCTTCTCTATGTGTGCTGCTTTCATTTGTCGGGTGCTTTGCCTTCTCCCCTCTCTGCTCCGCCATTGTGTAGTTACCCAGCGCTGACCTCACATCAGCAGCACTGACACATGATTTTTTTCCTGCAGTGCTGCTGGGAGGCCACCGCTGGCGAGGACAGTCAGTGTCGGAGACGAAGAGCGGCAGAGCGGGTAGCCGACACATTGCAAGTCTTAGCAGCGTGGGGACTGAACTTTGTGTTGGATAGAGGATTAGGGTGAGGGTTTGTTTAAGTGTTATGGTTAAATTATTAGCTGTAAATGCTTCCATTTTGGACCATTTACAGCTAATAATTTAGGCCTAACACTTAAACAAACCCTCCCTCTAACCCTCCATCCAAGGCAAAACTCGCTCAACACGCTGCTAGAACCTTCCTGCAGGCAACCAGTCAGGACCTTTGGGGGCGTACCCTAGCCCTAAGCTGTCCCTTTAGGTCTCCACTATAGATGAGCGAGTATACTCGCTAAAGGCAATTGCTCGAGCGAGCATTGCCTCTAGCGAGTATCTCCCCCGCTCGAAACTGCAGGTTCGGGTGCCGGCAGCGGGCACGGAGCTGCGGGGGAGAGCGGGGCGGAACGGAGGGGAGATCTCTCTCTCCCTCTCTCCCCCCTGCTCCCTCCTGCTGACAGCCGCTACTCACTGCTCCCCCGCGCCGGCACCCGAACCTGCAGTCTCGAGCGGGGGAGATACTCGCTAAAGGCAATGCTCGCTCGAGCAATTGCCTTTAGCGAGTATATTCGCTCATCTCTAGTCTCCACCTATTATTCTGGTGGTGACAAGGTACAATAACACCAGTTACACCTATGAGTATATGGCAACATTTAGTTGCCCATGAGTCACAGTATAAACACGGCATTACCACAACTTCACTGCCTCCGTATAGCCACCTTCCATCTATTAGAAGAATTCTAACTAAGTTAGGCTTGTGGAGATGCATCCAATTTTCCCGACTGGGAAACATTGAGATCTCTCTGTGGTTGAAGTGAAGTCACAATGTTACTATTCCCTGTGTTTTTTAATTAGATCATTTATAGTGAAATTATATTTTTGAATACAATTACCTCTTCATTTCATGACATTTATATGTGCATAATTATAATATACATAGAACATATCACTACCCCACCTGAACAATACAATCAATCATAATTGTATTTAAGCAAATCTTAATCACTCCCATCCCCGACAAGAAAAAATTAGGCACATACAAAAAAAAGGGAAAAAAAGAAAAACCTAACTCTTCTCCACCTTCTAACCCCCTGCAATTTCTATCGGCTTTTCAATGATATCTCAATACAACCAGCACTTGATGTGAACTATCCATTATATATATCAGGCTGTCCTCCCCAAATCTCCTCAAACTTAGTCAAGTAGCCTCTTTCTTTTTATATGTTCCTTTTTAAGATATAAGATATAACCTCTTATTTTTGCAATAAAATCTCCTATTGTAAGGAATCTCCAAAATATTTCACTGTTGCCTGCAGATGCTCATTAATGTATAATTTTTACAAACACACTACCTTCTGTTACCACCAAATATTTAAAATTTTGACTCATCAGTCCGGAGCACCTGCTGACATTTTTCTGCACCTCAGTTCATATGTTTTCATGCATAGTTGAGTCATTTGGCCTTGTTTCAATGTTAAAGGTATGGCTTTTTGGCCTCAGTTCTTCTATGTAGACCACTTCTAGCCAGATGTCTCCGAACGGTAGGTCCCACTGCTTTCATTTAGTGCTGAGCTGATGGCCCTGCTGGACATCTTTCGATTTCAATGGGAAGTAAGCATGATGTGTCTTTGATCTGCTGCACTAGGTTTCTTTGGCCAAGCAGCACATCTTGAAACCCCAGTCTACTTTGAAATCTTTGCCCAAGAGACCTTGCGGATGCAAGATAATAACTGCCTTGTTCTATTAGAAAAGGCGTCACTGCGCTTCGTGATATTGTGATATAGTATAAATAAAGTATTTGTCCTAAAGACGTGAAGTATTCACAAAGAAAGACACCTACTGGACAGGAGGGGTGTGTGTGGTATTCAGAAACCCCCTCCTTGAAGTCTTGACTCCAATATCAAAGGTAAGTACACACCAGTAAGGCCTTTTCTAATAGAATATTATCTATATCTCTTTGTGGGGGTCTCTTCCCTATAAGGGAAACCCTCTCTATGTCCTGCAGCTCTCCCGACATCTTGGGGATTGGATATATGTGAATGGGACTTTGAAGACCTTGTGGCGCATTCCTACGATGTTATCAATAACTACCTTGTGTCTTGTTTCTGTGTTTAGACTTGTCATGGTGTATGACTTGTGACATGAAACTGTCTTCCATAACCTCACCTTTGTAGTGGAGTTTGGCTGTTCCTCACCCAGTTTTAAGCCTCCTATACAGCTATTTCTGTTTCAGTTAATGACTGTATTTCAACCTAAATATGAAAATGATGATTGTTATCACCTAAAACATTGACTATAATCCTACAAAATCCCTGACTTTGTGCAATTGTACCTAGAAGAATATTTTTCTATTATTGTACCTTCCAAAGAATTTTGAACTGTTTAGAGTGTCTATAACTATTTTATGCGTATTAATCATACAGTATATGAAAAACTTTATCTTATTTGTATGCATATAGATGATGTGTACTTTTCTGTAGGTTCATATGATTTAATATAAGAAGCTGGCCTCAGAGGTATCTGATAAATGCAACCATTATAGACAATAATATTTCCTCACTACCAGCAAAATATATCTACCATCCTTAGAGAATACTGAATTATTTATGAAACTGATTATTTAGTAATTGAAATTAAGAATGTTTTGCAAACCTGAAATGGGGCATTAATCAGGCGGACTATTCAATTTTTAATCAACACATTATGGCTAGCATAGATATCAATGCAAATGAGACCTACTCCAACCATTCTATTTTGCTGGCTTTATTGTAATGCAGACTCTAAAATCCCAAATTGTAATTGATTTTCTTATTTTTAGGAGATAAGTGAGTACAACTTTATGCACATTCCACAAAAAAAGCCTCAACTCAGCAAATTGCTTTCTTTTTCAAGTTTTTATTTTAACGTAATTTCAGGTCAACCATAAAACTTATTTGAGCTCAGTATATCTAAGAAATGAATTGCTACTTTTTATTACCTGTTCTTTAGAAGTCGGCAGGGCATAGTTAAAAGTAACAAGCCAATAGACTCTTAGTGAACAATGCAATACAATACAGCATAACTTCACTCAATACTACTCTAGGTAGAGGTACCTCTAAATTATCCTTGATTTTTTTTTAACTAAGGGGTTAAACCCGTAAGGACGCTGTACGTTTTTTTTTTCAGTTTCGTTTTTTCATTCCCCCCTTTTAAAAAATCGTAACTCCTTTACTAATTCATCGACATAGCTGTATGAGGGCTTGTTTTTTGCGGGACGAGTTGTATTTTTCAATGGTGCTATTTTATGTACCATATAATGTACTGAAAAACTTTAAAAAAATTCTAAGTGGAGTAAAATGAAAAAAAAAAAACGACATTCCACCATCTTTCGGGGCGTTTTGTTCTATGATGCACAAACTGCAACAAACATGACATGATAACTTTATTCTATGGGTCAGTACGATTACTACGATACCAAACATATATATATTTTTTTCTCTATACTACTTTTTTTTTTTTTTCAGACATTTAATTTTTTTTAATTATTTTCTGCCGCCATATTCTGAGCACAATAACCTTTTTAATTTTCCATCGATGTAGTTGTAAGAGGGCCCATTTTTTATGAGAGGTCCTGTGATTTACGTTGATACAACAAAAATACATATTTGATATTGAGGGCTCAGTCACACGGGCGCATGCCACTTTCAGAATTGACAGCGGCATTTAAAGGTCAAATAGTGCCAAACAGCGCGTGGCTGATTTCAACTTTTGCCCGCTGGCGTCAGCTGTAATAATCAGCTGGCGCCTGCACTGTTTGGAGAGAGGTCGCCCCGCGATCTCTCTTCATACATACCCCAACCCCGCAGGATGTAACTGTGCGTCCTATAGCGGGAAGGGGTTAAACCCAGGTGTATTACTCTGTAGAACTATAAGTCCCCTATGGGGACTAAATAAAATATATAATTACATTTTTTAACGTTTTATTAATTATTACACGAATAAAATGGTATTAAAAATTAAAAAAAAACTTTTTACCATAATTATAATAAAAAAATCAAAACACACAAGAAAACATATTTGGTATTGTTGCATTATTATGATGTCATTTTTGCTGCAGTGTGTACACCATAAAAACCGAGACACCCTCCCCAAATATGGGAGAACTGCATTTTTTTCCATTTCACTCCACTTAGAAATTTTTTAAAGTTTTTCAGTACATTATATGGTACATTAAATAGTACCATTGAAAAATGCAACTCGTCCCGCAAAAAACAAGCCCTCAGACAACTCCAAAAAATTAAAGAGTTACAATTTTTTACAGTGGGGAGGAGATACGTCTGGAGAAGGGATTTAGGAAGTATAGTAGTTTATATGCACACATTTACAGAGAACCTCTCATCAACTATAAGCAACATAAACTAAAGGCCCATTTACACATAACGATTATCACTCAAAATTCGTTCAAATGACCCAAAATGAGCGATAATCATCACATGTAAACGCTGGCATCGTGCACTTTTCATCTGAACGATGATTTTAAGTGGAACTTAAAATCCATCGTTCAGCCACAGAGAGATAGTGTTTCTCAATAGACCGCATGGTTTGTTCTCCACAGGAATCGGGAAATTACATTGTAACCTGCCAGCAGCCCCAAGGAGGACAATGCAGCTGTGTGCACAGCAAGGCTTGTGATTAGTCACAAGCTGAGCACTGCAAACAGCTCCTGGTGTCCCTTTTACATGCAAATGAAGATGACAAAGTGTCAATGGCAATTAAAACTTTATGGAAAAAGATTGCTAAAGCCTTCAATCCTTCAATCTTTTGAAAGATGATCTTTGGTGTAAATGGGCCTTTAGTTACGATACTTATAATTTAGGTGATGTTGGAACCTCTTTTCATACTCACCCGGTCCTCTGCTGCTTTGGTGTCCCCCAGAAACGTCAGCTCACGCACAGCAAGCTTGACTCTTTTCAGAAGGCTGTGCACTTGCACTTACATTTGTCTCTATAGGAGTGCATGCACACAGCCTTCTGAAAGAAGCTATTCTTTCTATATATGCACTGACTTTGCCAGAGAGGGTACCACAGAAGCGAGGGAGTATAAAAAGCAGCTCCCTGGACTACAAGCCACCTAAACTTTAATGACCATAACTTAGTTTGTGGTGCTTATAGTTGATGACCAATTCCCTTTAAAGGGTGATATAGGCATGGGCATATGAATGTCATAAATGGCCCTCTATATGCCAGTGGGAATTACCACTCTGAAAGAATATCTCCAGCTCCCGTGGACTTGGCACGTCTAAGCATTATAACACTTGGTCATTTTATTTGACTGCTGCATGGGAAATGTGTGCCCAGATGTGGCTTCCCCATGCAATAATAGCAAATCATCTAGATTGAAAGAAACCGGAACATCTGCGATCACTTAATCAACACAGCAGCTTCATTTTACAAAAGGATGGGGGGTCTTTGTGAGACAACCCCTTTAAATTGGATTAGCCCACCACAGAGAGTATGAAAGATTCTATCACTTCTTCCCAAATTTCATCTAAAAGCAATTGTAATATTTATGATGCAATGAAAGAAACCCATAATGACATCTAATGGCTGCACCACGGAAGAATTTCCTTTGAGAAATGTAATGATATTTGTCATGATACATGAGGCATGTAAATCCCTGTGTACTTTATCTCCAGGAGAAGGCTCAAGCCTGACAGATAACAACGGCTTCAGGAAAATGTAATCAAGTTCATAGATCAACTCAACCTGTCATCAAGAGAACATTCAGTGCTCTCAAAAGACGGCATCGCCTTCATCTTAAAGTGAAGAGCCAAATGCTTAGGAGGGAAGAAAAACAATAAGAGTCCATTATATCATGGCTGAGATATGAACACATCTGACAATCTTTGACTAAGAACATTGTTTATGATGTCGCTTAAAGGAAATGTGAAGATTCCGAGAACAATGTTATTACTGTATATACAGAATGCTATTATGTTATTATTTACTTACTATCTATTTTTTTTAATGTAGCGAGTCGCGACCCAAGTGGTCCATCAGCACACAATAGGGGACATTTCATAGGATAACAATTAGATCTGGATCAGAGATATGTAAATCTACGATCATTTGCTTTGCTGGAGTTTTGCCAGTGTGTCTTATATAAGACAATAGAGGCTGAAAAAGCAATCAGTATTAAAGCATTTCAGCCTCTTTGTCTAATATGTTGGAAATGCACTATGCTACCAAACATAATTGGACAATTGAGCAAGAATCAAAAGCAGTATTTATTTACATATGGTAATACTTAGTGGGGCTCCTTTGACTCCAACGACATCCGATACTCTCCATGGCATACGTTCTACTAATGTCTGATATACTTCAACCTGAGTTTCTCTTCATTTATCTTGCAAACATCTAGTGTGTTCTCTCAAATAAAAAAAATAGATGTTGTTCAGATTTCCTGATACGACGTTCCAGTTTGACGCAAAGATGTTCAGTAGGGTTCAGGTTGGGACTCAGTGCCGCCAGTCTAATCGTGAAACATCCATGTCCTCAAAGCAATGTAAAACAGCATTGGATTTATGACAAGGCGCGTTGTCTTGTTGGAAGTATTGGTGACCATTCCCAGAGTTTTGCCACATTGTCAGCGGATGTTCGCAGGAGGAATGGAGGGAAATACCACAGAGAGTATCCAATGTCATTAGGACAAAGTAGGCTCTACTAATGTAAAAAATACTACTTTTGATTCTAGCTCAGGTGTCCAATTACTTTATGTAGGATACTGTATGGCCTTAAAGGGGTTGTCCCGCGGCAGCAAGTGGGTCTATACACTTCTGTATGGCCATAATAATGCACTTTGTAATGTACATTGTGCATTAATTATGAGCCATACAGAAGTTATAAAAAGTTTTTCACTTACCTGCTCCGCTGCTGGCGTCCTCGTCTCCATGGTTGCCGTCTAATTTTCGCCGTCTAAAATGGCCTAATGGCCAAATTAGACGCGCTTGCGCAGTCCAGGTCTTCTTCTGTTCTCAATGGGGCTCCGTGTAGCTCTGCCCCGTCACGTGCCGATTCCAGCCAATCAGGAGGCTGGAATCGGCAATGGACCGCACAGAAGAGCTGCGGTCCACGGAGGTAGAGGATCCCGGCGGCCATCTTCAACCGGTAAGTATTGAAGTCACCGGAGCGCGGGGATTCAGGTAAGCGCTGTGCTGTTCTTTTTTTCAGTCCCTGCATCGGGGTTGTCTCGCGCCGAACGGGGGGGGGGGGGGGGGTTGAAAAAAAAAAAACCCGTTTCGGCGCGGGACAACCCCTTTAATATAGGAAAATTGTCCATCGACCAAATGCTGGTAAAGCAACTTTTGGCTCTTCTCTAATCAGGATGTTTTTAGAATTGTTAAGTAAACTTGAGACCCCCAAGAAAATTCACACAAGCATGAAGTGAATGTATGAGCACTATGTGTAGTGACCCGAAGTTGTCACTAGATAAGTTTGTATATAGTTATGCTCCCCTAGAGATAATCTCTAAAATATAATTGGTGATTAGAGAACCAACAAGCCCAAAACTAGAGTGTAGACAATGAATCTACAACCTAAGTTCCTGTTTATGGTTCAAAAGTATTTTATTGCCCGCAGTGGGAAATACAGTACAGCAATAAAACAATTTACATTTCTGTCAGGGACGAGTCACTGTCACGTCGCCTGACAATTTTGGTTATTCCCTGATATCCTGTGCGGAATTTTTAGGAAACAAGTACTACAAGTATAGCATAACAGTTCAAAATATAACAATCGCATTCCCTGGGTCTTAAACACTGAACAACTCTTTTCTTTAGAAGGGAATTAAAAGTATATAAAGCAAACTCGAATCAATAAAGTTATGGATGAGTTTTGAAGTGTGTGAAAGGCCTTGATGGCCAGAAAGAGTGGTAAAAGAAGGGAGAGAGTGGAGGAGGAACGTGTGAGAGGGGGGAGGGGGAAAGTAGGTCCATCTTGTCCGTGGTCCAAAATTCTGAAGTTCTGAAATTGTCCCGTTATTCGCTTCATTTATGCCGGCGCGCCTCGTTGTTTTAATTTTTATATTGAGACTTTTATATTGAGACTGTCCTAACTGATTAGAGTGCCGCAGAGCCATCACGCAACCATGCTTCTAGTTCGGGTGACGCCCAGGACTGTAGCCATACTGCCCAGGTGTTATAGAATTTAGAATGCCTCATCTCATCTTTGGCGCACAACTCCTCCATCTGTTTCAGGTTATCCATAGCCTCCAGCCACATCAAACGTGTTGGGGGGGACATGGATTTCCATTTTCTGGGGATTATTTGTCTCACTGCCATTAAAAAGAAGCGTAACAGAGAATTTTGATATTAGACAGTGGTCCCGGTATTATAGATAGTAGGGCCATCTCAGGGGAAAAGACAACCGAGCTCTTGCAGGTGGCTATGTATAAGTCCTCTACCTCTCGCCACAGTGGTTGTATCTGTGAGCAGGACCACCAGAGGTGGACGAAGGTTCCCCGTTCGTTGAGGCACCTCCAGCAGAGATCCGGATACTGGGGGTAGACTCTGGCCAGTCCTACCGGGGTCTTGTACCATCTGGTCAGGATCTTGTAATTAAGCTCCTGGAGCTTACTGGAAGCGTTTAATTTGTGGGTCAGGGTGTATGCCTTCTCCCAAGCCTCAGTTGTTATTTCTATTCCTAGTTCCCTCTCCCAGGTCACTTCCAGAGGTCTGTTCCTGCCTGCCGTGTCTCGTTCTAGTAGTAGCTTGTATATTGAGGAGATGGTTATTGGGGTGTCAGGGTAATTCTAAGTACAGCACCAATCAGGCCCACCCCACTTGCCCCGTTGCCGGCGGTAAAGAAGAAAACACCACACGGAGGTCTGGTATCGTTCCTCACACGGGGACATGACTGCGCTGCTCTTTATTACAGATTACATGAGATCTTATACCCTTTGGTCTCATCACTAGAAATGGGTAATAGTCTCATTGGCTCAAATCCACCGCATAACCATATATGGGAAGTCCGGATTTCCGGCCTGAGACAGTGAAAGTTCAGATGCATAGTTGAACGGTCTTCATCTAGATATGGCGCTTCTGGGAAAACGGCCAAGCACGCGGCCTTCGTGTCTGGTTATTCCTTGTGTTCAAGATACATTTTGTCTTCGCCTTGCAAGGCCTTCGGAATATCTGATGTAAGGTGAAGTATTAAGTTTTTCATAGAGTTAGTACATATGAGAATAAAGTTAGTATACATATAAAAAGAAAGGCACATAACTATATCTATATAAATGTATACATTCCAGTGTTTTCTTTTCTACCTACAAGGATATATATATTTCCTTCTCAGGGGGGGCTGGGTTAGAAATGCAGATCTTTTCGAAAGCTGTGATTGCCCCTCCTAGTTGTTGTATGTTGCCCATAGATCTGATGTAATGGCACAACTGTAGGTATTGGTACCATGCTCCGGTCGGGGGATCCCTTCCGTCTAGTATCTCTTGTAGGGTCTTCAACCTTGTGCCTATCATAATATCCCTAATTCTGGGGACCGACTCCGTTGTCCCTGTTAGTAGTGGGGTGCCTTTTGGGAGGTCTGGTGCGTCCGGGTTGCCCAATAAGGGAGTAAGTGGACCTGGAGATGTGATTAGTCCCGACCTTACGGCAGGGCCGACCCAGGCGCCGAGCAAGTTTTCTATGAAGGGGGGAGAGTCCCATACCCCTGTATCTGTCCCTTCCTGGGATCCAGATGTATCTCTGTCCCCTGTATTGCATGGAGTCTTGTTCCACTTCCACCCATCTTTTGCGGTACCTACTGTGTAATAAGTCTAGCACGCATTTGGTCAGGGAGGCCTTGTGATATAATGCGAAGTTGGGAACTCCCATTCCTCCGCTCGTTTTGGGGCTTGTGAGGGCACTCCAGTTTCTCCTGGGTCTATGGTTGCCCCAAATGAATCTCATGACTAAGTGTCTAATTCTTGCTAGGAATGTTTCAGTTAGTTTTATAGGGATTGTTTGGAAGATGTACAGGAACCTGAGGAGGGAGTTCATTTTAATTGTGTTTATCCTCCCGAACCATGATAGTGGAAGGGTTTTCCATCTAGTTAAGTCCTTCTCAAGGGCTGTAATCAGCGGCGTGTAGTTTGTTTCAAAAAGTTTCTCTGGGTCCGCTGTGATAACCGTCCCCAGGTACATGAATCCATCCCTTTTCCAGACAAACGGGAACGCTGTTTGCATTGCCTCTACGTCTTTCTCAGGCAGTGTTACATTCAGTATTTCTGATTTGCTGAGGTTGACTTTAAAGTTTGACATACTGCTAAACAGCTTGAACTCTTTCATTATACATGGGAGGGCCACTCTGGGGTTAGTGATGTATATTAGCAGGTCGTCTGCATATAAGGCGACTTTATGTTCCCTCTGGGCTGTCTGAACTCCCCGAATGTCCTTGTTGGCTCGCAGTGCGTTCGCCAGGGTTTCCATTACCAAAATGTAGAGGAAGGGAAACAGGGGACACCCTTGTCTGGTGCCATTGCTGATCTTAATTGGCTCAGACAGTTCTCCATTAACCCGCACCCTTGCTGCCGGGCTGCTGTACAGGGCTATTATTTTGCCTAAGAAACGCGGGCCTAAGCCTATCATCTGCAGAACAGCCTCAAGGAACCTCCAGTTTACCCTGTCGAATGCCTTTTCGGCATCCACAGATAGCAGGCAAAGCGGGTCTTTTGAGCGTTGCGCCCTCGACACCATGGCCAGTGTTCTGATTGTGTTGTCCCTTGCCTCCCTTCCCGGGATGAATCCGACCTGGTCTCTATCTATTAATGATGGTATAAGGGGTCTCATGCGGGCCGCTAGCATGCCGGCATAGATTTTGGTGTCGATGTTCAGTAATGAAATGGGCCTATAGCTGCCACACGTCGAGGGGTCCTTTCCAGGTTTTGGTATGACTGTTATAGTGGCCCCAAGAGCTTGGGGGGAAAATGGATGTTCAAGTGAAACGTCGTTGAAGGCGTCTAGCATTAGAGGAGCCAGTGCCTCACCGCACACCTTAAAAAAGCGTGGGGTAAAGCCATCCGGCCCAGGACTTTTACCAATCTTGAGAGCCTGAATTGTATCAGATATCTCTGACAGGGAGAAGTCCTCTTCCAGGGTGCTCCTTTCAGCTATAGTGATACTTTTAGGGCCGTTTTGTTTTAGATAGGTGCCCTGCGCTAAGTCTGCTTCCTCCGGTGTCTCTGTGCGTTCTCTCTGTAGAGTATAGAGATTGTGGTAGTAGGAGTGGAAGCTGTCTAGAATCTCCCTATTGGTATGAACCTATACACCTTTTCGTGTCTAAATGGCGAAGACATATGTTAGTGGAGCCCTTGGGTTGAGGGCCCTAGCTAACCCTCTGCTACATTTATTCCCGTATTCATAGAAGTACCCTTTCGTCTTGTCTCTCTGACAGAGTGAGTTTTGGTCCAGGAGATGTAAAATCTGACCGCGGACCTCAGAAATTTCTGCTGCTCTCTGGTCGGAGGGTGACGTTTTGTTGGAGGACTCCAGGAGGCCCAATTTAGCGACTAATCCCTCTAAAGCTCTACTTCTCTCCCCTCTTAGGCGTGACCTGTGAGAGATGAAGATACCCCTTAGCACGCATTTGAGCGCTTCCCATTTAATTGGGGCCGGGGTATCATCTGTCATGTGGTTGGCTTTAAACTGTTCTATTGCTTGCTGGATCTCCTGCAAACAAGCCCCATCACTAACAGATTGTCATTTAGTCTCCAGTTTTTGTTTAGCCTGTTTTTTTGACCCCCCTCTAGGGATCCCCAAACCGGAGCATGGTCCTGCCATAGGAAAGGTCCGATGGAGCATTTAGGGTTTCTATCTAGGAGTCTGTGTGAGATGAATAAGTAGTCTATTCTGTGATAGCTATTGTGTACTGGGGAGTGGTAGCTGTAATCCTTTTCTCTAGGGTGGAGTACCCGCCACATGTCTACTAACCTTAAACTCGTCAGTTCTCTCATAAGTCTTCGTGTTGCTGTGTGTGCAATATTGGACTTACCCCCCGTTGAGTCGAGACCAGGATTCATACCCATGTTGAAATTGCCCCCCAGGATTATGGCGGAGCCGTTTGTGAAGGACGCCAGGGCCCCCAGCATCCGGATCCCGAAGCGGACCTATGTCTGATTAGGAAAATAAGCGTTAGCAATAGTAACCACCTCTGAGCGCAACTGAATCTTCACAGATAGCGTCCTTCAGGGTCAGGCTCCGATGAGAGAAGTTTGTGAGGAAGCTGCTTGTGGATGGCAATAGATGTGCCTCCAGCTTTTTTCTGTGGGTGTGGGCTGTGGTACCAGGTTGCGTAATGGCGGTGCTTGCAGCTAGGGATGTTTCCTGTTTGGAAGTGAGTCTCCTGGAATAGGGCGATCATTATGTGTTGTCTGTGAAGGTGGTCTAGGATCTGACCTCTTTTGGCCGGCTTGTTTAGGCCCCTCACGTTGTAGGTGCCGAATGTGAGGTTAGCCATCATGTGAAAGCTGTGGGAAATTTTCCTGTGACCAAGCAGACAAGAATTGGGGGGTAGGAGACAGTTGAGGGGTAGAAAGGAAAGCTGAGGTGAGGAGGAAAAATAGGAGTAGTTGACGGTATGAAGCAACCGTGTCGTGGTGTATCTGAGATTCTAGCGAATCACCAGACGTCGCCCTTAATCGGGCGGCTTGTCACCCAGTAGGGAGAGTGGAAGCACATTAAGGGTACAGGAGCCCCCGCCGCGCCCCCTTTAAAACAACATACAACTAGAAGACCTATCCGAGGTCTCCTGTGGAGATAACGGTAATAGTAAACCCCGGGCACCGGCAACCCGGTAAAATTAGAAAACTCTAAGGTGGCAGGCCTTTTCGGATCCGGACCTCCCATGTATATAAGCGGTAAGGAACCGCGAGTCGCCGCGCGGGGCCTGCACCCCCCTCCCCCCCCCACCCGTGGCCGGAGGCAGGAAGGGGGGGGGGGGCAGGAACAGACCCCGCAAACCAGCATGCTCAGGCGTCCGCCAATAGTCCTGCTTTCCAAGGCCCACGTTTCTTGGGATAAGCGCCGCTGGCCTGCCAGGCCTGAGAGTCACTCTTCAAGTGGTGTGATCTCTTCCCCTGCGGTTCTCTCGCTGTCTCCATGGCTGAACTGTCTGCCACTGCTCTCTGGTGGATTGTGCTAGCAGGCTGGGGGGAACCGGCCAATCCGGGAGTGCTATTTGAGGCAGTTCAAATGTGCCTAGGAATTTAGGCAGGTCCCCCAGCGAGCGGAAAACTGCAGATTTGCCGTTTTTCCTGGCCAACAGCGAGAACGGGAATCCCCATCGATATTGGATTCCTTGATCTTTGAGGGCTGACAGGAGGGGTAGAAGGGCCTTTCGTAGCTGTAGTGTGTGGCGGGCCAAGTCCTGCAGTATGATGATGGTTTTTCCTTCATGCATCAGGAGGTCTGGCTGGTCTCTTGCTTTACGCATTATGGTAGCTTTATCGCGAAAATAGTGGATCCTGCATATAATATCCCTGGAGCGATTGGGGTCCACTGCTCTAGGGCCCAGTGCCCTGTGAATCCTGTCTATTTCGACAGGGCGATCGGGTGGTCTGTCCAGTATGCGCATGAAAAGCGATTGTGCCCATGGTTTGAGTTGATCCCCTTCTACCTCCTCAGGGAGGCCTCTGATGCGCAAATTATTTCTCCTGTTTCTATTTTCTAAATCGTCTATGTGCATAGTAAGATTAGCAATCTGATCCGCTTGGGCCTGTATCGCTTGTTTATGTGATTCCAAAATTGCTGCCGTTTCACTCTGTACTTCCTCGACCTGAAGCAGCCTATGGCCAATCTGGTGTACCTCGGTATGTATGGACTCCAGGGCTTGTTTGTTAGAGGCTTCGAATTTAGCAAACAGCGCATTTAGATCATCTCTTGTGGGTATAGCCTGTATCATGTGGGGACATTGTTGGCAGCATCCTCCTTGCTTTCTTGGAAGACTCCACTATGTGATCTGTGGGAGATTATGTAATGTCCCAGGGAGGACAACTACCCCCAGCATATATCAGGCTCTGTTCTGTGGTAGGGAGAAGGGCTGTGTGAGGCTGCTGTGCTGCAGGGCTGTTGCCCTGGGTACTCACTGTTGCCCTGCCATGGGCGCTGGGGGGGTCCTTAGGGCTGTTGCTGCTGCTGCCACTGCTGTTGGAGGTGGAGGGTCTCTGTGGTGGGGATCCCTCTACGTCTGTGAAGCCTCCGGTTGTTGTTGCTGTGCGCGCTGCTTGTGTGGGAGCCGCTGGTGAGTCCTGCACGTGGCGCTCCGGCGCCATCTTGGGTCTGCGGGGAGCCGAGCGCGGGGTATGAAGGAAACGCTCTATGGGGCCGCCGCTACCCTCCTTCGCTGTAACTTCTGACCGTTCGGTTCTGCGCCTCCCCATCTCCTTCAGGGAGTATTTTCAGAGTGATCTGCTTGAATCTGCCGGTGCCCGGGTCCTTTGAACAGGTAAGCGCTGCGGGAGTTCTCTGAGCAGCGTCTCACTCCTCCATGCGCTGGCCACGCCCCCCCTAAGTTCCTGTTTAGCCCCTATGCTCATGGGAGGACTCAGAGTCTGTAAATACACCCACGCAGTTCTAGAGAGTGCACTGAGTGAACAGGTGGTGTCTAGAGATGATAGCAAGCATTTAAGAGTTAGTAAGTAACCAAGATCATGTAGTGGTGAAGGAGAGGTATAGCTGATAGAGAAAGAAGAAGAAAGCTAGAAGCAAGAGACAAAGAATAGCGAAATGAAGGAAACAGTTTATTTCCCCCTAAATCTGAGGAAAAAGGTGCCAGATACGACACATTATACTAAGGGTGGTATGTCCAGTCACCTGACCTCTGGATTTTGGAAGTAAAGGAGCATTGGACTATATTTGGATGTTACTTTGTTTTGCCTTGAAATCTCTGAACGTAAATTCAACTGCTTCACCGTCACCCTAGTCTCCTGGAACTCCTTCCCACTAGAAACATCCTCATTAAGCTATACTCCACCACCCTCTAGCCACAGGGACTACTTTCACCACCATTATTTTGTTTGTAGCGCTCCCCGCTGGGAGTGCAACCACAAAGCTGTCCCTCACTTTGGCCTACTACAAACTCCCATCATGAACTACAATCACTATTACCCTTCACTTGCAACGGGTGAGTTACATTGGAGTTAAATTGGGAGTTAAAGTGTATAGCCAGCGTGAACCCGAGCCTGCTTTCGACCCCCAGCTCCTCGCACATGCAGATGTTGCCAAACGATAAGCACAGCTGTGAAAATTCTGATGACTTACATATCTCCTATTGTGAAACCTTTCATATTAGAAAATAGAGACTAAAACATGGATTCATATTTGAGCTTCATTTGACCCATATGTGGGGAAGGGGGATATGATTCCATAATAGGAGACTCACCAGTTGGCGATCTACCAATAAGGGAACTATTAAAGTGTTGCAGAATAAGTTGGAGCTATACAAATAAAGATTATTATTGTTAACACTTTTGCTTATGACTCATGTAGAATTTCTAATATACTATTGATCAATGAAAAAATAATGGTCTGTATTACCGATAACTCTATCATTACTCTATAATGTAGGCTTATGAGAAACATAAGATATAGAGTCTCCAATAAATCAGAGGGCAATATGCTGGGCACTGGGTTAATGCAGCTTGAGTTCCTGGTTGGACACCATTTAATGGCAGTTAGCAGTTTTTTCATGTTTTTCTTATTTTATTCTATTCCAATATTTTAGCAATTTCTGTATCATATTATTGTATTTGGTGATAAAGGAGGCTTTACTTCATAGAACAAGGACACACAGGAGTCTGTTCTATTCTTATCATCCTCATACAAGGATATATACAGGATATAGGAAATCTATAAAGATGTCACATGATTTTTTACAAGGACATATCTTGACACAACTTGACAACAAATTTGCTAGTTTTTTCAGAAAGAGTTTCAAACTGTGATGGTTTCATATCCCAAGTTACTAAAAGAACTAAATACTATGGGACAGAATATAAATATAGTTAAACATTTATGCCCATCCAATATTTGAGAGGTGATATAGTTGCAAGAAGAATTAAGTGAACCCTTTGGAATGACTTGAATTTCTGCATTGATTACGAAAAAAATGTGATCTGATTAAGTCACAATTATAAAAAAAACCCACAATTTTTAACTACACTAATAACAGACATATCATTCGGGTTTTTTATTGAGCACAATGAGTAATTCTCTACAGTGCAGGAGAAAAATTAAGTGAACCTTTCTGTTAATGACTTCTCCAAGAGTTAATTGGAAAAGGTGTTTCAATTAGAAGAGACTAGAAGTGGGATTGTAACTGGTACTTTACCTATTAAATAAATGTACACCAAAAGCCTGTTTAATGACAAATATGTTCTTCTCTAGGTAGAGCGGTTAGTATGAATCATGCCTCGATGCAAGAACCTTTCAGAAGGCCTCAGAAGATGTGTTATAGAGACAGATGACGCTTACAAAAAGCTGCAAAAAGTTTGCTAAAGACCTAGGTACATGAATCCCCGGTTAGATACATTTTCTACAAATGGAGGCACTTTAGGACTGCTGCTACTCTCCCTAAAGCCTAATTCCCACGGGCGTTGCCCCGCAGCTATTAGGTTCACCCCGTGAATTCACCCGTAATCACCCGCGGCAGTCAATGGAAGCCGTCCGTCATGCTATCTTCTGCTGTAGCACAGCGGTAGATAGTGTGAAAACTCTTCTCCGCTCACCGACGCCCGTGTCATATGATGCGGCCGGCGCATCATGTGATGCTGTGGGCGTGTCATATGACGCTTCTGGCACATCGCATGACACTGCCGGCGCGTCATGCGCTGTACTGCGCATGCGCGCCGACATGGGATACGGGATGTCAGGCAGCGGATCTGGAGGTGAGTATGGGGTCTCTGGGGGGCGCCGTAACAGACTCCGCTGCGGAATTCCGCTTGCAGAGCCCGTCACAGCCATGGGCACTAGGCCTAAGAGTGTCAACTTTTTGTAGTACCCCACTTCTTACCATTGTGTTAGAGCCCTTTTACACAGGATTACTGACACAGCTGTCCCAGTGATAATCACTCCTGTGCATTTACACAGAGATGATCATCACTCAGTAAATGGAGACATCACATACGTAAATAAGTCACTGCCTTCCACAAAATCATCATACTCTTCTGCTGAGGTCATCATTGCCATAATTTAATGATCACAGACTTCAGTACGGAGCATATAGACAACGTAAAGGGGAAACATTTGAATAAAGTGTCTTGCAGAAGTATTCACCTTCCATTTTGTTGCATTACAACTTAAATGGATTTTTGGTAGTGTTGTACCTTTAGATTTACACAACATACCTTCCACTTTCAAAAGTAGAAAATATTTGCTGCACAAGCAATAATTGAAACAAAAACCAGAAAACGGTAATGTGCCTAAGTATTCACTCCCTGAAAGTTAATATATTGTGGAGCCACCTTTTACTGCAATTACAGATGCTGGTCTCTTTGGGTATGTCTCTAATAGCTTAGCATATCTAGGCACTGGGATTTTCAAGTTAGACATGTTGCGTTGGTGTTCAGCAGCCATGAAGACATGATACAGATTATTAGCTGTCTGGACTCTGTATAGGTCATTTCAGACATTTGAATGTTTCCCCTTAGACGCCTCTAGTTTAGCTTTAGCAGTATGTTTAGAGCCATTGTCCTGCTGGAAGGTTAACCATCCCAGTATGTTTTCCTCAAGGATTGCTCTGTAATTACTGCCATCCATCTTTCCTTCAGTCCTGAGAAGTTTATCAGTCCCTATAGATAAAAATCATCCCCACAGCATGATGCACCCCCCACTGTACTTCTCTCTGGGAATGGTGTTCTTGGGGTGATGGGAAATGTTGGGTTTGCACTACACATAGCTTTTCCACTGATGCCCAAAAAGATAAAATTTGGTCTCACCTGACCAGAGAGCCATCTTCCGTGTGTTTAGGGAGTCTGCCACATGCTGTTTGGAGAACTTCAAAAGTGTTTTCTTATGCAATTGTTAGGTTGTGCTGCTGGGACTTGTAGTTCTATGAAGTTCCAAGAGCACACCTTCACAGGTGTGGGATATTTAAGCTGGCTGGGTGTGGAGTTTCTCCAGCTAGCCAAACCCCACTGGTTTGCTGCACATATATACGAGCTCCTCTGGCTAGAGGGAGCTGGTTTCCCAACACCCTGGTGTTTGCTTTCATGCATGGTGTTCTGTAGGTTTGAGCAGGTTGCCAGTCATGTGGTGTGAACTGTCCTGTTCCATGTAGTATGCATTCCATTATATGTTGGTGTCAACTGTGTCCTGTGCTGCTTGAATCAATTACCATCTAAGGCGAGTTAGGACTCCTAGGGTAAGTTGTCTTGTGAGAGTAGGGATCCACGAGACAATGAGGACACTTGTCGCCGGCTTGTGGGCTTAAGTATCTTGGCCAAAATATGAACCAATACCTCGTACCATATCTATTCCATCTGTTTATGCATACAGGTATGCCAGGTGAGTATTTTTGGTGTTTGTCAGTCGCTGCTTTATGTCTGTATTCTGTTCTATGTCTGATCCACCTGTCCGTTTAAAACAATGATTGAGAATTGAAAACCAAGCCATAATCGACACACAGCTCTTTCAGGGTGTTTGCCCCTCATCAGTGTGCAGTAGGACCCTGGCTTGGCTAGTGAAAGGCCTGTGACGTGGGTCAGGAGGGGTATCATCTTTTCTTAAGGAGAGCACCTAGTAGGTGTGTGGAGACACCTAAAAAGTGAATGAGGGGATGTATAAGACCATGCATGCTCCTCTGGGAAATATATGCAAAGAAGGAAGAGGGAACAATACCTCTACAGCACCACCTATTGGATGGCAGCATTCCTTCAAATCAATGTCAGACCATTTAAACACATCTTTAAAACAATGATTGGTAATTGAAAACCAAGCCAGAAAACCATACACAGACAACTATTTTGGGGTGTTGTCCCTCATCAGTGTGCAGTGGAATCCTGGCTTGGCTAGTGAGAGCCCTGTGATGTGGGTCAGGAAGGGGAATCATCTCTCCTTAAGGAGAGCACCTAGAAGGTGTGTAGAGACACCTAGGAGGTGAGTGCGGGTTTAGTGGTATCACAGACTCAGTGGCCTTTCAGAACAGGTCAATCTATACTGAAATCATGGGACACTTTGATCCCACACAGGGGAACCATATTCAACTAATTATGTAACTTCCAAAAGTTAATTGGTTGGATCAGACCTTATTTAGGAGTTTCATAGCAAAAGGGGTAAATACATATGCAGTCACAACTTTACAGTATTTACTTATTTATTTATAAAACAATGTATTTTTTTCCACTGCAACAATTTGGATTATTTTATCAGGGCCGTTACAAAAAAAAGTAAATTAAAATCCATTTAAACTGGGTCATACTACAACAAAACTGGTAAAACACCAAGGGGTGAGTACTTTGGCAAGGTACTGTAAGTGATCATAAATTGTTAAATAGACTAAAATGAATGAAGAAAAACAAGAAGTTCTCTAACATTCATTTTAAAATGTTTAAAAAAATCTATATTCAATATTTCATTTCATTTCAGATGTAATTTACTGTAACACCCATCCTAAATACCCCACACTGCATGTACACAGCCTGGATGCTGTTTTTCTCTTTAGAAATGAAATAGTAATAAGAGATTAAAGAAGAAACACTTTGTATCTGTGCTGTGGTATTCTTCTATTAATATCTGATCCCATCAGCAGTTCACAAATCATAAATTGTTCTTCCATCTGTTCACGATTTGTCCTTGCTGTGCTGCTGTCAGCATAATAAAGTAAAACTGGAGGTGACGGAGTAATTTAATGCTGCTTATGTTCCTTTAGATTTGCTGTGTCAATAAATTTGTAGATAAAGCAAACAAAACAATCAGGGAAGAAAAAAAAAAAAAAAGCATTAAACTTTTCTTCCAAAGTGCCGCTGGTTTTCCTTTTGTTTATGGCGGCCAGATCTTATATACATCTTGTGAGCTCTTAGTGAAGGGAAGGTTTTGCCTTCTATTTACTGCTTGATGATTTATTGGAAACATGATCAGAGCAAGGATTCATTCACACGAGTGCATATACGGCGCATTTTTACGCCTGACCGATATACGCGACCATCTGAGGCATTGGTTTCCAATGCATTTGTTCACACGGGTGTATATGTGGCGCGTTAAAACATTGCACCATAAAAAATGGAACATACGTGCCCGAAATACGTCAGCGGCGAATATATGGTGGGTAAAAAGATAGTTCTGCAACTATCTTTTGACCGCTATACGGCGGCAGCTCCCATAGACTCCTATAGGAGCTGGGGAAAAAAAGGGAGGGGGAAGGTATTTTAGCAGCGTTCTGGGGAGCGAAGCTCACTGTCATGTGAATGGACGAGAAATAGCTAATTATCTCTGGCCATGATCACGGAAAATCGTCCATTTATGCAAATTTACGATGCTGGTGAGAGAACATAACGACGCGGTAAAAGAGAACTAGAAAGTAGCAATGCCAAGAAAATACCGATTAATATCATAATTTCAGCATTATTGATAATTCAATCCAATGAGCCGGTAACCATACCTGCAAATATTTTGGGACAAGGCAATGTAATCTCAAATCATCCTCCAATCTCCTCAAAGAGAGGTTCTAGGGGTCTCCCCCACCAATTAGCTTGCAGCTTCCCCTCGCCTACTACCCTGTTTCTCCGAAAATAAGACGCGTCTTATATTAATTTTTGCTCCCAAATATGCGCTATGTCTTATTTTCAGGTGGTGTCTTATTTCGCCGCGGCAAATCCGTCTGTGGCCGCTAATCTCTCAATTGGCCAGCTTTGTGGACGAAATTTCTCAGAAATCTCGTCCACATGGGACAGCAAATCTGTCACGGCAAAGCTGGGAGAAGCCGGTGTTGTGGTGCGGATTCACCGGCCACAGAAACGGAAAAGCGTGCAGCCAGGTCACTTCAAAACAAGCGGCTGAGTGCCGTGGGTTTTGAAGCAGCACTTTCCCGGCGGAAATATCGCTGTTTATCGCTGTGGCCAAACTGCGAGATTTCCGCTGGAAATACGCTCTGTGAGAACCCAGCCTTAAGAATCACACACAGGTTGCCTGACACACAGAGCCATAAAAAAAAGGGCTGTAAAGTAACGTACCTGTCTGCAGACAAAAGTTCCTGTACCACTTGTAAGCAGGGATGGTATTGCAGCTTCCCGCCACCAGGGGGAGCTCTGCAGATCTACCTATACATCTGGAGGTAGGAGTAGAGATGAGCGAGCACCAAAATGCTCGGGTGCTCGTTACTCGGAACGAAATTACCACGATGCTCGAGGGTTCGTTTCGAGTAACGAACCCCATTGAAGTCAATGGGCGACCCGAGCATTTTTGTATTTCGCCGATGCTCGCTAAGGTTTTCATGTGTGAAAATCTGGGCAATTCAAGAAAGTGATGGGAACGACACAGCAATGGACAGGGCAGGCGAGGGGCTACATGTTGGGCTGCATCTCAAGTTCACAGGTCCCACTATTAAGCCACAATAGTGGCAAGAGTGGGGCCCCCCCCTCCCAAAAACTTTTACTTCTAAAAAGCCCTCATTAGCAATGCATACCTTAGCTAAGCACCACACTACCTCCAACAAAGCACAATCACTGCCTGCATGACACTCCACTGCCACTTCTCCTGGCTTACATGCTGCCCAACCGCCCCCCCTCCCCCCCACAGCGCACACCAAAGTGTCCCTGCGCAGCCTTCAGCTGCCCTCATGCCACGCCACACTCATGTCTATTTAGAAGTGCGTCTGCCATGAGGAGGAACCGCAGGCACACACTGCAGAGGGTTGGCACGGCTAGGCAGCGACCCTCTTTAAAAGGGGCGGGGCGATAGCCCACAATGCTGTACAGAAGCAATGAGAAATAGAATCCTGTGCCACCGCCATCAGGAGCTGCACACGTGGGCATAGCAATGGGGAACCTATGTGCCACACACTATTCATTCTGTCAAGGTGTCTGCATGCCCCAGTCAGACCGCGGTTTTTAATTCATAGACACAGGCAGGTACAACTCCCTATTGTGAAGTCCCTGTGGACCGACAGCATGGGTGGCTCCCTGGAACCCACCGGCGGTACATAAAAATATCCCATTGCAGTGCCCATCACAGCTAAGGTAGTAATGTCGTGCTTAATGCAGGTGGGCTTCGGCCCACACTGCATGCCCCAGTCAGACTGGGGTTCTTTACAAGTGGACACATGTAGGTTAAACTCCGTGTGCACCTACAGCATGGGTGGCTCCCTGGAACCCACCGGCGGTACATAAAAATATCCCATTGCAGTGCCCATCACAGCTGAGGTAGTAATGTCATGTTTAATGCAGGTGGGCTTCGGCCCACACTGCATGCCCCAGTCAGACTGGGGTTCTTTACAAGTGGAAACAGATGCATTCATAATTCCCTGTGGACCCACAGCATGGGTGGGTGCCAGGAAGCCACCGGCGGTACATAGAAATATCCCATTGCATTGCCCAACACAGCTGAGGTAGTAATGTCGTGCTTAATGCAGGTGGGCTTCGGCCCACACTGCATGCCCCAGTCAGACTGGGGTTCTTTACAAGTGGACACATGTAGGTTAAACTCCGTGTGCACCTACAGCATGGGTGGCTCCCTGGAACCCACCGGCGATACACAAAAATATCCCATTGCATTGCCCAACACAGCGGATGTAACATCAGCTGTAATGCAGGTGGGCTAAAAATTCATTTGATTACACTGTAGGCGAGGGCCCACAAAAATTGCTGTATCAACAGTACTAATGTACATCCAAAAAATTGGCCATGGCCAACCAAGAGGGCAGGTGAAACCCATTAATCGCTTTGGTTAATGTGGCTTAAGTGGTAACTAGGCCTGGAGGCAGCCCAGTTTAACGAAAAATTGGTTCAAGTTAAAGTTTCAACGCTTTTAAGAGCATTGAAACATATAAAAATTGTTTAGAAAAATTATATGAGTGAGCCTTGTGGCCCTAAGAAAAATTGCCCGTTCAGCGTGATTACGTGAGGTTTCAGGAGGAGGAGCAGGAGGAGGAGGAGGAATATTAGACACAGATTGATGAAGCAGAAATGTCCCCGTTTTGGATGGTGAGAGAGAACGTAGCTTTCATCCGCGGGTGCAGCCTACGTATTGCTTACGTATCGCTGCTGTCCGCTGGTGGAGAAGAGAAGTCTGGGGAAATCCAGGCTTTGTTCATCTTGATGAGTGTAAGCCTGTCGGCACTGTCGGTTGACAGGTGGGTACGCTTATCCGTGATGATTCCCCCAGCCACACTAAACACACTCTCTGACAAGACGCTAGCCGCAGGACAAGCAAGCACCTCGAGGGCATACAGCGCGAGTTCAGGCCACGTGTCCAGCTTCGACACCCAGTAGTTGTAGGGGGCAGAGGCGTCACGGAGGACGGTCATGCGATCGGCTACGTACTCCCTCACCATCCTTTTACAGTGCTCCCGCCGACTCAGCCTTGACTGGGGAGCGGTGACACAGTCTTGCTGGGGAGCCATAATGCTGGCAAAGGCCTTGGATAATGTTCCCCTGCCTGCGCTGTACATGCTGCCTGATCTCCGCGCCTCCCCTGCTACCTGGCCCTCGGAACTGCGCCTTCTGCCACTAGCACTGTCGGATGGGAAGTTTACCATCAGTTTGTCCACCAGCGCCCTGTGGTATAGCATCATTCTCGAACCCCTTTCGTCTTCGGGAATGAGAGTGCAAAGGCTCTCCTTATACCGTGGATCGAGCAGTGTGTACACCCAGTAATCCGTAGTGGCCAGAATGCGTGCAACGCGAGGGTCACGCGAAAGGCATCCTAACATGAAGTCAGCCATGTGTGCCAGGGTACCTGTACGCAACACATGGCTGTCTTCACTAGGAAGATCACTTTCAGGATCCTCCTCCTCCTCCTCTTCCTCCTCCTCAGGCCATACACGCTGAAAGGATGACAGCCCAGCAGCATCTGTACCCTCAGCAGTGGGCCAAGCTGTCTCTTCCCCCTCCTCCTCATCCTCCTCATGCTCCTCCTCCTCCTCCTCAACGCGCTGAGATATAGACAGGCGGGTGCTCTGACTATCCAGCGACATACTGTCTTCCCCCGGCTCTGTTTCCGAGCGCAAAGCGTCTGCCTTTATGCTTTGCAGGGAACTTCTCAAGATGCATAGCAGAGGAATGGTGACGCTAATGATTGCAGCATCGCCGCTCACCACCTGGGTAGACTCCTCAAATGTTCCAAGGACCTGGCAGATGGCTGCCAACCAGGGCCACTCTTCTGTAAATAATTGAGGAGGCTGACTCCCACTGCGCCGCGCAAGTTGGAGTTGGTATTCCACTATAGCTCTACGCTGCTCATAGAGTCTGGCCAACATGTGGAGCGTAGAGTTCCACTGTGTGGGCACGTCGCACAGCAGTCGGTGCACTGGCAGATTAAACCTATGTTGCAGTGTCCGCAGGGTGGCAGCGTGCGTGTGGGATTTGCGGAAATGTGCGCAGAGCTGGCGCACCTTTCCGAGCAGGTATGACAAGTGGGGGTAGCTTTTCAGAAAGCGCTGAACCACCAAATTAAAGACATGGGCAGGCATGGCACGTGCGTGAGGCTGCCGAGCTGCAGAGCCGCCACCAGCTTACGGCCGTTGTCACACACGACCATGCCCGGTTGGAGGCTCAGCGGCGCAAGCCAGCGGTCGGTCTGCTCTGTCAGACCCTGCAGCAGTTCGTGGGCCGTGTGCCTCTTCTCTCCTAAGCTGAGTAGTTTCAGCACGGCCTGCTGACGCTTGCCCACCGCTGTGCTGCCACGCCGCGTGACACCGACTGCTGGCGACGTGCTGCTGACACATCTTGATTGCGAGACAGAGGTTGCGTTGGAGGAGGAGGAGGAGGAAGGTGCTTTAGTGGAGGAAGCATACACCGCCGCAGATACCACCACCGAGCTGTGGCCCGCAATTCTGGGGGTGGGTAGGACGTGAGCAGTCCCAGGCTCTGACTCTGTCCCAGCCTCCACTAAATTCACCCAATGTGCCGTCAGGGAGATATAGTGGCACTGCCCGCCTGTGCTTGTCCACGTGTCTGTTGTTAAGTGGACCTTGGCAGTAACCGCGTTGGTGAGGGCGCGTACAATGTTGCGGGAGACGTGGTCGTGCAGGGCTGGGACGGCACATCGGGAAAAGTAGTGGCGACTGGGAACCGAGTAGCGCGGGCCAGCGCCGCCATCATGCTTTTGAAAGCCCCCGTTTCCACAAGCCTATACGGCAGCATCTGTAGGCTGATCAATTTTGCAATGTGCACATTTAACGCTTGAGCGTGCGGGTGCGTGGCGTCGTACTTGCGCTTGTGCTCAAACTGTGGCACTAGCGACGTCTGGACGCTGCGCTGAGAGCCATTGCTGGATGGGGCCGAGGACAGCGGAGGTGATGGTGTGGGTGCAGGCCAGGAGACGGTAGTGCCTGTGTCCTCAGAGGGGGGTTGGATCTCAGTGGCAGGTTAGGGCACAGGGGGAGAGGCAGTGGTGCAAACCGGAGGCGGTGAACGGGCATCGTCCCACCTTGTGGGGTGCTTGGCCATCATATGCCTGCGCATGCTGTTGGTGGTGCCTCCCCAGCTGATCTTGGCGCGACAAAGGTTGCACACCACTGTTCGTCGGTCGTCAGGCGTCTCTGTGAAAAACTGCCACACCGTAGAGCACCTTGACCTGTGCAGGGTGGCATGGCGCGAGGGGGCGCTTTGGGAAACAGTTGGTGGATTATTCAGTCTGGCCCTGCCTCTACCCCTGGCCACCGCACTGGCTCGGCCTGTGCCCACACCCGGACTTGGCCCTCCGCGTCCTCGGCCGCGTCCACATCCTCTAGGCCTATTCCTACCCCTCAGCATGCTGTATTACCAGTGATTTGATTTCCCAGGCAGGAAAGAAATTGGCGCAAGGCTGCACTCAACCGTAGCTGGTTGCGTCTGATTTTTTTACGTTCTCCACGCAGCACACACGTACCCAGAGCCCTTAGGACTGACACAGGCAGGCCAAATATAATTAATTGAATTCGCTTTTTTGCAAAGGGAGGGCCCCACTGCGGATATTCAATGAACAATACGTTTAATAACTGTGGTGTGGCCCTGAAAAAGTGTCACACAACTTTAGTGTAGCAGAGTTATTAACTCTGGCAGAGCAGGTATTTGCCAGTCAGGAAAGACAATGGCGCAAGCCTGCAGTAAACCGTAGCTGGTTGCGTTTGATTTTTGTACGTTCTCCACGCAGCACACACGTATACGGAGACCTTAGGACTGACACAGGCAGGCCAAATATAATTAATTGAATTAGCTTTTTTGCAAAGGGAGGGCCCCACTGCGGATATTCAATGAACAAAAAGTGTCACACAACTATAGTGTAGCAGAGTTATTAACTCTAGTAGAGCAGGTATTTGCCAGTCAGGAAAGACAATGGCGCAAGCCTGCAGTAAACCGTAGCTGGTTGCGTCTGATTTTTGTACGTTGTCCACGCAGCACACACGTACACGGAGACCTTAGGACTGACACAGGCTGGCCAAATATAATTTTTTTCCTTTTTAGCAAAGGGAAGACCCCACTGCGTATATTCAATGAACAAGAAGTTTAATATCTGTGGTGTGGCCCTCAAAAAGTGTCACACAACTATAGTGTAGCAGAGTTATTAACTCTAGCAGAGCAGGTATTTGCCAGTCAGGAAAGACAATGGCGCAAGCCTGCAGTAAACCGTAGCTGGTTGCGTCTGATTTTTGTACGTTGTCCACGCAGCACACACGTACACGCAGACCTTAGGACTGACACAGGCAGGCCAAATACAATTTCTTTTCCTTTTTTGCAAAGGGAAGGACCCACTGCGTATATTCAATGAACAATAACTTTTAGAACTGTAGTGTGGCCCTGAAAAAGTGACACACAACTTTAGTGTAGCAGAGTTATTAACTCTAGCAGAGCAGGTATTTGCCAGTCAGGAAAGACAATGGCGCAAGCCTGCAGTAAACCGTAGCTGGTTGCGTCTGATTTTTGTACGTTGTCCACGCAGCACACACGTACACGGAGACCTTAGGACTGACACAGGCTGGCCAAATATAATTTTTTTCCTTTTTAGCAAAGGGAAGACCCCACTGCGTATATTCAATGAACAATAACTGTGTTGTGGCCCTGCCTACACAATTCTGTCCCTGTAGTATCAATGGAGGGTGCAATGCTCTGCACAGACGATTTTTAGAAAAAAAAATAAATGCAACACTGCTAACAGCAGCCTGCACAGTACTGCACACGCTTAAATTTGGCCCTAGAAAGGACCGTTGAGGTTCTTGAAGGCTACACTCACTCCTAACACTCTCCCTGCCTATGCACCACTTCTGTCCCTAATGCCGGGTGCAATGCTCTGCACTGCCGATTTTGAGAAAAAAAAACAAAAAACCACTGCTAGCAGCAGCCTGCACACAGGTAGATGTGGCCCTGAGAAGGACCGTTGGGGTTCTTGAAGCCTACACTGACTCCTAACGCTCTACCTACAGCAGCACCAGCACGATAGTACTTTCCCTCAGCTAACTCACAAGGCATGTGTGGCGAGCCGCGGGAGGGGCCGACTTTTATACTCGGGTGACATCTGATCTTCCCAGCCACTCACTGCAGGGGGGTGGTATAGGGCTTGAACGTCACAGGGGGAAGTTGTAATGCCTTCCCTGTCTTTCAATTGGCCAGAAAAGCGCGCTAACGTCTCAGAGAGGAAACTGAAAGTAACCAGAACACCGCGTGGTATTCGTTTCGAGTAACGAGCATCCCGAACACCCTAATATTCGCACGAATATCAAGCTCGGACGAGTACGTTCGCTCATCTCTAGGTAGGAGACAACGGGGATGGCAGCAGGGGACAGGCCTCTTGTCTTGCCTGCACACTTTACTATGCCTTACTATCGGGGGATGCCTTATATTTGGGACTTCGGCAAATTTTGGGGGGTGTCTTATTTTCAGGGGTGTCTTATTTTCGGGGAAACACGGTAGGTCATTTAAAATAAATTCAATTTCCCAATTCCTGTCATTCTTTCCCTTTTCATAGGAAACTATAACTCTCAGCAAGCCCTGCCGGCTGTAGACCTTCAATACCTGGCAGAAGTTGTAGTTTTCCCAATAGATTTCATTCTACAAGGAAGCTTCTGAGGGCTCAGTCAGATGGGCGTTTTTTTGCACGATTTGCGCATGCGCATGCGTCCGTCAATTTTATAAAACCATTGCTTTGCAATGGTATCGGACACATGAGCGCTTTTCATGCGCTCGTCCGATAAATTATAGAACAGAAATCGCAGATCGCACCTATCTGCGATCTGCGATTCCTGTTCTCTTCTCTATATGCGCTCAATGGGGCCGGCGGCAGCAGCGCCGACCCCATTGAGAACATATAGTAGACAAATCATTCTTCTCTGCCACAGCTGTAACAGCTGTGGCAGAGAAGAATGATGTTTGCCCATTGAATTCAATGGAGCGGCAATACAGCAGGTTCCACTGAAAGCAATGAGCTGCCGGCGAGCGCGGGATGAATTTTCGGGAAGGGCTTAAAAATATAAGCCCTTCCCTGAAATTCATCCAGAAATGTGTAAAAACAAAAATAAAATATATACTCACCTGGTCCCGGCAGACGGAGTTCAGCCGCGGCCGGCGGCAGTTCTCCTGAACTGCTCTGAGTAGTATTCAGCAGTCGGGGATTTAAAATCCCCGCCTGCTGAATGAGCTGCCTCTGATTGTTCACAGCCTGACCAATCAGAGGCAGCTCTCACTCACACCTATTCATGAATTCATGAATGGGTGAGTGAGTGCTGCCTCTGATTGGCTCAGCGCAGGGACCAATCAGGGGCAGCTCTCACGCCGAGCCGATATACGTCGTCCTCATGTGCAGGGGGGGGGGGGATGGAAGAGCCAGGAGCAGGAACTGAGCTCCCGCCCCCTCTCTGCCTTCTGCACTATTTGCAATGGGGAGAGGCGGAATGGGGGCAGGGCTAATTCAGGGAGCTTAGCCCCTCCCCCATCCCACCTCATTTCATTGCAAATAGTGCAGAGGGGCAGAGAGGGGGCGGGAGCTCAGTTCCTGCTCCTGGCTCTTCCATCCTCCCCCCCCCCCTGCAGATGAGGACGACGTATATCGGCTCAGCGTGAAAACCGAGCCGATATACGTTCGTGGGAATGCAGCCTTAAGAGTATGTTCACATGGGGCGGATTTGCTGCAGATTTTCTATGTGGCCTTTCTGCAGCATTTACAGTAGCAGCACTTGCCAACATTGAAATTGCAACATCAAGAAGGAAAAGCTGTGGAATTATGGAAATCACAGGATCAAAAGAAATGTTAATGATATGCAAATGATGAAAAATGGAAACAAAATATTCAAATCTTCTTGAATTATTCAGTAGCAAGTATGAGCACCATGCGCAAAAATACATATACTTACACGCCTTGGCATGCTATCAATGAGGCTATTAATGGTTGTCTGAGGAATGTTCTGCCACACCGAATGCACTTGGGCATGCAAATCATCAAGATGTGCTGCTGGCAGTTACCTTTGCATTTGCCAACCAATGATGTCCCAGATGTACTCAATGAGAGACAAGTCCGGAGATACTACAGTCTATGGTAGCAAGTTTAGACCATGTAGGCCACTCACAGTTGCATGAGCCGTACCACTGGTTCAATGACCAAATCAATATAATGTTGAGCTGTTAATGTACCTAGAATGAAGACTAGCGGGGTCTGGCTACCGTACATTATGCCACCCCATACCAAAATCCTGGGAGTAAGACCCTCATGAAGGCCTCTTCATGGCATTAGCCACATAGTCTCCAGACCAATTTACAGTTATCATTGTGTCTGAGATAAAAGTGTGAATCATCACTGAAGGGGTTAGACCACCATTCCAGCCTCCATTGCCATCTTGCTCTGCATTATGATAGCCTTTGAGAGCAATAGTGTGAGGTCAGTGGAACACCTGTTGCTGGAATTCTGGTTCATAGCCCAATATCATGCAAGCACCTTCTAATGGTTTGTCTAGACACTGTTAGATGTCCCAAGCTTTGGATGTGACATCCAACTTCATTCGCAGTACAGAATGGATCACTTTGTGCCATTCTTCTAATCTATTGATCCATCTGTGCAGAGGTTCCCCTCTGTGCACCTTTTGCTGTCATTCAAGTCCGTTGTTGTTCTCCAAAGCACTGGGACATGCAAGGTTGAACAGTGCTGCTGATATTTCGGCCTACGCACGTAGCGATCTGCTAGAGCGATAAATCAAGGTCTCACAGTTCAAGAATTATGTCCCTCTCAGTTTGCAGCAAGTAGTGATGACTTGTACATTGACGAGCTGGAGGCATTGCATAATCATATTTCTAGCCCCTAAGCACCCTAGTCTAATACCGATTTTTTTTGGACCTTTTATGGAAGCAGCCAAGCCCATTGATGACATCATGCATGTTGCTGAGCACTTGCTCTGTAATTTGGACATTGTATCTATTCCCCTTTTTGTATATGTTTTTCTGCTGCTAGTACTATAAATCCCTCATTGTGTATTCTTCAAAAGAAAGATCCTGCTTACTTCTCCCATTGTTGACTTTCTTTGGTTTTAATCATTTTACGGATGTAATTAAGTTAAAGGTTTGCGCTATGATTCCGCAAACTGAACAATGTAGTAAGAAAGGCTAGTGTGATGTTCGGGTCATTTCTAGCTTATCACCTCATGGAACATATGGAAGTACAGTTAATTAATCTTCCAGTGACCGAAATCAGTGCGATTATCTGAAAGCTGTACAGAGGTACTGGAGAATTACATGCCGAGTGCTCATGGATGAAGGAAGAGAGGTAAAGGTTTAGCAGCTGTAGTACATTTGTTTTCCCCGAGCTTACTCTGGTTGGAGAGCCTTTCTAGGTTTTGCTATTGAGCCTCATTGTTAGTATACCCGTCTCTGAACATTTTAGTATCAAATGCTCAACTTTATTAAAGTTGAAAATGAATCAACAAATTAAGTCAGCCTAAAATACTGTATGCTTAATAATGATGGTAGAAATTACAATATACTGCAAGAGATTTCATTAGAAAGCATTAAAGCTATATGGCCTTTTTCAAATTTACAGAATTATGTAATATATTACATTCTTCATTTATTTACAGTGGTCTATTAAGTTACAATGAGCTCAGGATACAATATTTTCAACATACAATGTTCTTTATTGGACTATCAAAACATGAAACCAGGCTCAACACACAATGTCACAGATAGTACCGATCTGTGGCACGTGTGAGCTGACCTAGGATGATCCTAAAGAAGCTCCTGTCCTCTACACAGAAAGTAATTTACAGCTTCCTGCAGCTCTTTCTGACTTTTATATGTAAGAACTATGGTTGAGAAAACTGAACCAATGGAACCCTGATTTGGGCTGAACCTTTCTTCTGTGGGTTTGGCCTGTGTGAACTTTTAGTAGAGTAAGGTGGTGGTAGCTGCTTCTCTTCTTCAGTGCTTCAGCAGTTGGCACTGTTGCCTTGCTGGGGCCCAAAATTTAAATCTGACAACATCTGCTTGGAGTTTCTATATTCTGGGTTTCATAATAACCACCTTTATTTGTATATCACATGCTTATTATGTAGCACTTTAGATCACTTGCTATTTCCTTTCCCCACTCGGGCTCACGATCTATATTTACCTATTAGTATGCTTTTGGAGTGTGAGAGGAAACCCACACAAACACAGGGAGAACATACAAACTCCATGCAGATGTTGCCCTTCATCAGATTTAAACAAGGCAACAGTGCTAATCACTAAGCCACAGGAGAATAGGAACCCCCACCATTATTATTTTAGGGGTATTGGTGAAGTTCAGTTCAATTCAAACTATTGCCCTGTATGACCACAGTGCGCTCCACTGGCGTGACACCCCAGGCTGCCTCATAGCACACTACATGCAAAAAAATACTGATAAATAGGGGTGTTAGTTAGCATTTTGGCCAAAACAAATAAGCTGATGGGCCTCGGCAAGGCCACCAGGCAAATGTCAGAACCTACACTATCTCACTATTAGGGCTCCTGCACACTTGCATATTTCTTGCGCGTTTTTTTCATGAGATATCGCTGTGCTTTTTTCACGCGAATGTCAATGGGACTTTCTAATGTTAAAAATGCATCACAAGTTTGTGCTTTGCGATTCTTGTGCGATGCGTTTGTAACATTAGAAATTCCAATTGAGAATCGCGTTAAAAAAACAGCGATATCACGTGAAAAAAAGGCGCAAGAAAAACGCAAGTGTGGAGGAGCTCTTAACTAGATTAAAATCACAGAGGTGAAAGAAACAATGTACAAAGACCATTTTTTTGAAATTCGGCAAACCATCTGAACCAACATTTTCGAAAGTTTGCTCATCTCTAGAAAGGACTTACTTTATCTGGGGTGGCCCCGAAAAACAGTTTCATTGTTTTTAACTGCTTGAAAATAAAAATCATACTTACCTATCCTGCGGTGTGCGCCCGATTGTCCTGCGTGTCCAGCTGAGCATCCTTTGAAATAAAAAGGTGATACTGAGGAATATGTAGCACGTAGTTTACTGCGGAGGTAATATGTAATTTCTTAATAGATGTCTCTAGCTTCACACAGACTGTTTTTTGGACAAACAATGCTGCAGTTTTTGATGCAGTTTTTTTAGCCAATGCAAAAGGGGATCCAGCAAAAAGAAGCACGTCTTTCCTTTATAGTTCTCATTCCTTTAACCCTTTGCAATCCAATTTTGGATTCAGGGTTTTCTAGGGGGCTTTCTCTTTCTGCCATTATACAATGGCGCCATCTGCTGGCTAGAGCCAGTACTGCAGTATGCAACATGCCGGAGAGGCCCCCGACAACAGAGCGGCCAGTAATCTACAGTGAGAATACCCTGTTGGACGTCTTCCGACATCAGAGCTGCACAGCCTTCAATCAGAATGTCTTTAGACATCAGACAGTGGATTGGAAAGGGTTAAATCTATTTCTGGCTTTGACTCAAAAGCCTGCATGAAAAACTGCCACAAAAACTGCAACATTTTTCCAAAATGCCTTGTGTGAAAGTACCATTTAAGGGAACCTGTCAGCAGTTTTTATCAATGTGAACTAATAACAGCAGTATAATTGTGTAGCATCCAACACTGTTTCTGCTATGACCGTGGCTAAAAGCATTCCTGAATATTTGAACTTTATATGAAGCAAAGCGGTCCGGTGGGCAGTCGGACAGACTCTGCTATCTGCATATGTAGCAGAAAATCCCGTCCGGCTAGCCTCCTCTGATGTGGATGACATCGTAGGCGTCATGCACGCTTCTCTGTGAAAACTTTTGCCTGCACTGTGAGGTCGGATAGCGGCACATGCACAAATAAACTGTCCCATTTGTGGACAGACTCACAGGAGTTATCTGTGCATGCTCTGGTATCCAACCTCATAGCAAAAGGCACGAGATTTCACAGAGATGCATGGATAATGCCTACTACATTATCCTTGTCAGAGGCTAGCAGGGCGGGCTTTTCGGCTGTAAAAGCAGCTAGCAGAGATTGTCTGCCCCGCCCACCGGACCGCTCTGCCTAATTTACATGCTGCTCGGGACTTTTTCAAAGTTCAAATATTCAGGTATTCTTTTAGCCACAGTCATAGCCCAAGCAGTGTTGGAAAGAGTGATGCTACATAACTGTACTGCTGTTATTAGTTCACATTGATAAAAACTGCTGACAGGTTCCCTTCAAGGAGACTTACCAACTTACTTTGTTAATGTGTTCACAGAACATTTGACATTTTTGGATTAGCAAAGTACAGTGGATGTCGTCTTCCCTCATACAGAACCCCATTCCGTCTAAGTTCTCATTCTCTGATCACATAATGGTTTAGATTTTGGCTTTGATTTCCGCTTGAGGTTTGGTTTGATTTTGACTCTGATTTCAAAGAAAAATTCATATCTCACAAAAAAAAAGACGTACAAAGTATATGACTTTTGAAACGTGTTTAGTCTCCATTTTAGTATTTTACATCATATTCTGTAATTATATAATTCTACCTTAAAGTATCCAAGTAATCTATATATATGAAGACGAAAGCCCTCACTGACTCACTCACTCACTGACTGACTCACTCACTCACTGACTGACTCGCCACTAATTCTCCAACTTCCCGATGTCGTAGAAACATGAAATTTGGCAAAAGCATAGATTATGTCCAAAATAGGAAAAGTAAATAGGTCCCAACTCGATTATTCAGTTCTAGCGCAAAAGAACTAGCGTACAAATTTTACATACGGAATCTAATTCTCTCACTTACTGATATCATAAAAACTTGAAATTTGGCACGAGCATTGATTATGTCATAAATAGGAAAGGTTAATGGGTCCCAACTCGATTATTCAATTCTGAGGGCAAAAGAATTAGCGTCCAATTTTTACGTATGGAATCTAATTCTCTCACTTTCTGATGTCATTTTATATAAAGGAAACGTCGCATGGTTACCTCCACGTGGTGTTTCCTGGCTAACGCAAAGAACCATGTAAAATGGTGAACATATTTTTTTCCTTGGTATCTCTAAAGTAACGACTACTTCATAAGATTTTTCGTGTGAACACCAGATAAACACCAGTACCAAATTAACTTGGGCGAAACCGGGTATATCAGCTAGTAATGTTATAAAGCTCAAACATTACACTACTATACTCTAATTATCACCCTGCCATAAAGTCCATAAATAGCACCATATGGTGCATATGCAGTGTAATAAAGCCCTACAGTGCTCTAATAATAAAATACATTGCTCAGATATTTCCCGCATACTGTATTTACACAGCATTAAAGTCTACAACCTATGTACTGTATGCATAAAACATGCAAAAGTAAACTCACGCTTTAGTTCTTAACATGTTCCAAAAGTCACATGTCAACACGGCGTAAGGATGTTGCAGTTCCTTAGAATAACCTTCAAGAGTTAAGAAAGCAAAATTGACAGAAGTCAACTTCTTTAGGATTACACAACATGAAACACAATTATATTAACATTAAACATCTTAGAGGAAAATAACGAAGTGAAGCCTAGGAATAAAGGCATACACCCCTCCATACACAGGGGATATACAGTAGCAGATGTAGACAATCTTAAAATTCCTTCGCCTTTATAAATAATTCACATAAGACCACATAGCGGGTGATCATTTACATATCCGGCATTACTCTGCCTTTGTAATAAAAGCTTGCACACATTTTAACTTATAAAATATCAAGCAGGGTTTACATTGTTTCTGAACCTGTAAATGCATAATGCAAAGCAAGTAACACTAAGACTTATCACAGTCGACGGCTTTTCTTGATCACACGTTATGAATATTTGCTCATGCCATGTTTTCGAGAACTTGAAAATTGAATACAAGCAAATGTACAGTAAATACTGACACATGGTTGTCCAATTGCATTGTTGCAGTTCATTTCACAGATCACCCATGTGAATGAGGGGTCTATAAAGGTTATTAAGGACTTATTGTCATGTTCCTCAAACTTTTTGTCAAAAAGTATTACAAGCACAATACTATTATTGGATAACAAGAAAAAGTATATCTGTAATTTATTGTATCTGGCCTCACGTCCCTCCAGCAGTCAATAGCCACACATGAACATCTGATGTAGAGAAAACGTAGCATTACATGCTGCTCATTTAATTTAAAGGGGCTCTCCCACTATAAAAAAGATTAGCCCAATGTACGTTTTGAAGCACTATCGCCAATTTCATAATGTATCCTTCCACACGATGTTCCTACATGACGTAGATCCGATACTTGGTTATATGATGATACGCCAAGCCATTTTCCAAGGTTCCGCCAATGTAGTATACCTTCAGTCAACAGTGCTTCCAGCTGGGACAATCTATTGTAATGAGCAGAAGAAGCGGAGTTAGCCTAAGTGGATGAACTAACGGTAGCGTAGTCATGGTGATGGATACTCCGACTAAAATGGCGGTTCGTGCAATAAGGGGATTGCAATGGTACTCTACGCAGTTTGGGTAATGTCAGATCGTGACGCCAGTACCTTTGATGGTGGATTCGTGTTTGCAGTGGTGAAATAATTGAGAAAAGTCCATGTAGTGTAGCGTAAACTGAAGTTTACTCAGTACTTGAAAAGGATAATAAACAGTTCTCACTTTGCAAATCCTTAGTTAACAATAACATTAGTAGATTATCTGGTAACAAGTAACACAGGCAGTGACTCTTTAACTCTCTCTCTGTTAGGGGAGATGCACCCACCAGTCTGAGTTATCTGGTGATTGCTCCGGATAGTTACTGGTAGAAGTATGGAGGGGCTAGTGCAGGGTTGTCTGTACTCTCTCTGTCAGCCAGTTACGCAGGGACAAGTTTCACTCATGATTGTGAAGTACACTTTCCGTCCAGCTTTCGCAGGGTTTGACCTGACTCTGGTTCCTTTCAACAGGGGTGAAAAAGACTCCACTCCCACTATGGGTGCTGTCAGCTCTCTACTCTTCACTTCTTCTTGTTCCCAACGCTCTCCTCCAATTCCAGACTTTCAGCAGCTTTGTCAGGTGCAGCAGCTCCTCACTCCGCTGCCTCTGTCCTCCTCCTCCTCCTCCGACTAACTCCTTCACTTCCTGTCATTTCCGGCACTTTCTCTCCCTCTGCTGACTTACTTTCATCTCCACCCAGCTCACTTTCCCGGGCTTGATTCAACTCCATCCACTCCAATCAATCAGAAAAACTAACGACAAGCAGCCAATCAGGAGAGGGCTGTTGCCGGGCAGACTAGTTTTATCCAGACATTTAGGAAAAGACAGTATCTTTCTCCTGCAGGATGCCTCCTATGTCCCACTAAGGGCTCATAGCCAGGACTTGTTAACTCTATTAACTACCCTGTAGGACCCTCTGGGTCACTACACTATGCTACATCAATAGTGAAGTTGCGTTCATTGACTTGCCAAATGCACTAAAGCAGTAGGCGCATCATAAGCAAATTGCATGTGTTGTCTGAAACAGCACCCTTACATGCGTTCCACTGATGTGGGTGCTAATCGTGCGCTTTTCACTCCAGTCTGTGCATAGCATCTTCATCAGTCAAAGGAGTATGCACATGCACAGTTGCTACTCCTGTTGAGTAATTACCCCTGCAAGGCAAAACCAGAAATGGCGTGGGCTCTTATCCAGGACCAAAACAAAGTGGCCTGATCAATTAAAATGGCAACAGAGGGACAAGCTAGCGAAATGAAGGTACAAAACCTGGGGGTTACCAGTGCTGCGTGGGATGCTAATGGCGACAATTTAAAAAGATTTACTGGCAAAAACCATTTGAACCTGTTAGGCCTGCTAGAGTGAAGTTATTCCATGGAACAACTCTCTGTTGTGGTGTATGCAGAGGGGTCTTGGATGGGGGACCATTCTCCATGATCTCCATATACTTTCATAAAGCATATGGTCATAGTGAGTTTCTCCATGTTAATATATTTTTTACTAAATTAGTTCATTTAGCAGTAAAACATACAAAATTATGGGACAGTCAGAATATCCCCATAAACATTGGATTGATCATGGACAAAAGAGACCCTATCTTTAAAAACTAATGTGTATAGCCAAGTTTAGCTTTAAAGCATACATAACTTTTCAAATGACTTTTCAGAATAAGCTGCCATATGTGTGCACATGAGTAATAACACTATTTCTGGCCATTATATGAATTGTATACAGTATTTACCCCATTTTCTCCTCTGCAGAATATCCATCAATTTCTCAGTCCTTTTAAGACTTGTGGAGGGAGCCTGTTGCTGTGCTCTGTGTGCTGTGTTCTATGGACTGTACAGAAAGAACTGCAGATTTTGCTCTCTAAGTGTCTGTAACACATACATAAAATCATGTTGTACTACCGTGTAATCGACTAAGTAGTTGTGCTGCTATCTCTATAGCTAAAACAGGATGGGCCTGTTGCTCCCCAGACCCTGTTTTGCATTGCCTGCCCACAAATTTCTGCTTTCTTTATACCATTTGTTATCTAATCTCCTAGCAACTTGCGTTCAAATTCGTGTCCATATGCAATGTAATTGTGTACACACTATAGATGGAACACATCCATAGATATTAATAGAGCCCATACGCACAGAATCCACAGTAAAATAGAGCACGCTGTGATTCTTTTTTTGTTCGCGGAGTCCATAATTCCTACCCGCAAGTGTGAGTGAATCGACAAAAGTCAATGCATTCCAATGCCTGCGTATTACTGCGTATCATATGGTGATTGCGGAATCCACAATTAAAATGTGTCCACGTGAGACCGACCTGATGATGAGTTTGACCCCTGCCCTACACTTTGCTTTGCTCTCTTTATATTTCAATGAGTGTGATGACTTATCCTCCTCCCCCACTCCTGTTCTAACTTCTCCATGTATCCTGTTAATCAATTGAGAGCAAGGCAACAAATTAGGAGGATGGGAGACAGCACTTTAGAGTGATTTTTTTAATCACAAAAATGTAATTTTTGGTAAAGAAAATAGCAGTTTTGCTAGTTATCAAACAGGCTATCATATAAGCACAAGTTGTTTGAAAAATTAGTGCTCATTTAAAGGTACTTACTTTATGGAGTGGTACAATTAGAGAAATGTATACCAAATTTAATGTGTAAGTCTTTGAATGAATATCTTGTACAACTGCACCCTTCACCAGTCATTTTTTTTGTAAAGAGGACCTATCATGTAGTAAAGTCAGTGGGGTGCCAACATAGCTCTGCAGCTGTGATCCTGCTGACTATACCCCTGTTACTGTTTTTTAATCCTGTCCTCCATTTTCCCAGAATGGCTCTTTTTTTTAGGTATGGCTCCCAATGCTGTCAGTGTGTCAAGTGGGCAGTCCCCACCGCTCACTGTGTATGGGTAACATCAGGACTTTCAATCAAGTCCAACATCACCCAGTGAAAGTGAGGACTGCTCACTCGACACATTAACAGCACTAGGAGCTGGACTTAAGAAGAGACTATCCGGGCAAAGGGAGGCAAGTATGATTTAAAAAATGGGGGTATAGTCAGTGGGGCTGCGGCTCCAAAGCCATGCAGGCAGACCCACTGATTTTATACCATGACGGGTACTCTTTAAATTCTAAGTCACTGATGTTGTTGGTACTTTCTTAGCAAAACTGGGCAGGTAACAGGAGAGACAGGGTGCATATAGTTTTGGCTGAATTTCCGCTGACTCTAATGCCATTTTTATCTTTCTACTAGACCCCCCATTGACCTGCATCAGCTACTGTTAATACTGAGCCTGAAACTATACTAATATCAAGTAGATGTGTAGTGGCCCGGAACAATGGGGCCCCTCCGTAATACATGAATGAAATCATTTTGTGTTTATGTGTTGTCAGTGTCTTTTATGTTGCCTGAATATGATGTGTATTGCATAGCTGCAGCACTGAATGAGTTAATTGTCCGGTATGTGAGAATGTCTGGAAATGTATCTTGTTCTTGTCATGCGATCTTGTTTGATATATGAGGGTGCAAGAGTGGTTGAGTGGTTGAAACTTGGCAGCCGTTAGAGTGAATAGAGCTGCCAGAGTCCCACGCGGACACCTCAGTCTGTGGTGGCCATGATAGAAGAGGCAGAAAGGTGACTTCAACTTTCCCTGGGCTCGTTTCACCCAGTAGATGCCGGTGGTTTTGACCTACTGAGGTACTAGAGAAAGCAAAGACAGTGGCCCTCCATTGGAAAGTGGAGTGTATGCTTGACGTGAGTGCTGACTGATAGAGAGCTGGAGAAGAGAAGTTGTGCCAGTCCCGGAGCCATACAGATAACTGAGACTGTAGACTACTTGGTGTACCTGCGATTTTCCTCCCTGTCGCACCACTTTGTGAAGTTGTACTGAATATCCTGCTGGCATGGATTGTTTCTTGTTTGGACTGTAAATAAATTTATTCAAGTAAAGTGGCACTGCCGACCATTCCCAGCTTTGCTAATTCAAACTACTCCATGAGTGTGAACCAGTTTTTTAATCGCCCAGACTCACCTCGGAGGAAGGAACGGTGGCGTCACCCGTGACAACCTAAAGTCTAGGTAAATCGCACCATGGGTTCCCTGTTTGTAGACCGTCCCTCATCTACCTGGATGGGTCCCGAGCTACCCTCATGGTAGGAGACGGTAGAGTCCCGTGACAAGGCCCAAACTCTACCCCACTGTCTCCTAGGCTGAGGGCCTGCTCCTCGGACACTGCAGATGTTCTTTACCTGCCAGTAGCAATACATATCAGTGTGGTTTTGGGTGGGGTATAGATTTCTAAATGACAGGAGATTCTATATGGAATGAAGAAAGAAACAAGAACCCTGCTTTCTGCAAGGCTGAAAATGAGATAGTTCTACTGTCCAAGTAATTTCTCTGCTAAATATAGGTTCTTGTATCCACTTAAAATTAGAGGTAACATTTTCAATGAATTCCATCCAAAATCATAAGAGAAATGGAAAAATCCATTTATTTAATGTTCTGCTTCAGAAAAGAATACCGGATCAAAAATTCACTTAATAAATACCACTGGCTTTTCTGGGAAGATTAAAGAATTGAGCTAAGGGGATACATTTAATCTTAAATGAAAGGCAAGCAATTGTTCTGGTACTGATTTTTTTAGGAACAATGGAAATTTTCTCTCCTATAGCTTACAAAATTGGCTCTAAGGACAAATATTATTCTCTTTTGTATTTCTGAGGGCTTTTGAGATTTTTTAAAAGGTGGAATAATAAAGTACGGTAGCCTCTTCTCTTCTAAGTAACCCGTCCTTATACATTCATTGTAAAAAAAATCAAGTACCTGGAAGGAGTTGTCGGATTCAAATGAAACTTTCTATGTACGATTGTAACGTTGATATAAGTCAGTGATTACAAGTTCAGAGCAAAAGGATAATTTATTGTGGGAAACTGAACACTTGAAGGGAGGCTCTAGTACCCTGTTGTACCGCCTCTAGCTTGGATACAAGATGTGATACGGTGGGGTGGAGGGAGGCATGGAGGCTCAAGTACCTTGTTGGACTGCCTCTAGACTGGATGCAAGATGTGAAACTGGTGGGCATGGAGGCTCTAGTACCTTGTTGTACCGCCTCTAGCTTGAATACAAGATGTAATACGGTAGGGTGGGGGGAGGCATGGAGGCTCAAGTACCCTGTTGTACTGCCTCTAGATTGGATGCAAGATGTGAAACTGGTGGGCATGAAGGCTCTAGTATCCTGGTAGGGTGCCACTAGCTTGGATACAAGATGTGATGCAAGCAGGCATAGAGGCTCTAGTACCCTGTTGTACCACCTCTAGCTTAGATACAAGATGTGATATGGGTGGGCATGGAAATTCTAGTACCCTGTTGTACCACCTCTAGCTTGGATAGAAGATGTAATACCGAAGTCAAAAAGTAGAAAGGTGGATCTGCAGCACAGAGATATACTCCAATTTCTATTCCAAGCAAAAAAACATACTTTTCTTTCTTAGTGCACGCCAAAATTCCAAGTGCCAGATCCCAGGCACCCGAGAAACAGTCCAAATAGTATAAATAGGAAATGGCAGCACAAAGGAATGAATTTTCTTACCGATGGTTGTATATGTTAGACAGCATCTTTATTCCAAAAGTCCACAAAAAATAAGCTTGGAGGGCGTGACCCTCTGCCCTCATGGTTATTAAATTCAATGTCTTCAACAGAATCTGAAGAGGAGGAGACTGTTGACCATGGGCCTCTTTTTTATATTGTCGTCGCCATGTTTTTCTAGGAGCTCTATCAGGGGTGCCACTCCTGTTGTTATAGGCCCTGCGATTAAGACCTGATTTCTGCCACCCATAAACGGCACCTCTTTGGTAATCTTCTAGATCGCGTTGCCACTTGTGTTTTTTAGTGGATTCAACGTCTTCTCTATATTTCTTACAGATTACATCCAATCTCTCCTTAAAAGGTGCCCACTCAGCATCTCCTATTATTAACAGAATTGTTTGTTCTTGAGTTTTAACAGTCTCCATACCTTTCTTAATATTCTCATGTAGAAATTCCAAGTTCAATAATATTAAGTCGAAGGCGTAACTTATTCGATATGCTAATGAATTTAGCGCAGAACTCTTTATTGTCCACCATTAGTGTTGGGCGTATATGTGGTCTGAGGCCAAAGGGAATTCTTTTAGCTGCATAGTATTCTCGTAATGTCACAGCATGTAATTGAAAAGAAATTAGGTGCTTATGCGCTTGTTCCAATCTCCTTTGCATAACTCGGACATCTGGGGCCTCCAAAAATGACCCGTCCAATGCCGTGTCGGAAAAAATGCGATCAGCTTCCGCTGCAGTATACGCAAATGTAGTGGATAACCCTGCCATTCCCATATCCAGGGTATTCATATTTACAATTTCAATCAGAAAAAATAATCAAGAAGCAAAAGAAACGTCTCAATATAGTGCACGCTGATCCCAGGGACCAATATAACAAAGTCAAAAAGTAGAAAGGTGGATCTGCAGCACAGAGATATACTCCAATTTCTATTCCAAGCAAAAAAACATACTTTTCTTTCTTAGTGCACGTCAAAATTCCAAGTGCCAGATCCCAGGCACCCAAGAAACAGTCCAAATAGTATAAATAGGAAATGGCAGCACAAAGGAATGAATTTTCTTACCACTTATTTTTTGTGGACTTTTGGAATAAAGATGCTGTCTAACATATACAACCAGCGGTAAGAAAATTCATTCCTCTGTGATGCCATTTCCTATTTATACAAGATGTAATACGGGCATGAGCATGTCTAATATTTTTACCACTTTACAGATTTAACTGGTGATGAGAAGATTGCCACAAATTGTTTGCAAGTCACTACAACCTTTTTTGCTCCAGTTTACACCAAGGACTTCAGTGCGGGATTGTGTAGCAAATAATGTCATAAAATGATTGTCCCATTTTTAATGCAGAAATAATATTTAATTAAGTGCATAAGAAAGGACAAATATTAGAAAAAGAAGAACTTTTAGTTAATAATGTTTAAGTATATTTTCACACTTTGTGTGAGAACATTTTCTAGCATACAATAACCCTCACCTGACTTCTGTCTTTAGAGAGCTTGTCACGTGTCACTTTTGATAGGAATTAAAGGAGTTTTCCAGGACTAACATACTGATGACCTGTCCTGAAGATAGGCCATCAATATCAGAGCTGTCAGGGTCCGCTGCCTGGGATCCACTGCCTGAAGTGGTTGTGGTGCTTGAGTGTCACTTCACTGCATACCAGACACAGCGCAGTACATTTCATAGTGGCTGTGCCTGGAATTGTGCTTAGTCCCATTCACTTGAATAGGATTAAGCTGCTCTCACACCATGTGACTAATGAACGTGACACCACAGGCCTAAGAAGTTGCCATGGCCTTGACCCAAGCTCTGTGGCCTCTTCAAGCAGCTGATTAGCAAAGGTCCAGAGCAACAAACCCCATACCATTCTGTTACTCGTGGCCTATCCTTATGATAGGCCATCACCATCTTAGTCTCAGAAAACCCCTTTAAAGAGAAGTGAAGGCAAGCACATTATTACTCTTTTGTTATGGCATGCTATCATGGGAATAACTATGAGGGTAACTGGCATAGTAGAATGAAGAGTCAAGAAGACTCAGTTCCACTCAGTGAAGTGCAGTCACTGATGTAGATGATGGCAATGGAAAGCATAGCAGGCAGTGGAAAACTGAATGGAGATGACTATGACACCAAGCAAAGGAGGAAAAGGGGCAGGCTAAATGTGCCCATAAACATTAGACAAAAGTTATTCGAACTCACCGATATCATCGGGACTAATGACTTTCGCAAGTATATGAGGGCCTCCTGACTTTCCCCTGACAGATCATGTTGGGATAAAAAAAAGGATTGAGTGTGTTGAATTGCAATACCCGATTTTCTCGTCCCCAACTTTCTCTACTGTTCCCATGTAAAACACGCGCTGAGTGTTTATGTTTATGGGGATTCGTCTGACAGCTATTGAAGCTGTATGAATATATTTAGTCCAAACTCATAAACTTTGCACATCCTGGACTTGCATGTTGTGGAAGGGGGTTTGGGGCCAATAGAGCTTCATTCTAACACTTGCTATATGGTCCTATTGTTTTTTGCATCTGTTTTGTGGCCAGGCAAAAACATCCAGCTATCGATAGTCATATATCTAAGATATGAGATCACTTTGTGATAGGTGGAGGACCGACTGCTGGGACTCCAACTAATGCTGAGACAGAAGGGGTTGTACTAGTTCATCATTGTGTCCCCTTCACAGCGGTATCCAAGTCACCTGATGTGTATGGGAACTCGAATGGAGCTGTGAAGTGGGTGACTGGGAGTGCCACCATACAAGGAAACCAGTAGGATGTCTTGTTGAGCTCCAACCGAACAATGTACCATAAAGTAGAGGGTGTGAGGAAGAAGAGAGTAGTAAATACAGATGTAAGATGATTTATCCACCTGAAGACTGTGTCTATAGCAATGCATTGCCCTTGTTTTATGTGAAGTTATTTTTGTGCCCACTGAAGTCTTTTTGCATCACTGTGAAGTCTGAGGGTTTTAACATTTTAAAGTGATTTCTAGGGATATTTTGCTATAGAATTAGTGTCTCAGAGCCGTCATAAGCAATTCTGTTTCCAAGAAGCTTGGTGTGCAGTAAAATTCATTATATTTTGTTTGATACATTTAGCTAAAATGTCTTATTTTGCATTTAAAATGCTAATCTTCAATTAGATATGCATACAGAACAGGAACAGTGTAATTGTGAAGCCTAATAGTGCTGTAAAACATCTATATTTCTTGGGCCAGAAATATCCATAGAGACACACAGCATTTGCTGTTATGGGCAATTGGGGTCTAGTAGATGACCCTGCCTCTTCTCTACAGCTGTCCTCAATGTATCATAAGACAATGACTGCTGAAGAATGTTTATATGGGATTCTGCCCTTGTTCAACACCGTTTTTAAGTAGCTGATTGGTCAATGATGTCACCTGACATACTATGCTGAATATGATTGGTCAAAGCCCTCATTGCAGCTCATATCTTTAGTGCTCATTCACATGGCCTTGTGTGGTGCAGGGTGTTAGGGCAGCAGAAATGCAACTCTAAGCTCTCACTCATGACCTGAAGGTTGCAGCTTCAATTTGCAGCTGGAGGTTCAGGTAGTCAGCTTAAGGTTGACTCAGCCTCCCATCCTTCAGTAAAATAAGTACCCAGCTTACTGGGAAGTAAAAGATGACTGGGGAAGGCAATGGCAAACCACCCCGCAAAAACAGTCTGCCAAGAAAACGTCACGATGTGACGTCAACCTGGAGTGACTCGGTGCTTGCACCAGGGAACTTTACCTTTACCACATGGGCGTATGCAGGTTTCGATCCATGAAAACGCAACATATTCATGGACTGAAACTCACCTATTCAGGGTTTATTTCAGAACGACTTGTGAATTTTTTGCGCGTGGAAGCACTGCATGTTTATGTGCCCAAAAGAAGTCGAATAAAGGAGCATTGATTTTATATGTATTCATATGTATTCACTGAGTATTTGCAGAGTCCCAATCACTTCTATGGTCTATTTCACTTCGTATTACCAACCAAAATAGGACATGCTATGATTTCTTTTTTTCACATAACCAAAAATTGTGTGAAAAAACCTCCTTTTTGAATAATCCCATTGAAATCTATGAGTTCTATTAACTCCGTATTACGTACGTAATACGGTGTGTATTTACGCCCATGTGAATGAGCTCTGACTTATTCACTTGAAAGTGCAAGATACGGACGGCTTTACATAGACATATGTGTTTTTGCGCTTGACTCATTTGCACACATATCAGCGCATTACACTGTACGTTTTGCGCACGCGAGATATGTTCCTTTGCGTGCAGCAGACAACAGACCCAATTAAATGTCTGTTTAGCCTTATGAGGTCTAAATGTTTTTTTTTTTCTTCATGAAATTGAAATAATATGTCCAAATGCTTGAAGAGGTGACTATAGATGATCGAGTATACTCGCTAAAGGCAATTGCTCGAGCGAGCATTGCCTTTAGCGAGTATCTCCCCCGCTCGAGACTGCAGGTTCGGGTGCTGGCAGCAGGCACGGAGCTGCGGGGGAGAGCAGGGCGGAACGGAGGGGAGATCTCTCTCTCCCTCTCTCCCCCCCCCCGCTCCCTCCAGCTGACAGCCGCTACTCACCGCTCCCCCACGCCGGCACCCGAACCTTCTGTCTCGAGCGGGGGAGATACTTGCTAAAGGCAATGCTCGCTCGAGCAATTGCCTTTAGCGAGTATACTCGCTCATCTCTAGAGGTGACGTAGATTATAAATTGTTACACAAAGAGACAGCCTGGATCTTTAGACCTAATTCTTGTCATCTGGGGGCCTTAAGGAAACCTCTTTTGCATCCTTTTTCTGAACATCTACCTTGTTGGTGCTGGTATCATTGTTCTTTGTGCTTGCTATAGCATATTTCTGACATGCAATTATTTTTATTCCCTTCGTTTGTTACATTGTGCAGACTTTGTCCTTTCATACATTATTTGCTATAACAGCTGTTACTTTGTGTCTGGCTTCAGTTGGTTTATTCACCCGTTATCCTTTCTTTGTGTCGCTATGAGTAAGTCCTGGCGATCCCCGCCTATACTGATACAGCCTGTGTTTTTTCCCTGACATAGCTCTGTTGGGTGTGGCTCTTCGTTCCGGGATTGGCTGAGTGGCACATGGCTGTAAGGTAGGCGGTACCTTAAGTAGGTTATTTAATCAGAACTCCAGTGCTAGATCCTGCAGCTCCCCATATCACTGCCCGTCCACCATCAGGGCCGGTGGTGTGTTTATTGTCTTTGTTGCTTATCTTGGTCGATGGGCTTTTGTCCACACCACAGATACTGCAGCTTTTCATATCACTGCCAGTACACTATGAGATTTTTTTTTATTAGTGTAAGCTCTAGAATTTTGGATCTTTCTTCCTGACTTTTATATATTTTTGTATATCGCTCCTGATTAATTTATTTCAAGGGAAACGCGTTGAGCCTGTTGCCACCATTTTTAAGAGCTTGTTGCTTATTGACATATTTATAGTCTGCCGTCAGGTGTTTTGCTGGATGTGAGCGGCTATCAATGTTCCTCTATTGCTCTCCTGTGACCACATTGATTTGCTCCCTATATCAGAAAACTGCTTGGAGTCAGAGGTTTTTGTTGTTATCACTGTGAGACTCATCTAGTGTTTTTTGCTTGGAGATCTTGGAGATCCCCATCTTTAATAGCTTGTTGCTACTAGTTTGGCGATAGAGCCTATTACCTTACCGCCTTTATCGTACTAGCAGCCCAGCGATTGGGCATATGGTATTAAATCTCTTGTCAGCATCTTAATAACAGTCCAATGATAGGGCATATTATCATAGCTTCTTAGCCCTGTTGCTCTTTTTCCTGATTGCTCCATGAGGTTATTACTGTATATTTGTAGTCTGCAGACGGCTCTTTTGAGCGGACGACGGCCATTATCAATGTACCGCTATAGCTCTCTTGTGACTACATTGACTTGCCACTTATATCAAAAACTGCTTTTAGTCAGAAGTTTTTGTCGTTAGCACTTTGAGATACAGCAAGTGCTTTTTGGGTTGGGAATCTGACATTTTTATAGCCCTTTAGTGAGCACCACAGCACCTGCATGTTGCTTACATTTGTCAGTGACTTTCTTGCATGTGTAGGGAGGACTTGGTTGAACTATTATATCCTGTTCATACTACTTGTTGCTCAGCACCCCTTTCCATGTGCCGAGATTTAGCCCTGATGTGTTTAATTATTCCTGGCTTGTTCAGGTGTGATGTGTAAGTGCTCCTACCTGGAATGTGTATGAATAATGTCTATTTGCATATTGTTTGTTTTTCTGTAGTTGCCCATTATTTTTATATCTGTTTATTAAAAGTTATATTTTAATAGGGACTAAAGATAAGTGAGCGTACTCGTTAGGGCAAATTACTCGAGTGAGTATCGCCATTTTCGAGTACATGCCTCCTTGCTCGAAAAGATTTGGGGGCCGGCGGGTGGCGGGGGTGGCGGGGGAGAGCGTGGGGAGATCTCTTTCTCTCTTCCCCCCGCTCCCACCTGCTCACTCCCGCAACTCACCCCCGCCGGCCCCGAATCTTTTCTGCTGAGCAGGCATGTACTCGAAAATGGCGATACTCGCTCAAGTAATTTGCCTTAATGAGTACGCTTGCTCATCTCTAATAGGGGCCTTTTTCAGTGCTTGCTATAGACTTTAATGTATGATTTTGGTATGTGACATATGTATACATATAAAAGTATGCATGCCACACATATGATGTCATACTAACTTGGTATGATGTCACTAGTAGCCTAAAATTGAAACAGGGTACTGATGTCAATCGCTATCGATCTATGATGAACATACTATGTAGAGTCTATTTCAAACAATGAATTACCGCTGGTCTAGCAGTGATGTCACCACGTTTTATTTCTATGTGTTACGCTATTATATGTGTTTTTTAGGAAAAGATATCCTGCATTGAAAGAGGCTACTAAAGTTAATTGTTATCGGTCAGCAATGAACACAGAGTTCATTTCTAGCGAATGAATTGCCGCTGTCAGTGACGTCACCATGCTCCTATGGACCGCACATCGTGCTCCAGGAGCTATCAAACTACCTTTGAAACACATGTTGCATTCCGTCCAAAACGACATATGTCACCACCCACTAGCTCTTCCCTATACATAAACCTCGTAGATGACGTCACGGCTACCAGCACTGGCGTTCTGAGCAGAGCAATGAACATGCTAATGAGTTATATGCTTGAGAAAGGCGCATGTTGTGCTGAAATGCGTCGCATTTCCCATATATATATATATTTTTTTTGTTAATAAAATATGTAATAGTTATAATGGCCTATTTTTATTCCCGATCCACCGAGCTTGGAGAATTTTTTCTTTTTACTTAGATTTGCCTACTCATATGCCCCTTAGGGAATAGGGGACATATTCTCATGAACATCTCTCCGGAATACCTGGATCAGGAGGGGATCAGAGTGTGGCTATATTGTATACACGGCTAACCGGGACAAGAGGTGCTAGTAGGGTGAGTCCGTTCTTGTTTATATACATGTACATGGCGCTGTTCACTGGCTGTTTTTGGACAACCAGGGGCGTAACTATAGAGGATGCAGGGTATGCGGTTGCACACGGGCCCAGGAGCCTAAGGGGGCCCATAAGGCCTCTCTTCTCCATATAGGTAACCCAGTACTATGAATAAAGCATTATAGTTGGGGGCCCTGTTACCAGTTTTGCATCGGGGCCCGGCAGCTTCAAGTTACGCTTTTGTGGACAACAGATTACCTTCTGCACCAAAACTTTTTCCTCCATAGAGAAATATTGAGTATTTGTGACAGGGAGGACTGAATTATCCCTAATGGGGTAAAAAGGACCCCAGGACCAAAACTTTGATATCTCATTTTCCATGCCCCACTGTAAATGGAAAAGCTAAGACATAGTAACAATATCTAATGTTACATTTATATATTCATGTTGCTGAAGAAAAGCGATTTGCTATATTTTATTATCACAGCGTATCATTACTTTTTAATGTCATCAGACTCTATTCTCCATTCCATTTCCATCAACCAAAACAAGGATGATGTGATGTATACCGTTGTTATTCACAGGCAATGTAACCAGCAGCAGGATAGTTACTTGGCAACTGCAATCTTCTAAAGCTGTTATACCGAGACCTCTGCTGCCGGATCCCTTGATGATGTTGTATGGCGTCTGGATGATTGATGAGCTACACAATGCTTAACTGCCATCATTTTGTAATCATTTTAAGAAATATTGCTGGATTTATATCTATATTATCTTAGCAAAGGCAACACGTACTGTACTTCTCTAAAGGATATCAAGTTCAATACATTATATGAGGGTGAGTCAAAAATTATCCGCACTCCAGGTATATTAAAAATTCTCTTGGCCGCACTGTCTTATCAATGCTTTCTGCAGGTCACTGTCTCCTCAGTCACTGCTGTGCGGGTTTGAACGTTTTACGTCAGTGGAAAAAAATTATATACATAACGACGTGTATTACAGGTGCAATGCGTTTCGGAGCTCCTGCTCCTTCATTAAGCACATTCATAGACATAAAAGAACCCAGAAGCCATATTAATAACATATGTTACATATAGTTGCCCAATGCAATCGGGGGGGGGGGGGGAATCGGCGCTTTACCCTATGATGAGTGCTTTTATTTCTTTGAATGTGCTTGATGAAGGAGCAGGAGCTCTGAAACGCGTTGTACCTGTATACATGTCGTTATTAGAGATGAGCGAGCACCAAAATGCTCGGGCGCTCGTTACTCGAGTCGAACTTTCAGTGATGCTCGAGAGTTCGTTTCGAGTAACGAACCCCATTGAAGTCAATGGGTGACTCGAGCATTTTTGTATATCGCCGATGCTCGCTAAGGTTTTCATTTGTGAAAATCTGCAAAACACAAGAAAGTGATGGAAGCGACACAGAAACGAATAGGGCAGGCGAGGAGCTACATTTTGGGCTGCATCTCAAGTTTCCAGGTCCCACTATTAAGCCACAATAGCGGCAAGAGTGAGACCCCCCCCACACTGTCAGCGTAAAGATCGTTCTCCTCCTCCACAGCTGTAACAGCTGTGGCAGAGAAGAACGATGTTAGCCCATTGAATTCAATGGAGCCGGCAATGGCTCTATTGAAAGCAATGGGTTACCAGCGTACGCGGGATGAATTGTCGGGAAGGGCTTAAATATATAAGCCCTTCCCTACAATTCATCCAGAAATGTGTAAAAATAAAAAATATATATATACTTACCTGGTCCCGGCAGAACGATGTTAGCCCATTGAATTCAATGGAGCCGGCAATACAGCCGACTCCATTGAAAGCAATGGGCTGCCGGCGATCGCGGGATGAATTGTCGGGAAGGGGTTAAATATATAAGCCCTTCCCTGCAATTCATCCAGAAATGTGTAAAAATAAAAAATATATATATACTTACCAATCAGAGGCATCCCTCACTCACAGCCATTCATGAATTCATGAATGGGTGAGTGAGGGCTGCCTCTGATTGGCTCAGCGCAGGGACAGCTGAGAGCTGCCCCTGAGCCAATCAGAGGCAGCCCTCACTCACCCATTTATGAATTCATGAATGGGTGTGAGTGAGGGATGCCTCTGATTGGTCAGGCTGTGACCAATCAGAGGCATCTCATTCAGCAGGCGGGGATTTTAAATCCCCGGCTGCTGAATACTACTCACAGCTGTTCAGAGCAGTTCAGGAGAACTGCAGCCTGCCGCGCTGAACTCCGTCTACCGGGACCAGGTAAGTATATATATATTTTTTATTTTTACACATTTCTGGATGAATTGCAGGGAAGGGCTTATATATTTAACCCCTTCCCGACAATTCATCCCGCGATCGCCGGCAGCCCATTGCTTTCAATGGAGTCGGCTGTATTGCCGGCTCCATTGAATTCAATGGGCTAACATCGTTCTGCCGGGACCAGGTGAGTATATATATATTTTTTATTTTTACACATTTCTAGATGAATTGCAGGGAAGGGCTTATATATTTAAGCTCTTCCCGACAATTCATCCCGCGTACGCCGGCAGCCCATTGCTTTCAATAGAGCCGGCTGTATTGCCGGCTCCATTGAATTTAATGGTCAGTGCTCGTTTAATCGAGACGAGTACCGCGTGGTGCTCGTCTCGAGTAACGAGCATCTCGAGCACCCTAATACTCGAACAAGCATCAAGCTCGGACGAGTATGCTCGCTCATCTCTAGTCGTTATATATATACATTTTTTTTCCACTTGTTATATTTTTGTTTGTCATCTGACATTTTTTAATTTAGGTATTATTAACACTTTCCAATCCAATTTGTATCCTGGTTTTCCTAGGGGGCTTACTCTTTTTTGCCATTATACAAAAGCGCTATATGCTGGCTGAAGCCAGTACTGCATGAGGTGACACATTGGATAGGTTCTGACAGCAGAGAGGCTGACAATATACAGTAAGAGAACCCCGACGGATGTCTTCCAACATCAGAGCTGTACAGCTTTAAATCATAATGTCTTTAGAGGTCAGACAGTGGATTGGAAAGGGTTAAACATTGTCTTCCTCTGCCACCATTGGTGTGGATGGAGTGAATTTAAGCATCTGGTTTCTACATATCTTTGGATCTACAAGGTTGGTCTGGAGTCATTTATAGACTCCCCCCACCTCCCCATAAGTAAGTGTATAAGTACTGTGCCTAGAACTGTCCATTTCACCATAGGACAGATCCTCCGAGTGTGGGAGAATTTTTAAAATTTTCTTTGTTTGTATCTCTATACTTTCTTCAAGACCTTTCAGTGCTTTGGGATCCTCTCTGTTACACTCTCCTTTCCGGATGTCTTATTGATGGAGTGTCTAACCTGTCATACTCATTCCACACACAGGGGCCTGTGTGCTCTCTGAGACGCTGTCCTAACTGCGTTATTTGTGTTCTTCACAACTTTTTTTGGTCACCTCCTCATAAGAATAAAACAACATATATTGCACTGATAGGCAGTCTGCCTGCATTCCGATGCAGAAAGCAGCAAGATAGCAGCATGCCTACACCAGATTAGCTCAGTGAATAAATACAGCACCAGAACCCATCTTATAACATAGAACACCACAACCAAGCTCATAACATAAATACAGCACAAAGCAAGCCTGGTACATAAATGTAATACCAGAACCAAGCTCAGTACATAAGTACAGTAGAAAAACTAACCAATTGTGTTGCGGGGGTGCTGATGGGCCGACATCAGAGGGGAGCAGACAAAGTCAGGAAGAAGATGATTCATGCAGCTCCACAAGATGCAGCTGCATGGTGGAAGAAGACTTGGTGCCCCCAAGCTGGTGACTGGTGCTTTGTGTGACCGCAGAGGTCATATGAAGCTAATGTTAACCATGGCACTACTATTGTGCCTACACAATCATATGGACATGGAATATATGCAGGATGAATGCACTGTATAGTTAGCATATGTTCCAAGCTGAACTGAGCTGTTAGTGGCTGGGACTCTGTAGTGCGTTAGAAAGAGGTCCAAGATAGACCCACTCTCGGGGTCTTGAAGATCGTACACTTGAAGCTTCAAGCTGACAAGGTATCATCATATTGTTATTTTTTCCCATTTTTAGTATGCAGTATTTGTAAGGGTTTCCCAAGGGAAATATCTCCGAACTTCTATAGGTTATAGTGCTAATTGCAGGCTAGCAACAAGTGACAGAAGTAAGGAGTAAAAATACTGTAGCATCAGGGAAGTATTTCCAATAACAGACTATGGCATGAGAAACAATGCCTACCATCAATATATATGACAAGAAGATTCACTGATGTATTTTGCTGCATCTGCTCCTATCTAGGTCCCTTTGTCTTTTGCAAATTGCATTGCTGTCTCAATACTCTGTAGTAGGGAGCACATACATAGGATATTCTGGCTTACATCATTAATATGCAAAGATTGTCTGTGATAGAAATCTTACAGTACATCTGTTATGCAAATTTATGCAAATTCACATCACACTGACAGCTGAATTGGATTCATCTCCAAATATGATCTTTTTCCATTTGAAAGTTTGCAGTCTGCTTCCAGAACTGCTAATGCAACAATTTAGTCAAATGATAAAACAGAAAATTATGTTTTCACCAAAACAGAGAGCGATGTTTCCTAAACAGAGCATGTTTCATCGTCTTATTTATTGTATATCTCATTTCCCCATGCTCATGCACTGACTACAATGCTACCTGGCATCAACGTTGCATCATCTGCCCCCAAAAACATTAACCCATTTTTAGACTTTAGGACAAAACCAATTTTTGTTTCTTTTTTCTTTTTTTAGCCTTTACTAACCCTGAAATTGTTTCATAATGTGTATTACAATATGAAGATCGGGGTTAAACATTTGCTAGGAACATAAGGCTCCACTAACCTCTAGAGAAACCAAAGATCGGAAAAAGTAGACATTGGGGGACACTGGGGCTACCCTTACACAATAAATGCTGAGTGGTGGCTGTCGTCAGTAACAGTATCCACCAATATCATTTAATGTATAAGGTCAACTTAACCATTAGAGATGAGCGAGCATACTCGCTAAGGGCAATTGCTCGAGCGAGCATTGCCCTTAGCGAGTACCTGCCCGCTCGAGAGAAAAGGTTCAGGTGCCGGCGCGGGGGAGCCAGCAGAAGGGAGCAGGGGGAGAGAGGGAGAGAGAGATCTCCCCTCCGTTCCTCCCCGCTCTTCCCCGCAGCTCCCTGCCCGCCGCCGGCACCCGAACCTTTTCTCTCGAGCGGGCAGGTACTTGCTAAGGACAATGCTCATTCGAGCAATTGCCCTTAGCGAGTATGCTCGCTCATCACTATTAACCATACATTTTATGACCCTATTAAAGCGAAGGAGGCCCACATATGCACACCCAAAAAATGCAGTTGTCACTACTTTACTCCAGCCTCCAGGGGAAGATTTTCTCTGGGTGATACAGATTTCAATCATTTGTTCATTATGTGCCGTGGAATTCAGAAAAAAAAGTCCATCTAGTTTAGTAAACCTACTTTATGTTAAAAACAGTTACAACACTGAACTAAGACTTTGTTCACATCGTATTGGAGCCTTCCAATGGAGGCATACGTTGGGAGGATTTCCCAAAACATGCCTCCAGTGGAAGGCTCAGATGCATGTCCCTGTATAGGTATACATTGCCATACGTTACTCATTGGCTGCCATGTTAAAGGCAAGCCTGTCAATCACTGATAGAACCGCCCACTGGACTCCTAAGCCCAGAATGAGCAGAAATGAATAAATTACTAGTTATACTGAATCACTTCCTCCAAATTGGTATATTAATGTGCTGAGCTCCTCTTGCTCTATACTGTACTGCTCACAGATCGGACTGCATTTTCAAAATTACAAGTTCCTTTTAACCACTTACTAATGGCTTCAGAAAATATACGTCATGCAGTTGCAAAGGATAAAAAAAAATGTACAGAATGCCAGAATTGCAGTTTTTTTTGTTATCCTAGCTCATTGACATAACAAATAAAAAGTCATAAAAATGTGTAACACAAAGTGGTACTAAGAAACTGCTATGTACACTGCAAAAAAGAGCCCTCATATAGCCCAGTCAACAACAATATAAAAAGTCCTAGGTCTTACAATGTGTCAAAGAAAAGCAATTTTTGCTGTTTTTTTTAAGTTTATTTACCTTCTAAAAGTAGTAAAATATAAAAAGTTTATAAATTTGGTATCACCGTAATCATACTGATCAACAGAATAAAGTTCATGTAATTTTTACTGTATTGTGAGTGCTGCAAAAACAAACCCCCTCCCTCTTCCCTGAGGTCAGTTGTCACAATTTACAGTGCATCGTAGGTCATATTACTCAAATACCTTTAACTGTAATGTATACATTCACTATGGACCCAACCTGACTTTTACTTGTTTTGTAACATCGCTCAAATGTGTTTCAATGTCTTTCTTGATTATAAAGACTTGTGAAAAAATACTAACCCACTCCCGATGGCTCAATTGCATTTTTTTCATTTAATCGCACTGAAAAATAAAAAAAAAATGTTTTAGTACATTATATGATACATTACATAGTACCCTTAGAAGAATCAACTTATCGTCCTCCCCCCCGCACCTCCCACCACCAAAAAAAAAAGACCTCATACAGCTATATTGATGGAAAAATAAACACATTATGGCTCTTGGAAGGTGGAATGAAAAAAACAAAAGAAAAAAATGAAAGACCTCTGGTCTTGAAGAGGTTAAAGGGGTTCTGTCATTAAAAACAAAAAATTTTATACTTACCTATTGCTCCCCAGGCAGCCTGCTTACCTCTTCTTCTTATCCCACATCTTCTCCTGGAGCCGCTTGTCAATTCGGTCACGTGACCTCCAGCACCCGATTTTCTTCCATCCGGTCAAAAAGCGTACACTGCCTACCTTCCGCTTCCTTCAGGTCAATGTACGCATACGTCACTAGTGACGTGTGCGTACATTGTCTTGTGAGGAAGCGCGGAATGAAGGTAGCCGCGCGAGACAACGGCACGACTGCGCACGCGCGAGAAAGCGGCACACGACTGCGCATGCGCGAGACAGCGGCGCGCTCGCGCTCGCCTGGGAGCACTTTACACGTGCACACTCTCTGCCAATAGAAATGTATCCCTGACACTGTTGTCAGGCAGAATACATTTCTATTAGCCAATGGAAATGCAAGCTTCTGCTGCCTCTCGGCCAATAGAAATGTATCCCTGACACTGTTGTCAGGCAGAATATATTTCTATTAGCCAATGGAAATGCAAGCTTCTGCATATAAGCATATATATATTTTATTTATATAAATATATATATATATATATATATATATATATATAAATAAAAGTATATATATAAAAAAGCATATATGTGTGTGCATATATAAATATATGCATATATATATATGTGTGTGCATATATAAATATATGCATATATATATGTGTGTGTGCATATATAAATATATGCATATATATATATATATGCATATGCATATATATATATATATATATATATGCATAAATATATATATATGCATATATATATACGCATATATATATATACACACATATATATATGCATATATGTGTGTATATATATGTATATATGTGTGTATATATATATGTATATATGCATATATGTGTGTATATATATATATGTATATATGCATATATGTGTGTATATATATATATATATATGTATATATGCATATATATATATATTTATGCATATATATATATGCATATATATATATATGCATATATATATATGCACACACATATATGCTTTTATATATATATATATATATATATATATATAAATAAAAGTATATATATATATATATATATATATAAAAGCATATATGCATATATATATATATATATATATTTATATGCATATATATGCTATCTGTATCTGTCTACCCGTCTGTGTCTATCCGTCTGTATTTATCCGTCTGTATTTATCCGTCTATCCGTCTGTATTTATCCGTCTGTATTTATCCGTCTATCCGTCTGTATTTATCCGTCTATCCGTCTGTATTTATCCGTCTGTATTTATCTCTCTATGCATCTGTATTTATCCATCTATCCGTCTGTAATTATCCGTCTGCATTTATTTGTCTATCCGCCTGCATTTATCCGTCTGCGTCTGCCCGTCTATCCATCCGCGTCTATTCATCTATATGTTTATGTGTATATACACACATATATCTATCTAGCTTTATTTGTCTGTGTGTGTGTATATGGCGGTTTCAGGCGAATGTAATTTTCTTCCCTTATGCGGCCATGATTGTCACGGCCGTATATTGGGACAAAACTAAGCCTATGATTACTGTGGTTTCTCTCTCGTTAATACTTGACCGAGAAAATATAGGACCTCCCCTATGAATACTATGTGCGTGAAAGATCAGGCGGCCGCCGTATTCCCACCATTTATTTTGTTTCTTACAGTTGCTCCTACAGCGGTGTGTGTGTGTTTGTTTGTTTGTTTGTATGTATGTATGTATGTATGTATGTGTATATATATGATACACACATACGCACATCACAAAGCATTGTTCTTACAAGGCGCACTGCACTGGCAGACACACTCGCATATTTGCCATGCGAGATATTGGTTTGAGTTTCTCGGGCTGATATAGTGCTCACTTGTGTAAAATCAGCCACAGAGAATGAATTTAACATCACCAAAGACATAAAGCTATACATTGCCCTCTATTGTCAGCATGCTGTTATCCTGACCCCCAAGTGTCAATGCATAATGCATCCCAAGTGGCAGCGTGCCCACCCATATCACGTCTTGTATCCAAGCTAGAGGCGATACAACAGGGTCCTAGAACGTCCATGCCCGTCCGTTTCGCATTTTGAATCCAAGCTAGAGGTAGTACAACAGGGTACTAGAGCCTCCATGTCCACCCGTATCACATCTTGTATCCAAGCTAGAGGTAGTACAACAGGGTACTAGAATCTCCATGTCCACCCGTATCACATCTTGTATCCAAGCTAGAGGTGGTACAACGGGATACTAGAGCCTTCATGCCTGCCTGTATCACATCTTGTATCCAAGCTAGAGGTGGTACAACGGGATACTAGAGCCTCCATGCCTGCCTGTATCACATCTTGTATCCAAGCTAGAGGCCGCCCAGCAGTGTACTAGAGCCTGCATGCCTGCCTGTATCACATCTTGTATCCAAGCTAGAGGTAGTAAACAGGGTACTAGAGTATCCATGCCCGCCCATATCACATCTTGTATCCAAGCTAGAGGTGGCCCAACAGGGTACTAGAGCCTCCATGCTCCCCGTATCACATCTTGTATCTAAGCTACAGGTGGTACAACAGGGTACTAGAGACTCCATGCCTCCCCATATCACATCTTGTATTCAAGCTAGAGGCGGTACAACAGGGTCCTAGAGCCTCCATGCTCCCTGTATCACATCTTGTATCTAAGCTACAGGTGGTACAACAGGGTACTAGAGCCTCCATGCCCCCCGTATCACATCTTGTATCTAAGCTACAGGTGGTACAACAGGGTACTAGAGCCTGCATGCCCGCCTATATCACATCTTGTATCCAAGCTAGAGGTGGTACAACAGGGTACTAGAGACTGCATGCCCCCTGTATCACATCTTGTATCCAAGCTAGAGGCGGTACAACAGGACATACATATATACATACAATAAGACCAGCTTTATACAGATGTAAGTGCAGTTGCGCACACTTTTGTGCACTTTTTTGTCTCTCTGAGGGCAGCCGCACATGGGTGTAAGCGTGGAACGTACATGTCCTATGCAGTGTGTAGATATATTACTATACATATTATATGTGTGTGTGTGTATGTATGTGTGTATATATATATTTATATTATATATATATATATATACACACACACACACATGCATACATATATCTATACACACACATCTTGATACATATACGCATAGATAAATGTATATATACATACACTCATACAATACATTGCATGGGGAATATTCCTGTTTTTACCATGTGGAGTGACTACTGTGAGTGATTTTTATGAGTGATTTTTATGAGTGACTGCTATGAGTGACTGCTTTGAGTGACTGCTATGAGTGACTACAGTGAGTGGCTACTGTGAGATTGCAGGGAAGATCTGGAGGCCCTTGGGAAACTCTGGGTGTTCAGAGACCCAGGGAGAAACACTAGCAGATTTTGGTAGACTGCAGGCAGGACTATTCACTGCACTGGATGGGCGGAAGTAGCTTTGTGAGGGCGGAAGTGGTCAGCACAGCAAGGGGTGCTGGGAGATGACCTTCTAGCAGGAGGGGCTGAACATGTAAACAGAGCATGGAGGTGAAAAATGAAGCCTAGGTAAGTACTACTTCTGAAAAAAACGTTTTATATGTGTTATTTACCACAGGTTGTGCCAGCGGGGCAGATTTACTGGAGAAAAAAAATACAGATTGTAATGACAGAACCCCTTTAAGGACCAGACATTTTTTTTAGGGATTTTACCCATGTGGTGGTTTAACTGCCCTATTTTTTTTTTCCTTCAGCTACCAAATTTATTTTTGCTATGTTTTTTTTCTGTGACATATAGGGCTATTTTTTTACTTTTTCACTGACTTTTTTTCTGTTTTTTAGTTTTATTGAGGGTAAAAATGTTTTTTTTTTAATGTATATATATTTTTTAAATTAGTATATTTATGCTAAAATGAAGTATGGGAAATGGCTCGTCATTTTGTTTCAGACGTTTTGTTTTATAATATGTATAGTTTTGGATTACATGGTGCATACGGCAACGGTTTTGGTTGGTGTCGGCTTTGGGTTATTTTCTTTTTTATGTATATATCTTTATTTTATTCTTTAATTTTGTTTTACTTACACAGTGTCCAAGGAGCGGGCCCACAGCCGAGGAGATGGCATCTCCTCCTCTGAGGGTAGTTCGGGACCTGACCAAGTTATTGCTGGGGGAGGTCACAGTGAAAAAGTAACCAGCAGTTACCTTAAAGCTCTTTGTCATTCGTGACAACATTGTTCCGTCCTCTGCAGTGAATCCTGAAGTTGTAATAAATAGTCCACACACAGAGATAACTTTCTGTACAAACCTGGAACGGTCGGTAATGCCTGCTTCAACAAAGTTCCAACAAATAACAGTAGTTCAGCACAAATTATACTCCTAGATGGTGGTGTAGCAGGGAGGACCTCTCGAGGCAATCCGGACAATCCAAAGTCTCAGTTATCTGTGTGATCCCGCTCCCGGCGACTCCCTTTCCCTCCTGCTTTCTACCGGTCAACAGTCACACTTCAGGTGCTTTCCTCTCTCTGTGCTTTAGTGGGAGCACCAGCACATCCTGAGTAGAGTAGGCCCAGGCCAAGTAGACGGGTATAGCTCAGCTTTTTCCATTCTCCACGGACCGACCGACCAGTGTCTGTGGAGTTCACTCACTTGCAGACTGACTAGTTGTTTCTTGCAAGCAGAATAAAAGATTCTCTCTTACTACACCTTGCAAACGCATATATATAACACAGTCACATGACCTACAACATGATACATTTCCCAGACATAACCTAGACATTAACTTATTCAGTGCTGCAGAGGTGCAATACACATCTCAAATGCACACTACATGTAAGACACTGACAATACAATTGCACGAGACAAACATATAACATTTCGGAGGCGACCCACTAACTCTTGGCCACTACACGTATTTATGCAATTATAATTTTTTTACTATCTATGTCCCCCATGACGTCCTATAAGACCTCTGGGGGACATTCACATGGTCTTTTTTTTTTATTTAACATTTTTCCACTGTAGCTGGGATATCCATAGCATCTATAGGAGCAGCATCCATAGGAGCCTCAGTTACAGGGGAAAACAATCCCCTGTAGTGACAATAGTCACTGGCAAAGCTGATCAGGGTCTGCTGGGACCCTACAGCTCTGTTGTGCCAGGGACTCCCGACGGTCACATAACTGCCAGCTCACGTAGTGGAAGAAAAACTTTAAGTTTCACTATTTAGTACTTAGCACTCATTAAGCGCTGTGTACTAGGGAAAGGAGAAGGCAGAAGGGGTTAAAAACCACTTCTCCACATAGAAAGACACAGAAACCAAAACAGAACCCTAGGTTCTCTCATGAAAGCCTCAATTCTAAGTGTCCTCCAAACAGATAACCCGTCCCTCCCCCATACTCAAACCCTTTCTCCATTAATGCTAACTACTCTTCATTGCTGGAATCTCCTAGCATACAAATTCACATCGACTATCAAGGGTCCCTTATCACACCTTCCTTTGGAGATTCTTTCCTACTTCATCCAAGATTTAAACCTCAAAGAATGGTCTCGGAGTGGAGTTAGACTCATTTCCGATCTCTTGGACGGGGAGAAACTTCTCGCCTATCGAGCTATTAAATCCAAATTCAACCTTCCTAATAAAGAGGCCTTCTCATACTTAAAAATATCCTCCTTCCTCCATAGCTCTCAAATAGGAAATTGTGCTTTTCCAAAGGAACTAGAATCCTTGCTTTACAAATGCACAAATTCCAAAAACTCCTTAACAAGACTGTTTTACGACTCTATCTCAGGTAACATGAGTAACACAAAAAAAATACACTTGTTAAACTGGGAACACGACTTGCAGAATAAATTCCATGTTGACCAGTGGGTTAAATCTTTTGAATTAGCAAACAAAGCCACCCTATCGGCAGGTCTTCTCCAAACCCATTATAAAGTTTTGACTAGGTGGTATTACATTCCCACAAAACTAGCCAAATGTTTCCCAGGTACTAGAGTGCTGGAGGAACTGCGGATACGAGGGCTCACTTTTTCACATATTCTGGGAGTGTCCTAAGATACAGACCTTTTGGAAGGAAGTGTATGGAACTATTCAAACTGTCACAGGAGTTCGCCCTACATACTCTCCTCATCTAGCCCTTCTCCTCTTAAATGGTGACTCCCTTCCTTCAAAAAAAAAGAAAATGGATATGCCACTTCCTTCTTGCTGCGAAGAACATTATTGCAAGAAATTAGAAGGCAGTGTCTTCTCCTGCGCTAAAGGAGTTGCTGGACCTAACATCGGACCATCACTGTTATGAAGGACTCTATGCAAAAAGCAACAACTCTCTTCTTAAATTCACAAGCATATGGAAACCTTGGCAGCATTTCGAATTAAACTATTTGTTCAAAATTTTATGGTAGTTACTCCATTTAAATGTTTATTTGAATATATCAGAAAATGATATCACCTATTTCTTTACGAAAGCGTATCAACGTCACCTCAACAGTCTATGTACATTATATGTATCTCTTATGTAACAATCTATGTCTCTTTTATGTTAGACTTCGCTCAATTTTGAGCACCAAATTCTAAAACATGTAAACTTGCTTTTATGTACGCTTTGAAAAAACCAAATAAAAAACATTGTTTAAAAAAAACCAAAAAAAAAAACCACTTCTCCCTCCTCCTTCGGGTTATTAGCTGTTACTAACAGCGGACAACCTGTCCTGCTTCTAGATTGATTGCAGAAGCAGTGGCTATAATGCCCTCCCGTATTTTTACTATTTGGAGGGATTAAAGCCCAGGAACAAGCATGGTTAATTTACTGTTCTTGGTCCTTAATGGGTTAAGGTACAAAACAGCCTGGTCCTTAAGGGGTTAAATATATATTGTTAGTGCCAACTCGGACTCATTTTTTTTTAGATTATTATTTTAACATCTTGGATGACATATTATATAGTACAATGAATAGGATTGTGTAAATACAACTCACACACAACACTTTATTATGTGCCATCTACGGTGGTTCCACTGTCAGCTTTCTGTGGATGTGTTCCTAGATACAATTAGGTCAGAGCTAATAGAAACCAGGCGATGATGATTCTGCTAAAGGGATGAAATATTATAACACAACTAATCCAATGCTCCCTAACATCTGCTACTTCCGGGCAAGCTGCCATTTTCTGAATATTTCATATCTCCATTATGCTGCGGATTTTCTTAAAAACAAGTTCTAGCAATTTTATAGGGAATAATTTGCTTATTGATATTGAATCTGCAATTAAATCCAATACGATAATGTAAGACATGATGAGTGGTCTGTAAGGTATACGGAATGGAATTACCTAATTTAGTCTTTCCAACCTCCATTTTTTTTAGGAAAGTCAGTGTTAGGTCTCAGGTAAATGGCCATAGTGTGAATCCAAGTTGTATGGTTCCAGAATCCAGCATCCATAGATTTATGTGCCCATACTATGTCTCCATATGTTTCTTGTTTCATAGAAAGGCATAAAGTTTTTTTTTACCTCAAGGATGTGGATGCAATAGAAATTTGAAAATTGTCAGTGAAATGCCAGAAAGTGTTCATAGTTATCCATAATCTTTAGTGAAATCTTTCAAAAACATTACCAAAGTAAAAAAAAAAGTTCAGTGTTTTTAAAAGTCCTCATATAGAGATCTAAACTGCAGAACTATGAAGGGCATGAAAATGCATTAGTAAGACCGGCTTCACATGGCTATGACTGGCTCAGCCGCGTAATTCGGCGGCGGAGCCCGTCATGGTGCCCCCCCAGAGACCCCAATACTTACCTGCGGATCCGGCATCCTACGTCCCGCATGACGCTTAGGCGCGCATGCGCAATAGAGTGCGTGACGCGCCGTAGTGTCATGTGATGCGCCGGCCGCGTCATATGACATGCCCACACCGTCACATGACGCACCGGCCACATCATATGACGCGGCTGCGGTAGGCGGGGAAGCGGTTTCACGGTATCTTCCGCTGTGCTACAGCAGAAGATACCGTGACGGACGGCTTCCATTGACTGCAATCGAAGGCGTCCGCGCGTACACCCGCGGCAAATAGAGCATGCCGCGGGTGAGGACGGGTGATTTTACAGTGCGGAATTCCGCGGTGGAATTCCGCACCCTAAGCATTGTGCTATTAGGTTCAATAGAACCTAATAGCTGCGGGCAATGCAGCGGATTTCCGCCGCGTATTACGCGGTGGAAATCCGTCCGTGGTAAGGAGGCCTAAAAGTTTAACTTGGGCCCTCCCCCCCCAACTACACTTCATGGGAACTGTCCATGGTTTACTCTACATACGGTAGCTGGGTCTCTTAAATGACACGTAAATGCAGCACTAGCAGCCAGGGCTTTTCCAATCTAAAAATATTAAGGCCGGTGTCATATGGGCATAAGCGCATGTATGTGTGCATCGATGTTGCATATTTGTGCACACATGTGCGTGTTTTACTGTACATTTGCACACAGAAAAAAAAAACACGCAGGCTTATCCCGTTCATTGAAATAGGCAATTAAGTTATTTACTGCAATATATGCTATTTTCATGTGCAAATGCACAAAAAAAATAGAGCATGCTGCGTATTTTTGCAAAAAAGAAACGCGTGCAATAAAAAAATAAATAAGTGAACGAACCCATTGAAATTAATAGGTTTTATTCACTGCGCATTGTGTGCATAAATTTTGCGCATGCAAAACAGTACACAAATCTGTTCATGTGAATTTAGACCCCTTAAAAAAATAAAAATATATGTAGGTGACAGCAAATCTATAAAACAACTTTTTTTATATTGCAGGCTCAGTTACAACAAGTTTAGATAGAGCGGCTTAGCTTTAGTACAGCTTTAAATAGTGTAGTCACCATATAAAGGCCCATTTACATAGTAAAAAGCGATCGTTTGAGCGATCATCGTTGCGTCTAAATGCGCGGCCATCATGCACTTTTCGTGCGCTGCTAGCTGATCGGTATATTCAGGCCAACCTAAAAATCGTCCTTTGGCCTTATCAGGAGTTCTCCACAGGTAGTGCTGATAGCATTGTTTCCCTTAGGGCTCATGTCCACGGGGAAAAGAAGAATTAAAATCCGCAGCGGATTTTAACTCTTCTCCCGCGCGCGGATCCGCACCCCATAGGGTTGCATTGACCACCCGCGGGTAGATAAATACCCGCGGATCGTCAATAAAAGTGATTTTAAAAAAAATGGAGCATGAAAAAATCTGGACCATGCTCCATTTTCATGCGGGTCTCCCGCGGGGACGGCTCCCGCGGGCTTCTATTGAAGCCTATGGAAGCCGTCCGGATCCGCGGGACACAAAAATCACATTTTACTTACCCGCTCCGGTTCTTCTCTTCGGCGCCGCGCCATCCTCTCTCAGCCGCGGCCGGATCATTTTGCTTCAGCCCGGCGCATGCGCGGGGCACGTCACCGACGTCATCGTGCACATCCGCCGAGCCGAAGAATGAAGATCCGGCCGCGACGAGAGAAGATGACGCCGCCGCGAAGAGAAGAAACGGAGCGGATGGGAGGTGAGTTTATTGTCATTTATTTGTATTTTCAGCGCTCATGTCCACGGGGCAGGAGGGACCCGCTGCAGATTCTCCATGTAGAATCCGTAGCGGGCCCGATTTTCCCCGTGGACATGAGGCCTTAGGAGAACAAAGGAACTGAAAGCAGATAAGAGCCCTCAAGCTATTGACTGCATTCAGCTAAAGGCTTCATTTGCACACTAAATAGGTATTGAGTAGCTACTTAATAGTTTATGCAAAAGGATCGCTCAAAGCTGTCACTCATACTGTCGTTTGAGTGATCATCGCTCCATGTAAATGGGCCTTATGAGTCAGATACCAGTCCTACACAATGATAGTGATTACAGTGCAGTTACCTCCAGTGTTCATGGATTACTTCTCCTCTGAATGAAATTGTTCACTTTTCCTTTTCTTCTATATCTGGGCCCAGACAGTGATAAACACAACTGCCATCCACGATTTATCACTGCGCACTGTCCCCAAACTGCTGCTACCCTAATACCCTTCTCAGTGCATCTCGTGGTAATAGTGCCCCTTTTGGGTCCAACGCACCTCTATGGGATCCATATTATGACTTCATACAAAATGGAGCTGTACTACAGCCACATATGATAAGAATTCTGTAGTATATTTTTCTTTTCGCAGTTAGACTCAGAAGTTCTAAACAAGATGACAATACCCATCAGGAGTAACCCAGCGATGCATGGGAGCCTATCCAAATCTGAATACTCATCTCTAAGGAAAGGAAGAATCACCGAGCATGGAACCATTAGTATGATATGGTCCGTAACTTTACAATGATTTCTCCTTTGTGTCCTGCATAGAAGGCTGGTTCAGATCATTGGCATGTTACCTCTAAAATGAGACGGAGCGTCTTCCCTGATGTGACTCACTAATGATAACAAAGCAGGGATTAAATTTGAAGGAAGACAGATTATCGTAAAACAAATCAAACTAAATGTTTAGTGCTTCACTGGCCAAATTTAATTTGGTGGAGCTTTAAGAATTTTTTTGCTTTGGATCAATATGAAAATTAAAATAAATAACAAAATCAATATTAGTGTTTCTTAAACTTTTAATTTCTCAGTTTACAAACTATGATAAACAATATGTGAAAAATAAAGCAACTAAAATATTGAGGAAGAAGAGGGAAGGTGGAAGGTTAAAGTGGATAAAACTACTGTAGTTGGTAATAAGGCTTCACTGTAGAATCTAGAATGAGGAGAACATTTGGAGGGCTCTTGGAAACTGTTGAATTTGAATAATACAAAAGGACTTGGTAGTCATCAAAAACTATTATTATTGGGCATTTTATTTCATTTTGAGGATTCATTTTTTTGTATTTTAGGGCAGGGGTCCACAACCACCGGTCCGCACTCCAGGACTTTCTTTGCCGGCTTGCGGCGCTGCCGTCGGACGCTCTCCATGTTGGTAGTGAATAGCGGCAGGGGCTGCGGCTCCCCTGCCGATATTCACTAAGCAGCGCTACTAACAGCGCTGATCACAGCACACACTGTGATGTCCGTCTACGGCCGGGATCCTCCTCCCCTATCCCATGATGTCTCCTACTTGATTCTACGAGAGCAGTTGGAGGAGGCGTCCGGCAGCACACTGACGTGACAGTGTGCATCAGCATCAGCACCGCTAGCATTGCCGAGCAGAAGAGTAGCAGCGCTTGCACAAGGAGAAAGGGGTAAGTATATGGGTCTCAGGGGGGTGCGATCACTACTGGGGCTGATATAGGGGATACTATTAGTATTAGTGTCCCCTATATCGGTCCCAGTAGTAATAGCATTACTACTGAAGCCACTAAAACCCCGCCCCCATATGACCAAAGCCCCGCCCGGCCAGGCCATGGAAAAAGTGTCTTTCTTGAAGCTGGTCCCTGGTGCTAAAAAAGTTGGGGACCACTGCTTTAGGAAATTCTTGACATCACTTACAGATCATTTTTAAAGCCATATCGATCAACATGTACCATGACTGTGGAGTAAATGCATCATGAGTCCGATCTGGAAAAAGATCCTGTGCACTATACAGCAGTGTGCAAGGTTCCTATGGGTCTGTATTAGGAACTCAGAAACATAGAAAACTGATGTAAAAAAAGACTATAAATATCACAGAAATACTGCCAATAAAACTTAACCTTTAATATCATTTAGCTAAAATTGCCATAAGCTCTGAATACATCAATTAAAAAGCACTACAAATTATACAAGCGCAGACCCAAGGGTCAAGTTAAATGAAATATCATAAACTCACCCTGTACTGGCCGTACAATCACATCCAGCCTGTCAAAAAATGGTTATCCAGAGATTCACAACATGTAGATAGAGGAAACTATTATAATGGTAATCAGTGTTAATATCATACTTCATAATATCCATATAAGGCAAAGAATTATAGCTACAAAATTCACACTAGAAATCGTGTGTATACCATAGCTGCCAAATGGAAAAATGCCTCTAGAGCGCCACTTATTAAAAGTTACATTCCTGTACGTTAATGTCTGCTATTCTAACAAGCCTTGTAACAACGATTGGGAGTATAAACCAAAGCCAGAGTCGGCTCCAGAAGGAAAAGATAAGCATGTACAGACAGACTGTTTTGGGGTCTTTGCCCCTCATCAGTAGGTTGTTGGCTGGCTGGGTAAGAGGTTATAGCTGGCAAAGGCATACCCATAATTACAATTCCAATAATTTAACCTACGATAAATCTCTAATAGTGGGCAATTGCCTTAAAATCAGCTGCATCAGAATCTGGATCCTCCGGTGGACCAGTCTGACCCTGACTACACCTTCTTGTCTTACAGCTATGCTCAACCTCCAGAACCAATGAAGCCTCTCATATAAATGTCCTCCGATGCATTTCTGTAGGCTGTACACAGATTACAGCTCATCGAGGAGTGTAGATTATATAGACCAAAAAGTACATGAATCTCCATTATAACACTGTCATAAGCCCATGAATGAAAGACTATAGTTCCGTGTCCCATGTGCCTGTCATGATGCCTATGATAGCACCAACAAGGTTGAGGAATCTGTGTGGATTAGGTGTACTCAGAGTATATAGTGATTTTAGCTAAGTAGTATTAAAGGTTACGTTTGAAAGCCGGTCCTTCTGTGATATTTCTTGTCTTCAATGACTTCCATTCATTATCCTTTGATAACAGCCTGGTTATTCTGTGAATTTCTATTTTTGGCAGAAAAACACCACATGGTCCATCTAGTCTGCCGTTCTATTATTTCCTTTTTATTTCCCTAGGATGGATCTATACTTATTCCAGGCATGTTTGAATTCATTTATTGTTGATTTTCTAACCACGCCTGCTGGAAGTTTGTTCCGATCATCTTCTGCTCTTTTTAGTAAAATTATATTTCCTGACATTGCTTCTGATTTTTCCACCAACTAATCTCAGATTCTGCCCCCTTGTTCTAGTGTTTAGCTTCCTCTTCCGGAACCTTGGGCTGGCTGCACACGGGCAGGTCGGATACTGCACGTGGAATCCCACAGCGGAATCTGACCCCGTGCCTTTCTTTTATCTTCTCTGTACTGCAAATGGCCCGCACGGCTCACCGTCGGGCATGTGCAGAACAGATTTGTTTTTTTTTTAAACCTCTGCTTTTCCCGTGTCATCGCCTAGCGATGATGCAGAATCTGCGACCATTCCGCAATATCATTGCGGAAGGGCTGTGGATCGGACAGCTTCCATTGACTTCAGTCCCTGCCTAATCTGTGCAAAAATAGTACATAATGCAATTTTTCCTCCTCGAGCAAAAAGTCGCAATTGATTTCTGCTCGTGTAGATGAAAAAGCGATTTTCAATAACATGCTATGGACAATATTTGCCGTGGAATCCAGAGGCGGACGCCCGCTCCGGAATCTGCATTGCAAATCCGCCCGTGTGCAGATGACCTTATTTACACCTTCAACATATTTAAATGTTTCCATTATTTCTCCCTCTCCCTTTTCTGCTGTAACATACATATGTCACCTCAGCATTTTTTACAGGGTGGGCAAACTGAACAATTGGATGAGAGAGAGGGTATAAAAGGTAGAGGGGGGGGAGCTAAGTGAGTCTAGTCCAGGGCAAGGAAGAAAGAACATCTAGAATCAGCCGGTTGGGTGTGAAGCTGGAACGTCAAGTGTGAGTACCAAAGCCAAGTTATCTTTGTTAAGAGGAGAGTCAGCAGAGGAGAGAGATAGAGAAAAGGGGAGTGTCAGGAATAAGAACTAGCAGGACAGAGAAAACAAGCCAGAAAGGAGAAAGTTAATCTTTATAGTCAAGACCAGAGAAGCAAAGCTGGAGTGTAAAGTCAGGAGAACAAGAAGGGGAAATTTACCCCAAAATTCTCCAATCTAAGGGCTTTTACCCACTAGCGTTTTCTTAACCCTGCGATATCACTGCGTTTTTTTTTCTGCAAATGTCAATGGGACTTTCTAATGTTAAAATTACATTGCACAAAAATCGCAGAAGCGCGAACTTGCAATTTTTGTGCAATGCGATTTTACCATTAGTAAGTCCCATTGACATTTGCAGAAAAAAAACGCGGCGATATTGCAGCATTAAAAAAAATGTTAGAGGGTAAAAGCCCTAATAAAAGTGTTTTTATTTCTCAATTGTCATCATCTGCTCAAGTAAATGTAATTCAAGTTCATCGTCTGCCTTAAGGGGGTTGTCCCGCGGCAGCAAGGGGGGTTATACACTTCTGTATGGCCATATTAATGCACTTTGTAATATACATCGTGCATTAAATATGAGCCATACAGAAGTTATACACTTACCTCCTCCGGTGCTGGCGTCCCCGTCCCCATGGCGATGATGAAGCCTCTTCTCTGGTCGCACGAACAGTCGCGCTTGCTCACAGAGGAATCCTCTTCTGTCTCCCTCCGGGCTCACGAGCGGCGTCCTGGCTCCTCCCTCTTCTCCGCCTCATCGTAGCTCCGCCTCCGTCACGTGGTGCCGATCAGCCAATGAAGTGGCTGTAATCGGCAGTGGAACGCAAGACTGGAGAAGAAAATCCATGGTGCACCATGGGAGAAGACCAGCGGCGCCATCTTTGAAAGAAGAAAAGAAGAATCTTCAAAGCTGCAGAACGGGGATGCAGGTAAGCGTTTTTTTTTTTTAAATAACACATGGATTCTTTTTAACTGTGCATAATGTGGGGGTCTGTTGAAAAAAAATTTTGATTTTGGAGCGGGACAACCCCTTTAAGTAAATATAATTCAAGTTGTTTAACTGCTGCAAAGAAAATAACTCTCTCTCTCCCTATCAAAAAAGTGTTAAAGTGTTTTACCATCTAATTCTACTTCTTGGAGTGACTTCCCACCATCTCTAACATCTGCACTGAGGTACCACACTTACCGCTGCAGGGGCAAAGACTACTACCCCTATTTTTGTTTAGTTCTCCATCTTTTATATGTATTATTCTGCTAGGAACAGGTCTCTACACGTACATGAGCTGGCATCACAACAACATCTTGCCCTGCCTGACCCCGCGGGCAGCATGCAGTGAACTGCCAAAATTTCACCACTGTGCGCAGCCACACCAGACTGCAATTGACCTTCTAAGAAGAGCAGTAGAACTACCGTGTTTACCATCTTGTCTCCCCCTCTAAGGTCTGCGCTCAGTTGCCACTATTCAAGCTAGAGGCAGACCAACACGATACTCGAGCCTCCATGCCCACCCATATCACATCTTGTATCTAAGCTAGAAGCGGTACAACAGGGTACTAGAGCCTCCATGCCTGCCCATATCACATCTTGTATCTAAGCTAGAGGCGGTACAACAAGGTACTAGAGCCTCCATGCCCACCCGTATCACATATTGTATCCAAGCTAGAGGCAGTACAAAGGGGTACTAGAGCCTCCATGCCTGCCCGTATCACATCTTGTATCCAAGCTAGAGGCGATACAACAAGGTACTAGAGTCTCCCTTCAAGAAGTCAGTTTTCCATAATAAATAATCCTTTTAGGCCTTTGTCACATGGGCGTTTTTTCCGGCGATTTGCTGATCGCATGACGGATGCGCATCCACAAATCGCGTGACCAGGGCCGAAAAATCGCCCGAAAAAACTGCTCCTAGCCGCGTTTCAATAGAAACGGGCCGGAGCTGTCCAGCGCATTGAATTCAATGGAGCTGGCAATACAGCCGGCTCCATTGAAAGCAATGCGCTGCGGGCGATCTCACGATGAATTTTCGGGAAGGGCTTAAATATATAAGCCCTTCCCTGCAATTCATCCAGAAATGTGTAAAAATAAAAATGAAATATATACTCACCCGATCCCGGCAGACGGAGTTCAGCCGCGGCCGGCCGGCAGTTCTCCTGAACTGCTCTCTGTAGTATTCAGCAGCCGGGGATTTAAAATCCCCGCCTGCTGAATGAGCTGCCTCTGATTGGTCACAGCCTGACCAATCAGAGGCAGCTCTGACTCACACCCATTCATGAATTCATGAATGGGTGAGTGAGTGCTGCCTCTGATGGGCTCAGCGCAGGGACCAATCAGGGGCAGCTCTCAGCTGTCATTCATGAATTCATGAATGGGTGTGAGTGAGAGCTGCCTCTGATTGGTCAGGCTGTGACCAATCAGGGGCAGCTCATTCAGCAGGCGGGGATTTTAAATCCCCGGCTGCTGAATACTACAGAGAGCAGTTCCGGAGAACTGCCGCCGGCCGCGGCTGAACTCCGTCTGCCGGGACCAGGTGAGTATATATATATATTTTTTTTTTCACATTTCTGGATGAATTGCAGGGAAGGACTTATATATTTAAGCCCATCCCGAAAATTCATCCCGCGCTGGCCGGCAGCCCATTGCTTTCAATGGAGCCAGCTGTATTGCCGGCTCCATTGAATTCAATGGGCAAACATCGTTCTTCTCTGCCACAGCTGTTACAGCTGTGGCAGAGGAGAATGATTTGTCTAGTATATGTTCTCAATGGAGTTGGCGTTGCTGCCGCCGGCCCCATTGAGCGCATATAGAGAAGAGAACAGGAATCGCAGATCGCAGATAGGTGCGATCTGCGATTTCTGTTCTATAATTTATCGGACGAGCGCATAAAAAGCGCTCATGTGTCTGATACCATTGCAAAGCAATGGTTTTATAAAATCACCGGACGCATGCGCAAATCGCACGAAAAAACGCCTGTCTGACTAAGCCCTTAACCCCTTGAGTGGCACGCCTGGAAAAGTTCTGTGACGAGCTCCACTGCCCATAGTGATATACCCCGGAAGATTTCCGGGCTATGTATCACTATGGGAGCTGCAGAGCACAATGCCACAAGCTGTGACAGTGTGCTCTGCCTGCACAGTCCCACAGAGAACAAAGCAAGGGCTTTGAAAAACCAGCAGAAGATATTGCCGACATGTCGGCAATGTCCTGCTTTGTTTACAGGTTGCCATAGAGACCATCGGCTTGTCAGAAGCAAGCCGATGGTCTCTGTGGCAGGGAGAGCTGGTTGTTAGCTGTCAGAGGACAGCTAGGTACTAGCTCTTACAGCAGAGATCAGAGAAAACCTCCGATCTCTGCTGTGTTAACCCTTTACATGCTGCAGTCTATGTGACTGCAGCATGTAAAGGGCTGTCACTGCAGCATGTAAAGGGCTGTCACCATCGGACCCCTGGAATGTGATCAGGGGTCCTGATGGGTCCCTGTGGAAGTCCCCTAAAGGGACAAAAAAAATAAAAAAAAATTTTTAAAATTAAAAAAAAAAAAAGTAAAAAAATTATTAAAAAAATAAAAAAAACACTTGTCTCCCTTTTACTTTGTAAAAAATCAAAAATACAATCACACATGTGGTATCCATGTGCGTCGTAATGACCCAGAGAAGGAAGTTAATACATTATTTAACCCCTTAATGACATGGCCCCTTTTTTCTTTTTTCCCCATTTCTGTTTTTCCTCCCCCCTGTTTAAAAAATCACAACTTGTCCCGCAAAAAACAAGCCCTTATATGGCCATGTCAATGGAAAAATGAAAAAGTTATGGCTCTTGAGACGCAACTGCAAAACTAGTTGAAATTCAATGATTAGACCATTTTAAAAAACCTGCCCTGGTGGGCACGACAGGGTGGTAGGAAACCCGTCACTCAAGGGGTTAATCTGATATTGTAATCTTGTACTTATATCAATATTGCAATCACTCATAGAAAGTTTCTTTAGATTCTGACAACCTGGTCAAGGTGCTTGAATATAATTTTACAATAAGTGTCAATGAGTAAGTGTTTTTGTGTGTGTGTGTGTGGGGGGGTTATACAGTATACCATGGGACCTGCAATACCCCTTGAAAGCAGTTGAGACCAGTGCTGCAACGTTCTGTACACTACCTCTTAAATTGACAGAATTGACAGGGGCTCCAGGACTACACTTTGTCTAAAACCAGCCCTGCTTTAAAGGGGTTGTCTCGCGAAATCAAGTGGGGTTATACACTTCTGTATGGCCATATTAATGCACTTTGTAATATACATCGTGCATTAAATATGAGCCATACAGAAGTTATTCACTTACCTGCTCCGTTGCTAGAATCCTCGTCTCCATGGTTCCGTCTAAATTCGCTGGCAGCTTGCTTTTTTAGACGCGCTTGCGCAGTCCGTTCTTCTCCTTTCAGCACGAGCGCGCTGGAGCGGCCATTCTGTACCATCCTCTGTTAGAGGAAGGTGCAGAGCTGCCGAGCTGTCCGGAGAAGCCGCCCAGCTGTCCCGCCGTCCTGGTAAGTGATGGGCCAGGGGGGCTGCCGCTGCGCCGGGGGCGGGCTGCGCCGGGGGGGCTGTCGCTGCGATGGGGGGGCTGCCGCTTTTTCCCGGGGGGGGGGGCTGTCGCTGCGATGGGGGGGGGGCTGTCGCTGCGATGGGGGGGCTGTCGCTGTGCCGGGGGGGCTGCCGCTGTGATGGGGGGGCTGCCGCTGTGCCGGGGGGGGCTGCCGCTGTGATGGGGGGGCTGTCGCTGCGATGGGGGGGGCTGTCGCTGCGATGGGGGGGGGGCTGTCGCTGCGATGGGGGGGCTGTCACTGCGATGTGCCGGGGGGGGGGGGGGCTGCGATGGGGGGGGCTGTCTCTGCGATGGGGGAGCTGTCGCTGCGATGGGGGGGCTGCCACTGTGCCGGGGGGGGGGCTGCGCCGGTTACCTGCTGCCTGGCGGTGGGTGACTGGTCGGCCGTGTTCACTCCAAGGGGCCGGTCGGCGGCTGCGGGGCGTCTGGTTGTCAGGGAGACACAGCTGGTAGCGTCTCGGGAGCGCGCACGTCGGGCTACAGCAAGCGAAGGGAAAAGAGCCGGCGGCCATCTTGGGAAAATTTTTATAAGTTGCTGAAACGCTGGAACGGTAAGTACAAACCAGCTAGAAAAGTCATTTACAGGGGGGCTTAGTAATGTATGCTTAATTAGGGGGACTGGGCAATAAAAAAAATCCACTCCTGCCTCGAGACATCTCCTTTAAGTCTTTCCTTATAAGTTTTGTTCTTGAGACCTTCCACCATTTGTGTAGCCCATCTTTAGACTTGTTCTATGTTATCAATATCTTTCTGTAGATGAGGTTTCCAGAACTGAACAAAGTATTCCAGATGAGCTCTATACAAATGGCCCCATATTTTCACATAGAAGCAATACCTCTAGGGTAGAATATTATAAATATTATTGCATGTGATGGAGCATGTACACTTTTTTATCTCACAGATTCCATGTGAAGAAAAAAACATTATGAGCCAATAGATGAAATTAGAGGAACATGGAGGCACAGCAAGGGCCCACTGTCTATGTATCATGGATCAGAAACACAGGTGAATAATATGGCTGAGTGCACGAGGTCTTGTAAAGATCAATAAAGTAAGAAAGCGAGAACGACCTATTTTAATGAGGTCAGTAAGCCCTTATACTATACAAAAATAATCCTAGATGGAGCTCTCCTGGGTCAAGGTTAGATATCTGAGTTTGTCCCTGAAAAGTCCTATGGTTCTGAGTTCAGCAATCCCAAACAAGAATTTAAAGAGTTTTTTTGAAGATGCTTTTTATTGTATTCTTCATTGAAATATCTCAGCTTTTTTTTTCTGTTCTTGAGATCAAAGTTGTGCTTTTAAGTCACTTTATTTAACCTCTCCCAAATACAGTAGCTTCACTTCAAGTCCCTCCTAGCCCCCGCAGCTTGGAGAAATATAATACTACAAGGGCATAGAGAACAAAAGTGATCTAGTAATGATATAGCCTCATGACTTGGTGAACAAAGAAGACACTGCTTTCTATACAGGGCTCCTTCTTCACATCGAAGCTTGGGAAGGAAGTTGGGATTGGGTGTCAGATTTGATGGAGAGATGTAAATGATGGACCAGGGCAAGCATCCAAAATACAACAATAAAGGATTTTTCTAAGGTCAACATTTTCCATTATGGATTGTGGAATTCTACATCTTTATTGCAGGAGCTGTCACATGTGAGAATATATATGTAATTTATGTTTACAGTATTCCTTAATATATATATATTATATTCGACTCAGATCTCTCATTTACTCCCTACATCCAGTCAGTGGCCCGAACATGTCGGCTGCACCTAAAGAACATCTCAAGAATCCGCTCCTTTCTCACCATAGACACGCTGAAAACGCTTGTTGTTGCCCTCATCCACTCACGGCTCGACTATTGCAACTCCTTGCTGGTCGGCCTCCCCTGCACCAGACTCTACCCTCTACAATCCATCCTGAATGCGGCAGCCAGGCTCATATTACTGTCCAGCCGCTACTCAGATGCCTCTGCCCTGTGCCAGTCACTGCACTGGCTGCCAGTTAAATACAGAATTCAATTTAAACTTATTACCTTCATCCACAAAGCCCTCCACAGTGCAGCGCCCCCCTATATCGCCTCCCTCATCTCAATCCATCACCCAGCCCGGGCTCTCCGCTCGGCAAACAAAACTAGACTGCACACCCCTCTAATTCGAACTTCTCACTCCCGCCTCCAAGACTTCTCCAGAGCAGCACCGGTCCTCTGGAACGCACTACCAAAGAACATCCGGGCAATCCAGGACTCGAAAAACTTCAGGCGTGCTCTAAAGACGCACCTCTACAGGGATGCATACCGCATTCCCTAAACAAACCCTTCTGTACTCCGCCTGATAACATGTTTCCTGACCTACTGACTGCAATCCCTGCTAGCCATCATAAACCGCTCCTGTAGTCATATTGATCCTGCCGTCGCATAGCTAAATGTCTGACTGTTGTCTGTATATAGCATCCCTCACTCTCCAGCACGCGATACTGTGCACATCTCCAGCCATTTTACCTTCTGTATCACCCCATTACTTGTAGTATGTAAGCTCGTTGGAGCAGGACCCTCACCCCTATTGTTTCCATCAGCTGATTACGATTGTAACCGTGGTTCTGTAATTTTTTGTACTTTTGTCTTTCTGTATTTCCCCTGTCTATGTAAGCGCTGCGGAATATGTTGGCGCTATACAAATAAAGATTATTTTATATATATATATATATATATATATATATATATATATATACTGTGTGTGTATATATATATATATATATATATATACATATATATATATATATATACATATATATATATATACATATATATATACATATATATATATATATATATATATACATATATATATATATAGAGAGAGAGAGAGAGAGAGAGAGAGAGAGAGAGAGAGAGAGAGAGAGAGAGAGAGAGAGATTTACTAGGCTAAATACACCAGAAATCTATTAAAGGCCCATTCATATGGTCGTATATTCAGGCTGTGGGATGTCCTTGTACTCCCCGGAGGGCACATAGTCCTATAATAACCTGTAAGACTATTCACATGGCCATTTTTTTTATATAGACCGATACTTTGCGCTGAAAAATTGCCACATGCTCTATTCTCGTACATTTTCATGGATGAGAAGAGCATATGCAGTATTACTGTGTAAGGTCATACACGGAGCAATATTATTGTGTGGGGTGTTAAATGCAAACAATGCTTGAGAGTCCAAGGTCCTATGTGAGTAAAAAGGGCGTTGTCTAGAATGGAACCTCTGTTAAGTGAATCTGCTGGCTGGTCTGGCTGCTGCCCGTCCGGGGCTTACAATATGTCGGTCACTATTAATACTGGGGCCACTGTGAGAGTCACTATTGCTACAAGTGCCACTAATACTACTGAGGCCACTATGGGTGTTGCTTACTACTGGGGCCCCTAATGAGATCACTATTACTACTCGAGCTACTAGTGGGGTTACCATTACTATTGGAGTGAAAAGGGGGCCCCTAGATATTATGTGGGGCCCTTGACAGGAAAGGGCATAGGTGCCTGAGGAGGGAGCAAAAAGGATGGGAATCACAGGAGACATGGGCCCTAGTGATCATGGAGGTGGTGGGTAAGAGTCTACCCTCATCAGGTACAACTGAAAACAGTTGTAGTTACAACAGTCCTTACCCATCCTCGATGATAATTAAAAATCCCTTTTCTCGGTACAAATGCTCCAATTGCTCTGAAGTCGTAGGTCAGTAGTTCTTGTAGAGAACCCAGTGCCAGGCAGCACACCAAGCAGAGACTTGATTGGGATTTGCTCCTAAATCTGGCTAGGCCATTGGCTGGAACTCCTAAAATATATGTCTAAGCTTACTGCCTTTCTTCTGCCCTCCTTCCGGGGACGCGGCCTTCAGTTACTCTCCACCTGCCATGTGACCCACCCCTCTCTGAGGCTGAATTACTTCAAATAAAACTATTGCTTTCAGTCAACAGGTGGCAGCAACACCATACTTTTACATGAATTCATCTTTATTATCTCTGCCCTATCTCTCCTCCACGTTAACAACAAAAAACTATAAGAATCTCCCTTAAGGCTCATTTGCACACAACGATTATCGCTCAAAAGATCTCTCTCACTCTCCCCCCTCTCACTCTTCCCACCCCACCCCCTGCTCTCCTCCGCTCTCCCCCGCCGCCTTCTGCCCCCTGCTTACCCCCCCTTACCCCCCCCCCCCCCCCCCGAGCACGCTTGGAGGAGAAGGCAGTTACTCGAGATGAGCGAGGCTTGCTCGAGAAACTGACCTTACTGAGCGTGCTCGCTCATCTCTAGTGACAACCCTAGCTAGACTACACAGGGCCAGTACATCAAAAAGTGCCAACCTTGGGGGTTTTTCTTATGCAGCAGTGCAGAGAATATAATAAGAATGGTGTGATCAAGAAAAAACATCCAATGAAAGGGGATCCTGTGGATGTAGACAACCAGTCGATGAAAGTGAAAAGGGATCGCAGGAGGATGTCAAGAATCATTCTGACAAACAGGTGGTGCACAGTCAAGCAAATTGCAACCAGATACCACACTGGTGCTCCAACTACGTGTTTGAACACACAACTCGTCATTCCTTACCAAAGATGGACTATAGCAGCAAACAACCAGTTCTAGTACTATTACTGTCCACGAGAAGCAGCATAACTCTAGTAGGCAAAATAGCATAAAAATCGGGTCAGTGAGCATTACAAAAACATTGCCCGGTCAAATGAATCCTGATGCTGAGGAAAAGGCGAGAATTTTGCACAAGCAGCATGAATCGATGAACCCTTTCTGTCAGGTGTTAACAGTTCACACTGGTGGAGGTGGAATAATGGTGGAGAATTACCCTGGGACCTCCGATACCAGTGGATGTGAGAAGGTACAGGTCCATAAAATGGAAGAATCTGTCTCAAAATGGCCGCTAGATACAAAATGGAGCATTATAAGATGTAAATAAGCTTGTGTGTAGTGAAACAATAATTAAAGCAGAAATAACTTGCAGAGCATGGCATTCGGTGCAATGTCTAATGATTTGTTTTTTTCTATTCATCCGAGAACATTTGCCTGGTACAGTCGCTATCAGAAGAGACTCCCCCACGTCCTGAGCTTTGGGAAAAGAGCAAATCGTGCTGATAAGACGCTGCGATCATCCAAACTCACAAGGAAGGAATAATCATTTGAAGGACATTTCACATATTTATTCTCACTGCGCTGATTGTTAAACAAAGCACAATTCTTGATGTTTTTCTAACCCAATGAGATTAAAGCCGTGACTAATGACGTATTCCTTTCCTGTATTGAGAAACGCTATGAAAAGTTAATAAAGATTCAGAGTACGTACGCCTTAAGCAGAGTGAGCTATATACTTGCCGTGGCTCTCTCTCCGTATCTGAGGAGAACTAAAAACCGACTCTTTGTGTGGTTCTTGGCCTCCGTTGTGCACCGGATACGAATTGATTTGGAACCCAAGGCTTGAAAGGTTAATGTGACCTAGCGGTCCTTAACAGATGGACTCCACAATCAATTGCTGTGCTCTAATGCTCTACTAGATAGGTGTCTCTAAAAAAGTGGTCATTCAGTGTATATCTAGTATAACACGCAGTGACATTATACTTTTTCTTAGATGGCGGTAGACATTCCGAGGATTCCATAATGCGTGTACAGTAGTATACTCCCTGCATGCAGGCTGCTGTAGACATTTTATTTACTTTCATTAATATTGCATTTCAAGCAGAATAAATGACATACCGCACAGTTCTGCACTAGAGGCACCAATGATGTATCTCAGTATTAGACACATATCCTGCATATAGCAACATGTACTGCATGGACTATTCATGAGGAAACATATGGGAAGTCATCAAAACTATAGGAATGTTTAATAGCCTGACACTTTCATGTTAAGAGATAACATTTTAGCAGAACTTCATGTGAGTCCTTGGAGATCTCCAACAGGTCAGGCTTTCTGTCTAAGCAATTTATATGCTAATTAGATTCACACTCTAGCCATTAACATCCTCTTATACAGGCGGGAGAACAGAGGTAATGCGCACCAAGCAGAACGCTCTCAAGGACAGGAGGTGGAGATCATCATGACACAAAGTGCGACATGTTGCTTTAGTCACATGGGATGTCTATGATTAGGTTTATGCCATGACTATCACTGTTTATCTACATGAAAGCGGGGCCCCGCTGCAATGTTGTAGACACTTTTATGTGCGAACAGGAACAATGTATTTTCTCACTTAGGGCTCATTCACATGGGCGTGTGCGTATTTCAGCCTGTGCATAGGCAGAGAATTCACGGACCAAAGAACGCCTATTCCATGTGTATTTCATCCCTTCTGCGTGTTTTTTGCATGTGTACATACAAAGTATATTTATGTATCTATGCGAGCAAAAACCCTGAGAAGGGCCCACTGTTTTGATATGCAAATACACAGTGAATATGCAACTTTCATGCGTATTTGTGCTAGCCCATGCACGTCTATGCCCTATTTCGTTGCGTAATACGCACTAAAATAGGACATGCTGCGTATTTTTTCACGTGAATGAAAATTGCATGAGAAATACAAAGATGTGAATGAACCCATTGAAATCAATGAGTTGTATTCACTGCATATTCTGTGCGAATGAGCCCTAAGAACAGTGATTCCCAACTAGAGTGTCGACATTAAATGAGTTTGTCAGTCAGCATCCACCGGGCTACACTGGGATTGGAATGGAAGCGCTGCAGTGGGCAGCACTCGTAATTGCAGGCGCAGCTGCCATTGAAATCAGTGTGACCTACACCTGCAATTACAAGCACAGCTTCCATTAAATTAAAGAATCATACAGTTGGAAGAGAGCTCCAGGGTCATCAGGTCCAACTCCCTGCTCAATGTATGATTTACTAAATCATCCCAGTCAGATGTCTGTCTAGCCTTTGTTTGAAAACTTCCAGTGAAGGAGAACTCACCACCTCCTGTGGTAACCTGTTCCACTCATTGATCATCCTCATTGTCAGAAAGTTTTTTCTAAAATCTAATCTGTGTCTCCTCCCTTTCAATTTCATCTCATTGCTTCTAGCCTTTCCTTAAGCGGATGAAAATAGAGCTGATCCCTCTGCACTGTGACACCCCTTCAGATATTTGTAGACTGCTATTAAGTCGTCTCTCAGCCTTCTTTTTTGCAAGCAAGACATTCCCAGATCCTTTAACCATTCCTCATAGGACATGATTTGCAGACCACTCACCATCTTGGTAACTCTTCTCTGATGATGCTCCAGTTTGTCTATGTCTTTTTTAAATTGGGGTGTACAGAACTGGACACAGTATTCCAGATGAGGTTTGACTAAGAAAGAAAGGAGGATAATTATGTCACATGATCCAGACTCTATGCTTCTCTATATACATCCCAGAATTGTATTTTGCCTTTTTTGATGCTGCATCACACTCTTGACTCATGTTCAGTCTGTGATCTATTAGCATATCCAAGTCTTTTTCACGTGCTGTTTAGCTCAATTCCTTCCACTCTGTATGTGCTTTTTTTTCTCATTTTTCTCACCCAGATGTAGAATTTTGCATTTATCCCTGAAAAATACCATTCTGTTAGCTGCCTCCCCCTGTTCAAGCTCGTCTTCATCTTTTTTAATCCTCTCTCTTCCCTAGTGTTAGCTATCCCTCCTAGCTTTGTGTCGTCTGAAAATTTGATCTGTTCCTTCTCAATTCCCTCCTCCAGATAGTGTATGAAAATGTTGAACAATGCTGGGCTTAGGACAGAGCCTTGTGATACCTCACTTGACACATTCTTTCACTTGGATATGCACCCATTTATGACCTTTCTTTGAGTACGATCACTCAGCCAGTTGTAAATCCACCTAACAGTTGCTTGGTAATTTTTTGAATAAAGATGATATGAGATACTTTGTCAAATGCTTTACTAAAGTAAATCCACCGCATTTCCCTGATCAAACCAGTCACTGATTCTGTCATAGAAGGAAATTAAATTCGTCTGGCATGACTTGTTTGTTACAAACCCATGCTGGCTCTGGTTAATTACTTTATTTCTATCCAAGTACTTGCATACATGCTGTTTAATAATTTGTTCAAAGATCTTTCCCGTGATAGAAGTCAGACTCACAGGCCTGTAGTTTCCTGGATCCACTTTCTTCACTTTTTTGAAGATAGGGACAACATTTGCCTTTTTCCAATCTTCTGGGATGTCTCCTGTTCTCCAGGAACTTTCAAAGATTATGGCAAGGGGTTCAGCAATTACCTATGCTGCTTTCTTTAGTATCCTAGGATGTAATTCATCAAGACATGGAGACTTGAATTCATTTAAGTTACCAAAGTGTTCCCTCACTATCTCTCTGCTTACAGATAACCTGCATTCTTTTTTTATCGCAATAGCACAGGGAAGATCAGCTGATGTTACATTTACTTTCTGAGAGAAAACAGATACAAAATAAGAATTTAAAGGTTCGGCCTTCTCAACCTCATTTTTAACCAATTCACCATTCCCATGCTGTTAACATCCTATAGCATCTTTTCTTTTGACATACCCCCAAAATCCTTTTTATTGGTTTTGGCCTCTGTTGCAAGCCTCAATTCATTATTAGCTTTAGCTTTTCTGACACTTGCCCTATAGTTTCTGCAGACCACATTATATTCTTCTTTAGATATTCCCTTCTCTTTCCATTTGATAAACACATTTTTCTTCATTTTTAGCATGTATTTAAGTTCTGTGTTCATCCATCCTTCTTAAATGCTTCCCATTCTTCCTTCTTTTAAAGGGGTTCTGTCATTAAAAAAGAAAAATTCTATACTTACTAGAGATGAGCGAGCACCAAAATGCTCGGGTGCTCGTTACTCAAGACGAAATTTTCGCGATGCTCGAGGGTTCGTTTCGAGTAACGAACCCCATTGAAGTCAATGGGCGACCCGAGCATTTTTGTATATCGCCGATGCTCGCTAAGGTTTCCATTTGTGAAAATCTGGGCAATTCAAGAAAGTGATGGGAACGACACAGCAACGGATAGGGCAGGCGAGGGGCTACATGTTGGGCTGCATCTCAAGTTCCCAGGTCCCACTATTAAGCCACAATAGCGGCAAGAGTGGGCCCCCCCCAACAATTTTTACTTCTGAAAAGCCCTCATTAGCAATGCATACCTTAGCTAAGCACCACACTACCTCCAACAAAGCACAATCACTGCCTGCATGACACTCCGCTGCCACTTCTCCTGGGTTACATGCTGCCCAACCCCCATCCTGCACAACCCAGTGTCCACAGCACACACCAAAGTGTCCCTGCGCAGCCTTCAGCTGCCCTCATGCCACGCCACACTCATGTCTATTTATAAGTGCGTCTGCCATGAGGAGGAACCGCAGGCACACACTGCAGAGGGTTGGCACGGCTAGGCAGCGACCCTCTTTAAAAGGGGCGGGACGATAGCCCACAATGCTGTACAGAAGCAATGAGAAATATAATCCTGTGCCACCGCCATCAGGAGCTGCACACGTGGGCATAGCAATGGGGAACCTATGTGCCACACACTATTCATTCTGTCAAGGTGTCTGCATGCCCCAGTCAGACTGCGTTTTTTTATAAATAGTCACAGGCAAGTACAACTCCGCAATGGGAATTACGTGTGCACCCACAGCATGGGTGGCTCCCTGGAACCCACCCACTGTACATAAATGTATCCCATTGCAGTGCCCTGGACAGCAGAGCTAACGTCAGATTAAATGCAGGTGGGCTTCGGCCCAAACTGCATGCCCCAGTCAGGCTCGAGTTTTTTATAAGTATACACAGGCACGTACATCTCCCTAATGGGAAGTCCATGTGGACCGACAGCATGGGTGGGTCCCAGGAAGCCACTGGCGGTACATAAATATATCCCAATGTAGTACCCAGCACAGCTGATGTAACGTCAGCTTTAATGCAGGTGGGCAAAAAATTAATTGGATTATACTGTAGACGAGGGCCCCAAAAAATTGGTGTACCAACAGTACTAATGTACCTCAGAAAAATTGCCCATGCCCAACCAAGAGGGCAGGTGAAACCCATTAATCGCTTTGGTTAATGTGGCTTAATTGGTAACTAGGCCTGGAGGCAGCCCAGTTAAAATAAAAATTGGTTCAGGTTAAAGTTTCAACGCTTTAATGAGCATTGAAACGTATAAAAATTGTTTACAAAAATTATATGAGCCTAAGAAAAATTGCCCGTTCGGCGTGATTACGTGAGGTTTCAGGAGGAGGAGCAGGAGGAGGAGGATGAATAGAATACACAGATTGATGAAGCAAAAATGTCCCCGTTTTTGATGGTGATAGAGAACGATGCTTCCATCCGCGGGTGCAGCCTACGTATTGTTTAGGTATCGCTGCTGTCCGCTGGTGGAGAAGAGAAGTCTGGGGAAATCCAGGCTTTGTTCATCTTGATGAGTGTAAGCCTGTCGGCACTGTCGGTTGGCAGGCGGGTACGCTTATCCGTGATGATTCCCCCAGCCGCACTAAACACCCTCTCTGACAAGACGCTAGCCACAGGACAAGCAAGCACCTCCAGGGCATACAGCGCGAGTTCAGGCCACGTGTCCAGCTTCGACACCCAGTAGTTGTAGGGGGCAGAGGCGTCACTGAGGACGGTCGTGCGATCAGCTACGTACTCCCTCACCATCCTTTTACAGTGCTCCCGCCAACTCAGCCTTGACTGGGGAGCGGTGACACAGTCTTGCTGGGGAGCCATAAAGCTGGCAAAGGCCTTGGAGAATGTTCCCCTGCCTGCGCTGTACATGCTGCCTGATCTCTGCGCCTCCCCTGCTACCTGGCCCTCGGAACTGCACCTTCTGCCACTAGCGCTGTCGGATGGGAGTGTTACCATCAGTTTGTCCGCCAGGGTCCTGTGGTATAGCATCACTCTCGAACCCCTTTCCTTTTCGGGTATGAGAGTGGAAAGGTTCTCCTTATACCGTGGGTCGAGCAGTGTGTACACCCAGTAATCCGTAGTGGCCAGAATGCGTGTAACGCGAGGGTCTCGAGAAAGGCATCCTAACATGAAGTCAGCCATGTGTGCCAGGGTACCTGTACGCAACACATGGCTGTCCTCACTAGGAAGATCACTTTCAGGATCCTCCTCCTCCTCCTCCTCCTCAGGCCATACACGCTGAAAGGATGACAGGCAAGCAGCATGGGTACCCTCAGCAGTGGGCCAAGCTGTCTCTTCCCCCTCCTCCTCATGCTCCTCCCCCTCCTCCTCAACGCGCTGAGATATAGACATGAGGGTGCTCTGACTATCCAGCGACATACTGTCTTCCCCCGCCTCCGTTTCCGAGTGCAAAGCGTCTGCCTTTATGCTTTGCAGGGAACTTCTCAAGAGGCATAGCAGAGGAATGGTGACGCTAATGATTGCAGCATCCCCGCTCACCATCTGGGTAGACTCCTCAAAGTTTCCAAGGACCTGGCAGTAGGCTGCCAACCAGGCCCACTCTTCTGTAAAGAATTGAGGAGGCTGACTCCCACTACGCCGCCCATGTTGGAGTTGGTATTCCACTATAGCTCTACGCTGCTCATAGAGTCTGGCCAACATGTGGAGCGTAGAGTTCCACCGTGTCGGCACGTCGCACAGCAGTCGGTGCACAGGCAGATTAAACCGATGATGCAGGGTCCGCAGGGTGGCAGCGTCCGTCTTGGACTTGCGGAAATGTGCTCTGACCCGGCGCACCTTTCCGAGCAGGTATGACAAGTGTGGGTAGCTTTTCAGAAAGCGCTGAACCACCAAATTAAAGACATAGGCCAGGCATGGCACGTGCGTGAGGCTGCCCAGCTGCAGAGCCGCCACCAGGTTACGGCCGTTGTCACACACGACCATGCCCGGTTGGAGGCTCAGCGGCGAAAGCCAGCGGTCGGTCTGCTCTGTCAGACCCTGCAGCAGTTTGTGGGCCATGTGCCTCTTCTCTCCTAAGCTGAGTAGTTTCAGCACGGCCTGCTGACGCTTCCCACCGCTGTGCTGCCACGCCGCGCGACACCGACTGCTGGCGACGTGCTGCTGCTGACACATCTTGATTGCGAGACAGAGGTTGCGTTGGAGGAGGAGGAGGGTGGTTTAGTGGAGGAAGCATACACCGCCGCAGATACCAGCACCGAGCTGGGGCCCGCAATTCTGGGGGTGGGTAGGACGTGAGCGGTCCCAGGCTCTGACTCTGTCCCAGCCTCCACTAAATTCACCCAATGTGCTGTCAGGGAGATATAGTGGCCCTGCCCGCCTGTGCTTGTCCACGTGTCCGTTGTTAAGTGGACCTTGGCAGTAATCGCGTTGGTGAGGGCGCGTACAATGTTGCGGGAGACGTGGTCGTGCAGGGCTGGGACGGCACATCGAGAAAAGTAGTGGCGACTGGGAACCGAGTAGCGCGGGGCCGCCGCCGCCATCATGCTTTTGAAAGCCTCCGTTTCCACAAGCCTATACGGCAGCATCTCCAGGCTGATCAATTTGGCTATGTGCACGTTTAACGCTTGAGCGTGCGGGTGCGTGGCAGTGTACTTGCGCTTGCACTCAAACAGTTGTGCTAGCGACGTCTGGACGCTGTGCTGAGAGACATTGCTGGATAGAGCCGAGGACAGCGGAGGTGAGGGTGTGGGTGCAGGCCGGTAGGCACTCGTGCCTGTGTCCTCAGAGGGGGGTTGGATTTCAGTGGCAGGTTGGGGCACAGGGGGAGAGGCAGTGGTACAAACCAGAGGCGGTGAACGGCCTTCGTCCCACCTTGTGGGGTGCTTGGCCATCATATGCCTGCGCATGCTGGTGGTGGTGGCTCCCCAGCTGATCTTGGCGCGACAAAGGTTGCACACCACTGTTCGTCGGTCGTCAGGCGTCTCTGTGAAAAACTGCCACACCTTAGAGCACCTTGGCCTCTGCAGGGTGGCATGGCGCGAGTGGGCGCTTTGGGAAACAATTGGTGGATTATTCTTTCTGGCCCTGCCTCTACCCCTGGCCACCGCACTGGCTCAGCCTGTGCCCACACCTTGACTTGGGCCTCCGCGTCCTCGCCCGCGTCCACGTCCTCTAGGCCTACCCCTACCCCTCAGCATGCTGTACTACCAGTAGTGCAGAAACAGAACGCTGTAATTAAATGTGCCACTTATTGGCCTGTGGTTGGAGGCTGACTTCGCTTACGGAACGCACAGCAGAGCCAGGAAAGAATTTTGCGCAAGCCTGCTGTAACACTTAGCTGGCTGCGTATGAATTAGGACAACTACCCCCAGCAGAGACCCAGTACACTGAGGACAGTCACAGGCAGCTCAAATAGATTTTTTTTCCCAAATGTTTTTGGAAAGGCCCACTGCCTATATACACTAAATATGTCTTCTGTCCCTGCCTCACCACTACTGGCCCTGCACTATGTAAAATTACTGCAGACTGTTTCACTGTGGACAGGAACACAGCGGTGATGTAACAGGCAACACAGAGCCAGGAAAGAATTTTGCGCAAGCCTGCTGTAACACTTAGCTGGCTGCGTATGAATTAGGACAACTACCCCCAGCAGAGACCCAGTACACTGAGGACAGTCACAGGCAGCCCAAATAGATTTTTTTTCCCAAATGTTTTTGGAAAGGCCCACTGCCTATATACACTAAATATGTCTTCTGTCCCTGCCTCACCACTACTGGCCCTGGACAATGTAAAATTACTGCAGGACGCAATGCTCTGCACGGCCGATATACAAAAAAAAAAAAATGTGCAACACTGCAAAAAGCAGCCTCTACACTACTGCACACGGTTAGATGTGGCCCTAAGAAGGACCTTTGGGGTTCTTGAAGCCTAAAATAACTCCTAACACTCTCCCTATAGCAACTCCAGCAAGACAGCACTTTCCCTGAACTATGTCAGAATGCATCTGTGGCAAGCCAGGATCACCCGAGTATAAATATACTCGGGTGATCAGGTGTCACCCGAGTATATTTATATACTCGGGTGACACCTGATCTCGCCAGCCACTCACTGCAGGGGGGTGGTATAGGGCTTGAACGTCGCAGGGGGGAGTTGTAATGCCTTCCCTGTCTTTCTATTGGCCAGAAAAGCGCGCTAACGTCTCAGAGATGAAAGTGAAAGTGAAAGTAACTCGAACATCGCGTGGTACTTGTCTCGAGTAACGAGCATCTCGAACACGCTAATGCTCGAACGAGTATCAAGCTCGGACGAGTACGTTCGCTCATCTCTAATACTTACCTATTCCTCCCTGGGCAGTCTACTTACCAGATTTTCACCTTCCCCATCTTCTCCTGTCTCCTGCAGTCCAGAGGGCCACTTCACCTCCAGCTGACCGATTCTTCTCCTTCCTGTGAGATTACATACATTGCTGGCAATCTTCTGCCTGCCCGGCAATGTATGACAGCTCACAGGCCAGCAGGAGGACTGCCTATCTACTTCAGAGATTACTCACGTGAGCTGACTCTGAAAGAGATTACAATTACTTCCTAGGCAGTGAACGCTGCAGCACAGGGACGTGACCTTCACTGACCCAGCCAGAAGGAATGTGAGGAATGCAGCCTTCAACAAGCCGGCCAGCACTGCAGAAGCTCAGCCAGGAGAAGATGTGGTAATGAGACTGTGGGAGGAGGAATAGGAGAGTATAGATTTTTTTTTTTAAATGACAAAACCACCTTATGGATTGTTAACGATTGTGCTTTGAGAATCTCATTTGACAATAATTTCCAACCCAGCCATTAGATCCTTCCTTTCCTATTTCTGAGTTCAATAAAATCGATCTTTCTCAAATCCAACCTTGAAGTCTGAGCCTTCACAGGTCATCTTCCCATTGTTCTCCAAAATTCAAGGATAGCATGATCACTTCCTCCTAAGGTCCCAGCCACTCTTACTTCCTCAACCTCTCTGTTGGTAAGAATTAGGTCCAAGATAGAAGATCTTCTTGTTTTTTCTTCTACATTTTGGAAGGTAAAGTTGTTAGCTAGAATTTGTTGGATCCATTACATGCAGCATTGCCGTGATGCGACCTGCATGAAAACGCATCGCTCGTATGACAGAGGCCTTAAAGTCAAAATGGTTTTTGACCGGGCTGTGGGTAAGCAGCCCCTTTGCTGATCTTGTTGCTATTCTGGGAGACTGAAAGATTTCACATATTTTGAAGTCTCCTGGATTATCCTGAGATTGAGGGCCATCTAAATGTGCCGCATGATCGGCTGAACAAGCGTTTGTGCGAATGTTCAGTCCTAATCATTGGCCCATGTAAACATCCCAGCAATAAGCCAACAAACGTGCAAACACTCGTTTATCGGCTGAAGTGCTCAAAGTTACCTTCTCTGACGTTCCCTTGTCATCACTCAAGCCTGCCACTGTAATGCATTGATGATTGATCTATGCGTAGAATGGGAAGACTACTTAGCATCGTTCAATGCACTGCAGCAGGTTTGAATGCTGAGTTGCCAACGCTCCGGTCGTTAAATTAAAGGGGTTGTCTCGCGAAAGCAAGTGGGGTTAAGCACTTCTGTATGGCTATATTAATGCACTTTGTAATATACATCGTGCATTAAATATGAGCCATACAGAAGTTATTCACTTACCTTCCCTGCGCTGGCGTCCCCGTCTCCATGGCTCCGTCTAACTTCTGCCTTCGGGTCTGTCCCTCCTGATTGGCTGGAATCGGCACATGTGACGGGGCGGAGCTACGCGATGATGCGTAGAAGGGGGCGGAGCCAGAACGCCGCTGCTGCCGGACAGACCCGAAGGCAGAAGACCCTTCTGTGCAAGCGCGTCTAATCGGGCGATTAGATGCTGAAGTTAGACGGAGCCATGGAGACGGGGACGCCAGCGCAGGGAAGGTAAGTGAATAACTTCTGTATGGCTCATATTTAATGCATGATGTATATTACAAAGTGCATTAATATGGCCATACAGAAGTGCTTAACCCCACTTGCTTTCGTGAGACAACCCTTTTAATGAAAGACATATCCTTTCATGCAGTAATCCTTGTCGTAGAGACTGTTCCAGAGTACCAAAACCTACAGTACTCAGAGTAATGGTGATTAGATGGTGTGGGTAGATAGAGGTTAAAAAGTTAAAGGGGTATTACCATCTCGGCTTTTCATAGCCAAGATGGGAAACTGCTGTTGTTGCTATCTGTCACCCGGCCAATAACTAAAAAATTAATGAGCGATTCAGCCCTGCGCTGTTTCCAAAGCTGTCATTGAAGTGAATAGGGACTAAGTAAACAGCGTAGCTCAGTGCGGAACACTGTTTTCGTAGTTCTCATTCACTTCCACAAGAGCTACCTGAAGTGTTCAGGTGGTCAGAAACAGAGGGTACAAGAGTTAGATGTTACATTCCACAACATGTTTTGCAAAACAGATCAAATGGCAACTTAAGTGATTGTCCTTTTAGCAATAAGTCCCACTTAACTGTAATTGTCCTCTAAGCAATTAAAGGGCTATTCCCACCTTGGCTTTTCATCACTAATTGAGTCATCAGAGTCATGTAATTGTTGTAGGTATATCCTTTGGAGTTTTAACCTAATGTCAATGATACCATTGGCATCTACAAGGTTGTTAACACCACTATAGGCATGCTAGATGAGTTTATGAAAATTTAGAGCCCATATCCAAGATATTCTGCTCAGAAAAGTGGCAGTGAGCTAGGACAGGTGCACACTGTTGTAAAATGTATGTTATTGAGCATGCTGTATAGAGTTTTAGGGCACTGAATGGAGCGTCACTAGTATTAGTTAATGCTGTATTTTCCATGTTAAAGGGGTTGTCCCGAGGCAGCAAGTGGGTCTATACACTTCTGCATGGCCATAATAATGCACTTTGTAATGTACATTGTGCATTAATTATGAGCCATACAGAAGTTATAAAAAGTTTTATACTTACCTGCTCCGTTGCTGGCGTCCTCGTCTCCATGGTGCCGACTAATTTTCGCCCTCCGATGGCCAAATTAGCCGCGCTTGCGCAGTCCGGGTCTTCTCCTCTTCTCTATGGGGCTCCGTGTAGCTCCGTGTAGCTCCGCCCCGTCACGTGCCGATTCCAGCCAATCAGGAGGCTGGAATCGGCAATGGACCGCACAGAAGCCCTGCGGTCCATGAAGACAGAGGATCCCGGCGGCCATCTTCAGCAGGTGAGTATGAAGACGCCGGACCGCCGGGATTCAGGTAAGCGCTGTGCGGGTGGTTTTTTTAACCCCTGCATCGGGGTTGTCTCGCGCCGAACGGGGGGGGGGGTTTAAAAAAAAAAAAAACCCGTTTCGGCGCGGGACATCTCCTTTAAGTGAATTTATCTATTAGCTATTTAGGCATAAATAGTACCACTGAGCAGAAAAGGTTCTTCCCATTCATACTGTGGATTCCCAAGTGCAATTCAATGATGCCAGATGATCCAGCATGCCGGACAGGTAACGCAACAATCCAAAAACTGAAAAATCACTACTTTCAATTGAAAATGTAAAACCAAAAGCTTTGGTTAAACCATAATAAAATGTTAAAAGCAGGGGGTATTGTGAGCAGTGAATGGAGCAAGTCGCGCTTTAGTGAGCTCCTCTGCCTTAGGGCTCCCACCCACTGGCGATATTTTCTCCACTGCGATTCTAAAGTTAAAGTCTCGCATCGCAGTGCGAGAAAAAAATCGGCATCACGCCGACATATCGCCAGTCTCTTCAACGGGGCCAGCGGCAGCAGTGCTAGCCCCATTGAAAAGAGATGGAGAAAAGAGATGAATAGTCCTTAGCTATTCATGAATGAATAGCTAAGGGCTATGGGTGATTGGCTGAGCGCTCAGCCAATAGCTAAGCAGTAGCTGCTATTGGCTGAGCCCTCAGCCAATCTGCACAGCCCTTTCAGGAGGCGGGGATTTTTAAATCCTCTACTGCTGAAAGAGCTTCATAGCAGTGCCGGGCAGCCAGCAGGAGGATGCAGCTGAGCGCAGGAGAGGTGAGTAATACATTTTTTTATTTTTTCACCACTTATTGATGATTATCGGGGAAGGGCTTATATTTCAAGCCCTTCCCCGATAATCATTCTGCGGGGCTTGGCTGAAACCATTGATTTCAATGGGATTGGCAGCAGTGGGTGGGAGCCCTCAGGGTTCATTCACATGGGCATATTGTCACTGCGCATTACGCACACGTATGTCCCGGGTGTAACATACGGTGAATGGAGTCAATGAAAGTCAATGGGCTTTCATTGTTTCATGCCCACCAGCGTGTAGACACTGCGTAGCGATACACAAGAGAAATAAATCGCGGCATGCTCTATTTCTCTGCGCTTGAATGGACTGCATATGATACGCTGCCTATACGCTGTCTATATGCAATACATTGTGTATTGGCAACATTTCCATATGCATCCCCGCTCTACTCAGAGCGGGGAATGAAAAAACAATCCCACTGCGCATGTCCATGAATGCATCCGTGAGCAGTACCATACGCAGCCCATACATGGTATCTGCTGGCTCCCTGCTGGCAGAGCGTATGGGCTGTAATGTGTAAAATGCTGCAGGAGACCCGCAGCGTTCTTCACAGACAGCCATATGAATGAGCCCTTAGGCAACATATCAGCACATGCGGCACTCTTTACTTCCTGCCACAGGGAAATCCAAGAAGAGGGTGAGCTCTGACAGGCTTACAAAGTTCTTCTTCTCCACCTGGTCCCAAAATGGTGCCTGCGGGCAGCCAAACGAGGCAATGGAGAGCAGTCCAACACCTTCTTCAGCCTTCCCTCAGGGGTCTTCATCCTCCTCTTTACCAGGCAGCTGGGTGAATCCTCATAGCTGTCCTCCTGGGATCTTCTCCATCAGTCAGATGGAAGTTGAGGGTTGCACATGGGAGAACTGTCATTGCAGGCACAAACTCTTTCTCCAATGACCCTATTTAATACATGCAATTACAAGCAGGGGTGTAACTATAGGGGATGCAGAGAATGCGGTTGCTCCCGGGCCCAGGAGCCTTAGGGGGCCCATAAGGCCTATCTTCTTCATATAAGGAGCCCAGTACTATGAATAAAGCATTATAGTTGGGGGCCCTGTTACAGATTTTGCATTGGGGCCCAGAAGCTTCAAGTGGTACTGGTGTATCTTGTCGACACCGGAAGTATGGCTTGGGCTGCCTGAGCAAAAGCCCACAACACTTCTCATTGGCTGGAGGAAACACACCTTCTGTCCACAGGCATGCCCACCTGCAATGTTTTGCCGGCATGTAGGGAAGCTTGAAGCCAGCGGCAAGCCGGGATGGTAGGACCTGAGAAAGCATAGAAGGCAGCTTCTGCCATGAAAGAAGGCTTACTTGAGGTAAGGGCAGAGATATTCAGCAACTTTTCCCTACCATCTCTCTGTTACCCAGCCACACAGCACACTTCACAGGGGGCAGCGGTGAATTACAGGCTGCGGACAGCAGAGGTGAGATGTTTGCCCTTGTAAAGTGTGCTGTGTGGCTGGGTAACAGCGAAATGGTTGGGGGAAAGTGACCGGCTGGCAGAGGAGGGGGGGGGGGGGGAATGCAGATATGGGGGGTCGGGTTCTTCTTCACTTATGCGATGAGGGGGAGAGGCTGTGGTGAGCGCTGCTGCAGAAAGTTGGAAACTCAGAGGGGTGTTAACAGGGCGGAACAAAAGCGTTACCTGTCACTTTGCAGCTCTCCACCCATATTTCTGGTGGAGACAAGATACACCAGTACCGCTTTAAGCTACACCTCTGATTACAAGGGTTATATCTCCCTACACCTTTTATATCTGACTGTGAGGACACCCTCAAAAGCATGCTCTCTGAACTCAGATGTATATTACAAAAATACATTAATACTGCTTTGCAAATCATACTAGCTGAATTCTCAGCATTGGGAGAGTGCACCTCCTATACTGAAACAAATTGACAGAATTTTCAACAGCACATAACAAATTGTTAGATATGAAAAAATGCTTTAGAAGAGGAAATTTGTGCATTATGTTTGAAAGCGGCAAACCAGGAGAATCAATCACACTGCGAAAATATGCGTTTTTGTGGTATCTCAGAAACCGTTTAAACTGATCACCTCGTTGAATATCTTACAGATTATATTGCTACAGTTCTGCCAGATGCGCGCCAAACTGATCTTTTAATTGATAGAGCACACCGCATTACTAAACCTAAATCTTAACCTGTGGCAACCCCCAGAGATGTCGTTGCTCACCTCCATTTTTACCACTTCAAAGAAAAGCTCCTCCTGACGGCTTACTCACACGGACGAGAATCTCACGCGAGTTTTGTGTGTTGTGAGACACACAAAACTCACATTAAAATACGGTCTATTTACATGGGCAATTTTTCTTCTGCAATGACGCTGCGGAATGGAAAAATCGCAGCATGCTCTATTCTCATTCGCGTCTCGCATAAGAATAGAACATGCAGATGTGTGGTCTCCTTTATATCTCCCAGGACTTGGTCGGAGTGTCTGTGTTCTGTGCGATATGAGTTGCGCCCTAGTATGTCAGGGTTGCCTCACGCTCACCCATGTGATTCCGCCTTAACAGCTAGGAATGCTTTGGTTATCCCAGACAGGTTTAAAGACATTGTTCTTTTCTCTGATTTATATACAGCTACTTTAGCAAGACGCTGTGAATTCACTAATGCTACAAAAAGTTTAAAGGCCAATAATATATACTATAAATGGGGCTTCCCAGTGTTTACGAGGGAAGGGAAAAAATTATCCATTGACTTCCCTTTAAAGCTGATGCATTTACTTCAAGAATGGGGATTAACCTCACCTCTGAATGGGGCCTACAGTTGCTCATCTCCACTGCTAAAGAAAGAATGGATACAGAAGTGACTATCTTGCTCGTATATTTTTACTTCACTGTTTGCGGCCATTTTTTTACACACTGAGAATTGTATTGTGGAACTATCTTAAGATACAGGTCTACAACTTCTGTCAAAAGTTAGATAAATTTCCTTATAACTCTACCATATCTATGGACATTAGACATGCCTATGGACATGCCTTCTAAATAGTTCTTAAAGTTAAGCTTAGGAATGGCTCACGAGTTATTTCGAATTTTTGTTGATGCCTCCTCACAAAAAAAAAAACCATGCCTCAACACTGGTATTTCGAAACTATACTACTACTAATTGGTTGGTAATTTTTGATGCTTTTTCCTGCGTCTTTGAGTTCATGCTCTTTGCCTGCAGCGTACCTGATAATCATAGCCAGCTCTGGCACTTTGACTTATGCTTACAAGGTAATTATGCAAACTACATCTCCAAAATTATTAATGGTGTTCCAAGTTGTATCCCTTAATGTCAAAGGACTTAACAGTCCATTCAAACGATCCATGCTTTGGAAGGAAGCAATTAACTCCCAGGCAGATATTCTGTGTATTTAAGAATCCCATCTTTATCAAGTGGATCTCTTTGGGGTAAAACCTAAGCTTTTTCTACATATTCATGCGACGCCCCAGTCAATAAGAAGAAGGGTGTTATGAACGGCATTGAAAGTACTCTAGCATTCACTATTATCCAATCACATATTGATGCTTTTGGAAGATTCATTATTCTAATCTGTAACATAAATAATGTCATGTACACCATTGGGGTTATTTATGACTCTAATAAAAAACAACTCTGTTTGTACAAGGCCTTTTTTAAGAAGATTAATCAGTATAAACAAGGTGCAAGATTACTAGTAGGAGATTTTAATGGCATTATGTGGCTAACCTTGGACTCCTCCGATCCTCATGGGGCTGATAATCCTACGGATCTTTATCATTTAGCACATAAAGAAGGGCTTATTGATGTATGGAGAGTACATCACTGTCATGTTGTGCTCCTGGGGCTTGTAATACTATATACTTCCAGGAGCACATTGCTTGAGGTGTGGTTGATTTGGCTGGCTGGAGTAATTCACACAGTCAGTTACCCAATCACCATGGACTGTGCATATAAATATCAGCCTCTCTTGCTAGAGGGTGCTGTTCATTAAACCTACCTTTTCATCTTCTATCACAACACTGGTGACTGTAGTCATGAATGCTGTCTGAAAATATGCATGTTGTTTGAGTTGAGGTCAGTTTGAGTCGTTCACCCACACTCCCTTAAGATGCCCTGAAGACCTGATTCCTCCTGTTTGCATTGTCTATGGGCCCCTGATCCCTTACTCTTCTGTCAGGTGTAGTTCTAGACATCAGATGTCTTTACTTTGTCAGATGGGTGATGTGTGACACCATAGTTCCTACTCCATCATATGGGTGATGTCTGATGCTCTAGCTCCTTTATGTCTGTAGGTGTGGATGCTTGAACTACATCCTGTTCAGTATATGTATGCATGCATGATGTTCTGTTTAGTTGATTTCTGATGTCCCCTATGTCTGTGAACTATGCTATTTGTGGTGCCCCCCCCCCCTTCCATCATTATGTGAGAGGACGCCTGACTACCCTTCGATCTGTAGATGTGCAGATGCCGTGTTTGAACTATATTCTATGTCTGATCTACCAATCTGATTGGTAGTCGGACACTCAGTCCATATTTGTTTGTCTACCTGACCATTGGTCGGTGGATGCCCGAACATTGTCCTGTTCATTTCCCTTCGACCATTGGTAGGTGGACGACAGGGCCTTATCTTGCCTGTCCATCCAGCTGTAGGTGTGCAGATGCCAAGGCCTTATCTTGTCTGTCCGTCCATCTGTAGGTGTGCAGACGTCTGGTGTGAACTGTGTCCTGTTTGTGTTTGCTGTATTTGTCTTGACCGCGTCTTTTGTTCCCTATTTCCATCTAGGGCGATTCAGGTTCCATAGGTTCCTGTGTGGGGCTGTCCTTGTCAGGATGATTGCTCTGCTTTTAGGCATGGTTAACTGACTTTTGTGCGGTGTTGAATCAGACTTCCCCTTTCCCCTTATGTTAGTTAAGATTTCCCAATTGTCATGACCATATATTTGTATACTATGCATGTCTTGTCTAATAAAACCTTCATGAGTTTTCTATATCTGGTCTTGAGTGCATATCCTTACTTTATCTATGACTATACTATGTTCATGTAGGTTGCTGTTCACCCAGCCTGCATGAACATAACAAGCATCTTCTGGAGAGGGACATATGTATCTTGCACCCTCATAAAATAATATGCTTTATCAATGTACAGTGTCCTCTAAAATTGGGTAATTATGTGGTCTGACCATGCCCCTATTTCTCTAACTATTGCCAAAGCATATAATAAACCATCATTGGCTTAATGTGGATTGAATAATTACTATCTACATTCCTTTATGTACTCTTTCAAAACTTCTTTGGTACTCCAATTATTTTGTGAATAGCTGCACCTCTGATACCCATCCTGCATCACTTTGGTGTCTATAAAGCTTATCTTTGTTGTGGTTATATTTGGGGTCATTTCATTAGTATGGCTGCTGAAGACAAAAGAGAAAAAGGGGAATTAAAATTACATCTTTCAAATAATATTCATTTGAGTCAAATCAAATACTGTTCAACTAGAGCGGACATGAATCGTAATCTTCAAGACCAACTACATCAGTTGAAACTACATAAGTATGATCAAGTTCTTAGAAAAATCAAAGCTAGATAATACAGTCAAGGTAATAGAGCAAGTGCGCTGCTAGCATCATATCTTAAAGGTTTCTTGGTTAACTCTAAGATTTTTATATATTTTTAATAAGGAAAATCATAGAATCATAGATCATAGAATCATAGAATGATTGGAAGGGACCTCCAGGGTCATCGGGTCCAAACCCCTGCTCAGTACAGGATTTACTAAATCATCCCGGACAGATATTTGTCCAGCCTTTGTTTGAACACTTCAATTGAAGGAGAACTTGCCACCTTCTGTGGTAACCTGTTCCACTCATTGATCACCCTCACTGTCAGAAAGATTTTTCTAATCTATATATATAAAGCTGAAAGCCCTCACTGACTCACTGACTGACTCACTGACTGATTGACTGACTGACTCACTGACTCACTGACTCACTGACTGACTCACTGACTGATTGACTGACTGACTGACTGACTCGCCAAAAGTTCTCCAACTTCCCGATATCGTAGAAACATGAATTTTGGCACGAGCATAGATCATCTCCAAAATAGGAAAAGTAATTGGGTCCCAACTCGATTATTCAATTCTAGCGCAAAAGATTTGGCGTCGAAATTTTACGTACATAATCTAAATCTGTCACTTCCCAATGCCTTAGAAACTTAAAATTTGGCACGGGATTTGATTATGACATAAATAGGAAAAGCTAATGGGTCCCAACTCGATTATTCAATTCTATGCGCAAATGAATTAGCGTCCAAATTTTACGTACAGAATCTAATTTTCTCACTTTTCGGTGTCATAGAAACGGGAAATTTGGCACGAGCATTGATTATGTCATAAATAGGAAAAGCTAATGGGTCCCAACTCGATTATTCAATTCTATGCGCAAAAGAATTGGCATCAAAATTTTACGTGCGGAATGTAATTTTTTCACTTTCCGGTGTCATAGAAACGGGAAATTTGGCACAAGCATTGATTATGTCATAAATAGGAAAAGCTAACGGGTCCCAACTCAATTATTCAATTCTATGGGCAAAAGAATTAGCGTCCAAATTTTACGTACGGAATGTAATTTCTTCCCTTTCCGGTGTCATAGAAACAGGAAATTTGGCACGGGCATTGATTATGTCATAAATAGGAAAAGCTAATGGGTCCCAACTCGATTATTCAATTCTAGCGCAAAAGAATTGGCGTCAAAATGTTACGTGCGGAAGGTAATTTTTTCACTTTCCGGTGTCATAGAAACAGGAAATTTGGCACGAGCATTGATTATGTCATAAATAGGAAAAGCTTATGGGTCCCAACTCCATTATTCAATTTTATGCGCAAAAGAATTAGCGTCCAAATTTTACGTGCGGAATGTAATTTTTTCACTTTCCGGTGTCATAGACACGTGAAATTTGGCACGAGCATTGATTATGTCATAAATAGGAAAAGTTCATAGGTCCCAACTCGATTATTCAATTCTAGTGCAAAAGAATTGGCTTCTAAATTTTACGTACGGAATGTAATTTTTTCACTTTCCGGTGTCATAGAAACGGGAAATTTGGCACGAGCATTGATTATGTCATAAATAGGAAAAGCTAATGGGTCCCAACTCGATTATTCAATTCTAGCGCAAAAGAATTGGCGTTGAAATTTTACGTGCGGAATGTAATTTTTTCACTTTCCGGTGTCATAGAAACAGGAAATTTGGCACGAGCATTGATTATGTCATAAATAGGAAAAGCTAATGGGTCCCAACTCCATTATTCAATTCTATGCGCAAAAGAATTAGCGTCCAAATTTTACGTACGGAATGTAATTTTTTCACTTTCCGGTGTCATAGAAACGTGAAATTTGGCACGAGCATTGATTATGTCATAAATAGGGAAAGCTAATGGGTCCCAACTCCATTATTCAATTCTATGCGCAAAAGAATTAGCGTCCAAATTTTACGTACGGAATGTAATTTTTTCACTTTCCGGTGTCATAGAAACGTGAAATTTGGCACAAGCATTGATTATGTCATAAATAGGAAACGCTAATGGGTCCCAACTCCATTATTCAATTCTATGCGCAAAAGAATTAGCGTCCAAATTTTACGTACGGAATGTAATTTTTTCACTTTCCGGTGTCATAGAAACGTGAAATTTGGCACAAGCATTGATTATGTCATAAATAGGAAACGCTAATGGGTCCCAACTCGATTATTCAATTCTAAGCGCAAAAGAATTAGCGTCCAAATTTTACGTACGGAATGTAATTTTTTCACTTTCCGGTGTCATAGAAACGTGAAATTTGGCACAAGCATTGATTATGTCATAAATAGGAAACGCTAATGGGTCCCAACTCGATTATTCAATTCTAGCGCAAAAGAATTGGCGTCAGAATTTTACGTGCGGAATGTAATTTTTTCACTTTCCGGTGTCATAGAAACGGGAAATTTGGCACGTGCATTGATTATGTCATAAATAGGAAAAGCTAATGGGTCCCAACTCGATTATTCAATTCTAAGCGCAAAAGAATTAGTGTCCAAATTTTACGTATGTAATCTAATTCTCTCACTTCCTGATGTCATTTTATATAAAGGAAACGTTGCATGGTTGCCTCCCCGTGGTATTTCCTGGGTAACGCAGAGAACTATGCAAAATGGTGAACATATTTTTTTTCCTCAGTATCTCTAAAGTAACCACGACTTCATAAGCTTTTCAGTGTGAACACTAGATAAACACCAGTACCAAATTAACTCGGGTGAAGCCGGGTATATCAGCTAGTATCTAATATGTGTCTCCTCCCTTTCAGTTTCATACCATTGCTTCTAGTCTTTCCTTGTGCAAATGAGAATAGGGCTCATCCTTCTGCACTGTGACAACCCTACAAATATTTGTGAAATGATCACATTGAATGATCGGGTAATTATCCCTCAGAGAATAACTGATGTTATTGCAGAATTTATACGTCTGTGCAGGCCATGGGAACAACAAGCTACATAGACGAAACCTAAATAAGGGCTAGAAAAGAAAGAATACGCACTTGAACAGACACCAACTATATACGTAAACATACATAAACTGAACGTGTGCACAAAGAATCACAATAAAGACAACAGATACCCAAATACTTACCAATGTACTAAACTACCAGACAGATAGAAATATTTATAAGTAAGTGCAAGGTATTGGTTTGTATTTTGGCCAAAATACGTACACTCACAAGCCCACATTAAGGGTCCTCATTGTCTTGTGAGTCCCTACTCTATGAAGACAACTAAAACCACAAAAAGGGAACCCTGCCTACCAGCGGGGTGATCATCCCAATAGGGCTAGCCCCATGATGAAACCTAGGGACCTGGCTTGCCCTAGATGGTGACACGCAGGATCACTAGACAAGGAAAATACAGCATACACACTGAAATGGGACCTTGTTCTCACCAAGTGTAGTCAACACCCACAGACATACACAGAACACGATCCCGTTCACACCAAGTGACTGCAACATAAGGAGAACACCACACAGAACAGGACCTTGTTTAGATCAGCTGCAGTCAACACCTTCGGACATATACTGAACAAGTCATAGTTCACACCTAAAGTCTGCTCACCTCATAGACAAACCCCATTTAGAACCTCATGCTCACATAGATAAAACAGGATCCATACACCAAGAAATGGGAAAGAGCGTCTGGCACAAATTTGACATAAAAGGAACATGTGGTCAGATATCATCCACTTGAAAATGTACAGAACATCAGATGACTAATGGCCACATGTGATAAATGGGAAGGAAATAGGGACCTGCAAAACATACATATGGGGAGATCCGGTGTCCAGAAAAACTTCAGGGAAGGTCAGGAAAGCAACTCTAACTAGCAGCATGCATCACACCAAACACCAAGTACTGAGAGGGAGAAGGATAATGGATAAATTAAAAAATGACCAGCACCCTCTAATAGGAGGGGCTGGTATTTATGTGCACAAGACTGACGGTGATTGGCTGGCTGGAGAACTCCACACCATCAGCCAGCCAAGTCAATCACATCTTCAGCAGTGTGCTCCTGGAAATCCAGAGAACCACAGGTCCAAGGAGCACAACGTGACAGGAATATTATGCTTCTCTATATAACCTTTCCAAGGACTTATACAATGAATTAGGGGACGGCGCTCCAAACAACAAATCAGTGCACAAGTCAGTAATGGTGACATTTTTTAAACAAATAGGCTCAAGTCTGAGCCTATGGCCAAGTAAACTTAACCATAGGCTGATGTAGATAATCCTTATTAGGATGGCTAATGAGCTGTTTAGAGTTTCTTAGATACACCTGGGTGGAGAGCAAACGGCCCAAGCACCAGAAAGCACATTCAGCAATTCAGGAGGCACAAAGTCAAAAAATGAGGGGAAAAAAGGGCTTATGCTTGACAGGTAGTCCGATACAGTTCTCAAGTTTTATATGAATGATTTTCAGGGAGAACTTACTCATTTGATGGGGTCTCTCTGTGGGACCCCCCTAAGCATGTTGGAGCTGGAGAAAGTATTTCCTTTTAGTTCAAGGAAGTTCAATCATGGATTTGTTCAGGTCACAACATAGAACAGGCACAAAAGTACAGTCAGTTACGCGTTTCGGCCAACAAATGGAGCCTTTTTCAAGACCTTTCCAAGGACTTAGAGAACCCTAAAACCACTGCTAGGGGCATCTCTACTAAATAAAAAATCTGTTTCACTTCCTAAAATATTTCCCCAACAGTTCGCTTTGTTATTTGAACCAACCTTCTCTGAGAAAGTCATTGGAGTTTTAAAAACACTTAGGCCCCTATAAAGCATTTAAAGACATTCAATGCTCACATTTATTGATCCTTTTTAATGATATTCAATACACGGGAGATGTAATGTGCAACTATCATAACTTTACCTAAACCAGGGAAAACGCTAGATAAACTGATAAATGTCCCCCTCCATTCACTGCTTAATACAGATTTGAAAATATATTCTAAAATACTAGCCACTAGGTTGGCAAAACAGACTGTATAGTATATTTATTATGAAAGCTTATGAGTGATGGATGCCACTGTATGCCTATACGGAGACTACAAAACATTACAACTATGAAAATACTGCACAACAATACAAACATAATGCATGATGCTTTCCATGGAGGTAGGGAGCAAGAGGGAATTATTATTCCATCGTACATGTATATCGGAAGAGGTGCCAATCTCATGTTCATTTTCAGGAATAGCAAGCCAGTTTTCACAACATCTATTAGCATGGTGCAATTATTGTAGGGGCATGATGCTTCCCATTAGCACCAAGTCAAACAGTAAAGTAACCTAGGGGGCAATCATATACTTTGGATAGAATTAGTCATTAGATGTGACTAATATACCAATACCCATTCCACAACCTAAATATACAATATAAATGAATATATACAAGCCCACATATGCTTCCCTGGAGCACTGTATCACTTTGCTCTTTTAAGTAGGCAAGATCATTACATATTCTGCGTTAATTTGTGAGACTAGCCAGAAGAGCAATGTGAAATAGTTCATGGCAAATCAGCAGTACATAAAAGAACAAAAGTGCATATATTATAAATTGGCAAAAAAAAAGGTCACTTGTTTTTTGGGGGGTGAGGGGTGGATTTGCTTAATAGAGATTTGAAAATATATTCTAAAATAGTAGCTACTAGGTTGCCAGTTATATTACTAACTGTACTACCAAGTTGGATTTGTTAAAGGCAGGTTCTCAGTAGATGGTGCCCGCCGCTTTAACATTATTAATTATATTGCGAGCACTCAGACATCGTCTCTGCTTCTTTCTTTGGATGTGGAGAAAGCGTCCGAAAGTACACTGGGGGTATTTGAGTGCAGTGCTTCAGAAATTTGGCATTACATGTACAGTCCATACTACCATTATGGCTTTGTATTCTAAGCCTAATTGTTGCAGCCGTTCTGAGGCCTGCACCAGGCTTGCAGGCCAGACCAGGTTTTGGGTGTGGCCTTGCTTCTCCTGGAGCTGAGGGGCGTGATAGTTGCAGGAGTAACGTTAGTCAGCACCTGGTGCTGAGTAGCTTGGCTCCTACTTAAACAGTGCCAGCATGATCTCCTGTGCTGGTCAATCCTTCAGTTACCTTTGGACAGCGACGAAGGAACACACCTTGGCTGAAGCTCCTAGCTAAGTTCTGTTATGCTTTGTTTGATTTTCTGTTTTGCCTTTCTGTTGTGCTAGGGCTCCCTTACAGGGACTTGTCAGTGGCCTAGGCACGCGTGCGGGCTCGCACTTGTCAGAGCGATCGGTCCGCCGAGTAGGCAGGGCCCCTTCCGAGTTAGGGGGCTATAGTGAGAGAATTCCCCTTAGTTTTTTGTTTCCTTTGCACAGTTGTGCCTTTTGTTTGTGTTATTGAGGTTGCACGTCCTGAGGACGCAACACTAATGCTGCTATAACAGGTTCAGGATATACTTCAAAAAGCTTTGGTATTTCCAATGACACCCATCAAGGTTGTCTACTGTCACTGTTAATTTTCAAGTTGGTTTTGGAACCCCTGGCAGAATGGATAGCAAGCCCATTTACTTAAAGTCATCGAACAAGATTTGAACTATCTTAAACATCAAGGTTCCTGGATTGGCAGAATTTCGGTGATAAAAATTTTAATTATCCCTAAAATTTTGTATTTATTTCTGAATTTCCTTATTCTCATTCCTATAGCTTTCCTTCATAGACTGCATAAAATCCTTAACAAAGATATCTGGACAGGAAAACATCCCCACATAGCAGCGAACATTATTTACAGTCGTATCAATAAAGGAGGTTTAGAAGTACCACACATCTCCCACTACCACTATGCTACCAAGCCAAACAATGGAAAAGTTTAGAACCATCTAAACACTGGTTAATTATGGAAAGTTTGCTTCCAGACCCTTTGCCTCCAAATATCTTGTCATGGTTAAGTTCAATGGGTATCTCAACACCAGGCTCATCATATCAAACCATTAAAGCTGGTATTATAGCATGAAAGCATATAAGCGTCTCTTATGCCCTTATTCCCTTTAGAATTCTTAAAATACCTTTTCAAATTTGCCATTCAGTATTTCGGATCTGACAATCAGTAATTGGCTTAAAGTGGGAAGAAAGCATATCTTTAATCTATGGGAAGGGTCTTACTTTATGTCCTTAAGTGACATTTCTAGTTTATTTCAGATCTCTTCAAATGAGTTTTTAAAATATCTCAGAATACGTCACTTCTTTACTCAACTTTCTAATTCCAGCACCATATCTAAAGGCCCGTTTAGACGGGGCGAGTGTTGGGCAAATGATGCCTGACACGCCTCCCCACACATACTCGCTCCAGTGCTGCTGCGTGGGAGCTAGTATCACTGGATCACAGTGGGGAGGCTGGAGGAGATTTCTCTCCTCGCGCTCCCCCGCCCCTCTCCATTGACCTAACATAGCGGCTGTTCAATATTGAACGGCTGCTATTTACACTGAATGCCCATCGTTCAGCTCATTGTCTATCATTTATGCTGCATAAATGATGGACGATGAGCTGATCGCTGATTGTTCAGTGTAAATAGCGGCCAGTCAGTATTGAACGGCTGCTATGTTAAGTCAATAGAGGGGGCAGGGAAGAGAGAGGAGTGAAATCTAATGCAGCCTCCGTGCCCCCTGATGGCCGCTCTGTAAGCGAGCCAGTGATAATTGCACCCGTGCCATAGCATTGGAGCAAGTGTATGCGGGGACAAGTGTCGGGCATCGTTTGCCTGACATTCATCCCGTCTAAATAGACCCTAAATAGACATTATCTAATCTCAACAATACTTTTAAAGAAGTTGGTAGAATTTATTCAGCTATTTCTAAAAAGTTATCAGTAGAGAAACTTGCTTGCCTATATAAGTTAAATATTTCGATCAGCGAGGAAGAATGGCATAAATCATTTACTTTAGCTTCTTAATTATCGAAATGTACTCATACTACTCATTTAGAATCAACTAGGAAATTGTTAAACAACCAGATAAGAGGTCTTCTTAAGTATGTTTTGGAGACTCCCATGGATTGGCATTGTTCTTTGGTGCTGCTTCGTATAGGATTAGCCAAACTATGGATAGTTGATAACGCCATAACTTTACATATTTTAGCAATTGCAAAATCACTCTTAGCAAGAAAAACTGGAAAAAATGAGATTCTCTTGCTAAGTGAATTAATATCCGGCATAAATAATAATCTTAAGCTGGAAAGCACGTTAGCAGCATCCATGGGAATTACAAAAAATATCTGGTAGCTTGGGAAAAAATTGATAAAATCTTCGTTTTATACTCAGACCTTGTAAACTTATCCTAGATCATCTTGTTTACGTGAGCAAATTTTGTAATTATCTACAATTTGTGGTTATCTGTATTCTTTGTTTTTCCCCCAGAATTTCGAAAATGTAGCACTCCAGGTTTAATATACCATCCCTTGTACTGTTCTTATGTAAACCTTCATTTATTTTACTGTGTATTGGATTGTACATTGGTATTTCACTTAATTGAATTTTGTTTCTAAAAAATGTTAAAAACAGGACATCCTGGTTAGCCTCCTACACGTTTCAAACCACGTGGGCTCTTACTCATGGCATGCCATAAAGCCTATGGTTGGTTTGTAGATGGCAACAAGAATATGTCATTTGGGGTGCTTATTAAATCTTGTAGATTAACATTGAAGCTACTTTTGCACTACGTATCAAGTGTACCTTTGCCATATGTACGATGTAAGCTCCTGACATATATGTCAAATGTATCAATAGGCCACTATTCACCCGTTGGCGTCCAAAATAGTGTCCATTTGTCCTCTATCAGGCCAGTATACCTTGGTATACCTTTTCGTTGCTGTATGGAATAGCACAGCAGACTGTATAGATTGGACAATCCTAGCTCCGACGGAGACTACAAAACAATACAACTATGAAAATACTGCACAACAATACAAACATAATGCATGATGGTTACAGTGGAGGGAATTATTATTCCATCGTACTTGTATATTGGAAGAGGTGCCAAGGTGCCAATCTCATGTTCATTTTAAGGAATAGCAAGCCAGTTTTCACAACATCTATTAGCACAGTTTAATTATTGTAGGGGCATGATGCTTCCCATAAGCACCAAGTCAAGCAATAGTAAACTAACCTAGAGGACAATCATATACTTTGGATAGAATTAGTCATTAGATGTGACTAATATACCAATATCCATTCTACAACCTAAATATACAATATAAATGAATACATACAAGCCCGCATATGCTTCCCTGGAGCACTGTATCACTTTGCTCTTTTAAGTAGGCAAGATCATTACATATTCTGCTTTAATTTGTGAGACTAGCCAGAAGAGCAATGTGAAATAGTTCATGGCAAATCAGCAGTACATAAAAGAACAAAAGTGCATATATTAGAAATTGGCAAAAAAAAAGGTCACTTGTTTTTTAGGAGGGGTGGATTTGTCTTTTTTGTGAGGTTTAAATTATCCTCTGCGCAGATGAGTCATGAATTGAGCAGCATAAATGAATTTCCAAGCAAAGTTAATTGTTAGTAGTTGCTACGATACAACAATATGAAACTCTCTTGAGAAGAAATATCAGAGGGTGGTTCTACAGCTTTGCATATAAATGATAAAGAAATCAAGATGTACCGGGCTTCAGATGTGTAGAGAAAATTCTATTATCCTGTGTCTACAATTAAAGAGAGGAAGGAATAAGTCCAATGTCAATCTTTACTCCGCTCCCTTCGATTTGTTTCTCTCACTTGGCTCGAACCACTTCATGGATTTATTCTGCAGTAGTCTAATTTTTCAGAGAACCTGCTTGTGTAGAAATGTAAATCAAATTGAAAAATATCTAGGAAAATAGTTGAATAAAACATTCCAAAAAATGTATGGATAGAATAAAGTACTCAACCTTCTATTCAGACAGTCACCATACAATATCTCATTCATAGGCTCAAACCTGTAAAAGTCAGGTCCTAGTCTGTAATATGTCCCAAAGATGGATTATGTTGAAAAGCGAATTAAACAATAGCTACGAAAAATCTATATCTGGGGCATTCGCATTGGCTATCTAATTGGCAAGGGTCCAACCTCCAGGAACCCCACTGATGAGCACAGTGAAGGGATCATAGCAATTACATTCACAATTCATTGTTTACATAGATACAGCAGCTTGTCAGTACAATGGACTGTGCTTTGTGTAAGGGTAGCAAGACATCTTCTGGGTGCTTTTACAGAAGTGGAATATTTCCGCACCTAAAAACTCAGCTTAATCTACTGCTGTGGATTTCTGCTCCATAATGTGCAAATTTTGGTGCAGAATTTTCAATGTCTTTAGGTGTGAATTGTGGAAATATTCCGCTTGTGTGAAAGCACCCTTAAGGAACTTAAAGTGACTCTTCTGTTCAAGTATGAAATTTGTCCTGGGCCTGGAGGGGATGGGAGGGGGTGTAAAATCTACCGATCTCCCTTTGTGGTGGTTTCCCTCATATCTGCTGGCTCCTGATCCCTCTTCGGTCTTTCAAGATGACGTCATCGTCTCTCTGACTACCTGATACACACTGTACATTGGTATCATCTCTCTTAGACTACCTGCTCTGTAGTTGGCCTGTTCGGTTATTGTAATTACCTGCTCTGCTCAATCTGAAAGCAGCATGGAGCACCTCAGACTACCGATGTAGAGTGTGAAAAATGCTGCCATCTTATAGACCAAGGAGGGTCTTGGAACCAGCAGATCTGGGGTTTGAACACTGCAAAGGGAGAGTGGAAGGTAGTATTACTCCTCCCTCTGGTCCCAGGACTGAAGTGTCACTTTAATGTGTTTTTATATTGTACGTTAACCCCTTTTGTTTCAGAAAATTTTCGTGAATATACAGTACTGATAGGCTGCCTGCATGCGCACGGGTCGGAATCTGCATGTGGTAGCCCACCGCAGAATCCGACCCTGACAGCAGAAGATGTCCGCGCATACCTGTCTTCTTCTCTTATCTGTACTAGGTATAGCTGCGGCAAGCCGCCGTCAGGCATGCGCAGTACAGCTTTTTTTCTAAATGTTTACTTTTTTGGCACTGTTACTAGGCGATGACGCAGAATCTGCAACCTTTCTGCAATGTCAACTGTGATTCTAGGGATGAATGTCCTTCGCAACTGTTATGACAAGATAATGGAAGATCTCCACCTCATAGCCACAAGAAGTAAGTTCAGGACCACCTTTGGAGGAAGAACAGTGGATGAGAGCAGAACTATTGGAGAACTCTAAGAGTTCCTAATCAGCGGAACAGTTCCTGGGAGAATTGTCGAGGAAATGCAGATCCAGAGTTGAGTAGACTTTGTGAAGAGAGGGCTAATATATCACAACACCTTAGACCCTAATATGGGCAACCGTATCCATCAAATTGTTATCCCATGGAGAGATGCAAGTATGGTCCTCACCACCTACTGCAACCACTCAGGACATTTCAGTGTCCAGAAGCTGCTATCCACCGCAGATTCTATTACATCAGTATAAGAGGAGACATAGAAAAATGAATGTCAAGTATATCCCACCTGTAAAAGAGAAAGCTGACCAAGAGGCTCCACTTCATGCCATCATGAGTCATCGCCGACTCAAAATGGTAGCCATTGACTATCTCAAAGTGGAACCCAGCAAAACCGGCTTAACATACATCTTAACTATCATTGATCATTACACCAAATTCATAGTGGCCTCCCCTGTGAAAGATCTGGCTGCCAAAGCTACTGCTGTAGTGCTCTGGGAGAACTTCTTGTTACCCTCTGGCTATCCAGAGAAGATTTTGATGGATAGAGGTTCTGCCTTAGAGTTTCAACTCTGTGTGCTCTTTATAATTGTCAGCTGCTCAGAACGACAGCCTATCACCCACAAAGCAATGGGCTCTGTGAGAAGGTGAATCGTATCATCCTGAACTTGCTGAGGACAATAGCACCCCGTAAGAGGGCTGAATGGTCAAATCTGCTGCCAGAACTCATATATGTGTACAACAACAACATGCACTGCTCAGCTGGTTATACACCATACTATCTTATGTTTGGATGCCAAAATAAACAATGTGTTGACCTTACCTTGGTGTGACTGTCCCAGATGAAATAAAACCCTTGCCTAGCACAGATTGGGTAAGTGACCACCAGAGACGTCTGGTGAGGCACAGAAAACTGTGCAAAAAGAATGGAAGAGGCTCACAAGATACAACAGTAGAATTTCAACACTTAGGCTACAGCTGAACCCTTCCACATCAGAGATAAAGTATGGCTGAAAAACAATCACCAAAATGGCAAGCTGGATACCCAGTGGGAAAGACAGTCATATGTCATTATAGCCATTCCATGCCCTGGGTGACATCTACTGCATTAAGCGAGAAGGCTAAGAACCCAAAGTTGTGCACAGGAACCGGCTAAAGCACTGTTTTGCAGAACACATTCCACCTGACTTGGAATTTCGAGCTGAATCACCTGAGCATGTACAACCCTCTAAGCCTGAGGAAGTGCAAAGACATAGTTTTCCAGTCAACCCATGATCCTGGTATTTCGAGCCGTGGATGGCCATTCATTTGCAGAAGCCTTCATTAAGTGATCTTGAACTTCTACCCGCAAGGATTGCTTACCTGCAGCCTGATCCAGCAGCATTCCAGATGCATCTTAACTTTCCAGAAGAAATTCCTGTCAGGCGCTCTGAAGGGAGCACCAAAAAACGGCTACCTGCCAAGGACTTAGACTAAGTTCCTAAGCGCCTAATCCAACTGACTTTATTTATTTTCCGCGTTTATCCTAGTTGAAACAACGCTCCAGTTCACCATTCTTCCTCTACACCCCAATTCTCCATATTTCTTAAACCAAAGACTATGCACAAGAACTAGTTGTGTACCATTTTTCAAATGAATGAAACTATTTTTCTGTTTGTTTTCCCAGTTCAGTAACCAAGTCTGTGCCCTGAGTGACTTTAATTCTCAGAGATCCCATTAAACAGCCCTGTACAGAACACTCATACTATGGACTTTGTGCCCTGAATTGCACTCAGGGACCAAGAAAAGAAAAAATTAGAAACCGCATAAATGGCTGTATACCTCATGAAAGACACTTTAATTTATGCTATGTGCCTTATTTTTATCTTAAGGATTTTTTTAAAAGTTTACTTTTTGCTGCAACAAAATATTGTTACTTTGGGCCTATGAGCCATTGTAACCAATATTGTACTTCAGGGCTCTCGTGACATTGCAATTGCAAGTATTTCTAGTTGTTGAAATGTTTATGGTTTCACTATTATTGCAAATTTTGCATGGTTTAACCTATTTTTATTTCCAGCCAATGTGCTATCCAGCTAAACCAAATCTTCCATCCTCAGGCTTGCTGATTTTTCATTTGTGTTAGATGGCTCATAAGTGAGTACTCAGAGTTTTGCCTGTGGGGAGAAGTATTTAATGGGCTCCATAGCTTTGCTTAAAGGGGTTGTCCCACGTCGAAACGGGGTTTTTTTTTTTTCAATAGCCCCCCCCCCGTTTGGCGCGAGACAAACCCGATGCAGGGGTTTAAAAAAAAAAATGGATAGTACTTACCCGAATCCCCGCGCTCCGGTGACTTCTTACTTACCTTGCGAAGATGGCCGCCGGGATCTTCACCCTCGGTGGACCGCAGGTCTTCTGTGCGGTCCATTGCCGATTCCAGCCTCCTGATTGGCTGGAATCGGCACACGTGACGGGGCGGAGCTACGAGGAGCAGCTCTCTGGCACGAGCGGCCCCATTCAGAAGGGAGAAGACCGGACTGCGCAAGCGCGTCTAATCGGGCGATTAGACGCTGAAAATTAGACGGCACCATGGAGACGAGGACGCTAGCAACGGAACAGGTAAGTGAATAACTTCTGTATGGCTCATAATTAATGCACAATGTACATTACAAAGTGCATTAATATGGCCATACAGAAGTGTATACCCCAACTTTGTTTCGCGGGACAACCCCTTTAACAGCCAAGGTTCTGCCCTGACTCATCGTCCCGCTGCAACTTACATGTTGCTTTGTAATCCGTCTACATCTTACAGCTGGAAATTGTAACCACAGCTATCACACCCCACTGCTGGGATTTTTGTGATTTTTATGGATGCCTACTCCCATATTTGTGTATTTGTGTGATTTTAGATGTGTACCTGTGGAAGTTAAATTTGTAATAAACAGACATGTCTTTAGTCAAATTTCAAGAATAGTTTTCATTAAAAAAAAAAGTGGAGAATTGTAGTGCCCTGGCTCATTACAATGCCACATTTCCTGTCAATTGCCTGGTTTCTATAGGGTGCGAGCATACACCAAGTCATCCACTTAAATGGCTAACACACGCACCCAGTTTTCAAGTCTCCAACCAATTATGACAAGTCCTGGGCTATTTGGGGCTAGTCTGCCCAGCAGCAGACGCACGAGCAATTAGTTTTCATATGGTGTGAAGATGCAAGTTTGTTTGTATCTGATATACTGATTTGATTTCTGCCAGAATAAACCAGCTTGCCTGCCCTCTTCAATCCTGACCTTGGCTCGTCATTTGATGGCAATTTCCTTGTCTGCTACCTTCCCTGATCCTTGGCTTGATCTAAGTTGTGAAAGTATTTATTCTGCCCTGACTTTGGCTCTGTTCTATGACTACATCATTGTCTACACTCTCTCGTTCCGCATTAAAAATAACCTTACCAAGTGTGTCAGTAGCCTCTTAACTGAAACTATTTCTAAGGTGATGGTCTGGGAGTCCCTGCAGCGAAGACCAGATCCCAATTGGTAGGGTGAGAGGGTGAAAACTGGAGAACATCAGTTGCTGCCCCTGCTTCTAGCTCCAAGTCAAATCAGTTCTGAGGCATAGCGAATCCGCATCCATTGCTGTGAAAAGTACGTAATGTATACACTATTATAAACTATTGTAAAAAGTACTGAAAGTGCTTAGTTGTCAATCTGTTTTGGCTAATTTAAACACTCAGGAATGCCACAAACCACGAACATTGGATAAATTTGAACAAACCTCACCCCCTCTGTAGTAATTTCCCACACTTGTTGGCAAATGTCAACATGGTACCAGGTTTTGTCACTTAACAGTGTCTCTATTTTTACAGTACCTTTTATGGAGAATGGAAGATATAATTTGGTCATCAGTGCTGCCATTTGATACTCTAGAATAGAATGCACAAATGGAATTCATGTAAACCAAACCTTTTAGAGTCTCCCATGTGGGCCAAACATGGCTACAATGGGAATACCGCTGGGGTGGCTTAGAGGACGGTAAAAGCTAAGCGTGGCTGGCCTAAATTGTTTCCATCATCCCCAGAAAAGTCACTAGGATTGATGCAAACAGCGAAACCCGAACTCAAGATAGGTGCCATGAAAGTCCCAGATGGGAATACCTCTTTAATGGTTATTGTTGATGCTGGATAATATTATAGCCCTTTTTAGTGTAATTATTGTTAATCATTCTGCACTGTCTACCGGACGTTCCATAAAAATTTTTGAACCAGCATAAAAATTTTTTGCGTAAACAAGAACACATCATTCAACAAAAATAGCAATACAATTAACATTTAGTACAAACAATGACACTGATGATGCAGAAGAAACCAAAGCTGCCACTGTATTCAAAATGACTCAATGCATCCTTAGAATATAAGGCTATACGTGGACTAGGTAATGAGAAATTAGGATGCAAAACATTTACTGTTCAGGAAGCTTTATGTAAAAGAAAATCAAAGGCGGTTGAAAATAGAGCAGAGCTTATCAAATGCCATCACTCCACAACAATACCATTAATTGTTAGTGTGCCTTCCTAATCTGATTGCATGTCTCAGTATTGAGGCAGTTTACATAATGTTCATCCTTTAGAAGGTCAGAATATCCTAGTCAATGTCAAAACAGCCACTTAATACAGCGCATGATGCGATATTCTTCACAAAATGAGCTTTTCTCATTGTTCTCGAGCAAATCAACCACCTTGTATATTCAGGTCTCACTATGTAAAAGCACCAAATATTGTCAGCCTATAAGAATAATGTTACATGGAAGGTCACATTTAGCGTAGGAGTGTCAAACGCATTTTCACCGATGGCCACATTACATGGCGGGACGGAGTCGGCTCACAGGCTTTAATTATTGACATGAAACTAAAATCATATTTTAGATATGTAGATCAAAATGTCTGCATGTATTTCTGAACATAACTACTGTAGTTTCAATATCAATTCATGTTAACGGGAGCTGTAATGAAGAATGTTACGAATCTCAATGGGGCTTACATAAATTTACGTACTTGATGCCAAAACAACCAAATTCAGATGAATTTAAAGGGGTTGTCTCGCGAAATCAAGTGGGGTTATACACTTCTGTATGGCCATATTAATGCACTTTGTAATATACATCGTGCATTAATTATGAGCCATACAGAAGTTATTCACTTACCCCCTCCGGTGTTGGCGTCCCCGTCTCCATGGTTCCGTCTAAATTCGCTGGCAGCTTGCTTTTTTAGACGCGCTTGCGCAGTCCGGTCTTCTGCTCTGAGCACGAGCCGCTTCAGCTTGCTAGCCGCTACAGCTCTTCTGCGCATGCGCAGACGAGCTGTCACTTCTCGGGAGCGCGCTGGAGCGGCCATTCTGTACCATCCTCTCTTAGAGGAAGGTGCAGAGCCGCCCAGCTGTCCCGAGAAGCCGCCCAGCTGTCCCGCCGTCCTGCCGTCCCGCCGTCCTGCCGCCCAGGTAAGTGATGGGCCGGGGGGCTGCTGCTGGGCCGGGGGGGGGGGGGTGGCCGCTGGGCCGGGGGGGCCTTCGTCTGTTGTCAGGGGTCTAGCGCCGGTTACCTGCTGCCTGGCGGTGGGTGACTGTGTGCCTTGGTCGGCCGCGTTCAATCCAGGGGCCGGTCGGCGGCTGTGGGGCGTCTGGTTGTCAGGGAGACATAGCTGGTAGCGTCGCGGGAGCGCGCACGTCGGGCTACAGCAAGCGACGGGAAAAAAGCCGGCGGCCATCTTGGGAACATTTTTATAAGTTGCTGAAACGCTGGAACTGTAAGTACAAACCAGCTAGAAAAGTCATTTACAGGGGGGCTTAGTAATGTATGCTTAATTAGGGGGACTGGGCAAAAAAATAAAATTCACTGCTTCCTCGAGACAACCCCTTTAACTGATTTTCAGTCATTGGTAACAAATTTACTACATATTAATACACCCTTAGGCCTCATTCACATGTGCGATGGGGCTCACTTTTAGGACCCAAAAATATAAATTCATAAAAATTAACTTTTAATAAATATTGCTTAAAAACCTTATGGACACACCAACAAAAAAATCCGCTATTCGGTAGGAATTGTGAAATTGTATCATAGAGTAACACTTCAAGATCAGTATCGATCCTGGACATTTTCTTTATTATGTCTTTTATGTCCAGAAGATAGCTCTTTTTTTGGGGGGGGGGGGGGGGGTTGGTTTAAATGTTCCAAAAAAAACCTATGTATTTTTTTCCGAACCTGAACATGATGTCGTAATCAGCCGTAATCTGCATACAACTCATATAGTCCAATATATAATAGACACGAGATGTTTTTATGCACAAAATAGACCTTGTAATTGCCCTACGTGTTTCGCCCACTGTGTGGGCTCCTCAGGGGCTCAAGTATCTCTTGGGATGATTCCCTGGAGTAAGGTTATCAGAAAATTGTTTATAGATTAGGACTATAATCCATTAGAGGCAATGAGTAAGTATAGGTAAGGTACTATACTGAATTAGCACCCCACTATGAGGAGTGATCGCTGCAATAATTCCTCCTAAGCTGATATGCGGTACTTGATAGCCTAATAATATTTCCTAGAGAAACAGTGCCCAGTTATCACTTAGAGTGATGTCTTGGTCAATACTAGAGATGAGCGAGCACCAAAATGCTCGGGTGCTCGTTACTCGGGACGAACTTTTCGCGATGCTCGAGGGTTCGTTTCGAGTAACGAACCCCATTGAAGTCAATGGGCGACCCGAGCATTTTTGTATTTCGCCGATGCTCGCTAAGGTTTCCTTGTGTGAAAATCTGGGCAATTCAAGAAAGTGATGGGAACGACACAGCAACGGATAGGGCAGGCGAGGGGCTACATGTTGGGCTGCATCTCAAGTTCACAGGTCCCACTATTAAGCCACAATAGCGGCAAGAGTGGGGCCCCCCCCCTCTCAAAAACTTTTACTTCTGAAAAGCCCTCATTAGCATGGCATACCTTTGCTAAGCACCACACTACCTCCAACAAAGCACAATCACTGCCTGCATGACACTCCACTGCCACTTCTCCTGTGTGACATGCTGCCCAACCGCCCCCCTCCCCCCCACAGCGCACAGCAAAGTGTCCCTGCGCAGCCTTCAGCTGCCCTCATGCCACACCACCCTCATGTCTATTTAGAAGTGCGTCTGCCATGAGGAGGAACCGCAGGCACACACTGCAGAGGGTTGGCACAGCTAGGCAGCGACCCTCTTTAAAAGGGGCGGGGCGATAGCCCACAATGCTGTACAGAAGCAATGAGAAATAGAATCCTGTGCCACCGCCATCAGGAGCTGCACACGTGGGCATAGCAATGGGGAACCTATGTGCCACACACTATTCATTCTGTCAAGGTGTCTCTGCATGCCCCAGTCAGACCGGGCTTTTTAATTCATAGACACAGGCAGGTACAACTCCCTATTGTGAAGTCCCTGTCGACCGACAGCATGGGTGGCTCCCTGGAACCCACCGGCGATACACAAAAATATCCCATTGCATTGCCCAACACAGCTGAGGTAGTAATGTCGTGCTTAATGCAGGTGGGCTTCGGCCCACACTGCATGCCCCAGTTTGACTGGGGTTCTTTACAAGTGGACACATGTAGGTTAAACTTCGTGTGCACCTACAGCATGGGTGGCTCCCTGGAACCCACCGGCGATACACAAAAATATCCCATTGCATCGCCCAACACAGCTGAGGTAGTAATGTCGTGCTTAATGCAGGTGGGCTTCGGCCCACACTGCATGCCCCAGTCAGACTGGGGTTCTTTACAAGTGGAAACAGATGCATTTATAATTCCCTGTGGACCCACAGCATGGGTGGGTGCCAGGAAACCACCGGCGGTACATAGAAATATCCCATTGCATTGCCCAACACAGCTGAGGTAGTAATGTCATGCTTAATGCAGGTGGGCTCCGGCCAACACTGCATGCCCCAGTCAGACTGGTAATATGTACCTTAACAGTAACCGCGTTGGTGGTAATGTGGTGGTGACTGCGGACCTAGTAGCACGGTTTTATTTTGTTGGTTTTCGGAATGTGGCCAGGATTAAGTGGGCCGTGGCGGGGGATGTTTTGGAGGCACTACGTGTCCTCTCCACGTGTCCGTGGTTATATGCACCTTAACAGTAACAGCGTTGGGGGGAAATGGCCTCGCCGCCATCTTGTCTTTGGGAAGCCTCTGTTTCCACACCCCAGAGACATACCATTAGCAGCGGTATAGGCAGAGCCCAGAATTAGTAACATTTCAGCCGTAGCATTAGCGACAGGCCCCACTAACATATCACTAGCAGCATTATAGGGGGAGCACAGTCTTAGTTCCATTTCAGTAATAGTAGCAGCCTACACAGGCCCCAGTAACAATTCAGAAGCAGCAGTATAGTGGGAGCGCAGTCTTCGTTCCATTTCAGTAATAGTAGCAGCCTACACAGGCCCCAGGAACAATTCTGAAGCAGCAGTATAGGAGGAGCATAGTCTTAGTTCCATTTAAGTCATTGTAGCAGCCTACACAGGCCCCAGTAACAATTCCGAAGCAGCAGTATAGTGGGAGCGCAGTCTTAGTTCCATTTCAGTAGCTGCAGTATAGCCAAGGCCCAAGTTACATTTATGTAGCTAAAGTGTAGGCCAACCCCACACACACTTCTCTACCATGAGTGCAGGCGAAGAACATACAAATTGCTATGATTACACTGTAGGTGAGGGCCCCCAAAACATTGGTGTACCACCAGTACTAATGTACCTCAGTAAAAATTGGCCATGCCCAACCAAGATGGCAGGTGAAACCCATTAATCGCTTTGGTTAATGTGGCTTAAGTGGTAACTAGGCCTGGAGGCAGCCCAGTTTAACTAAAAATTGGTTCAAGTTAAAGTTTCAACGCTTTTAAGAGCATTGAAACATATAAAAATTGTTTAGAACAATTAGATGAGTGAGCCTGGTGGCCCTAAGAAAAATTGCCCGTTCAGCGTGATTACGTGAGGTTTCAGGAGGAGGAGCAGGAGGAGGAGGAGGAATATTAGACACAGATTAATGAAGCAGAAATGTCCCCGTTTTGGATGGTGAGAGAGAACGTAGCTTCCATCCGCGGGTGCATAATACGTATTGCTTACGTATCGCTGCTGTCCGCTGGTGCAGAAGAGAAGTCTGGGGAAATCCAGGCTTTGTTCATCTTGATGAGTGTAAGCCTGTCGGCACTGTCGGTTGACAGGTGGGTACGCTTATCCGTGATGATTCCCCCAGCCACACTAAACACACTCTCTGACAAGACGCTAGCCGCAGGACAAGCAAGCACCTCCAGGGCATACAGCGCGAGTTCAGGCCACGTGTCCAGCTTCGACACCCAGTAGTTGTAGGTGGCAGAGGCGTCACGGAGGACGGTTGTGCGATCGGCTACGTACTCCCTCACCATCCTTTTACAGTGCTCCCGCAGACTCAGCCTTGACTGGGGAGCGGTGACACAGTCTTGCTGGGGAGCCATAAAGCTGGCAAAGGCCTTGGAGAATGTTCCCCTGCCTGTGCTGTACATGCTGCATGATCTCTGCGCCTCCCCTGCTACCTGGCCCTCGGAACTGCGCCTTCTGCCACTAGCGCTGTCGGATGGGAAGTTTACCATCAGTTTGTCCACCAGCGCCCTGTGGTATAGCATCATTCTTGAACCCCTTTCCTCTTCGGGAATGAGAGTGCAAAGGCTCTCCTTATACCGTGGGTCGAGCAGTGTGTACACCCAGTAATCCGTAGTGGCCAGAATGCGTGTAACGCGAGGGTCACGAGAAAGGCATCCTAACATGAAGTCAGCCATGTGTGCCAGGGTACCTGTATGCAACACATGGCTGTCTTCACTAGGAAGATCACTTTCAGGATCCTCCTCCTCCTCCTCTTCCTCCTCCTCAGGCCATACACGCTGAAAGGATGACAGGCAAGCAGCATGGGTACCGTCAGCAGTGGGCCAAGCTGTCTCTTCCCCCTCCTCCTCATCCTCCTCATGCTCCTCCTCCTCCTCCTGAACGCGCTGAGATATAGACAGGAGGGTGCTCTGACTATCCAGCGACATACTGTCTTCCCCCGGCTCTGTTTCCGAGCGCAAAGCGTCTGCCTTTATGCTTTGCAGTGAACTTCTCAAGATGCATAGCAGAGGAATGGTGACGCTAATGATTGCAGCATCGCCGCTCACCACCTGGGTAGACTCCTCAAATTTTCCAAGGACCTGGCAGATGGCTGCCAACCAGGGCCACTCTTCTGTAAATAATTGAGGAGGCTGACTCACACTGCGCCGCGCAAGTTGGAGTTGGTATTCCACTATAGCTCTACGCTGCTCATAGAGTCTGGCCAACATGTGGAGCATAGAGTTCCACTGTGTGGGCACGTCGCACAGCAGTCGGTGCACTGGCAGATTAAACCGATGTTCCAGTGTCCGCAGGGTGGCAGCGTCCGTGTGGGATTTGCGGAAATGTGCGCAGAGCTGGCGCACCTTTCCGAGCAGGTATGACAAGTGGGGGTAGCTTTTCAGAAAGCGCTGAACCACCAAATTAAAGACATGGGACAGGCATGGCACGTGCGTGAGGCTGCCGAGCTGCAGAGCCGCCACCAGCTTACGGCCGTTGTCACACACGACCATGCCCGGTTGGAGGCTCAGCAGCGCAAGCCAGCGGTCGGTCTGCTCTGTCAGACCCTGCAGCAGTTCGTGGGCCGTGTGCCTCTTGTCTCCTAAGCTGAGTAGTTTCAGCGCGGCCTGCTAACGCTTGCCCACCGCTGTGCTGCCACGCCGCGTGACACCGACTGCTGGCGACGTGCTGCTGACACATCTTGATTGCGAGACAGAGGTTGCGTTGGAGGAGGAGGAGGAAGGTGCTTTAGTGGAGGAAGCATACACCGCCGCAGATACCACCACCGAGCTGTAGCCCGCAATTCTGGGGGTGGGTAGGACGTGAGCGGTCCCAGGCTGTGACTCTGTCCCAGCCTCCACTAAATTCACCCAATGTGCCGTCAGGGAGATATAGTGGCCCTGCCCGCCTGTGCTTGTCCACGTGTCTGTTGTTAAGTGGACCTTGGCAGTAACCGCGTTGGTGAGGGCGCGTACAATGTTGCGGGAGACGTGGTCGTGCAGGCCTGGGACGGCACATCGGGAAAAGTAGTGGCGACTGGGAACCGAGTAGCGCGGGGCAGCCGCCGCCATCATGCTTTTGAAAGCCTCCGTTTCCACAAGCCTATACGGCAGCATCTCTAGGCTGATCAATTTTGCAATGTGCACGTTTAACGCTTGAGCGTGCGGGTGCGTGGCGTCGTACTTGCGCTTGCACTCAATCTGTGGCGCTAGCGACGTCTGGACGCTACGCTGAGAGACATTGCTGGATGGGCCGAGGACAGCGGAGGTGAGGGTGTGGGTGCAGGCCAGGAGACGGTAGTGCCTGTGTCCTCAGAGGGGGGTTGGATCTCAGTGGCAGGTTGGGGCACAGGGGGAGAGGCAGTGGTGCAAACCGGAGGCGGTAAACGGGCATCGTCCCACCTTGTGGGATGCTTGGCCATCATATGCCTGCGCATGCTGTTGGTGGTGCCTCCCCAGCTGATCTTGGCGCGACAAAGGTTGCACACCACTGTTCGTCGGTCGTCAGGCGTCTCTGTGAAAAACTGCCACACCGTAGAGCACCTTGACCTGTGCAGGGTGGCATGGCGCGAGGGGGCGCTTTGGGAAACAGTTGGTGGATTATTCGGTCTGGCCCTGCCTCTACCCCTGGCCACCGCACTGGCTCGGCCTGTGCCCACACCCTGACTTGGGCCTCCGCAACCTCGCCCGCGTCCACGTCCTATAGGCCTACCCCTACCCCTCAGCATGGTGTATTACCAGTGATTTGATTTCCCAGTGATTTGATTTCCCAGTGATTTGATTTCCTGCAGCCAAAATAGAATTTTTTCCCTTGTTTTTCAAAGGACAAGCCACACTGCGTGTATTCAATGAATACTACTAAGTTTAATAACTGTGTTGTGGCCCTGCAAATGTGTCAGAGAACTGCAGTGATGCAAAGTTATTCGCTCCAGCAGATCAGGGATTTCCCATGCAGGAAAGAAATTGGCGCAAGCCTGCAGCCAAAATAGAATTTTTTCCCTTGTTTTTCAAAGGACAAGCCACACTGCGTGTATTCAATGAATACTACTAAGTTTAATATCTGTGTTGTGGCCCTGCAAATGTGTCAGAGAACTGCAGTGATGCAAAGTTATTCGCTCCAGCAGATCAGGGATTTCCCATGCAGGAAAGAAATTGGCGCAAGCCTGCAGCCAAAATAGAATTTTTTCCCTTGTTTTTCAAAGGACAAGCCACACTGCGTGTATTCAATGAATACTACTAAGTTTAATAACTGTGTTGTGGCCCTGCAAATGTGTCAGAGAACTGCAGTGATGCAAAGTTATTCGCTCCAGCAGATCAGGGATTTCCCATGCAGGAAAGAAATTGGCGCAAGCCTGCAGCCAAAATAGAATTTTTTCCCTTGTTTTTCAAAGGACAAGCCACACTGCGTGTATTCAATGAATATTACTAAGTTTAATAACTGTGTTGTGGCCCTGCAAATGTGTCAGAGAACTGCAGTGATGCAAAGTTATTCGCTCCAGCAGATCAGGGATTTCCCATGCAGGAAAGAAATTGGCGCAAGCCTGCAGCCAAAATAGAATTTTTTCCCTTGTTTTTCAAAGGACAAGCCACACTGCGTGTATTCAATGAATACTACTAAGTTTAATAACTGTGTTGTGGCCCTGCAAATGTGTCAGAGAACTGCAGTGATGCAAAGTTATTCGCTCCAGCAGATCAGGGATTTCCCATGCAGTAAAGAAATTGGCGCAAGCCTGCAGCCAAAATAGAATTTTTTCCCTTGTTTTTCAAAGGACAAGCCACACTGCGTGTATTCAATGAATACTACTAAGTTTAATAACTGTGTTGTGGCCCTGCAAATGTGTCAGAGAACTGCAGTGATGCAAAGTTATTCGCTCCAGCAGATCAGGGATTTCCCATGCAGGAAAGAAATTGGCGCAAGCCTGCAGCCAAAATAGAATTTTTTCCCTTGTTTTTCAAAGGACAAGCCACACTGCGTGTATTCAATGAATACTACTAAGTTTAATAACTGTGTTGTGGCCCTGCAAATGTGTCAGAGAACTGCAGTGATGCAAAGTTATTCGCTCCAGCAGATCAGGGATTTCCCATGCAGGAAAAAAATTGGCGCAAGCCTGCAGTAAAACGTAGCTGGGTGCGTCTGATTTTTTTTAACGTTCTGCACGCAGCACACACGTACCCAGAGCCCTGAGGACTGTCAGAGGCAGGCGAAATAGAATTTTTTCCCTTGTTTTTCAAAGGACAAGCTACACTGCGTCTATTCAATGAATAATGTATGTCTTCTGGCCCTGCCTACACAATTCTATCCCTGTAGTATTAATGCCGGGTGCAATGGTCTGCACAGCCGGTTTTGAGAAAGAAAAAAAAATATGCAACACTGCTAACAGCAGCCTGGACAGTACTGCACACGGATAGATGTGGCCCTAGAAAGGACCGTTGGGGTTCTTGAAGCCTACACTCACTGCTAACACTCTCCCTGCCTAACCACCACTTCTGTCCCTATTGCAGGGCGCAATGCTCTGCAGATCCAATTTTGAAAAAAAAAAAAAAAAATACAGTGCTAACACAGTACTGCACACTATTAGATGTGGCCCTGAGAAGGACCATTGGGGTTCTTGAAGCCTACACTAACTCCTAACGCTCTCCCTACAGCAGCTCCAGCACGATACCACTGTCCCTCAGCTAACTCACAAGGCATCTGAGGCGAGCCGCGGGAGGGGCCGATTTTTATACTCGGGTGACATCATATCTCCCCAGCCACTCACAGCAGGGGGGTGGTATAGGGCTTGAACGTCACAGGGGGAAGTTGTAATGCCTTCCCTGTCTTTCAATTGGCCAGAAAAGCGCGCTAACGTCTCAGAGAGGAAACTGAAAGTAACCGGAACACCGCGTGATACTCGTTACGAGTAACGAGCATCCCGAACACCCTAATATTTGCATGAATATCAAGCTCGGACGAGTACGTTCGCTCATCTCTAGTCAATACCCAGATAGTCTGTGCACTAAAAAAAGTTCCCCAGGTAATACATCGCTGTCTATTAGATCCTTTTAGTAGGTGAGTTTTGATATACTCAAAAGCTATCAATAGTATAGCTCCCACTAAATAGGGTTTCCGTCCCCAACACTTGATAGAAACCGCACTGACTAAAGAGTCAAGCGACCTCCTTACAGCCAAATTGAGGGGCGACTACTCCCTACTGATCCTCCTCGACCTCTCTGCAGCATTCGACACTGTTGACCACAAACTTCTCCTCAGTATGCTTTGCTCCATTAGACTAAAGGACACTGCTCGCTCCTGGTTCTCCTCCTACCTATCCGACCGCTCCTTCAGCTTTGCTAGCTCTACCTCCCCTCCTCTTCCCCTTGCTGTTGAGGTCCCCCAGGGCTCGGTCCTCGTCCCCCTCCTCTTCTCCATCTACACAGCCCGCATTGGACAGACCATCAGGAGATTTGGTTTCCAGTACCTTCTCTATGCTGAAGATACCCAGCTATATACCTCCTCCCGGGACATCACAGCAGCATTCCTCCAGAACACCACTGACTGTCTGTCTGCTGTCTCTAACTCTATACCCATACGGTGCACATCCCCAGCCCTTTACGTTCTGTATCTCCCCATTACTTGTAGTATGTGAGCTCGTTGGAGCAGGACCCTCACCCCTACTGTTTCCACCAATTAATTTCTTCATGTAACCGTTGTCTTGTCTTATTTACCCTGTATTGTAAGCGGTGCGGAATATGTTGGCGCTATATAAATAAAGATTATTATTGTTATTATTAGATTTCTTTTAGTCATTTGGTTCATTCTCCACAGTATAATGTAAGAAAAATCTAAAGGCAATTTCTATAAAATAGTGACAAAATCAGAGAAAAGGTTGACTTAAAAAAAAAAAAAAGAAAGCGTACAACATACCGGCAATGTTTATAGCTGCCACATCATCGCAAGGAAACAAGTTTTGCTTGTCAGATTATATGGGAATACGGTGCAGAGGGAAGAGGCTGATACCATCTGTTCTGAAACCTTGCATCTGCTGAGAGATCCATGTCATTCCAGGTACAGAGATAACCTCTCTTCTCACAGAAAGTGCACTTGACAGGGCTACAAAAACAATGGAAGGGCTGTCAGTTAAAGCCACTCCGTATTCCAGAAAAGAGCACATGCCTGATATTTTGTCAACTCATTTTACAGCTGAATGAAGGGTCACACTTTTCAAAAAGTACAAGGAAAATGTTATGTGGCTATAAATAAATGCACAGATTCCAAGGCTTTCATGATCTCTTCAGTTTCTGCGTTCTCGGTTAGACAGGCTGTGGAACAAAAGTATATAATAAAGTAGCAAAACAACCTTTTCTATTATTTCAGATGTCTCCTCAGTGCACATTTATAGAACAGCCATGTTGTTCTTCTTTCTTAGTTTTCTTCTGCCTTTTCCTTCTGCCTTCAGATGCGTAAGAAATCTTGCAAGGGGGATGGAAAAGTTAACAGTTCATATTTAGGGAAAATGTCATTTTTTTGGATTATGCAGGATACTAACTGTCGAACGTAAAATGTGAAAATGTCATAATTCCAGTGTTTATTAGAATAAAAGCAAGTAATGCTGCTAATTACTAAGGGTGATGCTCTAAATGTAGAGTATTTTCCTGGGGAAACTGTTATATGGATGTCAGGCTGGGCTCACACGGCCGTAAGTATGTACGGGCCTCGAGTGACATCCCCATACACTACCTTGGAGTGTATGTGTGTGTAAAGCATGCCAAGATAATGAATAGCGCAATTGTTTTCACCCGAGTGATACGCTTGTGAAAAAAACGCAAGTGTGAGTAGCCCAATAGAAATCAATGGGCTATTGGCATTGTGTGTTGCACACGAAAATTGTGCATGCAACGTGCAATGATAATACACCCATGTGAGACTGCCCTTAGGGTTAGCTATAAGGGCTTCGACAGACAAATGTATGCGCAAATACGCACGCTGCAACGGAGTGTATTTGCGCATGAACAAGGCTTTGAGATGGCAATAATCAGGCTGATACTCGCGAGTCAGCGCATAGTACTGTAATATTTGTGCTCGCTAGGCCAGTTCACACGCTTGCGTGCTGCTTCCCTTCTGTGGAATAGAATGGCTATTTAAAGCCAAATAGGGGCCAGCAGTCTTCTTGTCCCTGTGGACCTCTTGTCACACTCTCCCCTTGCTTTTTATGCTATTATATAGTTTAGATTTTTAGGATTTTGAATTTTTATGCAATTATTTATTTGAGGTCTTATATTATTGATTGTTTGTGTATTATTGCATATCCATATTGAACTGGGAGCTTGCTGTTTAACTGTGATTAACTGTACAGTCGAACGTTTACAACAGTCTTTGTCATGGCCTGTGTGGACGTGTGTGGTCTTCAATCCACCAACAGTAGCGGGGTGGAAATATGATTATATATAAAACATAACTTTTAATAGTATTTCTTTAAAATATGTGATTCACATTCCATATAATAATAAGCAGAATTGCAATGATATCGCAGTCACGGTATTAACCAAACAGTCAAATAGAAGCGAGTACTCCTAAAAACCACAATGTCTGAGGAAGGAAAAAACATATATAAAGTGACAGGAGTCACAATATAACAACAAGCTTCACAGACATATAGGTCAGTACTGCTACATTCCAATGTCTGAGAGAAAGGGTAAAGGATTAGAAACATGAAAGCTCAAAAGGAATTATCTTACCTTGAGGATGACGTTCCAATATGCAGATTCATGTAAATGCAGGGCTAACATCAGTAGGCAAAAATATAGCATGTGATATACTATTCCTGAAATACACTGATCTCTAGACAATCCTAAATTCCAAATACAGGGTCACCACCCTGAAAAGAGTGACCCTGCCCAAGGTCTGGTCCTTGTAAAATAGCCCTTAGAAAGCCTAAGAAATAAAACTTAAAATGCCATAGAACAAATGCCTTATGTGTGTTGTCCAAAAAGAATTGGGTTCATCTGGGAAGTAACAAATACGGTAGGAGAAAATGCCAGCACGCACTTACAAGAGGATGCAAAACCTCCTGGACAGTCGATCCTGAAGGGGCAGCACTATCACATTGTAGTTTGTAGGAATATAACTTGCTGTATATCTGTTTGAGGTATATTGTGACTGCAGGTTGTTGCTGATTCAGGGCCCTTTCACACTGGACGATTATCATACTGCTTCTTGCAGGATCATGGGAATCTGAACGATAATTATTCGCTGTAAGTGCCGCACGATCAGAACAACACACGATCATTTTTTTCATCATTTGAATTGTGCAGGCATAAAAAAAAAAAATCAAACAACAATTGGCCCGTGTAAACAGGCAGTTCATCTTTGAATTACTGTGAATGGTGGTGGGCGGGCCGGAGTGAACCCCAACTCACTTGGCCTCCATTCACTGTTCTATAATCCCTCCTGTGTAAAAGCACTGTTGATCGTAGCATCCAAGTTGTTATTATGTAGCCACAGTAGTGAGGAACACAAGTACTGCGTTTCCCTGAAAATAAGACAGTGTCTTATATTAATTTTTGTTCAAAAAGGTTTAACTTTTTTACATGTATAGCTGCCTGGACACTATTTAAATTGACTTTTTAAATTAACTGTTAGCAGGGCTTAATTTTGGAGTAGGGCTTACATTTCAAGCATCCTCAAAAAGCCTGAAAAATCATTTTGAAAAAAATGCCTCAAAAATTCTGGAAAATCATGCTATGTCTTATTTTCAGGGTATGCCTTATTTTCAGGGAAACAGTGTAGGTGTGAACAAGTAGTGCAAGGCTGGTGTGGTCAGGCCTAGTGTCTCGCGGGAACCTCTGTGTGAGTTTAGGCTTACGAGGTGAAATTCAGTCTTTTACGTGATTTAATAGTTCCTTGAACTGAAACAAGGGGCACAGCATTAGGCCCCAATACCCTCTTCAGCACATTTCTGTGTCCATTTTTAGAACAGAAAAACAGAACTAAAACAGAAATTTCCCCATTGATTTTTTTTTAAAAAACGGTATGATTTCACTTTGCTTCCATTCCGTTATGTTTTCTTTTTCTTTTGAACAAAATGTGCTGCAGACTGCGCTAGTTCTACAATCCCTATAAATAAAATAACTACATGATGACTCCATGGTTAGCTCCGTCGCCTTATAATATTGGAGTCCTGGGTTCAACTATGACCAAGGGTAACATCTGCTTAGAGTTTGTATGTTCCTCCAAGTACTGTGGCTTCCTCCCATACTCAAAAAACATGTTGATAGCTTAAAGTGGTCCTCTGGTTTCAGGACAAATGTCTGTCCCTGGATAGGAGGTGGCGAGCGGTATATTACGTGCAGTACTTCTCTGACGCCCCTCCCCTCTGATCTGCTGATTCCAGGTAGTTAGGGAAGCAATTCCCTAACTACATAATGCAGACTCTACATTGCTCTCTTATTGGCCAGTACTGATCACATCAGTGCTTGGATCAAAGGAAGGGGGGGTGGGAGGGGGTGGATGGACATTTGTCTTTTTTCAGCCCAGCATACTATGTTACTATGTTACATGAGCAGCTCTGGCCAATCACAAGCACGTATAGTGCATTGTAATGTAACACTACCAATGCACTGTGGAGATTAGATAGATTGAAGATTGGACCACCAAAAACAGGAACCGAAACCGACAGATCGGAGTGACAGCAGAGTAGAACACCTGCAAGTAATATACGCCCTTCAGACCCAAGACAGAAATTTTGTCCCAAAACCGGAGGGTCACTTTAATTTGAAATTTAGATTCTGAGCCACAATAGGCGCAAATGGGAGTGATACAATCTTTGTACAGGATTACAGAATATGTTGGTGCCATATACATGAATGAAATAAATAAATGGTTGACTGAGCAGTCTCTCATCAAAAGATGTAGTCTATGTAAGGGGGCAAGAAATGGAAAAACACAATATATACAGTCGCAATCCATTACCTGCAAAGAAGGCTATTCTGTTTACCCATCTTACACCCTACCCAATAGTCCTTTTGTCTTGGTCTAGCAAATACGTAAAAGCTACGAATGCCAGTACACTTGACTTCTCCTGATTCTTTCCAATATTAGCTTACATAATTCATTGCAAATATCATAATTTTACAGCAATAGAATCTTAAATAAACTCCAGTGACAACAAATCTAATTTGTACAGCGGAATGATTTAATGTATGAACATTGCCCAGCACGAGGCATTGAAATACACAATATTCTTTATTTTATCAGTGGTGATTGAGTATAAAAGTTTTGCTTCTGTAAACTTTAATGACTTTTCTCCTTTTGCGTCCCGTCAAGTCGCAGTGACAACCGCATTCCTTTCCTACCTATAATTAGGGAAGCGACATCTCTAAGATGGGCTGTCTTTCAACCAGATATAGTACTTACGTGTCCCTACAGTAATATATTAGAGCAACTCACGCAGATGAAACGGGAATGTAGATTATAGTGACAAGCGAAAAAATGGAGACATTCTAGAATTCGGTTACATTTTGTCTTTTAAAGTAGCATGTAATGGGATCTGAGCCGGGATGGGGATATTAGGCTGTCACATCTAACACAAGTAATTAGCACTAGACAAACATCATTATTTTATTCTTTTACCTGATTGTCAGTGAGTATAGTTTATGTAAAGCTTCTGTCAGGCTATTCTACCAATTACCTCCTCAGACATGGTAGATAAATGCCACGAACAACACTAAGAGGTTGAAAGCCAAGGAATCCAGAGAATGGAAATGGAAAACTGCAATTCTATCACGCTACTGCAAACACATTCTTTAATTGAAACATCAGTTACCGCTTAGAGGAATCACAAAAGTGACAAAAGTGCTGATAGCAATTCCATCGCTCCGAAGACCAAATAAAGTCCCATATTAATATGAGAATTAGGCCATCACTGGGCACTTGGTTAGCTTTTCACTACAAAGTAACAGAAGATTGCTATATCACACTACAATTGTGACGATAGTTGTGAAAGGTCACAAGTTATGTTGTCAATGTCTAAACTATTTCTAAGGGTGCATTCTAGAGATGAGCGAGCATACTCGCTAAGGCAAACTACTCGAGCGAGTAGTGCCTTATGCGAGTACCTGCCCGCTCGTCTCTAAAGATTCGGGTGCCGGAGGGGGGAAGCGGTGAGTTGCGGGAGTGAGCAGGGGGGAGCGGGGGGGGGGGGGAGAGAGAGTGGGAGAGAGATCTCCCCCCCCCGTCCCTCCCCGCTCTCCCCCGCCGCTCCCCGTCTTAACGAGTATGCTCACTTATCTCTAGTGCATTCACATGGTTGAGTTTTATGCACAGGTTCCGTCTGATAGTGATATGGACAGAACTCATTCATGTTAATAACTCATCGATTCCATGAGCAATGTGACGTGCATGAAAATCGCAAGTACATACCGCAGATGGGAGGCGATACGTTTTTTTAAACAAAGCATCATGCTCACATCCAAAATTTCAATTTTTACATTGCGATATTGGTCTGAGTTTCTTGTGAAAATACACCCTAAGGGCTTATTCACAGGAGCGTATATCGGCCGCCGTTTTCACGGCCGGACGATATCACTGGTCAACATGATTTTTTTCACAAGAAAACTGAATACTGATTCTAGTGTAGTTTTATGTCCTGATTTCAAATATGTAATCAACATTTTTCCATCAGGCATAGTTTTTTTTTTTTTTACAGTTTCTTTCATTATTTTCAAACTTTAGCGTTCTTTAAAGCATAGGATGAAGTAATTTGATATTTTCTGTTTTAAATAATGTGTAATCAGCAAAATGTCTTCTGCTATGCAAGTCAGTCAACACAGATATTTGCTTCTCTTAAGGCGTAGTGTTTTGTGGTGTATATTGTTCCTTTTTATTTTATTGGTTTTAGAAAAGTTTCAATATGCCAAGAAAGTTTGTTAATCATCCAGACAATTTCTGCTACGTGTGGGGTGAACTAACCTTCAAGTCTCAGAAGTGAAATTTCACTCCGCTTGTAAAAAAGTGTTATGAACTTTATTTTGGGTGTAAAGGTGGTGATTTTGATAAACACTAGGCCCCAAATATATGCTGTGTATTATGTGTTAGGCTTCTCACTGGATGGAAAAATGGTACACACCGTATGTCATTTGCAATTCCAATGATTTGGAGGAAACAGTAGGACCATTCAACTGATTACTATTTTTGTTTAACTAACATTAAAGGAATCACATCTAAAACAAAATATACAATTAATTATCCTAATTTGCCATCTGCAATGAGGCCTGTATTACATAGCGAAGAGTATCCTGTACCAAAGTGTCCAGATTTTATGACCTTAAGTGATAGTTCGGACTCTGACCCAACTTATACTGAAGAAGAAAGAGACAAGACAAGTAATCCTACATTCAAAGGAAGTTGTTTATCAGAACCTCACTTTGTAACTCAAGAAGATCTTAACAATCTTATTAGGCATTAAGGCCCCCTCTCCATGGCTGAGGCGGAATATCACTAGCGATATTTGGCCACGGCGGACGAGGGGGGAGACCTGTGAGGTCTCTGTGGTGAGCCTACCTGACAGATAGGCTCACCGCAGAGAATCTTGGCAAATCACGGCAATTGCTATGATTCTCCGCTCGTGGACATGGGGCTGCACTTTTCATAGCAATGCTATGAAAAGCGTTCATTGCTTTCCCCACAGCTCGTTTATTGTCACAAATAACGCAGTGAACCATCGCCCATGGACAGGCAGCCTTAAGCTTGTCTAAACAACAATCTGAACTTTTAAGTTCCAAGGTCAAAGAGGTTACAAGGAAAGACTAGAGGCAATGGGATGAAACTAAAAGGGAGGAGACACAAATTAGATATTAGAAAAAACTTTCTGACAGTGAGGGTGATCAATGAGTGGAACAGGTTACCACAGGAGGTGGTGAGTTCTCCTTCAATGGAAGTGTTCAAACAAAGGCTGGACAAATATCTGTCTGGATCTGTCTTGGACCCGATGGCCCTGGAGGTCCCTTCCAACTCTACCATTCTATGATTCTATGATTCTAAGATTGAAATCTACTCCACAAAGATACAAGGATATACATTCATTGTAGTCGCTATAGTGAATTCAAGGACTACTTCTCTAAAGAGAATAGTTTAATTTTTTGTAATAATGTTTGTTAAGTAATGGATGCTCTTGGACATCAACACCAGCCAGATGAGTGGAGATTGTTCATAGACTCATCAAAAGTTGGTTTGAAGGCTGTACTTCTGCATAATGGCAATGAATTGCCATGATTACCTGTGGCGCATGCAACTGATATGAAAGAGACATATGAAAATATTAAACTAGTGTTAGAGAAAATCCAGTATACAAAATATAACTGGAATATCTGTGCAGACTTTAAGGTAATAGCTATATTTCTGAGATTGCAACTTGGATATACTAAATTCTGCTGCTTCTTGTGTGAATGGGACATCAGGGATAGGAAGTCTCACTACATTCCTGGGCAGAAAAATGTGTCAAATACCCCGTTAGTGAATTCTGAAAAAGTAATATTACCTCACATCCATATAAAATTGGGACTAATGAAAATTTTTCTGAAAGCAATTGATAAAAACTCTGCTGTATTTATACATTCGAAATCTACATTTTCCATAGTTAGGCTGCCTGTCCATGGGCGTAGCGATATCCCGCAGCAGATCTCTCCCGCAGGTTATCGCTATGGGAAGCAGGGGAGAGCTGACGGATCTCTGCACTGAGCCTATCTGACAGATAGGCTCACCATGGAAAATCACCGAAAATCGCGGCATACCGCGATTTGAATTCTGCGAGCCGAGAATCACTATGATTTTCCGCTCATGGACAAGGGGCTGTGCTTTTCATAGCAACATACTTTTATGCTGACTCCTAGGACCCCTCCCCCACACCGCTGCTATGACAAGCATCCACAACAACACCCCCCACTCCCAAACCTATCCCTTGGACGGGCGGGCGCAACTCTTCTTCTGCTCCGCTCTACATTTCCTGCTCCTTCTTCTTCCTGACTGGTTCCTCCTCTTCTTTTCTTGCGCCTTTCAGCCTCTCTCCAACCCTCTCTTCAGCCCCCCTCATGTACCCGGCATCCCCTCTAACTGTTAATCCTTCCCTCCCCGTTAACCCTGTCATGCCTTTGCTTATCCGCCCTGTAGGCTTCAGCTGCGGCATTCCTTAAAAAGCCATGGGATGCAACATGTCTTTAAAAATTCATTTCTTCGATTCCCGCCTGAACTTCGTCCCAGGAAATCTTGGGGCTGTTAGTGATGAACATTTTCATCAGCAGATTTTTATGATGGAAAAAAAGGTACCAAGGCAAATGGAGGGCCAGTATGCTGGCTGACTACTGCTAGACTATGAAGAGGGACATGCCAAAGGCAAAATAACCGTTTACAGCTTCCTTGGTAAGCCAAAATGAGGTACATAATTATCATTTAGTGTTCTGAAAGCACTAATTCTATAAAACTTTAAATGTGAGTCACGAAAAACCTCATATTTGAACTCAGGGTGAAAAATCCTCTTAGTTTCCGTTAATTTGGTTCTTGTGAAAGAAAAAAAGTTTTATTTTGTAGACCAGTGTATACACTACCATCTGAGCTGTCTTCCCCGTTCCTTCCCCCTCACTGGCTCTCTGCCTCTCTCCTCCCCTCTGATTGTTTGCAATGAGAGGGGCGGGGATAGGGCTAAGCCCCAACCTGCACCACCCCTCCCATTGCTGGCTGTGGGCAAGGCGCAAGGAGGGGTGGGAACTTAGCTCCGCCCTTCCACCTCCCATTGCAAACAGCCAGAGTGGAGGAGAGAGACAGAGAGCCAGTGAGGGGGAAGGAAGGGGGAAGACAGCTTAGACGGTAGCATATGTTGGCCGGCACTGAAGACAGCAGCCAATATACCCTCCTGTGAATAAGCCCTTGAACTGTAAAATATTGCTCCAAAAAGCTAAAAGGGGTTCTCCACTTTGGACAATCTCTACTTACTTGATAATAAACTGATAACAAAGTAACATAGTATGTTAGGCTGAAGGAAAACAATGGCCATCTGTCCACCTGCTGGGATTTCCAATGGTTCCCTGTGCCTGTAGGCCCAACCCTTACTGCCGTAGGCACAACTATGCTCGGCAGCACACAGCATAGTTGCGCCTGAACGAGGGGAATCCCTTCCCCTTCAGCAGCAGTTCAATGTCCACACCAGAGCACAGGAGTTTGGAAATTACTGCTTAAAGACAGGAGCTGCCTGATCTTCCCCACATGTAGTTTAACTACAGGCAGGAAAGATGGGGCAAGTCCTATTTTTTCTTGGCCGTATAAATCACAGCCGGAAAAAGAGGTGGTGAAGATGAAACCACTGAAATCCCATATAGATCAATGGTTTAGTGCAGTGTTCCCCAACTCCAGTCCTCAGGAACCCCCAACAGGTCATGTTTTCAGGATTTCCTTAGTATTGCACAGGTGATGTAATTATTGTCAGTGCCTTAGACATTACCACAGACGCTCTTGCTATAGGAGATCCTGAAAACATGACCTGTTGGGACAGGAGTTGAGAAACACTGGTTTAGTTTTGTCCCGTTGTACAGCTGTGATTATCATGGCCGTATAGGGGGACAAAACCACGCTCATCTGGATCCGCTCTGACAGTGTTGTCAATGCCTGTGCAGCTATTTCTGGTTCTGCAGCTCAGCCCATTTAGACCACTTTCACATGGCAGTATATTGGTCATTATTTGTAAGGACACTTTCACACGGGAAGGAATATTCCACTGGGCAGAAAATTCGGCAATAAAATCTGCATGTCTAACAGCAATTCAGTGTCAAAATCTGCATTTAGATCTACGGATGTTGGTGCAGATTTTAACAGTGGAATATTCTGTAGCCTCCTGCATCATATTTCGTCCCATGTGAAGGCAGCCTTAGCCACAGCCAGGAGTAAATCCACAATATGGAATATGTGCAAATTTTTTCATTTGACATTTTTTAGCCCCCCAATGAGACTTGAACATATGATCTTTTGTATAATACATTGCAATACTTCTGTATTGCAGTGTATTATTTCCCAGCTATCATCCTTTTGCACTCTGCCACAGGCATGGTGTAATAGAAGCACTAGAAGGGCAAGTCTGCAAGCTTTCATAACCATGATAACTGTTCAGCACTCCAGGTTGTGTTGCAGATTACAGTGAGACACACATTGATCAAAATTTTGCATGCAAGAAAACTAAACCCTAGACTGAAGGAAATACTAGCTCCCTCATCAAGTGGGACTGGTATATATATGCAGTCGACCAGTGGAGATTGGCTGGCTAGTGAACACCACACCCAGCCAGTTCAATTATCCCACCCCTGTGAAGGTATACTCCTGGAAACCCATAGAACAACAGGTCCCAGCAGCACAACCTAACACTACCTCACCTTTAAAAAAGGGGCCTATAGACCCCTAAGGCATAAAAAAAATTACCAACTTCTCCAAACTACGCAAGTGTACATGGCTTATTTTCAAAGGGCCTGACACCAAGGCAAAAATGACATATAGGAAGGAGTAATAAATTGTGCACCTCTAAACATAATCTCTGCGCCTTACACAACCGGCCTCAGTCGCATAAGTCTGTAAAAAGGGATCTGGTGAAAATGCTATGGCTATTCAATCTGTCACGTCTCCTTTTGCTGAACTGCAAATGGAACTTATGGACAGACATAAATCATGACTGGCAAATGCTTAAGACTCTCAGCAAACATACCTCCACCCATAGCCAGATGAAATAACTATAGACTATACGAGGTATTACTTTGTGTCTTGGCCAAGACACTTGAGCCCGCGAGCCCACATCACGGGTCCTCGTTGTCTTGTGGGGCCCTACTCTAATAAGACAACATCCATAAGAAACCTGCCTGCAAGCATGGTGATTGTACTGATAAGGACGGCCCCGCGCTGGAACCTATGGACCTAACTGTCCAGGGTGGAAAACAAACCAAAGCAGGACAGGACTCAGTTCACACTAACACACTAGGGGTAGCATGCAACATAGAACGGGACTGTTCATATATAATGTTTGGCCACCTGCGCAGACCCACAGAACACATCACTGTTACCACACATATACACTGAGCATGCCTGTTAACACCTGATGTCCAGCCACCTGCACAGACACCGAACCTGACACAGTTCATACCTATACACACACAACACATAAGAGGCATGCAAGAAACCCAAACCCTAGAGTGAAGGGATACCAGCCTCCTCATGAAGCGGGACTGGTATATATATATACAGCAGACCAATGGAAATTGGCTGGCTAGAGAAATCCACACCCAGCCAGCACAATAATTCCACATCTGGAATTGCCCTTAGCGAGTACCTGCCCGCTTGAGAGAAAAGGTTCGGGTGCCGGCGGTGGGCAGGGAGCTGAGGGGGAGAGCAGGAGAGCAGGGAAGAACAGAGGGGAGATCTCTCTCTTCCTCTCCCCCCCCGCTCCCCCCTGCTGACTGCCGCAACTCACCGCTCCCCCGTGCCGGCACCCGAACCTTTTCTCTCGAGCGGGGAGGTACTCGCTAAGGGCAATGCTCGCTCGAGCAATTGCCCTTAGCGAGTATGCTCGCTCATCTTTAATGCTGAGTCCTCCCAAGCAACAAACTACTCTTCGCTCTGAATGAAGGATATTTGTTCTCTTTTCCATATTGCGTAGTTGCACTCAAGAAGAAACTTTTGAAACACACTGTAAAAATAAACTGTGACTAAAATGCAGTAGTGATTATTAAATGTGAACCAAAGCTCTATATACAACATTCAGACTCATGTCCAAGTCGGCAAAATGAGCTGCATGTGACATTCTGCTAAGTGGTGTTTGAAATATGATTTGTATCCTGCTGATTCTAAATACAAAATCGTATCTGCAGAACATGTAAGGCTATTTGAAACACACTTTCTTACGTAGTAACACTAAGCATCAGATACTCAGAATAATATGGAAATCATTTTTCTATTTTCAGACTGCAGGAACGCGTTTAGTCGCTGAAAAGTGACTCATTATTCTCCTTGTTCCACTGTATGCTGTCATTAAAGGGAATAGCCTGAAGCGTTATGTATGGAAGGAGTTTAGAACACTGCTAAAACTTTCTGCAGGTGACAGAATGAAGAGATTCAATCAAGATAAAGTGAACACAACATCAAAAGATAACCATATGCTGTGTCCTTTTTGGAAGATGCACATGTCAATGAATGCAATGTCAAAAAGGCAGAGTTTGTCTAGGTAGCATAGGTTTCAATTCATTCGGTTTCACCAACTAGATAGTCTGATGACATGTACATCCCTGTTGTATATAGAGAGATTTATAGCTGCAGCTGCCTATCTCATTTCATTCCAATTTTAATCATATGCCTCTAACTTCTACCATTACTGTTATCACCAAGACTTCTCTTGTGCTGCATCTGATTCTGCAAGGCTCTGTGAGTCTGTTATTTAACTACTCATGGTATTTCTAGATTTATCACATTTACCATTGTATTAATGCAGCAGTATGCAACCATGTTTTTACAAAACAGGTTTTTATACTTTCTGTTGGTCCCAAGAATCTTTAATACCTTCTTGGGTTATGTATATATCATTTGTAACTCTTCTCTTCTTTAAGATCCAGTAAATCTCCCTGGTCCACTTTAGAACTTACCTCCTCATAGAAGCTGATCGGGTTGGTTTGATAGGAGTGACCCCTCATAAACCCGTGCTGATATAGAGTGATGCAGTTGTTTTCATTAAAGTACTCCAGAATAGCATCTCTTAGAAACCCTTCAAATATTTTACCCACGATAGAAGTTATATTTACCGGGTGTTGTGGTGGTTCTGGTATTTCTGCCTTCCAGGTAGTCTGGTGCAGGTTTTGGAGGTGTTTGGAGGTGTTTCTCCATCTTCTGGCTCTAGTGGGAGTGGTATTAGGTGAGACAGGCTCACCTGTGGGTAATTGTCAGGGCTATTTAGCTTGGCCCGATGCTGAGCTGAATTGCTGTTGAATCTCTATCTGACTGGGCTAGCAGTCAGAGCTTGGTGCGGGATCTCTCAGTTACCTGCTGCATCTCAGAGCTAATTACTGTGTTTGTTTGCAATTCTTTTTTGTTTTCTGTCTTATTCCCCTGTCCCGTGTAAGGTCAACTAGTGGTCAAGGTACGTGGCCAGGTCCGTCCTTGTCAGGACAGAGAACCTGCATTTTAGACAGGTCCCCTCCCTATGTTAGTTATATAAGGACAGTATTTCCCGTGTTTTGGTTATCTTTATTGTTTGACACTCTGTGTGTGTTTGCGTGAGATCTGTGGGTGATGGATCCAGCTCATCCTGGTTGGACGTAACACTGTGCTATGCTTTCTGTAGTTTTTGACTCCTTTTTTGAATATTGGCACCACACTTGCTATGTGCCAATTCATCACTATTGAGTCTTTAAATATAAGAAACTATGGTCTGTCTAAAGGCCCATTTACATGGAGCGATGATCGCTAAAAGATTGCTCAAATGACAGTTTGAGTGACAGCTTTGAGCGATAATTTTGCATAAACCATTAAGCAGCTACTCAGCTACTTAATAGCTATTTAATAGAGATGAGCGAGCACCAAAATGCTCGGGTGCTCGTTACTCGGGACGAACTTTTCGCGATGCTCGAGGGTTCGTTTCGAGTAACGAACCCCATTGAAGTCAATGGGCGACCCGAGCATTTTTGTATTTCGCCGATGCTCGCTAAGGTTTCCTTGTGTGAAAATCGGGGCAATTCAAGAAAGTGATGGGAACGACACAGCAACGGATAGGGCAGGCGAGGGGCTACATGTTGGGCTGCATCTCAAGTTCACAGGTCCCACTATTAAGCCACAATAGCGGCAAGAGTGGGGCCCCCCCTCCCAACAACTTTTACTTCTGAAAAGCACTCATTAGCATGGCATACCTTTGCTAAGCACCACACTACCTCCAACAAAGCACAATCACTGCCTGCATGACACTCCACTGCCACTTCTCCTGGGTTACATGCTGCCCAACCGCCCCCCCTCCCCCCCACAGCGCACACCAAAGTGTCCCTGCGCAGCCTTCAGCTGCCCTCATGCCACACCACCCTCATGTCTATTTAGAAGTGCGTCTGCCATGAGGAGGAACCGCAGGCACACACTGCAGAGGGTTGGCACGGCTAGGCAGCGACCCTCTTTAAAAGGGGCGGGGCGATAGCCCACAATGCTGTACAGAAGCAATGAGAAATAGAATCCTGTGCCACCGCCATCAGGAGCTGCACACGTGGGCATAGCAATGGGGAACCTATGTGCCACACACTATTCATTCTGTCAAGGTGTCTCTGCATGCCCCAGTCAGACCGGGCTTTTTAATTCATAGACACAGGCAGGTACAACTCCCTATTGTGAAGTCCCTGTCGACCGACAGCATGGATGGCTCCCTGGAACCCACCGGCGATACACAAAAATATCACATTGCATTGCCCAACACAGCTGAGGTAGTAATGTCGTGTTTAATGCAGGTGGGCTTCGGCCCACACTGCATGCCCCAGTCAGACTGGGGTTCTTTACAAGTGGAAACAGATGCATTTATAATTCCCTGTGGACCCACAGCATGGGTGGGTGCCAGGAAGCCACCGGCGGTACATAGAAATATCCCATTGCATTGCCCAACACAGCTGAGGTAGTAATGTCGTGCTTAATGCAGGTGGGCTTCGGCCCACACTGCATGCCCCAGTCAGACTGGGGTTCTTTACAAGTGGACACATGTAGGTTAAACTCCGTGTGCACCTACAGCATGGGTGGCTCCCTGGAACCCACCGGCGATACACAAAAATATCCCATTGCATTGCCCAACACAGCTGAGGTAGTAATGTCGTGCTTAATGCAGGTGGGCTTCGGCCCACACTGCATGCCCCAGTCAGACTGGGGTTCTTTACAAGTGGAAACAGATGCATTTATAATTCCCTGTGGACCCACAGCATGGGTGGGTGCCAGGAAGCCACCGGCGGTACATAGAAATATCCCATTGCATTGCCCAACACAGCTGAGGTAGTAATGTCGTGCTTAATGCAGGTGGGCTTCGGCCCACACTGCATGCCCCAGTCAGACTGGGGTTCTTTACAAGTGGACACATGTAGGTTAAACTCCGTGTGCACCTACAGCATGGGTGGCTCCCTGGAACCCACCGGCGATACACAAAAATATCCCATTGCATTGCCCAACACAGCTGAGGTAGTAATGTCGTGCTTAATGCAGGTGGGCTTCGGCCCACACTGCATGCCCCAGTCAGACTGGGGTTCTTTACAAGTGGACACATGCAGTTACAACTCCGTGTGGACCCACAGCATGGGTGGGTGCCAGGAAGCCACCGGCGGTACATAAATATATCCCATTGCATTGCCCATCACAGCTGAGGTAATATCATGTTTAATGCAAGTGGGCTTCGGCCCACACTACATGCCCCAGTCAGACTGGGGCTCTTTAGAAGTGGACACATGTAGTTACAACTCAGTGTGGACCCACGGCATGGGTGGCTCCCTGGAACCCACCGGCGGTACATAAATATATCCCATTGCAGTGCCCAACACAGCTGATGTAACGTCAGCTGTAATGCAGGTGGGCAAAAAATTAATTGGATTACACTGTAGGCGAGGGCCCACAAAAATTGGTGTACCAACAGTACTAATGTACCTCAGAAAAATTGCCCATGCCCAACCAAGAGGGCAGGTGAAACCTATTAATCGCTTTGGTTAATGTGGCTTAAGTGGTAACTAGGCCTGGAGGCAGCCCAGTTTAACGAAAAATTGGTTCAAGTTAAAGTTTCAACGCTTTTAAGAGCATTGAAACGTATAAAAATTGTTTAGAAAAATTATATGAGTGAGCCTTGTGGCCCTAAGAAAAATTGCCCGTTCGGCGTGATTACGTGAGGTTTCAGGAGGAGGAGCAGGAGGAGGAGGAGGAGGAATATTATACACAGATTGATGAAGCAGAAATGTCCCCGTTTTGGATGGTGAGAGAGAACGATGCTTCCATCCGCGGGTGCATAATACGTATTGCTTAGGTATCGCTGCTGTCCGCTGGTGCAGAAGAGAAGTCTGGGGAAATCCAGGCTTTGTTCATCTTGATGAGTGTAAGCCTGTCGGCACTGTCGGTTGACAGGTGGGTACGCTTATCCGTGATGATTCCCCCAGCCACACTAAACACACTCTCTGACAAGACGCTAGCCGCAGGACAAGCAAGCACCTCCAGGGAATACAGCGCGAGTTCAGGCCACGTGTCCAGCTTCGACACCCAGTAGTTGTAGGGGGCAGAGGCGTCACGGAGGACGGTCATGCGATCGGCTACGTACTCCCTCACCATCCTTTTACAGTGCTCCCGCCGACTCAGCCGTGACTGGGGAGTGGTAACACAGTCTTGCTGGGGAGCCATAAAGCTGGCAAAGGCCTTGGAGAATGTTCCCCTGCCTGCGCTGTACATGCTGCATGATCTCTGCGCCTCCCCTGCTACCTGGCCCTCAGAACTGCGCCTTCTGCCACTAGCGCTGTCGGATGGGAAGTTTACCATCAGTTTGTCCACCAGCGCCCTGTGGTATTGCATCATTCTCGAACCCCTTTCCTCTTCGGGAATGAGAGTGCAAAGGCTCTCCTTATACCGTGGGTCGAGCAGTGTGTACACCCAGTAATCCGTAGTGGCCAGAATGCGTGTAACGCGAGGGTTACGAGAAAGGCATCCTAACATGAAGTCAGCCATGTGTGCCAGGGTACCTGTACGCAACACATGGCTGTCTTCACTAGGAAGATCACTTTCAGGATCCTCCTCCTCCTCCTCTTCCTCCTCCTCAGCCCATACACGCTGAAAGGATGACAGGCAAGCAGCATGGGTACCGTCAGCAGTGGGCCAAGCTGTCTCTTCCCCCTCCTCCTCATCCTCCTCATGCTCCTCCTCCTCCTCCTGAACGCGCTGAGATATAGACAGGAGGGTGCTCTGACTATCCAGCGACATACTGTCTTCCCCCGGCTCTGTTTCCGAGCGCAAAGCGTCTGCCTTTATGCTTTGCAGGGAACTTCTCAAGATGCATAGCAGAGGAATGGTGACGCTAATGATTGCAGCATCGCCGCTCACCACCTGGGTAGACTCCTCAAATTTTCCAAGGACCTGGCAGATGGCTGCCAACCAGGGCCACTCTTCTGTAAATAATTGAGGAGGCTGACTCACACTGCGCCGCGCAAGTTGGAGTTGGTATTCCACTATAGCTCTACGCTGCTCATAGAGTCTGGCCAACATGTGGAGCATAGAGTTCCACTGTGTGGGCACGTCGCACAGCAGTCGGTGCACTGGCAGATTAAACCGATGTTGCAGTGTCCACAGGGTGGCAGCGTGCGTGTGGGATTTGCGGAAATGTGCGCAGAGCTGGCGCACCTTTCCGAGCAGGTATGACAAGTGGGGGTAGCTTTTCAGAAAGCGCTGAACCACCAAATTAAACACATGGGCCAGGCATAGCACGTGCGTGAGGCTGCCGAGCTGCAGAGCCGCCACCAGCTTACGGCCGTTGTCACACACGACCATGCCCGGTTGGAGGCTCAGCAGCGCAAGCCAGCGGTCGGTCTGCTCTGTCAGACCCTGCAGCAGTTCGTGGGCCGTGTGCCTCTTCTCTTCTAAGCTGAGTAGTTTCAGCACGGCCTGCTGACGCTTGCCCACCGCTGTGCTGCCACACCGCGTTACACCGACTGCTGGCGACGTGCTGCTGACACATCTTGATTGCGAGACAGAGGTTGCGTTGGAGGAGGAGGAGGAGGAGGAGGAGGAAGGTGCTTTAGTGGAGGAAGCATACACCGCCGCAGATACCACCACCGAGCTGTGGCCCGCAATTCTGGGGGTGGGTAGGACGTGAGCGATCCCAGGCTCTGACTCTGTCCCAGCCTCCACTAAATTCACCCAATGTGCCATCAGGGAGATATAGTGGCCCTGCCCGCCTGTGCTTGTCCACGTGTCTGTTGTTAAGTGGACCTTGGCAGTAACCGCGTTGGTGAGGGCGCGTACAATGTTGCGGGAGACGTGGTCGTGCAGGCCTGGGACGGCACATCGGGAAAAGTAGTGGCGACTGGGAACTGAGTAACGCGGGGCCGCCGCCATCATGCTTTTGAAAGCCTCCGTTTCCACAAGCCTATACGGCAGCATCTCTAGGCTGATCAATTTTGCAATGTGCACGTTTAACGCTTGAGCGTGCGGGTGCGTGGCGTCGTACTTGCGCTTGCGCTCAAACTGTGGCGCTAGCGACGTCTGGACGCTACGCTGAGAGACATTGCTGGATGGGGCCGAGGACAGCGGAGGTGAGGGTGTGGGTGCAGGCCAGGAGACGGTAGTGCCTGTGTCCTCAGAGGGGGGTTGGATCTCAGTGGCAGGTTGGGGCACAGGGGGAGAGGCAGTGGTGCAAACCGGAGGCGGTGAACGGGCATCGTCCCACCTTGTGGGGTGCTTGGCCATCATATGCCTGCGCATGCTGTTGGTGGTGCCTCCCCAGCTGATCTTGGCGCGACAAAGGTTGCACACCACTGTTCGTCGGTCGTCAGGCGTCTCTGTGAAAAACTGCCACACCGTAGAGCACCTTGACCTGTGCAGGGTGGCATGGCGCGAGGGGGCGCTTTGGGAAACAGTTGGTGGATTATTCGGTCTGGCCCTGCCTCTACCCCTCGCCACCACACTGGCTCGGCCTGTGCCCACACCCTGACTTGGGCCTCCGCGTCCTCGCCCACGCCCACGTCCTATAGGCCTACCCCTACCCCTCAGCATGGTGTATTACCAGTGATTTGATTTCCCAGGCAGGAAAGAAAGTGGCACAAGCCTGCAGCCAAAATACAATTTTTATACAATGAATACTACTAAGTTTAATAACTGTGTTGTGGCCCTGCAAATGTGTCAGAGAACTGCAGTGATGCAAAGTTATTGGCTCCAGCAGATCAGGGATTTCCCATGCAGGAAAAAAATTGGCGCAAGCCTGCAGTAAAACGTAGCTGGCTGCGTCTGATTTTTTTTAACGTTCTGCACGCAGCACACACGTACCCAGAGCCCTGAGGACTGTCAGAGGCAGGCGAAATACAATTTTTTCCCTTGTTTTTCAAAGGACAAGCCACACTGCGTGTATTCAATGAATACTACTAAGTTTAATAACTGTGTTGTGGCCCTGCAAATGTGTCAGAGAACTGCAGTGATGCAAAGTTATTGGCTCCAGCAGATCAGGGATTTCCCATGCAGGAAAAAAATTGGCGCAAGCCTGCAGTAAAACGTAGCTGGCTGCGTCTGATTTTTTTTAACGTTTTGCACGCAGCACACACGTACCCAGAGCCCTGAGGACTCTCAGAGGCAGGCGAAATACAATTTTTTCCCTTGGTTTTCAAAGGACAAGCCACACTGCGTCTATTCAATGAATAATGTATGTCTTCTGGCCCTGCCTACACAATTCTATCCCTGTAGTATTAATGCCGGGTGCAATGGTCTGCACAGCCGGTTTTGAGAAAAAAAAAAAAAATGCAACACTGCTAACAGCAGCCTGGACAGTACTGCACACGGATAGATGTGGCCCTAGGAAGGACCATTGGGGTTCTTGAAGCCTTCACTCACTGCTAACACTCTCCCTGCCTAACCACCACTTCTGTCCCTATTGCAGGGCGCAATGCTCTGCAGACCCAATTTTGAAAAAAAAAAAAAAATACAGTGCTAACACAGTACTGCACACTATTAGATGTGGCCCTGAGAAGGACCGTTGGGGTTCTTGAAGCCTACACTAACTCCTAACGCTCTCCCTACAGCAGCTCCAGCACGATACCACTGTCCCTCAGCTAACTCACAAGGCATGTGTGGCGAGCCGCGGGAGGGGCCGACTTTTATACTCGGGTGACATCTGATCGCCCCAGCCACTCACAGCAGGGGGGTGGTATAGGGCTTGAACGTCACAGGGGGAAGTTGTAATGCCTTCCCTGTCTTTCAATTGGCCAGAAAAGCGCGCTAACGTCTCAGAGAAGAAACTGAAAGTAACCGGAACACCGCGTGGTACTCGTTACGAGTAACGAGCATCCCGAACACCCTAATGTTCGCACGAATATCAAGCTCGGACGAGTACGTTCGCTCATCTCTACTATTTAACGTGCAAATAAAGTCTTTAGCTGAATGCAGTTAATAGCCAGAGGTCTCTTATTTGCTTTCAGTTCCTTTGTTCTCCGACGGGAAACAATGCTATCAGCACTACTCGTGGAGAACTCCTGATAAGACCACACGACGATTTTTAGGTTGGCCTGAATTTAACGATCAGCTAGCAGTGCACGAAAAGTGCATGAAGGCTGCGCATTTAGATGCAACCATGATCGCTCAAACGATTGCTTTTTAGCGATTTTTGAGCAATCATCGCTCTGTGTAAATGAGCCCTAACACATTACTTAATTTCCTTAGAATCCATGGGTTTATGCCATCGGAACCCCGCCATTTGTCTATTTTAATCTGTCTAGGGCAGCTCTGTACTTCCTTCTAGGTTAGACTAGTGACATTTAATGGAAAGCTTACTTTACTCCGCATTTCACTTGACATTTCATTTTCCTGAGTAAATACACTGGAGAAAAAATATTTAATAGATTTGCTTTGTCCTTATCACCCTCTACAATTTTTATATGGTATTTTTTAAAGACCCAACACTTTCAGTATTAATCTTTTTACTCTTTACATAGTTGAAGAACAGTTTAGAGTTAGTTTTAGTCTCTCTGGCAATAAGTCTCTCTGCCTCCACCTTTGCTGCTTTTTATATAATTTTTTTTTCTTTCTTTCTAGGTTGTTAGCGCTACTTTTCTGACTTTTTGTTTTAGTAGTTTAAATGCTTTCTTTTTGACGTTTGTTGCCCCCTTTAAATCTTTATTGAACCACATTGGTTTACTTCTATTCCTAACCCTTGTATTCCTGTAAGGTATGAACAGCTCACAGTGAGTATTTAAGATGGTTTTTAAAAATTTTCCATTTACTTTCTGTACTCTTATTTTTGAGGACATTGCCCCAGTCAATAAAGATAAAGGCATCTCTAAGCTGTTTGAACTTTACCTTCCTAAAGTTTAGTATTTTTGTAGCTCCTCGATAAAACTTCCTATTTAAAGACAAATGGAAATTTATTATATCATGGTCACTATTTCCCCAAATCTGCACCTTTGTTATTTTGTCTGTCTATTGGTTAATATTAAGTTCAAAATGGACATCCATATAGTCCGATTAACGACAAGTTGGGTAAGCTATTATCTTTAGTTATTGACAGAAAATTGTTACCAGTTCATATCCACATTGTTAAGGTCTCCCATAATATTAACCTCATTGTGATTTGCTGCTGAATCTATTACCCTCAGTAATAGATTTTCAGTGGCTTCTGTTATGTTTGGTGGCCTATAGAAAATCCCTATGAGGATTTTATTATTGTTTTTCCATCTGTGTATCTCTACCCATAGAGACTACACTCATTCATCTCCCTCCCATATATATTCCTGCAGTGTGATCTAGAAAAAGGATATTACATAAAGACAACCCCCCATCCCCTTTTCGGTTTTTATGAACCCTTCTGAACAGACTGCAACCCTATAAGTTCACTGCCCAGTCACAGCTTTCATTCAACCAGGTCTCTGTTATTCCTGCTATGTTGCAGTTTTCCACTAATGTTATGACTTCTAGTTCGTCTACTTTATTGGTCAGACTTCTAGCATTAGTCACCTGCCTCCAACTTTGTCACTGATGCCAATATGACCGCTAGATCCTCACCAGCACCTCCCAGTAATCCATCAACCCGATTCACAATGCGTTGAACTCGAGTGTCAAAAAAACAACGATGACATCAGGGGAGCCATGCAGGTGTTGTGGCAGCCGGGGGCCTTCTAAAAGGCCCGATGGCTTCCTCGGCAGACTGCCCATCAAGCTGTCCCCGTGGGGTGGCTTGGTAGGCTGCCTGTCAGAATGCAGTATGATGTAATGCTATGGCATTACATCATACTGCAGGAGTGATCAAAGCATCGCTAGTTGTGGTCCCCCCTGGGGACTTAAAGAAAGTGTAAAAATAAAAACAATAAAGTTTTATTAATTATTAAAAAAAATAAGTATTAAAAGTTTAAAAAAACCCTTCTGCCATATTTGCAATAAAAAATCTAAATAATAAAGCAAAAATACGTGTTTGGTATCGCTGCGTCCATAAAAGTCCAATCTATCAAAGTAATGCATTATTTACCCCGCATGGTGAACGTTGTCCAAAAAAAAAAAGAACGCCAGAAATACGCTTTTTTTGGTCACCCTATTTCCAAGAAAAAATGTAATAAAAAGCGATCAAAAAGTTGTATTCAAAAATGATACAGTTGAAAACTACAGGAGGTAACACATAAAATGAGTCCTCACACAACTGTGTCAACAGAAAAATTAAAAGGTTATTGTGCGCAGAAAATAGAGACAGAGAATAATTTTAAAAAATTAAATATATTTAAAAAAAAATAGAAGTACTCCAGCAAAAAAACAAACTACATAACTTTGGTATCATAGTAATCGTACTGACCCATAGAATAAAGGTATCAGGTCATTTTTGTTGCAGTTTGTGCGCCGTAGAAACAGGACGCACCGAAAGATGGTGGAATGTCGTTTTTTTTCCATTTCTATCAACTTACATTTTTTAAAAAGTTTTTTCAGTACATTATAAGGTACAATAAATAGTACTATTGAACAATACAACTTGTCCTGCAAAAAACAAGCCCTCATACAGCGACGTTGATGGATAATTAAAGGAGCTACGATTTTTTAAAGGGAGGAGGAAAAAACGATAATGGAAAAAAGCAAAAAAGCTCCGGCACTAAGGGGTTAAAGGTTTGCAACGTGAGTAAAATTGCGGGGCATGTTGATGTCTTCACTGTGGGCACCAACGTGCTAGGAGACATGCCACATACTGAACTGGCAAGAGCTCATGGAAATTCTCCAAATGCAATGCCCCCCACCTCCTCCCTTATGTATAAATTTCTTTTCCGCTTGCTTATTGCTGAATACATTACCTACCAAAAAATGCAAAGTCATGTCTGCGGTAGTATTGACAGGATGCATTAATGCAGCATATATCAACATATCATAAATTCTTCTTCCTTCAATTACTTGGCTGTCAGAGTAACATATGAAATGAGCCACAAGCTAAAAAGCAATACAATTACAGAACATGAAGTCATTACAATGCACATATTGTAATACAAGATCAGTAATGATCGGTGTCATTGAAAGAGCTCGCAACGTGCTGCCGAGTTTTGTGGGGCATATAATTTGCCCTGTATGTTTGTTTTTGTGTTTTTTGTTTTTGCTTTTTTTTTTGGCTTGTTGTATGAAAATAAATCAATTTTACTCAGTGTCAGTTGCCTCTTTATAGTTCTGTAACAAGGTGTACTTTTGTACGATTTTAATCTGCATACGTTCACGACAGCAAAGCTTTTCAAAATCATTTTTAATGGCATTGCAATTTATAGACAGTAACTAATTTCAAACTTCATAGCACTTGGCTTTTATGATTATTTCAAATCATTTAAATGCAAATGAATTTCCATAGAGAGAAAACATCAATGCCCTTGAGTGGCAACTTGTAATAGACCTGCAAGCTAAAATCACAGCCAGAATTTGAAACAGCCTGATAAGGTTTGACAGGAGGTCTATATAAAAGTGTTTGCCCAAATCCAATTTACATTTCATTTCACATAGCATTCTATTTGCCCATTTTTGTCACTTCAATGTATCTTATTTATTTAATCATACTCTGAAATCCAATCTTCAATCACAAATACATATGGATTTCGGTCAGATATAGCAATCACATGTATAATGGTTTTACTGCAACAGAAGTATTAATATCTCGGGAAGCACAGAGGCTAAGTTATAGTTGCAGTTAATTGCATAAATGTGCTGTTTTTTTCAATTAAGAGGTCAACCACAATGTGATATGTTTTTTCCATAAAGTTTTACTTATGGGCTGTTGTTACTTATGAGTTAGTTAGTTAAGAAACAGATAGATGATTTATTTACTAAAATGCAGCAACATGGTAAAAGAAGTGTATATTTAAGGGACTCAGACTAAAGGATTAATATTGCCATGGGGACGGTCTAGGAAAATGTGCCAAAAATTGTGCCGCAATTGCCACATGTGACAAAATTTGGGCTAAATTTTAAACATATTTAATATGCCCCATCATGTTTTGGAATGCAGCAAGGTATCTGGGAAGGGACTCATCGCAAGGAATTAAAGGAGATGTCCCGAGGCAGCAAGTGGGTCTATACACTTCTGTATGGCCATAATAATGCACTTTGTAATGTACATTGTGCATTAATTATGAGCCATACAGAAGTTATAAAAAGTTTTATACTTACCTGCTCCGTTGCTAGCGTCCTCGTCTCCATGGTGCCGACTAATTTTCGCCCTCCGATGGCCAAATTAGCCGCGCTTGCGCAGTCCAGGTCTTCTCCTGTTCTCTATGGGGCTCCGTGTAGCTCCGCCCCGTCACGTGCCGATTCCAGCCAATCAGGAGGCTGGAATCGGCAGTGGACCGCACAGAAGAGCTGCGGTCCACGGATGCAGAGGATCCCGGCGGCCATCTTCAGCAGGTGAGTATGAAGACGCCGGACCGCCGGGATTCAGGTAAGCGCTGTGCGGGTGGTTTTTTTAACCCCTGCATCGGGGTTGTCTCGCGCCGAACGGGGGGGGGGTTTAAAAAAAAAAAAACCCGTTTCGGCGCGGGACATCTCCTTTAATGTTGTAATAGACAGGGAGAGATGCACCAAAAATTGCACCAAAATCATAGCGTGCACCAAAACTGAGCATGTTTACTGGGAACTAACTGATAAGATGATGGTACAATTTGTGCAGTGTAGTAGGCACACAGCGAATGTCAGAGAAGCAAGAGAGATACTCTGAGTTGGTGATGGATTAAGGCCGAAGGAGCTGGAGATAGTGCTGCCTGGAACACAGTGGAGCAGCATCGACTGGTGCTGTAGAGAGACTGAGAGATAAGCTGAGAATAGTGCTTGCAACCCCAGACGATGCTGCATAATCGCTTGGGTTATTAAAAGCAACAACTCTTGCACCTCAGTAAGTGAGGCTGGCCTCTGCTGAGACTTTAGTACACTGTTAGAATTAGAAATAGTTTGAAAGCATTTGGAAGCCCAGATCCTGGATCTAAATGAGCAGCTTGCAGCACTGAGATCCATTGCCAATATGTAAAGGAGTTTACTGCTCACTGAGCAAGCACTCGCTGAGCTAGATGTGGGTGGGTGGATGGTAGTTTGGGAGTGTAGGATGAGCAGGCAGCTATCTGGGTGACAGTTAGAAGGAGGGGTAGAGGGAAAAAAATAATAAAAATAAATTATGTAAAAATCAGATAAAAACAGCAAAGATGGAGATAGAAAGACTTATTGCCAAAGAGATTAAAACTAACTCTAAAATTGTTTTTTAACTATATATAGAGTAAAAAGATTAATACTGAAAGTGTTGGCACTTTTATAAATAATGTGGGAAAAATTGTAGAGGGTGATGGGGAGAAAACAAATCTGTTAAACAGCTTTTTCTCCAGTGTAAGAAAATGAAATGCCAGATGTAATGCAGAGTGATAAAGTAAACTCTCCACTAAATGTCACAAGTGTAACCCAAGAAGAAATGCAGAGCCTTCTTAAAAAGATTAAAATTGAGAAATCACCAGGTCCCGATGCCCCCCCCCCCCCCCCCCAGCTTTTAAGGGAATTAAGTAATGTGATAACAGACCCTTGTTTCTTATATTTAATGACTCTATAGTGACGAGATCTTTTCCACTGGATTGATACATAACCAATGTAGTGCCAATATTCATGAAAGGGTCAAAAAGTGAACCTGGAAACTAAAGGCCAGTAAGGGCACACACCCACTGGCGTTTTTTTCTCCATTGCGCTTCGAGAGCAAGTGAAAACTCTCACCTCGCAGTGCGAGAAAAAAAATGGGATGATGCCGGGATATCGCCAATCTTCTCAATGGGGCCAGCGGCAGCAGTGCTAGCCCTATTGAAAAGATATGGAGAATACCGCGGACTTCTGCCACAGCTGTCACAGCTGTGACAGCTGTGGCAGAAGTGCAGCATACTATCCCATTGCTTTCCTTCCCTGAAAATCCTCAATAGGTGGTTAAAAAAGTTTTTTTTAAAAGTACTCACCTCTCCGCCGCTCACACGTGTCCTCTGGCTGGCTCCCTGACACTGCTATTCAGCACTTTCAGCAGGCAGAGATTTAAAAATCCCTGCCTCCTGAAAGGGCTGTGCTGATCGGCAAGTGTTTTCACTTGCTCTCGCAGCGCAAGATAGAAAATATCGCCAGTGGGTGTCCGCCCTAAGTCTTACTTCTATTGTAGGCAAAATGTTTGAAGGGTTTCTAAGAGATGCTATCCTGGAGTACCTCAAGGAAAACAGCTGTATAACTCCCTATCAGCATGGGTTTATAAGACATCGCTCCTGTCAAACAAACCTGATCAGCTTCTACAAGGCTTGATGAAAAATGCGACTGGGCGGTGAACTTACATGGTTACAATGTCTTCTGAAGGGATTGTGGAAACCGGGAAGGGGGAGGGATATGTCTGTATGTTAAATCCTACTTAATGTCGGGCCTATGAGAAGATATAGGTGTATGAGATGAACATGTGGAATTTCTATGGGTAGAAATACAGGGAGAGAAAACTAATAAAATCCTAATAGGAGTTTTCTAAAGGCCACCAAAAATAACAGAGGAAACTGAAAGTGGTTTACTAAGACAAATAGAAGAGCTGTCAAACCACAATTAAGTAATTATGGGGGACTTTAATTATCCGGATATAATATGGGAAGACAAAACCTGCAAATCTCGCAAGGGTGATAAGTTCTTGAGAACAATTAAAGATTACCCAACTTGTATGGGAGCCAACTAGAGTGAGGGCCATTCTGGGTTTATTACTAACCAACAGACCGGACAGAATCATGGGGGTGCAGGTTGAGGGACACTTGGGAAATAGTGACCAAAATATAATTAATATCCAGTTGTTATTCAATAGGTAGCTTTATCAGGGAGCGACAAAAAAACTAAACTCTAGTAAAGCAAAATTTGATCAACTCAGAATTACTCTAGGCAGCATTAAATGGGACAATGACTTCAAAAATAACAGTACAGGTAACAAATGGGAGAAGCTTAAAAACATTCTAAATACCTCATGCGACTAGTTCATACCATTCAAAAATAAAAGAACTACAATTAGAATGTGGCTCAACAAGACTGTAAGGGGGGCTATAAGTGAAAAAATGAATTTAAATTACTAAAACAAGAAGGCAGTGAAAAGCGCTAAAAACATACAGGAAAAAAAATGATGTAAGGGAAAGATAAAAACTGCCAAGGAGGAGGCAGAGAGACTGATTGCCAAAAAGAGCAAAAATAACCGTAAACTATTTTTCAATTAAATAAATGGTAAAAGGATTTGCACTGAAAGTACTGGCCCTTTAATAAATAATGCAGGAGAAACCATAGAAGATCATGGAGGAAAGATGAATTTAGTAAATATTTTTTTCTGAAGTATATTCACAAAAGAAAAAGAAATGTCACACGAGATGCAGGGGGATAATATGAACCCCCCACTAAATATCACCTGCCTAATGCAGAAAGAAGTGCAGAACTGGCTAAAAAAGATTTTAAAAAATCGACAAGCCACCGGGCCCAGATGAATACACCAAATGGTTCTAAGGGAACAAAGTTACGTGATAGACAGACTGCTATTTCTTATATTTAGGGACTCTATTGAGACCGGGATAGTACCACTGGATTGGATTGGTGCATTGCCAATGAGGTTACAATATACAAAAAGGGTCAAAAAGAGAGCCTGGAAACTACAGGCCGGTAAGTCTTACTTCAATAATTGAAAAAATATTCAAATGGTTTCTGAGAGACGCCATCCTAGAATACCTCAAGGAAAACAACGGTATAACTCCTCATCAGCATGGGTTCATGAAGGGTCGATCATGCCAGACAAATTTGATCAGCTTCTACAATGAAGTTAGTTCTAGGCTGGACCTGGGAGAGTCTATTGATCTCATATATCTGGATTTTACCAAAGTATTTGACACCGTGCAGCATAATAAGTTTATATATAAAATGAGACAGCTCGGACTGGGCGAAAAGTGTGTAGTTGAGTAAAGAACTGGCTTGGAGATAGAAAGCAGAGGGTGGTAATTAATGGTTTGTATTCTGACTGGGCCATCGTTGCTAGTGGGGTACTGCAGGGTTCAGTTTCGGGCCCCATTTTGTTCAATATATTTATCAATGACCTGATAGAAGGACTGCGCAGTAAAATATCAATATTTGCAGACAATACGAAAATATACAAGGTAATTAATACAATGGAGGACAATGTACGGCTGCAAATGGACCTTAATAAACGGGGGGGCTTGGGTAGAAAAATGGCAAATGAATTTCAATATTGATAAATGTAAGGTTATGCACATGGGCAGGAGAAATGGATGTCACCAATATACACTAAATGGGTGACTGCTAGGGAAAAGTGATATGGAAAAGGACCTGGTACTAGTTGACTGTAGACTTAACTGGAGCAATCAATGCCAGTCAGCGACTGCAAAGGCAAATAAAGTTTTGGGGTGCAATAAAAGAGGTATAGAGGCGAGGGACGAGAACATTATCCTTCCATTATATAAGGCACTAGTCAGGCCTCACATGGAATACTGCGTACAATTCTGGACACCGGTGCTCAGGAAAGACATTGCATTGCTTGAGGGGGTTCAAAGACACTAAATTAATAAATGGAATGGGAGGACTGGAATACCCAGAGAGGCTAACAAAATTGGGATTATTTACCCTGGAAAAAAGACGGTTAAGTGGTGATCAAATAACTATGTATAAATACGTTACGAGACAATACAAGGATCTCTCCCATGATCTGTTTATACCCAGGACTGCGACGGTAACAAGAAGGCATCCGCTACGTCTAGAAGAAAGAATGTTTCATTACTAACACAGTAAGAGCAGTGAGACTGTGGAACTCTCTGCCTTAGGACGTGGTAGTGGCAAAATCGATAGAGGAGTTTAAGAGGGGACTAGATGTCTTTTTGGGGTGCTACAGCATTACAGGATACTGGCATTAAATAACCAGAAGGGTTGTTGATCCAAGGATATTCCGACTGCCAGCTTTGGAGTCAGGAAGCAACTTTTCTCTAATGAGTGTTGATCCAGGGATTATCCTAACTGGCATTATGGGGTCGGGAAGGAATTCTTTTCTCCAAAATGGGGTAAATTGGCTTCTATCTCTTTTTTTTTGCCTTCCTCTGGATCACCAAGGGGGATGGAAACAGGCTGACCTGGATAGACATTTGTCTTTTTTCAGCCTAGCATACTATGTTACCACCAGTTTTGGCCCACCTACAACATGGGGCCACTTTGCTATTTTTTTTCTAGGGTCACTTTGGGATCCCAATCCCCCCTGGTGGTGGTATGTCATATGGGACAGCATAGTTGTGTTTGTGTAGATTTCTTCTGGGTAATCCACTCTACTGTCACACTCCAAAAAACAGTAATTGTGAACTGAGATTTTGATCTTCATTGGGGACAGGGACAAAAATGCTAAATAGGTCCCAATGTATATTAGAAAGTGGCAAAACTTTTTTTTATAGAATAATTAGGTTTTTGGTTTTTTTTTAGCAAACACTGGATAACACATATTTATGGTTCCGACCATCAAATGTTTGGAATTTAAAATTTACTAAAACTAGTGAACATATGCCAGTATTAAACAACAGTGCGCTCAAGTAAAATGCACCAGATTAATAAAAGGGAAATGTGTTATCAGACAATGACCAAGTGTTTAAATAAAGTTTTAATGTTACACATATTTTTTAAAATGTTTTTTAAACTTATTAATGTCATAATCTATATTTTTAAAAATTCTAATTTATTGCAATTTTTACTCAGGCCACTGAGCCTAATGATAGGCTAACATTTCCTGTTCTGTACAGCTGCCTCATGGATCATAGAAACAATAGACTGGAAATAACTCACTAATTTAAATGGGACACTGCTGTGGGTCTGCTGTGTGACCTGTGCAGAGGTCATTGTGCAGGGAAGGAGAAGAGGTGAGCTGTGACCATCACATATTCTAAATGGTGGATCCCTTGTTATCTACATATAGATGTTACCTTTCAGTGTAATGCTGCTTGTGATGATAATGAGATGACTGCTTACCCTACAGAATAGGAAGTGTCAGATATTATTAGGCTTAGAATTCAGACTGGAAAGTCCTTGGCACTTTTTTTGAAAAGTGTTAAAGAGTGGCACAAAGTTGAAAAAAGTCACAAATGTAGCGTGCACAAAAGATTTGTAACTTTTTTTTCTGCTGGAATGCTGGTGCAAATGATTGATCAATTCTTCCCATTGTGTAGAACATGGTCCTCTCTGAAGAGAACAATTATTGTGTTTTGAAAAGAAACTAAACAAATCAAAGTGGTGCTTGGCACCATGTGGAGGTCCATGAATATGCCAGCAGGTGACAAATGAGACTCTTCACAGTTGACCCCTCAGAGCTGAACTCAGTGAAGTGCGGCTTCATCTCAGCAGGTTTGGGATAAGAATGGAAGATGATCACATTATTATCGGCCTGGATGTCAGTGCAGAAGCGGCAGAGTTCAGGCTGTTTACTGATACCATTAATAAATAAATGTCATGCATTGTAGCAGAAGATGTGGAATAATATGATTTGTAGTGTTGCCGCCTTGATGTATTGTATATCATGAGGAATAGTAATTATGGCAATTAGCAATAGAGCCAACTCTCTAATTGATCCCAGCTGTGATGTTCACCATCTAAAAATACAGCAGTGTATTGTTCCTGACATTTAATGTGACATTTATAGTCTCCGACAGTAAAGGTTATTTACAGAACTGCAACAATGCGGAAGCTCAATGTATATATTATACATGACTACACCAATTTATTTCTTCACATACAGTACATAGGTGCATACTAGTGTTCTCTAGGGAAAGGGACTTCAGGATTCATCTACTCTTCTCGAAGGAGGCCATAGGGAGTATAACAATATAGTCCTTGAATGAGGTAGCTGTTAAAGAGCACATCAGCGCTCCTGAGATGTCCGTTTAAGGAAACAATTCTATTCCTCATGAAATTACAATTCTAGACCATCTTTTGGCGCAAAGATCCTCTGTTATTCTTCCTGGAAGTGTATGAATAACTTGATAGCTGGCTTTTTGAATTGGCTATTTCCAAATATGATCCATCAGTTGGAAAACATATTTTTCTTGGTCATTTCTTGTAGTCATTCGTTAATAAAAGCAATCAGCTTTGGACAATCCATACTTCTTAGGTCGCTTTCACACGGCCAAGACACACAAATCTTACACAAATATGAACGCCACTCTTTTGAATGGAGTCATATACATTTTTACCCATATCACATCACATGTTTACTTCCTCTCGAAATTGGAAGATGTCCAGCAGTGCCACCAACTAAAACCCGGCAGAAAACTGTGGAATCCAGGTAAAGCCATCTATTCTATGTAGATGTCTGGAAAGATGTGTTCTTCATGGAAGAATTGTGGTCAAAAAGTCATATGTTCAATGTAGAAGCAAGTGACTCAACTATGCATAAAAGCATAGGAACTGGGGTGCAGAAAAATGGCGGCAGGTGCCGTGGACTGATGAGTCAAAATGTGAAACATTTAGTTGTAACAGAAGGCAGTTTGTTCGCTCAATGGCTGAAGAGTGGAACGATAATGAGTGTCTGCAGGCAACAGTGAAGCATGGTGGAGAATCCTTGCAACTTTGTGGCTGCATTTCAGCAAGTGGACTTGGGGATTTGGTCAGAATTAATGGGGTCCTCAATGATGAGAAATACAAGCAGATACATATCCACCATGCAATACTATCAAGGAGGCATCTGATTGGCTCCAAATTTATTCTGCAGCAGGACAGCAACCCCCAATATTCAACCAATGTCATTAAGAACTATCTTTAGCGTAAAGAAGGAGGAGTCCTGGAAATGATGATATGGCCCCACAGATCCCTGATCTCAACATCATCCAGTCTGTCTGGGATTACATGAAGAGACAGAAGGATTTGAGCAAGCCATCATCCACAGAAGATCTGTGCTTAGTTCTCCAAGATGGTTTGGAACAAACTGCCTGCCGAGTTCCTTCAAAAACTGTGTGCATGTGTATCTAGAAGAACTGATGCTGATACATATCCACCCTGCAATACTATCAGGGAGGCATCTGATTGACTCCAAATTTATTCTGCAGCAGGACAACAACCCCCAACATCCAGCCAATTTCATTAAGAACTATCTTCAGGGTAAAGAAGAACAAGGAGTCCTGGAAGTGATGATATGGCCCCACAGATCCCTGATCTCATCATCATCCAGTCTGTCTGGGATTACATGAGGAGACAGAAGGATTTGAGCAAGCTACATCCACAGAAGATCTGTGCTTAGTTCTCCAAGATGGTTTGGAACAAACTGCCTGCCGAGTTCCTTCAAAAACTGTGTGCATGTGTATCTAGAAGAACTGATGCTGTATTGAAGGTAAAGGTCGGTCACGCCAAATATTGATGTGATTTCTTTTTCCTTCATTTGCTTAATAGTTTATTTTTGTCAATGACTACAATGCAAACATTTCTATGTTTGAAGGCATTCGGACTTTGCAGACTTTTTTTCCACATCTGCCTAAACTTTTGCACAATACTTATATATATCTTCTATATATTTGTCAATGTCTGTTTGTTGGAGCATGACGCACAAACCGTACGACCGATTGACATGAAATTTTACACAGAGTGTAATCTCGACCCGGAGAAGGTTATAGGCTAAAAGAAATTCAGAAATGTTGTTGTCTTGGCAACCTTATTTGCATTTTTTTGCATTTGCTTTGAATTTTGAAACAGCAACCCTCAAATGTGCTTTCACCAATAGATTCTATGTCCTCGATTTAGTATTCCTGGTTATTTCCAACAAGTAATTCCCACTAGAAGAGCCAGACCGAGCACTGACAATGTGTGTTTCAGGAGTGCTTTTTAGCCCCACACTAACCCTGGTGGAGCCTCCAATCATTTGCCCATTTTGTCCTTCCTAATTCCGCCTTGGATGTCAGCTTGCAAAAATAATGTCCCAAGACAGGAATGCATGGAGCAAATTGATGAACACTGGCCTTATTTATCAAAACTGTCCAACAGTAAGGGCTCCCACCCACTGGCGTTTTTTTTCTCCACTGCGTTGCGAGAGCAGAGCGAGAAAATCGCTGGGATATCGCTGCGACATTGCCAGTCTTTTCAATGGGGCCAGCGGCAGCAGCGCTAGCCCCATTGAAAAGATATGGAGAATGCCGCGGACCTCTGCCACAGCTGTGGCAGAAGTCCGCGGCATGCTATCCCATTGCTTTCAATGGGATAGGCACTGCTGCCGATTCCATTGAAAGCAGTGGTTTCTGACAAGCCCCGCAGAATGATTATTGGAGAAGGGCTTGAAATATAAGCCCTTCGTCGATAATCATCAAAAAGTGGTTAAAAAAATAATTAAAAAGTTACTCACCTCTCCTGCTGTCTGCCGCGTCCTCCAGCTGGCTCCCACTGCTACTGAGCTCTTTCAGCAGACGGGGATTTAAAAATCCCCGCCTCCTGAAAGGGCTGTGCGGATTGGCTGAGGGCTCAGCCAATAGCAGCTAGTGCTTAGCTATTGGCTGAGCGCTCAGCCAATGGCAGATAGCTCTTAGCTATTCATTCATGAATAGCAATATCTTAGCTATTCATGAATGAATAGCTAAGAGCTATCTGTCATTGGCTGAGCGCTCAGCCAATAGCTAAGCAGTAGCTGCTATTGGCTGAGCCCTCAGCCAATCTGCACAGCCCTTTCAGTAGGCGGGGATTTTAAAATCCCCGTCTGCTGAAAGTGCTGGACATCAGTGACGGGGAACCAGCAGGAGGACGCGTCTGACAGCAGGAGAGGTGAGTAACTTTTTTATATTTTAAACCACTTTTTGATGATTATCGGCGAAGGGCTTATATTTCAAGCCCTTCTCCGATAATCATTCTGCGGGGCTTGTCAGAAACCACTGCTTTCAATGGGATCTGCAGCAGTGCCCATCCCATTGAAAGCAATGGGATAGCATGCCGTGGACTTCTGCCACAGCTGTGACAGAGGATTCTTTCATCCCCGCGGTCCCCGCGGGGATGAAGCAAACTCCTGTCACAGCTGTGGCAGAAGTCCGCGGCATTCTCCATATCTTTTCAATGAGGCTAGCGCTGCTGCCGCTGGCCCCATTAAAGAGACTGGCGATGTCGCAGCGATATCCCAGCGATTTTTGGGTATCTGCCGGCGTTTTTCTCACACTGCGATGCGAGACTTTAACTTTAGAATCACATCGCAGTGGAGAAAAAAACGCCAGTGGGTGGGAGCCCTAAATCAACAAACAGTAAAAAACTGTTTTTGGTGCCCATAGCAACCAATCACAAAGCAGCTTTTGTTTTATCTCAGCACTGAGGATTGAAAACTGTTGCCCATAGCAACCAATCACAGCATAGGTTTCTTGGCCTCTGGATTCCACACCAGCACTGTTTACACACTAGGTTCTGGATAGAACGATCACATGACCAGCCTGTCACATGATCGTCTACTTGAAGCTCAGCCAGTGAACAGTGCGGGTGCGGAATCCAGAGGCCGAGAGCGTGAGGAGCGACAGAAGTAACTAGAAGTGTTTTTCTATTTTGATATGTATTAAGGACTTTTTCTACTGAGTGGAGACAATGAGGGGCATTGTTACAGAGGTGGGAGCTGTGGCCTGTGAGGGACACTGTTACTAAGTGGGGGTCTATGAGGGGCATTATTACTGAGTGGGGCCCATGGGGGCATTGTTACTTAATGGTGGTCTATTAGTGTTTATTATTACTCAGTGGGGATATAGGAAGGGCATTATTATTGAGTAGGGTCACTTTTACTGTGTTTGGGGCACTAAAAGTGGCACTTATTGTGTGGTCCTGAACTGCCCCCTGCGATAAGATCACTGGTTGTTGTGTGAAGGCCATGGCAGCTGGGGGCCTTCTGAAAGTCCCCAGGGCTGTCATTGCCGTTTGCCTATTAAGCCATGCCTATGGCATGGCTTGATAGATTGCCTGTAAGATAGCAATATAATGTAATGCTATGGCATTACATTATACTGCAGGTGCGATCAAGGCATCACAAGTTCTTGTTCCCTCTGGGGATTAAAAAAAAAGTAAAAATAAGTTTTAAAAAGTTTTACTAATTATTAAAAAAATAAAAAGTAATAAAAGTAAAAAAAAACCTTTTGCCATATTTATAATAAAGTAATCTAAATGATAAAACAAAAATACATATCTAGTATCGCTACGTCCATAAAAGTCTGACCTATCAAAGTAGCGCATTATTTACCCCGCATGGTAAATGTTGTCGGAAAAAAAAGAATTCCAGATTTTTCTTTAACCAAAGCCAGAAGTGGATTAAAACAGAAGGTGAACAATAAAGGAAGGCCTTCTACTTCTCCTTCTTGCTCGATCCACGTCAGACTTTGGGTCATCAAAATGTGCAAGTGCATTTTCCAGAAAATGAGGTGCGTGAAGAAACCTTACAGGTACCATACTAATTAAATCAACATTTCCAAAATATTTCTTGACCAACTTCTTACAAGGCAGGCATTACAGCAAAGTATCTCTGCACTGTTCTTTCCCATGTCTCTTCTGTGGGATACAAGCTGCCACCTGGTGGATGAAATTATTATGACACAGAAAATAAAGTGCTGATGAACATTCATAACAATGTTTGGAGAAAGAATACATACATTCAAAATATATTTATGTTTTTACCATTACATGTAATATGTTGAATTTATGTACAATCCTAACTTGCAGAAATAGAGAATACTTCTTTAAGAAGAACTACATTGACAAGACCCAAACAGATACAAGTTCCAGGACAGATAACCACAATAGCTGAGGTTCAAATATATTTAACTATTCAAGATATGTTCATGGTTTTAGTCTCTGATTACACTAGCATCGTGCCTTCCTTTCATGTTTTGCTTTCAGTGTCCAATGGATCCAACTGGTCACTGATGGACCGCATGGACTTTATTGGGATCTGTCAGGTTCCATTATTTTAGATGATACGAATAGCATTGCAGACTGCACTATTCTTGAAGCCATAAAATTCCTATGCTTCACAATACAAGTGTTAATAGAACTGTACAAGGTTTTAATGCGGACTACAGAGCATTTTGCACCCCTTTAATTACCCTTCCTACCCCATGACACCCACCATATAGTCTCAATTTTCAGAAGCCACAGCTTTATTTTTCTCTTATATACTGTAGATACATTCATCCCATTGATTTTAAAACCCTTTTTGATGCTTTTACTTATAGAGCAACTTTTTATGTAGGTTAAACATTTTTTTCCTGGTTTTTAAGTGGCCTATTCATCATGGCCATCTGTTGTATTAGGTTATTTACTACAGTAAAAATTGGAATCCATTAATAAAGAAGGTGAGTGTCCAATAAAAAGGATTGTAACACGTATTTTACAAAACACAGGTAAGGGCTCGATGTAGTTTGCCTATCCAGTAGTTTTAAAAATCCTTCAGAATAGAGCTGGGGGCACTGTTGCATTAAAGCCTATGGAAGATGCTTTCTAACAGCAGTGGTTGAAAATGGTACTGCAAGTTACAAATACAACATCAACTGCAATGCAGCAATGAGGCAGCAAGTCTACAATGTATTGAGCAAGAAACACTAGATTTTTATCACAGAAGAAAATAAGTATTATAAAATTAGACATTCCCTTAAAAGGTGTATTCCAGGACTTTACAAACGTCTAACCTTGTACTAGAGCCAACCTCAATACAACAATGCCTTTTGTTCACCTTAAATGAGTGCTTGCACTTGAATCGGGATGTCATGTGAGCCCTGCTGCCCCGATTTTAAGATTTCCTCTGATACACTGACCACAGTCAGAGGCTCACCGCTTCCTGTCCTGACCATTCTGTCTCAGTCACATGAATATTTTTGAGCTGCGCGGGCAATCGGGAACGGGCAGCGTTGTAACCTTGGAAGAGGGCACTATAGATGCTCAACAACACAGCCTAGTTTATGTAACAGTGGGTAAAGGAGCAATAAAGGTTACATTTCTGTATGGTGTGTATGTACACTATGCATCTTATTCCACAGCATTGCTATTCACTGGAAAGGGGATCTGGAAGGCAACTGTGTGTATTGCACTGTATGAGTGATGTAGAGCTGAAACTATGCATATGTGTATATATATATATATATATATATATATATATATATATATATATATATATATATATATATATAAGACGGAATAGCTGGATAGTGTAGTGGCTGCCTTTTAGATAGGGTTCACAATTCTTGCTGAAATCTGCCTTAGTGATATATATTTATTTGGTCCAAAAACAGTCGTTTTTTTTGTAAATAAGAAGGTGGAGGGTGGGGTTCAGGGTATTAGTGTATCTTGACACCACCAGAAGCTAGGGGTTTGACAGGAGGAACGCCCCTCTCACACCCCCAGCTTCCGATAGGGTCAAGAGCTGAAGGTCCTGGAAGGAGGTAAACTGGCTCTGTGTGTTAGCCTTAGGCTGTGCTGTGCTGCACGGACTCCCAGCTGTCCTCCTGCTGCTTTAGCAGTAGGTCACCGCTGCCAGCTCCCTGGTGTTGTGCTGCAGTGGGTGTACGGTGTATGTGACTTCGGGGACTGCCGTTGCTCTGTCCTCCCTGCTGCCGACCACTAATACAGCTGTGGAGGTAGGGGGCGCCTTCTGCAGTGCGGCCGGCAAAGCCGCTTCACGCCCCTGTGGCCTTCCTGATGCCAACCCTGCTCTGCGCTTCAACACAGAGCGGGGTGCCGGCTTATGGCCGTCCGTCGGGGAAGGGGTTTGAGCTGCTACAATGCTCGGCTGCAGCGGGGGGCCGGGGGCAACGGAGCACGGCTGCAGCGGGGTGGGCCAGGAGGCAACGAAGGTGTAGGGTCCCCTTAGGGCAGGAGGCAACGGAGGTGAGGATGCTGTGGGTGGGGTTTAAGGTGCCCTAATGCGCACCTGAAAGGGGGGGCAGGAACGAATGGAGGTGCAGGGCACCCTGGATTACAGCAGCAGCAGCATCAGCGTACTGGGCTGCCAGGACGTGCAGCCAACCCAGATTTCCAGCCAATCAGCTACAGGGGGTGTCACCCCCCTGTCAATCTTGACTCCACCACTTGTTCATGGTGGCGTCAAGATACACTAATACCGGTGTTCAGTTTTCCTCTAAAAATGAAGAAAAAAACTGCCAATAAGACTGCAAATGTTACAAAAATCAAAGTAGAGCGGGGTGCAGCCCCATCACTTCACAGTATAATGATCCACTGCACACTAGGACTGTTTACTTGTATGAAAGTAGATTATAGTTGCAGCTATAGCTGGGGACGGTGATACAGGCTCTCTCCCCTTATTTAGGTTTGTGAAACTATTAGAGCAGCTAAACGATCATCATTGGTTTAGTGGGTGGGATTTAATATTCATGAGCTATATGGGAGGTGGACAGAGTGAACAGGCAGCGAAACAGCCTGGGGGATTATGGGAGATGTAGTACAGAAGCACAGGAGGACTGTGAACAGGAAGTGCTGATTCATACAACACCAAAGTACAGGGGATGCTGCAGAATTAGGAGGAGAGACGAAAAAGCAGAGGAAAAGTAATGGATGGATTTCTAGAGCATGGTCAGACGGTTTATCACAGTTTTGGAATTTGACTTTGGTCTCAGAATATCCCTTTAAGGTTTACAAAAGACGAATGTAGCCAACATAGGAGCTTGATAAATTATACAGCATTAGTCCTTAAGAGCTTGGGACATGATCAGTGTAGCAGATGTACCTTTTTTTCCCAAGCTTCAGTTAAATGAAATCAAATACGTTTTAATCATCTATGCAATGCAAATGTGTTCAGTTTTCATGTACTTTAGCCCATTGTCTTGCTCAGTGAAGTAGAAGGAAATGTCAATTACTGATTATTCTCACTTTGATACTTGAGGTGTTCAGCCTGCTACTATGGAATTGGAAATATTCTAATCTTGCTTGTAATTATTTCAGAATTATAAGAAGTTTTAGGTGAAATCAATTGAAGATCTTGCTTCCTAAACCACTAGTTAATTAATGCTGTGATTAAACATAAAAAGGTAATTGCGCATTCCGGGTTTGGCAAGGTACATTTGTATTAAAGCCAATTACAGCAACAAATAATTGCAGGCTACATATGAATGTTCATTTGAAGTATGGATAGATATGAGATCAGAGTCCTGGAGAAGAGAATAGTGCCTCATGTACATGTAAAGAGGGTGAAGCTTTTATTCTCCACTTTGCAGCCTACAGTCTTAGGGCGCATTCAGATGACCGTATATTAGCTGCGTATTCACGCCGGCCGATATACGGCGTCTCTCTCTGCAGGGGGAGGAGGCTGGAAGAGGCGGGAGCAGTGCTCTGAGCTCCCGCCCCCTCTCTGCCTCCTGTCCATCCCCCTGCACAATTTTCAATGAGGAGAGGTGGGACAGGGGTGGAGCTAATTCCTGGAACTTAGCCCCACCCCCATCCCGCCTCCTCTCATTGCAAATAGTGCAGAGGGGCGGAGAGGGGTGGAGAGGAGGCAGAGAGGGGACGGGAGCTCAGAGCACTGTTCCCAACTCTTCCAGCCTCCTCCCCCTACAGAGAGGGACGCCGTATATCGGCTGGTCATTTAAATGCGCCCTAAAGTTGTATCCCTTTTAATTGGTTACCTATTTTTTTTATTAATTCTACATGCGTGTACAGTATGTGTTACTATGTATACTGTATATATGTTGATTTGTCTTTAAAGGTTGTTCAGAAAGTGGGTCACAATATCCTCTGGTGGTGCCATGACATGGTGTTATTGTAGTATGCCACGATGGGAGGTGGTATTCACCATGGCTACACTACAGTGAAATGTGAGTGTGACGGTGAGGGGCTGGTCTCTACTTCCTGGTGTGATGTCTAAGTATAGCTAAATACTTCCAGTGGCAGAGAGTCCAGGGAGACAGGAATGGTAAGAGTTAACTAACTTTTATTCAGCATCCAGTTGATGAAGGCTAAAGTCTTTTACAATCCAGTCTTTCAAGTCCACTCCTGAAGGTGGCGGCTTTAAGTGCTGCTGCTCCGTATTGGTGATGTGGGTTTTCAGCACGAACCCAGATTTTTTAGCCCGCACTATGCACCTTTTCTCTTTCAGAAGTCAGATCGAGAAATGGCTAGGAATTGCCACCTCAAACCAGCTTACTTAGAGGGCACTGTGCTACAGAACTTTCTACTTTCTTCTATCTAAACTGAAACTCCTAGAAAATGAAAAGAATTTATATAACTTTTACTCCTCCTCCAGCTTGATGCTGATTGGCTGCTGTGAAAGAAGCTGAGTCACTGGGCCATTTAACTGCTACTGAACTAAACTTTACTCAAGCCACCAATTTCAAGGCAGAACATAACACAGTATACAATACATTCAAACATATACTATTCACAGTTCCAAAAATATCAGAACTTTTTTATGTAGTGACTGCTTTAGGTCACTACTAGAGATGAGCGAGCACCAAAATGCTCGGGTGCTCGTTACTCGAGTCGAACTTCCCGCGATGCTTGAGGGTTCGTTTCGAGTAACGAACCCCATTGAAGTCAATGGGCGACTCGAGCATTTTTGTATATCGTCGATGCTCGCTAAGGTTTTCATTTGTGAAAATCTGGGAAATTCAAGAAAGTGATGGGAATGACACAGAAACGGATAGGGCAGGCGAGGGGCTACATGTTGGGCTGCATCTTAAGTTCCCAGGTCCCACTATTAAACCACAATAGCGGCAAGAGTGCCCCCCCCCCCCAACAATTTTTACTTCTGAAAAACCCTCATTAGCAAGGCATACCTTAGCTAAGCACCACACTACCTCCAACAAAGCACAATCACTGCCTGCATGACACTCCGCTGCCACGTCTCCTGGGTTACATGCTGCCCAACCCCCCCGCACGACCCAGTGTCCACAGCGCACACCAAAGTGTCCCTGCCTTCAGCTGCCCTCATGCCACACGCTGGCCTCATAGCCACACCACCCTCATGTCTATTTATAAGTGCGTCTGCCATGAGGAGGAACCGGAGGCACACACTGCAGAGGGTTGGCAGGGCCAGGCAGCGACCCTCTTTAAAAGGGGCGGAGCGATAGCCCACAATGCTGTACAGAAGCAATGAGAACTTCAATACTGTGCCACCTCCGTCAGGAGCTGCAAACGTGGGCATAGCAATGGGGAATCCCTGTGCCACACAGTATTCATTCTGTCAAGGTGTCGCATAGCTCAATCCACACTGCAAGGGGAAAGCCGTCAGCGCTCTGCCCCCTACACAAGTCAGTCAGTGTCTTTGTGCCAGACAGGTCAAACACTGCAATGGGAACTAAGTTTGCACCAACAGCATAGGTGGGTCCTTGGAAACCCAAGACATGAACAAAAAATTGATCTGAGCGGCCAAACATGGCAGACTTGCACCGCGCCCATGGCATAGGCCTCGGCCCACAGATTCAGCAATCCTAGGCTGGAAGCGGACTTTCACTGCACCCAGGACATAGGCCTCTGCACAAACCCTCAGCAATCGCGTGCCTACAGCGGACTCCAATGCTAGCGTAGCTGTGCACGTCTCATTAGTGCTGTATTGCTCCTGTAGTTTGTCCCAATGCAGTGCCCCGGATAGCAGAGCTAACGTCAGATTAAATACAGGTGGGCTTCGGCCCACACTGCATGCCCCAGTCAGACTGGGGTTCTTTATAAGTAGACACAGGCAGGTACAACTCCATGTTGACCGACAGCATGGGTGGGTCCCAGGAAGCCACCGGCGTTACATAAATAAATCCCATTGCATTGCCCAGCACGGCTGAGGTAACATCAGATTAAATGCAGGTGGGCTTCGGCCCACACTGCATGCCCGAGTCTGACCGGGGTTTTTAATACATAGACACTGGCAGGTACAAATCCGTAATGTGAAGTCCCTGTGGACCCACAGCATGGGTGGCTCCCTGGAACCCATCGGTGGTACACAAATGTATCCCATTGCAGTGCCCTGCTCAGAAGAGCTAACGTCAGATACAATACAGGTGGGCTTCGGCCCACAGTGCATGCCCCAGTCAGACTGGTAATATGTACCTTAACAGTAACCGCGTTGGTGGGAATGTGGTCGCGACTGCGGACCTAGTAGCACGGTTTTATTTAGTTGGTTTTCGGAATGTGGCCAGGATTAAGTGGGCCGTGGCAGGGGGGTGGGGGCTCTCTTGTTGTGTCATTAAAGCTGAAATTCTTGGACTGCCACCAGACGGACCAATGCTAAGGTATTTGCCAAGAATGTTTTCATTGTTGGAGGAGGAGGGGGATGCTTTTGAGGCACTACGTGTCCTCTCCACGTGTCCGTGGTTATATGCACCTTAACAGTAACCGCGTTGGTGGGAAATGGCATCGCTGCCATCATGTCTTTGGGAAGCCTCCGTTTCCACACCCCAGGGACATAGCATTAGCAGCGGTATAGGCAGAGCCCAGAATTAGTAACATTTCAGCGGTAGCATTAGGGACAGGCCCCAGTAACATATCACTAGCAGCAGTATAGGGGGAGCACAGTATTAGTTCCATTTGAGTAATAGTAGCAGTCAAGACAGGCCCCAGTAACATATCACTAGCAGCAGTATAGGGGGAGCACAGTATTAGTTCCATTTCAGTAATAGTAGCAGTCAAGACAGGCCCCAGTAACATATCACTAGCAGCAGTATAGGGGGAGCACAGTATTAGTTCCAGTTCAGTAATAGTAGCAGTCAAGACAGGCCCCAGTAACAATTCCGAAGCAGCAGTATAGGGGGAGCACAGTATAAGTTCCATTTCAGTAGTAGTAGCAGTCTGGACAGGCCCCAGTAAGATATCACTAGCAGCAGTATAGGGGGAGCACAGTATTAGTTCCATTTCAGTAGTAGTAGCAGTCTGGACAGGCCCCAGTAACATATCACTAGCAGCAGTATAGGGGAAGCACAGTATTAGTTCCATTTCAGTAGTAGTAGCAGTCAAGACAGGCCCCAGTAACAATTCCGAAGCAGCAGTATAGGGGGAGCACAGTCTTAGTTCCATTTCAGTAGTAGTAGCAGTCAAGACAGGCCACAGTAACATTCCCGTTGCAGCAGTTTAGGGAGATAACAGTCTCTTTCACATTTCAGTAGTTGCATTATAGACAAGGCCCCAGTTACATTTATGTAGCAAAAGTGTAGGCCAACCCCACACACCTTGCTGTACCATGAGTGCAGGCGAAGCCAATAAAAATTACTAGGATTACATTGTAGGGGAGGGCCCAAAAAAATTGGTGTACCAACAGTACTAATGTACCTCAGAAAAATTGCCCATGCCCAACCAAGAGGGCAGGTGAAACCCATTAATCGCTTTGGTTACTGTGGCTTAATTTGTAACTAGGCCTGGAGGCAGCCCAGTTAAAATAAAAATTGGTTCAGGTGCAAGTTTCAACGCTTTAATGAGAATTGAAACGTAGAAACATTGTTTACAAAAGTAATATGACTGAGCCTTGTGGGCCTAAGAAAAATTGCCCATTCGGCGTGATTACGTGAGGTTTCAGGAGGAGGAGCAGGAGGAGGAGGATGAATATAATACACAGATTGATTAAGCTAAAAGGTCCCCGTTTTTTATGGTGATAGAGAACGATGCTTCCATCCGCGGGTGCAGCCTACGTATTGTTTAGGTATCGCTGCTGGCCGCTGGCGGAGAAGAGAAGTCTGGGGAAATCCAGGCTTTGTTCATCTTTATGAGTGTAAGCCTGTCGGCACTGTTGGTTGACAGGCGGGTACGCTTATCCATGATGATTCCCCCAGCCGCACTAAACACCCTCTCTGACAAGACGCTAGCCGCAGGGCAAGCAAGCACCTCCAGGGCATACAGCGCGAGTTCAGGCCACGTTTCCAGCTTCGACACCCAGTAGTTGTAGGGAGCAGAGGCGTCACGGAGGATGGTCGTGCGATCGGCTACGTAGTCCCTCACCATCCTTTTACAGTGCTCCTGCCGACGCAGCCTTGACTGGGGAGTGGTGACACAGTCTTGCTGGGGAGCCATAAAGCTGGCAAAGGCCTTGGAGAGTGTTCCCCTGCCTGTGCTGTACATGCTGCCTGATCTCCGCGCCTCCCCTGCTACCTGGCCCTCGGAACTGCGCCTTCTGCCACTAGCGCTGTCGGATGGGAATTTTACCATCAGTTTGTCCGCCAGGGTCCTGTGGTATAGCATCACTCTCGAACCCCTTTCCTCTTCGGGTATGAGAGTGGAAAGGTTCTCCTTATACCGTGGGTCGAGCAGTGTGTACACCCAGTAATCCGTAGAGGCCAGAATGCGTGTAACGCGAGGGTCACGAGAAAGGCATCCTAATATGAAGGCCACCATGTGTGCCAGGGTACCTGTATGCAACACATGGCTGTCCTCACTAGGAAGATCACTTTCAGGATCCTCCTCCTCCTCAGGCCATACACGCTGAAAGGATGACAGGCAAGCAGCATAGGTACCCTCAGCAGTGGGCCAAGCTGTCTCTTCCCCCTCCTCCTCATGCTCCTCCTCCTCCTCCTCCAAAACGCGCTGAGATATAGACATGAGGGTGCTCTGACTATCCAGCGACATACTGTCTTCCCCCGCCTCCGTTTCCGAGCGCAAAGCGTCTGCCTTTATGCTTTGCAGGGAACTTCTCAAGAGGCATAGCAGAGGAATGGTGACGCTAATGATTGCAGCATCGCTGCTCACCATCTGGGTAGACTCCTCAAAGTTTCCAAGGACCTGGCAGATGTCTGTCAACCAGGCCCACTCTTCTGTAAAGAATTGAGGCGGCTGACTCCCACTACGCCGCCCATGTTGGAGTTGGTATTCCACTATAGCTCTACGCTGCTCATAGAGCCTGGCCAACATGTGGAGCATAGAGTTCCACCGTGTGGGCACTTCGCACAGCAGTCGGTGCACTGGCAGATTAAACCGATGTTGCAGGGTCCGCAAGGTGGCACCGTCCGTGTTGGACGTGCGTAGAGACGGCGCACCTTTCCGAGCAGGTCTGACAAGCATGGGTAGCTTTTCAGAAAGCGCTGAACCACCAAATTAAAGATGTGGGCCAGGCATGGCACGTGCATGAGGCTGCTGAGCTGCAGAGCCGCCACCAGGTTACAGCCGTTGTCACACACGACCATGCCCGGTTGGAGGCTCGGCGGCGAAAGCCAGCGGTCGGTCTGCTCTGTCAGACCCTGCAGCAGTTCGTGGGCCATGTGCCTCTTCTCTCCTAAGCTGAGTAGTTTCAGCACGGCCTGCTGACGCTTGCCCACCGCTGTGCTGCCACGCCACACGACACCGACTGCTGGCGACGTGCTGCTGCTGACACATCTTGATTGCGAGACAGAGGTTGTGTAGGAGGAGGAGGAGGAGGAGGAGGAGGAGGGTGGTTTAGTGGAGGAAGCATACACCGCCGCAGATACCAGCACCGATCTGGGGCCCGCAATTCTGGGGGTGGGTAGGACGTGAGCGATCCCAGGCTCTGACTCTGTCCCAGCCTCCACTAAATTCACCCAATGTGCTGTCAGGGAGATATAGTGGCCCTGCCCACCTGTGCTTGTCCACGTGTCCGTTGTTAAGTGGACCTTGGCAGTAACCGGGTTGGTGAGGGCGCGTACAATGTTGCGGGAGACGTGGTCGTGCAGGGCTGGGACAGCACATCGGGAAAAGTAGTGGCGACTGGGTACCGAGTAGCGCGGGGCCACCGCCATCATGTTTTTGAAAGCCTCCATTTCCACAAGCCTATACGGCAGCATTTCCAGGCTGATCAATTTCGCTATGTGCACATTTAACGCTTGAGCGTGCGGGTGCGTGGCGGCGTACTTGCGCTTGCGCTCAAACAGTTGCGCTAGCGACGGCTGGATGGTGCGCTGAGAGACATTGCTGGATGGGGCCGAGGCCAGCGGAGGTGAGTGTGTGGGTGCAGGCCGGGAGACGGTCTTGCCTGTGTCCTGAGAGGGGGGTTGGATCTCAGTGGCAGGTTGGGGCACAGGGGGAGAGGCAGTGGTGCAAACCGGAGGCGGTGAACGGCCTTTGTCCCACCTTGTGGGGTGCTTGGCCATCATATGCCTGCGCATGCTGGTGGTGGTGAGGCTGTTGGTGGTGGCTCCCCGGCTGATCTTGGCGCGACAAACCTTGCACACCACAGTTCGTCGGTCATCTGCACTCTCAGTGAAAAACTGCCACACCTTTGAGCACCTCGGCCTCTGCAGGGTGGCATGGCGCGAGGGGGCGCTTTGGGAAACAGTTGGTGGATTATTCGGTGTGGCCCTGCCTCTACCCCTGGCCACCGCACTGCCTCTTCCAACCTGCCCTGCTGCTGCACTTGCCTCCCCCTCTGAAGACCTGTCCTCAGTAGGCTTAGCAAACCAGGTGGGGTCAGTCACCTCATCGTCCTGCTGCTCTTCCTCCGAATCCTCTGTGCACTCCTCCCTCGGACTTACTGCAATTACTACTACCTGAGTGATAGACAACTGTGTCTCATCGTCATCGTCCTCCTCACCCACTGAAAGCTCTTGAGACATTTGCAGGAAGTCCCCAGCCTCATCCCCCGGACCACGGGAACTTTCCAAAGGTTGGGCATCGGTCACGACAAACTCCTCCGGTGGGAGGGAAACCGAGAACAGTTCCTGGGAGTCTGCCTGCTCCTCAGAATGTGTCATTTTCATGGAGTGAGGAGGCTGGGAGGAAGGAAGAGCAGCAGCCAGAGAATTCAGAGTTGCAGCTGTGGATGGCGTAAAAGACTGGTCGATAGATTGCTGGATGCACTTTCTGCCATCCACGACAGGACCTGCTCACACTGCTCAGTTTCTATTAAAGGTCTACCGCGTGGACCCATTAATTGTGAGATGAATCTGGGGACCCCAGAAACTTGCCTTTCTCCTAATCCCGCAGCAGTTGGCTACGATACACCTGGACCAGGAGCTCGGCCTGTGCCCACACCCACGTCCTCTAGGCCTACCCCTACCCCTCAGCATGGTGTATTATGAGTAGAGCAGAAACAGAACACTGTAATTAAATGTGCCGCTTATTGGCCTGTGGTTGGAGGCTGACTTCGCTTACGGAACGCACAGCAGAGCCAGGAAACAATTATGCGCAAGGCTGGGTATTAATCACCGACTACTACCCCCAGCACACACGCCGTGAACTGAAGACGGTCACTGCCAGGCCAAAAATAGTATTTTTTTCCACTTTTTGGGAAAAAGCCCACTGCCTCTGATATACCCTGTATTTGGATTTCCCTGTTGGAGGATGACTGTGGTTACGGAACGCACAGCTGAGCCAGGAAACAATTATGCGCAAGGCTGGGTATTAATCCCCGACTACTACCCCCAGCACACACGCCGTAAACTGAAGACGGTCACTGCCAGGCCAAAAATAGTATTTTTTCCACTTTTTGGGAAAAAGCCCACTGCCTCTGATATACCCTGTATTTGGATTTCCCTGTTGGAGGATGACTGTGGTTACTGAAAGCCCAGTGCAGCCAGGAAACAATTATGCGCAAGGCTGGGTATTAGTCAGCGACTACTACCCCCAGCAGACACGCAGTAAACTGCAGACAGTCACAGGCAGGCCAAAAATAGTATTTTTTCCACTTTTTGGGAAAAAGCCCACTGCCTATATAGCCAGTATACCTCTTTCCCTGTACCACTGTCCCTCACCAGTACTGCCCCTATACTCAGTAAAATGACTGCAGACTGAGGACGCTATGGTCTGCACGCCCGATATACAAAAAAAAAAATTGTGCAACACTGCTAAAAGCAGACTCAACAGTACTGCGCACGGTCAGATGTGGCCCTAAGAAGGACTGTTGGGGTTCTTGAAGACTAAAATAACACCTAACACTCTCCCTATAGCAGCTACAGCAAGACAGCACTTTCCCTAATCTCTCTCAGCGTGCATCTGTGGCGAGCCGCGGGCGGGGCAGATTTAAATACTCGGGTGTCATCTGATTTCCCCAGCCACTCACTGCAGGGGAGTGGGATAGGGCTGGAATGTCACAGGAGGAAGTTGTAATGCCTTCCCTGTGTTTCTATTGGCCAGAAAAGCGCGCAAATTTCTCAGGGAAGGAAATGTAATGGAGTCGAGTACCGCGTGGTGCTCGTCTTCAGTAACGAGCATCTCGAACACCCTAATACTCGAACGAGTAACAAGCTCGGACGAGTACGCTCGCTCATCTCTAGTCACTACACTATGGCTGCTCTGGGAATGACAATCTTCTTGGTTCTTAGCTACATTAAGAGGTGTGGATTGTAGAGCAGGCCCAGAAAGAGCACACCACAACTTTTTTAATAATGTCTGTTGGTAGTAGAGGTAAGGAGGATATAAAAAGGGGATTTGGCACCAATAGCGTAGAGTACAGAAGGTCCAGATGCAGTGCACACTAGACCTACTGTTGGCCTGTAATGTAGTTATGTCTGGGACTCAAGTGATGCCAAGATGGCCTCGGTAACGGCGTCCGTCACGAAATGTGAGCAATAATTTGTAATTTACCTATCAGTATAAATGTAAGCATTGTTTTATTTGATGTTATACCTGAAGAGGGCAAGCCTGCTAACTTGCCGAAATGTGTTGTATGTAATAAAAAGTAGTGTTATAGGGACTGTTGAGTCCTATAGTGTATTCCTGGGGTCCGCGAGCACAGGGAACTTTTTTGACATTTTTTGCTTGCGATTTTGTACCACAGCCCAGTATGGGCTGTATCCCGTGGTCGGCTCTCCGGCATTCGGATTTGGAACCCAGGGTGGTTTACAGGCGATCGTGGATATCGGGTGCCAGTGGGCTCTCAGGCCGGGAGTTCCGCTGAGCACCAGGTGAGTTTTGCATAATATTCACCGATGTTTGAACCCATGAATAATATGAGGCGCTGACACCCAATTTTCTATATGTGAAAATGTAATATTTTTAGACCCAGGGTTATTAGGATCTAAAATTAACTAAATTAATTGAATATTTGACTTTTATTCATGTCCAGCATCCTCTCAAAATTTCTTATCGGGTGGTTTGCAGGAAAAATGAGCATTTCTTATGGTAGCAAAATGGAATTAATATGTTTTGTAAGCTTAGGGGAAGAAGGGGCTGATGCTGCAAGTTTCAAATATAACTGGAAACTGCAATACAGCAAAAATGGCAGAAATTTCACAATTTATTGAGCAAGAAGGTTTCTAAATCATTCTATATTATATGACAGAGTTGAAGGTAATGTGCAGGAATAGAAAAAATACCATTCTACTGTCATATAGATGTTTTAACTCATGAAATCCTAGGAACAATGATATATATAGAAGAGAGGGGTGGGCTATAGCAAACATCAAACAGGGCTCTCCATTATGATGTTGGATTTTGCCACCCAGAGTAGAAATGTTACGTCTGCTTTGAGCAATTAACACGGGGAGACAAGTTCCAGATCTAAAGGAAAAGTCAAATCGGTTGCAGGTGATATGGGTATATTTAAACTTACTAGGAAGTGCATCGTAATATGGAGAAATAGACTAATTAGTTTTCTAGAACTGCTCAAACTATACTAGACACTCAAGCAGAGCACCTGCCCTGAAAAGAACGACTCTACTGCTAGGGATGGACAAAGAATCAGTTCACAGACGTCCTGGAGACAACTGATGGTAAATTCAGAACCTCTCAGACTAAGGAACCTAAAATACTAAGTAAATAGTTGAAAGAAGATTGTAAGCAGACTAATTGGACTCAAAAGCTCAGGAAATTTTGTTATCAGGGTAGTTGTAAGTGGTTAAACCCCTTTTCATGTGCTTACCTGTATATGGATAGACTTTTATAGTGATTTTGTGGCCGTGGAGTGAAAAGCACCTTTGACTCTGCCCCTCAGAAAGGTCTTGAAAGTCTCTATGACTGGTTCTGTGCTGGAACTGAATGAGGACTAAACCCTGCCCCTAGATGATGTTACGGTCACCATCTTGGCCATATTAGTTATTACAGCTGTGAAGTGGCCTGAAAAAAGGCACTACATAGCGATGTTTAGCAGTGGGGACTGGTCATATAATAACCGACCCTAGGGGTTCAATCTGAGTCATTTTACACAAGAAATGCAGGTAACCTAGCAACCAGTTAGGTCATTGTTATTCAGCTGCACAGATTAGAAAAAATGTTTAGAGAGGCAGGTAGTCTAGCAACCAGATAGGTTCTAATTGGCTGCAGACAAACTGGTCAGGTGACAGGCGATAAATAGCCGGACAACGGTCACAGGAGGCAAAGAAAAAAGTGAGTAGTGCCAAGGAGAGAATAGCCATAAGGAGAAGTGCCAGGGAGAGAAGAGCCAGGCAGAAAAGTGCCAGGGAGGAGAAGGGAAGCGTCAGAAAAGAGAGAGAGCAGTAGTGACAGAGAGAAAAGAACAAATAGGAGCAAGAGAAAGAGAGACAATAGAAGAAAGAGAGAAAGCAGAGGAACAGGGAGAAACAAGAGAAAAATCAGAGAAACCATGAGTAACAGAGAAGGAGAGTCAGCTTTGACAGTGAGTAGAGGAACAATAACAGAGATGTAAATACGAAGAGAGATAGAGAAAACAAATCCAGAATAAGCTCCTAGCATACAAATGAATTGACCAGTGCGGCTCACCTGCTTCCGTGTTTGCTCTGTGATGTGTATTTTTGCCTCAAGAAAACAGTATAATCATCGCTATTGAAGAAACCGTTGCCTGTCCAGTGAAGCTTGCTGATACCCAGCAGGTCAATGTTAAGACGTCACATTTCCTTTTTCAGGATTTCGAATTTGCCCCTATTCATGCCACGGGCGTCCCACATGCCGATGTTGTGAATCTTTGAGAAATGCAAACGAAACCTTTCGCTTGTAGTTGCATCAGCAGACCGGCGTCCGAATGGCTTTAACCGGCCCGTGTCATTAGTGCCGAAGTTATTTGAGTTTCTTCCTTGTTCTTCCTTGGTGGCTTGATCGGTGCCTTCCAGCCGAAGGGCCCTGTCTTCCAGCACCATATTTAGACACATTTGGTTTTGATACATAAAGTATTTTGGAAGTGGCAGTGGAGTAGTTTGCCATTGCTTTCCCCACCCGTCCCCATTTATCCGGGCTTGGGACCGATGTGCAGCTGTTGCCAACAACACAGCCGGGATGCATATATTACTTTTATCTAATCTATCTGTACGATCCTCATTTACAATGTGCTCCACGATTGACAATGCCATCCAGTGTACATCTTGTGCCATGTATGCAGTGCTTGAACAGCCGTTTGAGGGTGCATACTGCTGTGTGAGATGTGAGCGTGTTGTGCATTTGGAAAGCTAGATCCTGGATCTAAATCAGCAACTTGCAACACTGAGATCCTTTGAAAACATGGAAAAGAGTTTGCTGCTTAGTTTGAGAGAGTAGGATGAGCAGGCAGCTAGCTGGGTGACAGTTAGAGGAAGGGGCAGAAGGAAGAGATCCAGGGAGGCTAGTCCTGAACTGACACACCCCAAAAGTGCAAATATATCAGGGGACAATACAAGGATCTCTCCCATCATCTGTTTATACCCAGGACTGTGACTGTAACAAGGGGGCATTGTCTACATCTAGAGGAAAAAAGGTTTCTACACCGACAAAGAAGAGGGTTCTTTACTGTAAGAGCAGTTAGAGTATGGAACTCTCTGCCTGTGGACGTGGTGATGCCGAACTCACTAACAGAATTTAAGAGGGGCCTGGACGACCTTCTTGAGAGTTGCAATATTACATGTTATAGTCACTAATTACTTCAGATGGCTTGGTGATCCAGGGATTATTCCGATTGCCAGATTTGCAGTCAGGAAGGAATTTATTTCCCTTAAATGAGGAAAATTGGCTTCTACCTCGTTGGGGTTTTTGCCTTCCTCTGGATCAACACTAGGGAAGTAATAGTCTGAACTTTTGCAGTTTTTATCTCTCTAAAGGGATGTTTCCCTTTGAGCAACTACTATATAAGTGAGTCCCAACACAAGATGCTACATTTTTTTCCTGAGACAGACACCAGCGTTTAGGTCTTGATATGCATTGGAGTTTTTGGGGATGTTTTAGCCTCCCTAGTGAGGCTAGGTGACGTCATTCCCAGCCCGCAGTATCTGTGTATGCAGCCGATACCAGCCGGAGTGGCTGCAGCTCACACTTGTGCTCTATGCTTTCTCTACTGCTAGTTATTGCCTTCTGCTCCCGTTCTCCACCTGCTGCTGCTGGTTGAGTGTTTTTTACATTGATATATTGTTGTTTTGTACTTTTACTGCCCCTTTTTTCTTGTATTATTTAACATGCTATATTGCCTTTTTGTAAGCCATTCGGCTGCATTCTTTATGCCTCTTTTCCTGGTTGTACTAATATTGGCACATTTGTCAAGCGCACCATTTGTACATTATCGCTTTTGCATTTCATTTATGTTGGTAGGCTGGGGTAGTGGCCTACTTACGGTTGCGGCTGGTTGTTATATACTTCTGGCGCAATATTGTTCTACACGCATATCCAATAATAATAAATGTGCTATAGACGATAAACACAATAACGTGACTCCAGCTATGTAGGGTGCAAAGTAATGATATGTTGCTGTGAATACCTATATATTTTATTTTGCTCTTCAGGAAAAAACTGGTCTATAAATGTTCTTTAGTGCTTATTATGAGTTAAATGTAAACTATGTATAACTAGCAAAGACTATTACTAGGTCGAATATCTCTTATAGTCCAGCATGGTTCATGGTAGTGGTCTCTTAGCGGTGATTCTCCAGCTGTTGCAAAACTACAACTCCCAGTGGTTTATAGTATGGAGATATTATTTGGTCACTAGGTGAAAGGGTGAAAATGCAGTATAAATCCTCTCAAGACTTCTCAATCTCATAATGCCGGCTGCAACATGAATCAAATGACAAAAAAATAAGCGATGAATCCAGTAACTGTTTCTCAGTGATGGATTGTTCGATCACTCTGACAGCTTTATTTTCATATTATGACATATTAATCTTACTATATGACAGTTGATATTTCACATATCAAATCCCATGTACATGTAAGGGGTTACTCTAGAGGAAAATATTACAAAGGCAATAGACAGAAAATACATCGTAAATTGCACCAAAAATGTTACATGTACCAAAATGTGTGCCAACTTTTGGTGCAGCAGAACTGAGCATGCCCAAAGGGCACTGGATGGGACTCTAACATCAAAATATTTTTTTGCTGTGCAATAGGAGATCAGAGGGACTTGATAGGTGCAGTTGCTTGTGAGTAAGAAGGAAATATTGGCACACCTCAAGGGAAGCAGAGAGCGGCATCGGCGGGAAAAGAGAAAAGTATCAGGTGTTGCTTGGAGAAGACAGTGGGTGCTGGGCTGAAGAACTGGAGACTGTCTACTGCCTGCAGCCAAGACGGAGAGCAGCTGCGCTACACCCCAAACTTGTGGGGGGACCACTGTACTGGGACAAAGACCATGGAGAGCAGTGGTAGTGTTGCACTCCTGAGCCTGGATAATCGCAATGCATTTTCTGTTATTGTTCAGTTATTTTGCATCGCTCATAAAGTGTTTTGCTCCTAGGACCTAGTTTGCCATAGCCAGAAGCAATTTTTTCAAAAAGTAAATGTTTAATTCTTTAATCCATGTTATTCCATTGTTCACTTTCATTTTTTGTTCTTAAATAAATATTATGCAGAACATATTTTGGTTACTCCATCTGCTGCATTGTATCCTGAATTCTGTGTCACTATACCACCTCCAAGGACATATAAGTGATAAGATATACAGTATGTATGGTATATTATTCTAGAGCCTACATTCTCAACCTGTGATATGTGGGGGTAAAAGGAGTACGGTCCATATTTTTTAAGGGGTTGTCTGAGTTAAAGAAACTCCTGTCAACAGGTCTCCTATGCATTCAAATAAAAAATCATTAGTTACTCACTTCTTCCCTGTTCATCCTCTGCCACCGGCTGCAGTCTCCCTGTGACATCACTTTGCATGCTGAGCCCGTCTACAAATAAGCATGACCATTCATCCGAACTTTTGTATACTTGATCGCTGACCCACGTAAGCAAGGTAGTGATCAGCTGACAAAGGAGTAAATCCTCAGTTTGTTGGCTGATCGAATCAATAGTACAGTGGTAAAAATCATCATTTTTCAGCCACACATCTTCCCATGATATTTTTAGGTTTTGAGAGGAGTAAAAGTGGCTATACATATTTGAAAAATTTTGGTCAAACCTCACAATTATGATGTAACTGACCAATCATCTAATGTGTATTAAGGCCTCCCGAATTTCTTCCAAAGACAGGGAGTAAATGTCGGGGAAAAGACAGCTCAGGTATGTTGAATTTCAATATGACGAACTTTTTGTTGTCAGAGACGATAAGTACCATCAAAGGAATCTGGCAACAGAATACTCCCCTCTCACCATTGAGAACCTATGCAAGCTTGGCAAAGCATGTTTGTTTATGGGAGGGAATAACTGCTGTCTGACCAAGTGTTTCACTGACAGCTTTCTAAGTTGTATGACCAGCCTTAGAATTTCATTTCATTTCATGTAAAACATCACTAATACAAAGTGTTGATGTTTAAGAAGTAAGGGGCCTCGTGTGATGCAGAGTGTTAAAGCAGCGGTATGCAGTCCTAAGCTCTTGCTCACGACCTGAAGGTTGCAGGCTCAATTCCAGCATGGTTCAGGTAGCTGGCTCAAGGTTGACTCAGCCTTCCATCCTTCTGAGGTTGGTAAAATGAGTATCCAGCTTGCTGAGGGGGTAGTAAATAAATTACCTGAAAGCGCTGCGGAATAAGTTGGTGCTATACAAATAACAGAGAATCACAGGAGCGGAAGAAATCCCAATGTGTTATAAATAGTGTCACTGAAGAGGACCCCTTTAAAACATAACTTTTATTAAATAAAATTGAAAAATATAAAATTTTCTTGGACCAGTGAGAAAGGACAAACAATTAAATACACAAAGAGTGAGGCTGATGCGAATATTCGCTGCATCAGCCACATATACACACACTTACGATGAGCTATAGTGATGTATCTAGCGCCTAAAAAAGAGGTGCTTACAGTAGCCTATAGTACTCTATCCAGAACCTAAAAGATAGTAGTGAATAAGGCACCCATAGAAGTTTGTGCCAGGCACAATAGGAGTGGCGGTTGTTAATGTATATTGCCACCTCTCTAGAAGGACAAAATCATACCCACATAGCCAAATTAGATATGTCGGCCATATGGGAAGGTATTACTCAGCAATCGTGGTTCAGGATTGCGGGGAACTTCTTAGGTGTAGGGTGGTTTAGTGCTCTGATAGGGGCATTTGAGGTCTGGTATTAGGACCCACTTAACTTAAAAATTAGTTTGAGACTCAGTATGCCAACAAGGATATAGGGTCAACATAGAAGGACCTTTTTAAACCAAAGGGTTTTATCCCCAGTCTCAGAAATTCCAGATAAAGGTTCATAATTGGTTCGGTAGAGAATCAAATTTTTTTGGGTTCAATAAACCTTCAGATTCAGTTTGATAGAGTTTCAAATTTGATTCTCAGAACAATAAAAGTTCAATTAATTTGGTTCTCGGTTCAACGCATTTCGTTGCGAAGGCGACTCATCAGGAACCCATAGAGAATGTCAGTAAAACCTTAGATAGCCTTACTAGTAACTGAAAAGAGGGATATTTGGAGTGCTAATTGTCTAAAAATGGGAAAGACACTTATAAGCCTGCAAAATATCTGTAAAAAGGGAAGAGAGGTATGGAGTAGCTAAATTAGATTTAAGCACTCAAAGATAAGAGTGTTACGAAGCTGCTCTAAATGGTAGATTTAGCCTCTCAGCACTAAATTGTCCTTATCTGGTTGGGCAGGATATTGGCTAAAGGCCCATTTACACTGGACGATTATCGCTAAAAATTCGCTAATCGTCGATCGTTTTAGAGATAATCGGTACGTGTAAATGTGCGTGGAATACGCCCATTTCAGGCACTTTTTGCTGATCCTTAAAATCAAGCTGACTTGATTTTAAGGATCACTTTTATCAGTCGTTCTCCACGGGGAGTGCTGATAGCATTGTTTCCCCATGGAGAACAAAGAATCTGAGCTCAGATAATAGCTTCAGGCTATTAGCCTGCATTCAGTGAAGGCTTCATTTACATACATAATTGGTATTTAAGTAGCTGAGTAGCTACTTAAATACCAATTATTTTTTATGCAAAATAATCGCTCAAAGCTGTCACTCAAACTGTTGTTTGAGCGATCTTTGAGTGATTATCTGTTCGTGTAAGTGGGCCTTAAGTCTAGCTCAATCTTCCAGATACCCTGATGAACAATCTCACCAGGGCTAGGTAAAATTCACCATCCCCCATGAAAAATAACAAACAAGAACGCAAGTATAGTCTCCAGTCTCAATGGTAGACTGGAGAACAAAGAGGTTGACTCAGCCTTCCATCCTTCTGAGGTCAGTAAAATGAGTATCCAGCTTTCTGAGGGGGTAATAAATAAATTACCTGAAAGCGCTGTGGAATAAGTTGGTGCTATATAAATAACAAGTCCCTTTACCTTATCTGTTTTACAAAGATCCTTTCCATTAGAAGGGTCCAGCAAAAATAAGCCAATTAGAGAGTGACCCACTGCTGGGACTTCTAGTCAACAACTGTAATCTGCTGGGCAATCTGGCAGCAAGTGTTTAATTCCCTACAGTGCCCTCATAGGGTAAACAAAGTATTACATGGTGCTTATTGAAATAATTGAACTTGGTCCTCCAGACACAGAGACGCTCTTTGTAGATATTCTCTCCTTTGGAGATCTTAACTAAGGAACTTGCCTCTTTCAACTCCAAGTGTGCTAACAATCTCTTTAACGCTCTCTTATTCTTCTATAATAATAAAATCTAAGAAAATGGAAAACTAAAAAATATATTCTGCCAGCTTTAAGATTCACAGTGTAAGGTTCTATGAAGGAGGACATAATCCAAATGAAACTCCATTTTTACATTAATATTCCATCCCTCGCCTTAAACCTCTCGTCTAGAACAATGTTGAATGTTAGATTCTCTCTCATATTCCTGAGACATCTCTAGTCATTGATTCTGCTGCAAGATAAGGCTAACAGAACATCACTTAATTCAGTAGATCACTGCGCTGTGCACTGCGGATGACAGCTTTTCTGCTTTAGTTGATGTAGTTGGGGTCACAGAGGGCTGAAAGGAACTAATATTCTCTGGTTCATTTGATCTTAGTTAGCAGAAGTCTACAATAGCCAAGGGATCAGAAGAGACAGGGAAGTCATCAAGTTTTTCACTTCCAGGCATATTTTGTGATGACTTTCAATCTGTGTAATAATCTGGAAGAGAACCAGGGTCTTGACACATCTCATCTCATTATAGAAGGCAGGATTTTTCACACTGTCCCAGCTACGGTTTTGGTAGCTTCAAGCAATTATAAGGAAGAACTTTATTCATGAGTGTCCTTCAGCAGACCAATCTTATATATCTGCAAGACTAAAGCTCATCAGAGAGGTTTGCTCCATGTACTGGAACCTGTCTGTGAAATGAATGTGACTCAGTAGCCCATATTTTACACCAGGCAAATTGGAAAGGTTATTTGGGTAGATTTGCACCAAATGCATTAAATGATGCACACTTATGAATACATTTGGCACAATTGGACCTCTTGAATAGGTGAAAAGTCATTTGCGGCAAATTTGCACATTCTACCCTTACTCCAGTTAATAAATGTGGATTAAACTACGTTTCATGGAAAAGTACAACCAATTCTTCAACACTTTTGAAATCTGACAAGTGAGAAAAAAACGTTTGACACAAATTTGTTCTGATGTGACTTAAAAGCTCCAGAATTTACTCATTTTGTGCTTGTTTTAATGTTATACTCATTAGAGGAGACAAATAAAAGATTAATATAATTATGGCAAGGACTTTCAACCCAAGGTGGGGTCCAGGTATCACCATATTCCTTCAGGTATGACATGAGTGGAAAAAGATTGAGAAACCCTGCTATAGAAGATAATGGAGATTCCAGAAGGGAGCAACAATGATGCATGATGTTCATGGTTGAATTCTCCATTAGGCAAAGGAGGTCTTACCTAAAGTCAATTATGCAGGGGAAAGAGTGCCTAGTCTTTAGACTTATGGCCAGGTTACAGTTGATGCATTGGTTTTTGATACAGTAATCTTCATCTATACACATACATTGTAGGTCTGTGCCATAAGAACAATAGTTAAAGGCCCTTTAACACTGTGCAATTATCATGCAAATAACTGTTAGAGCCATAGGTTTCCACAATAATTTTAAGGTATAAATGTGTGCAGCAGACAGAACGTAAGTAATAAATTGTTAGATTATTATTATGATCGCTGATAGATCTAAAAACATTGTTCATTTGCTCAAATCTTTTAGTATAAACAGGCACCTTAAAGATTTGCTGAATAGAAAGAAGAGGCAGAAGGGTTGACTAGAGGCTTGGTTATGATCCAATAAACAATTGAAATTAAATAGTGTAAATGTATGCCAAGTGAAGGATATACGACCACTACTTCACTGCTGGTTGCATGCTCCTTGCAGTATAAAAAAAACCCTTTAGTTGGACTGCGCTCAACCCTTTTTGGTAAAACTTTGGATGCCCTTGGAGTGCTGACCCTGTCTCTGCTAGATTTACACTTGCTGATCACAATCTAATCAGACAAATGATTTTGTGCCTACAGGCTCCTAAGATGTAAATCTGGTAAAGTTGAATTGAAAATATTCAAAAAAACGAAAGTTGTATCAAAGTCACTCAAAACTACACAGCCAGACAATATATGGCAAGCCCAAATCATGGCAATGGGATATAATATACTTTGTGGAGAAAACATATCACAGCAAATTATGTCCAATAATTAAAATACAACATCTGAAACTGTATTTAAAAAGGTCTTGTCATTGCTCCTGCAATGCTTTTTTTTTAAGTAAATACTTGGGTTAACCATAAAATAGCAACACTGGAGCATATTTTCTTAGAACTTTGTATTGTGCCATTCCTTTGCTATTTTGCCTGGATATATATGGATAAATTAACAACTGGGTGTTACCATTTCCTAAAGGGGTGTGTGTACTGTCACAGTCTCATTGGGGTTTTTTTTTTGCCTTCCTCTGGATTAACAAGGGGGATGGAAACAGGCTGAACTATATGGACGTTGTCTTTCTTCAGCCTAACATACTATGTTACAATCTGGCACTGTCAGCACTGATTAGAGAGTGTTGCAGTGTTTAGAGATACATCCTATCAGCAAAGGTAATGGGAACCCCTTGTTGTCAATTTATTCATGCAATTCCCCCAGGAGGAAGAGGGTCAAGGCCAAAGGTGACCTTGCTGGGTTGCCCTGGAGAAGGAGGTGTCTCCAGGATAGAGTCGACCCTGCTGGGTCCCATAGGAGAAGGGGGGGGGGGGAGAGTCCAGGCAAAAGTTGACATTGGTGGGTCACCCTGCAGTAGGTGGGTCATTTGGCCTCCATTCATCATAATAATTGAGTTTACCATCCAATAAATGCTTAAAGGGTCACTCTGGCGAAAACACGTTTTTCCGTCCCTGTACTCCTCACCTGATTGCCTGTCACACTCTGACGGTCTCCTCTGTATATTGCAGCAACTTCCATACAGTGCCGCCTCCTGTCTGATGTTTTTCAGAAGTCATCTTAATGGTGCAATATTTTAGTTTCACTTTCACATTAATCCTATCATTAGAGATGAGCGAGTATACTCGCTAAGGACAATTACTCGATCGAGCATTGTCCTTAGCGAGTATCTCCCCGCTCGGAAGAAAAGATTCGGCTGCCGGCGCGGGTGACAGGTGAGTTGCGGCGGTGAGCAGGGGGGAGCGGGGGGGGGGGAGGGAGAGAGAGATCTCCCCTCCGTTCCTCCCCGCCGCTCCCCGCCCATCGCCGCCAGCCTAATCTTTGTTCGCGAGTGGGCAGGTACTCGCTGAGGGCAATGCTCGATCGAGTAATTGTCCTTAGCGAGTATGCTTGCTCATCTCTACCTATGATGCATCTGTGTTAGAGAATATATTCATGTAACATTGCTAAATTTAATTGTTATCTATCTTTTATATGATTAAATTCCTTGTTGTGATCAAGATTGTATGTGTAACTTTAAGAAAATACGATAACATATTAAGAGTTTTTTTCTAGCTACAGGGCATAGCTTTGAATTGCTGCTACGGCTCGCTTATCAAGATGACACGGCCAGAAGAAACACCCTTGATAAGAAGATAAGAGGACACAGCATGTGCTCTTATGTCGCAAAACGGAATGACAAAGCAGAACTAATATTCTAAAAACATGCATACTTGTTTATTGGCTAGGAAGATAGGCGCACTCTTTGATTTAAGACTATAAAACTTGATGTATGATAAATAGAGATGAGCATACATACTCGTCCGAGCTTGATACTCGTTCGAGTATTAGCGTGTTCGAGATGCTCGTTACTAGAGGCGAGCACCACGCGATGTTCGAGTTACTTTCACTTTCATCTCTGAGACGTTAGCGCGCTTTTCTGGCCAATAGAAAGACAGGGAAGGCATTACAACTTCCTCCTGTGATGTTCCAGCCCTATACCACCCCCCTGCAGTGAGTGGCTGGCGAGATCAGGTGTCACCCGAGTATATAAATCGGCCCCTCCCGCGGCTCGCCACAGATGCATTCTGACATAGCTCAGGGAAAGTGCTGCTGATGCTGGAGCTGCTATAGGGAGAATGTTAGGAGTTATTTTAGGCTTCAAGAACCCCAATGGTCCTTCTTAGGGCCACATCTGACCGTGTGCAGTACTGTTGAGGCTGCTTTTTGCAGTGTTGCACATTTTTTTTTTGTATATCGGCCGTGCAGAGTATTGCGTCCTCAGTCTGCAGTAATTTTACATAGTATAGGGCCAGTAGTGCTGAGGCAGGGACAGTAAAAAAGGTGAACGACATATACTGTCTATATAGGCAGTGGGCTTTTCCAAAAAAATTTGGGACAAAAAAATCTATTTGGGCTGCCTGTCACCGTCCTGAGTGTACTGCGTCTCTGCTGGGGGTAGTAGTCCTAATTAATACGCAGCCAGCTAAGTGGTACAGCAGACTTGCGCAAAATTCTTTCCTGGCTCTGCCTTGCCCGTTACATCACCGTTGTCATCCTGTCCAGAGGGAAACAGTCTGCAGTAATTTTACATAGTATAGGGCCAGTAGTGCTGAGGCAGGGACAGTGAAAAAGATGAAAGACATATACTGTCTATATAGGCAGTGGGCTTCTCCAAAAAAATTTGGGACGAAAAAAAATCTATTTGAGCTGCCTGTGACCCTCCTGAGTGTACTGCGTCTCTGCTGGGGGTAGTAGTCCTAATTAATACGCAGCCAGTTAACTGTTACAGCAGGCTTGCGCAAAATTCTTTCCTGGCTCTGCTGTGCGTTCCGTAAGCGAAGTCAGCCTCCAACCACAGGCCAATATGTGGCACATTTAATTAAAGCGTTCTGTTTCTGCACTACTGGTAATACACCATGCTGAGGGGTAGGGGTAGGCCTAGAGGACGTGGACGCGGGCGAGGACACGGAGGCCCAAGTCAGGGTGTGGGCACAGGCCGAGCTCCTGATCCAGGTGTATCGCAGCCGACTGCTGCGGGATTAGGAGAAAGGCACGTTTCTGGCGTCCCCACATTCATCTCACAATTAATGGGTCCACGCGGTAGACCTTTATTAGAAAATGAGCAGCGTGAGCAGGTCCTGTCGTGGATGGCAGAAAGTGCATCCAGCAATCTATCGACCACCCAGAGTTCTGTGCCGTCCACTGCTGCAAGTCTGAATCCTCTGGCTGCTCCTCCTCCCTCCCAGCCTCCTCACTCCATTACAATGACACATTCTGAGGAGCAGGCAGACTCCCAGGAACTGTTCTTGGGCCCCTGCCCAGAATGGGCAGCAATGGTTCCTCTCCCACCGGAGGAGTTTGTCGTGACCGATGCCCAACCTTTGGAAAGTTCCCGTGGTCCGGGGGATGAGGCTGGGGACTTCCGGCAACTGTCTCAAGACCTTTCAGTGGGTGAGGAGGACGATGAGACACAGTTGTCTATCACTCAGGTAGTAGTAATTGGAGTAAGTCCGAGGGAGGAGCGCACAGAGGATTCGGAGGAAGAGCAGCAGGACGATGAGGTGACTGACCCCACCTGGGTTGCTAAGCCTACTGAGGACAGGTCTTCAGAGGGGGAGGCAAGTGCAGCAGCAGGGCAGGTTGGAAGAGCCACTGCGGTGGCCAGGGGTAGAGGCAGGGCCAGACCGAATAATCCACCAACTGTTTCCCAAAGCGCCCCCTCGCGCCATGCCACCATGCAGAGGCCAAGGTGCTCAAAGGTCTGGCAGTTTTTCACTGAGAGTTCAGACGACCGACGAACAGTGGTGTGCAAGGTTTGTCGCCGTGGAGCCACCACCACCAGCCTCACCACCACCAGCATGCGCAGACATATGATGGCCAAGCACCCCACAAGGTGGGACGAAGGCTGTTCACCGCCTCCGGTTTGCACCACTGCCTCTCCCCCTGTGCCCCAACCTGCCACTGAGATCCAACCCCCCTCTCAGGACACAGGCACTACCATCTCCTGGCCTGCACCCACACCCTCACCTCCGCTGTCCTCGGTCCCATCCACCAATGTCTCTCAGCGCACCGTCCAGCCATCGCTAGCGCAAGTGTTTGAGCGCAAGTGCAAGTACGCCGCCACGCACCCGCATGCTCAAGCGTTAAACGTGCACATAGCCAAATTGATCAACCTGGAGATGCTGCCGTATAGTCTTGTGGAAACGGAGGCTTTCAAAAGCATGATGGCGGCGGCGGCCCCGCGCTACTCGGTTCCCAGTCGCCACTACTTTTCCCGATGTGCCGTCCCAGCCCTGCACGACCACGTCTCCCGCAACATTGTACGCGCCCTCACCAACCCGATTACTGCCAAGGTCCACTTAACAACGGACACGTGGACAAGCACAGGTGGGCAGGGCCACTATATCTCCCTGACGGCACATTGGGTGAATTTAGTGGAGGCTGGGACAGAGTCAGAGCCTGGGACCGCTCACGTCCTACCCACCCCCAGAATTGCGGGCCCCAGCTCGGTGGTGGTATCTGCGGTGGTGTATCCTTCCTCCACTAAACCACCCTCATCCTCCTCTTCCTACGCAACCTCTATCTCGCAATCAAGATGTGTCAGCAGCAGCACGTCGGCAGCAGTCGGTGTCGCGCGGCGTGGCAGCACAGCGGTGGGCAAGCGTCAGCAGGCCGTGCTGAAACTACTCAGCTTAGGAGAGAAGAGGCACACGGCCCACGAACTGCTGCAGGGTCTGACACAGCAGACCGACCGCTGGCTTGCGCCGCTGAGCCTCCAACCGGGCATGGTCGTGTGTGACAACGGCCGTAACCTGGTGGCGGCTCTGCAGCTCGGCAGCCTCACGCACGTGCCATGCCTGGCCCACATCTTTAATTTGGTGGTTCAGCGCTTTCTGAAAAGCTACCCACGCTTGTCAGACCTGCTCGGAAAGGTGCGCCGGTTCTGCGCACATTTCCGCAAGTCTCACACGGATGCTGCCACCCTGCGCACCCTGCAACATCGGTTTAATCTGGGTGGTGTGGCATGAGGGCAGCTGAAGGCTGCGCAGGGACAATTTGGTGTGCGCTGTGGACACTGGGTCGTGCAGGGGGGGGTTGGGCAGCATGTAACCCAGGAGAAGTGGCAGTGGAGTGTCATGCAGGCAGTGATTGTGCTTTGTTGGAGGTAGTGTGGTGCTTAGCTAAGGTATGCATTGCTAATGAGGGCTTTTCAGAAGTAAAAATTGTTGGGAGGGGGGGCACTCTTGCTGCTATTGTGGCTTAATAGTGGGACCTGGGAACTTGAGATGCAGCCCAACATGTAGCCCCTCGCCTGCCCTATCCGTTTCTGTGTCGTTCCCATCACTTTCTTGAATTGCCCAGATTTTCACAAATGGAAACCTTAGCGAGCATCGGCGATATACAAAAATGCTCGGGTCGCCCATTGAGTTCAATGGGGTTCGTTACTCGAAACGAACCCTCGAGCATCGCGAAAATTTCGTCACGAGTAACGAGCACCCGAGCATTTTGGTGCTCGCTGATCTCTAATGATAAAATAAAATAGAAATCATTCTGATTACACCATCCTGAGTGTGACATGTTGACTTCTAAGTGGGAGTGAGAGAAAAATGGCTCAAGGCGCAATGACTCCAAAAAATGGGGATGATGAGATATAAAGATTTTATTATATGAGGAGTAAAACCAGCAGAACAAACGCATTTCAAGGAAAAACCTCTTCTTCAGTAATTGCTGGGGCAAGACATGCTGGATGGCTATGGTGAGTATTTAGGTTGCCATGCCAGCACGCCCTTGTAGGGAAACTATAGGGAGAGGACCAGGCTGCAGGTGGGGCTCCTGGTGTCGGAAGTGTATATATCTAAAGCAGCTCCTATCGATCTATAACAAATTTGACTCAGCCAGGTATACCTGTTTCACAGACTTATTGCAACATCAATTTATTGATTAAATGAATACAGGTATATAAAGATGTAATTGGGCAATGTTACATGAATATATTCTCTAACATCTGTAAAGAATTAGCTAAGACAATACCATATTCACCTGTAGGGCTGGATAGTTTAATTATCATAACCTACTATATTCTTCTAAATAAGCTACAGACCATAAGTATACATTCAGGAGCATGAGCTGTGATCTCCTCTATTATAACAGTGTGATCATCATCAGTAACTCTGATAGGAGTGTCTGCATCCCCCTCTAGGCAGTTTCTGTGGTAGGATTCATTTAACAGTACAACCCAGACTGTAAAATTGACTAGTTTCAGACAGCATAACCCCAAGTAAATCTGAGCTGGTCAGAACAGAGATCATATGACCATCTGAGGAAAAAGAAATCAGACGTTTCAGATAGAAAGGAATAACTAACCAAGGCAATACTAGCTTATTTATATTTACTAGGGGAATGGCTACATAATGAATGAAAACAAAATCACCAGATTGGCCCAATGGGACTGCCCTTATAAAGGGAACAAATAGTGTAATTTTAAATCCCGCCCCCTAATCATGTCTCCAACCCTCTTCCTGGTTTCATCAACCCACCCTAGTTGCACTCTAGGACAGGTTTCTCACAGGGTGAAGATGGCGTCACTTTTGTTTATTTCTTAGACTGCTCCTTTAAAATAGCTTAACTTTTTAATATATACTTAGGTATTTTGCTTGTTTTTTAATTTAGTGTCCATGTTTGGGTTTTAGGTTAATATTCTGTATGTCACTGTCTTTTTCAGCCGTTCGTTGTCTATCCTTCCCACACTTATTGGTTACTTTTACCACTTTGAACCTCAGTGATAACAAGTATTATAGCTATCCCAAGTTTCCTTCTTTGATTCCCAATGACGGTACTTTAGAACCACAGCCAGATTTGTGAGCAGCATGCCAGACTTTCTAAGGGCTTGTTTATTGGGCTCAGGAGATAGTGCCAAACACTTTGTTAGCCAGGTTTTTCAAACAATAGGAAGAAAAATTCTGTTTGTTTCCATGGAAACCCTTTATTCTTGTAGAGGTGGTACAGGTTTATTTGCTCTTGCTTTGTAGCTGAACAGAATTTATATTTGCTGCATACATTGGCAGAATACAAATTGACATCTGTATGTTGGTTTATTGATTATACAGCAGTCTATGTAACGACATGGGCTTTATGTAAAAGATGTAGATGGCTTGATACAGTAAATTTCAGCTTTATATTTTCTACCTTTATATTGAACTATGCAAAATCTTCTAGCTATATATTTTGGGCAACACAATTGGCAATCCTATCTCGGTGAAAATGGGCGAGAAAGTGCGAAGAAAACTGCAGAAACATTCTTTACTATAATGATGGACCAAGCTATAATATTACCAATGGTATCAGGACATTATCCAATAGCTTGCTCAGGGTCAGAATAAAGGAAAGGTCCATTGGTTGCATTACCTTGGATACCTAGAATGTCTCCTTCAACTTCCTTCCCCGATGACTGGAGAACCTATTCATGTGAACCATGCTCATACATAGTCTCCTCTCTTATATGTGGCTGCAATAGGAATTAAAGCCTATGCCCACCTTTGCACCTTCTTTTTCTTGAATCAATGTGTTTTTGAAAATGAAGACTTTTTGTAATTAGTTTTCATTAAAAATGTCTGATTCTTTGACTTCTATGCTTGTATTGTTTTCCAGGGCACTGCAGACCGGAGGACTAAAATCTCAACACATTCTGTCAGTCAGAGTAAATGGATAGGTTGTTTCTTAGCTCCTCCATTTGCCTGCTGCCTTGTCAGATCAGGAGGGCAGACAGCAGAGAAGAGAAAACTACTATTACAGAGGGCTGTATGACAGCTTTGAGGGATGGTGGAGGAGATCAGGAGCTCTTATCAACGATAAGGGAAAATAGGACCAGAAGCTACTCAGAGAGAAGAAGAAATAGACAGAAAGAGAGCTGTGTAGTATTGAAAGAGGAAAGGAGAAAAGGAGCTGAGCTGTGTGCTTTTATGAGTGATTCATACAGTTCAGTGCTGGGAACGGCCTCAAGCCGGAAACTTTGATGTAGGACTAAGATGTAGCAAACCAAGTATGAGTTTTCCTAAATGCATAAGAAGGAAAACTCAATGCAAAACAAAACAAAATATTTCATTGGTGTCAGGTAAGGAGGCATTACCCTTGCAGCATTCGCTAATTGGCCAACTTCAACTTCCTGATCTCCACCCGTGGTTAGTGAAACCCGGACACATAGTGAGTTAACTCCTTTAATCCAGCCCAAAGTATACCAATGCAAGGATAAACCATGTAGCTACTAAAAGACACATGTAGAAAAGAGGGCCCCATTTCAGGTTGATTGAATTCTAGTACCTACTGAGTAGTAGGAACCTAAGAAGGTACTGCCTCTCTGCAGAACTGAACATGTAAGGAAACAAAGGGACATGCTGGTCTTTTATGCTAAAGAAATATGAAAAGGGTTAGAGAAGTAATAAGCCTGGGGTCCTTTATTTCCTTGATATTGGTGAAATGGTGTGGGGTTTTTTTACAAGAGGTAGTGTCCAATCTGAATTATGTTATGGGCTCTCTCTATTCAAATTATTTAACAATGAGCCTTAAAGAGGACCTGTCATGTCCTTTATAGTCACATCCTTACTGATTTCTCCAGTGTTTTCATTTTTCTTTTAACCCCACCATTGGTTTGTAAAGGTCTCCATAACTTTTAGAGCCCAATACCAGTCTACTGTCAATTTGGTGGTCTCCGGTACCCAGTTTCAATCAAATATCACAACAGCCATTGACACTGGGCAATAGAGACTGCCTGTATAACAATTAACTAGTATCAGTCTCAGAAAGTATCGTGAGCCATTGTGAGCAAATGGCAATAACTTGTAGAGAAATAAAAAAACACTGGAGAAAATAGTAACTATGCAGCTTTGGCCAATTTCACACGGGCGACAAAATTGCGTGACTTTCTCGCGATGCGACAGTGCTGCAAATCACATGTATGTAAAGCCCATGCTTTCCAATGGGTTCTTTCACATGAGCGATGTTTTGTAGACTGCTACATTGCGAGAATACAAAATCGCGGCATGCTCTACACAGCCACAATTTTCAATGTTTTGTAATCCATGTTTCCCTATGGAGCCTGCCTTTCTGTTTTTCTGTTGCATCGCATGACATGAAAACGTGATGCAACTTTTACAGTAGGAAATTCTACTGTTTCAGCCCTAAAATAAACCCCATCTGCATTAAAAAACAAAACACAATACATTACCTAACAGGTGCTATCTGTTCGGCCACACTTCTCCTCGCAGGTCCCCGACATACTTGCTTGTAGTTTTTCCCCAGCGCTTCCTGGTAAGGAGTTCAAAAACCCCGCCTCTAGGAAGCACTGGCTCTGATTGGTTCTCGAGCTCCACGGCTCAGCCAGTCACTGCAACGTTCGATGAACCAATGACACCCATTGCACTGACATTTTTAAATCAGGACTACCATCCTACCTCAATTGATAACCAAATCACCAGAGCCACCAGTAGGAGTGTTACTAAAGGCTCATGGGCCCAGGTGCAAAAGTTTATCTTGGGGCCACCCAACTTCTTTTAACCCCTTAACGCAGAGGTGTATTTTGAAGCTACTGTGTGCCAATGCAAAACCTGTAACAGGGTCCCCAACTATAATGCTTTATTCATAGTACTGGGCTCCCTATATAGAGAAGAGAGGCCTGGGTGCAACCGCTTCCCCTGCATTCCCTATAGTTACACTAGTGGCCACCAGGATACCCATGAATCAACTACTCCAATACATGAAGAAAGAAAAAAACTGACGTGTGCCTCTAGTAGTGACCTACAATTCACAGCTAGAGGTACTAAAGGATGACTGCTACACTGGAATGACCGTCTGAAAACCATAATCCCGAACCTTCCCCATCTATGCTACATGCAACCTCCAAAATCGAGGAACTTTATCATAAGTAGTGCACTGCTCTCTGACACACAAAGAGAAAGTTATCCCTGTAATGAAAGAAGCTGCAAGACCTGCTCACATGTACTGATAATGGACAGCATACAAATCCCCCATGTTGCATAAAATGAAAAAGAGAGTGCCAGCAACACAATCACATGCCCATACACTTGGGGAAGCTGTAGGTGCCTGCGCTTCTTGGCAGATCCAGACTTCAAGAATCCACAGAATCCAGATATGCAGTAGTAAATTGAGCAGCACACAGGAAACTTCATGAAAAGTTCTTTACATCAAATGAAGTTTCCTGCGTGCTGCTCAATTTACTACTACATATCAGGATACAAATCACCAACACACAACAGGACTATAAGATCCCTGGGACATTCAAATGTTCCACGTCTGATGTTGTGTACCTGATCCAGTGCAGGGAATGTCCTGTTGAGGGGCTTTATATTGGGAAAAGAGGACAAATACAGAGCCAGGATAGATCTCATTGCCACACAATTAGAGAGGGAAAGACTGAATTGCCTGTGGCAAAATATTTTTGTGGTCATGGACACAACATAGAGCAGATGAGAGTTGTCATACTGAACAGCAACTTAAAGTTGCAGCATCACAGAAAAATTTGGTAGTATAAATTTATGGCCATTTTTAAAACTCACAAGAAGGAATGAACCTCGGAATGGGGTTCTTGCATCAGTGGGGAATATCAAAGTTCTGAAGGAGGTCAAGAGGGATGTCCTTAAAGAGAGCATCCGTGAGGTGTGTTGAGACAAATGGGGGGTGAGTGGGTCGGGGGATGACATAGTCTCTCTCCAAAGAGAGCAACCAGAAGGGGTGCTATTCCCAATCATTGTTTTACGGACTTCTTAAAAACTCATATATTTATTTGAAGGAATGGTGCTATCCAATATGTGGCGCTGCAGAGGTATTAGTCCATCTCCCTTATTTGCTGGTCTGAAGGAGAGATTTCACATTCCTTGTCACTGGACTAAATATTTACTGTTATGGTCATCCCTCCCTGATATTTATTAAAATGCTATTAATCCCAACATGTCTGTGCCCTCTTACCCTCGGTCTTTAATATTTATCTAGTGCAAATTAAGCTCACCATGTTTATGCCCTCCGATGTGATCATGGGTTATAGTAATTACATCTTTAGATTTGTTCCATTAAGCCGGAGGAAGGACCCTGAGAGATCCAAAAGATCGCTATAACATCATGTATTTTGGTTAGAAATTAAAAGGTATCATATGTACAAGATTACTTTGTTTCTCTTACTGAGAACAATCACATTTTGCTCTACTGGCTAACACGGTACCAAACCCTTCTTTTTCGTTTTCCCATATACAAATAGACAGACAGCCAAAACAAGGCCCTAGCGTTCGCCTATCAATGGACTGAGGGAACTGAGCAAGGCTCGGGCATCCGCCCACCAACGGACGGATAGCACAAACAAACATGGACTGGGTGTCCGACTACCGACGGACAGATGGAACAGACATAGGATGTAATTCAGACAGAACCAAAACAGGATATCAGAAGGAATTTAGACAAGGGAAATACAGACAGAAACCAAACTTGACCACATGTATGCAGAGCATAGAACAAGACACACGGAACAAAGATATGCACTGCGTACATCCTAACACCCAGGTAAGGTGAGAGATGTTAACAGCATAAATGACCACCATCCTCCAGCAAGAGGGGCTGCTATGTAAGTGCAAAGACCCGAGGGGATTGGCTGACAGGAGAACTCCTCACCATCAGCCAGCCAAATCAACTACACTTGCAGCAGTGTGCTCCTGGAAAACCATAGAACTACAGGTCCTAGGAGCACAACGTAACAATAGCTCTCTTTGTCATTTCATTGGCCATCCACAATGCAATTATGGAGGGCTGATAAGACCTAACAGTGGCCTCTAGGCCTGTCATGGCTTGTAGTCTCAAATTGTAGGATTGCATTTTCGAGTCCCCTAAAGTGACATAGAAAAAGAGGTGAAAAAAATCAAAGTAAAAAAAAATAACTCTACCCTGATTTTTGGCAAACTTTTTACTTTTGTAGAGAAAATTAGCAAAAAATACAGGTTTGGTATTGCCACATCTCTAATGACCCGTACAATAAATTAATTGCTATTTTTATTCTAATCAGCAAATACTATAAGAGGAACAAAAACAAAAAAACCCGCAGTTTTTGTTCATTTGACCTCCCAAAAAAATGCAATAAAAGTTAGCAAAATAAGTTCTATATACTCTAAATGGGAACCAACAAACATGACAGCTCATTACACATAAAAACAAGTCCACTACATTCTGTTCATGGAAAAATAAAAAATTATGGGGTTTGATTGTAGCAATGCGAAAAATAAATTGTTTTCCAAAAACAAGAGGTTTTATTGTGCAGAAGTGGAAGAACCTAAAAGAAAATATGTAATTGTGGTATTGTCATAATCATGCTGACACTCAGAGAAAAATGATCATGTCATTTATACCACATGATGAACGCAATAAAAATGGCAGAATTTGTATTTTTTCCCCCTATCTCTCCAAATCTAATATAAATAAGCCTACAGGCTTTTTCTTGCACCACACTTTGACCCCTTTGTCTGACCTTTGGTGGACGATTTTGGTGTCATTAGATTGGTGAGCAGACGATGCTGAAGCAGAATGGGCGGTAATGAAGCAAAGCGGGCGGTACTGAAGGAGAGCAAGTGGTACTGAAGGAGAGTGAGTAGTACTGAAGGAGAGTGGGTGGTGCTGAAGGGGAGCAGGTGGTACTAAATGAGAGCAGGTGGTGCTGAACCAGAGCGAGTGGTGCTGAAAAAGAGCAGGCGGTGCTGAAGGACAGTGGGCGGTGCTGAAGCAGAGCTGGCAATGGCTGTGATTGTTTCCTCCTATCAATGCTGTGCTAGATGAACCAATCACAGCGACCAATTGTGTCGTGAAAGCAGGATTTATGAATTAGCTGAGCCGCAGCTCAGCCAATTCATAAATCTCGTTCATCCAGAGCTGCTCAGTGGCAGCTCCTGAGAACAGAGGCAGCTCCCAGGAAAAGACGATTGAGAGGACACAGAAAAGAGAGAGGCAGACAATGACAGAGAGAGAGGCAGAGGCAGCAAGAGAGAGAGAGGCATACACAGTAAGAGAAAGCACGAAAAACAGGGCAGAGAAAGAGACAGAGGAAGAGAAAAAGGCACAGAAAGACAGAGGCAGAGAGACAGAAAGAGGCAGGGAGAGACACAAAATCACTTTTCCAAACCTTTTATTTTCATGTAGCGAACATCGGGTCAATCTAGTAATTAACAATAGTTATACAATGTATTGTATTTATCTCCAAAATGGTTCTATTAAAAACTACAATGTGCCACACAATGAATAAGACTTTATATTGCCTTTGTAGGTGGAAAAATAATAAAAGTTATGGCTTTTAAAAAGTGGAAATTGAAAAAAAAAATGTTATGTCCCTAAATACTAAACAAGGCTGCATTATTAAAAGGTTAAGCTTTTCAACAAACCCTCGAAGAACTGAAGAAATACTCACTCGGCTTGCAGTCATCTTCCAGCATTGGAAATGGTCCAATATTGGCCAGAATGAGTCGTGTCTCTAAGTTACGTTGCACTATGTAACTATACAGTATAACTAATTCTGCATCTGTACATTTTGGATTGAACTTGTCTAATTAATGCTTTGAATTAAACATTTTCATAGCCCAAATAGAATTCTTTAATGAAACATGCTATCACTGTAATGCACACATCAATGATAATAACCAAACCATATTGATTTTACCGATATGAAATACTCTTAACAGGAAAATGAGTCCTTTTATCATTCCGCACCAAGCGTACAAGGATTTCTAGCTGCAAAATGAAACTACTACTATTTATGTATTTAAAATCCTCCACAAATATGGTGACTGTGAAATATTTTAATAGACCCCATTAATAACTCTGCCATGCGTGCTTACAGACTGCCTCAACAATTACTAGTACAACATTTTTCTTTCGGGTTAGTTTGGAGATGTGGACATCTGAGAACAAATATGTTGATGCTGTAACAATGTTCATAACATATTCAAAGATGCTCAATTTATCATCAAACAACTGACAAAGTTTTTGGACCTTCACTCAATGACTAACCAAGCATTTTCATTAGGAAGGTACAAATAAAGTAAAGAGTTTTCTTTACCTATAGGAGATTCATTTAATAGATCCGTGAGGGTCAAGGGAAGTGGAATCCCCACCAATCAGTAAGTGGTGCCATATCCTAGGAACATGTTCATATAGCCCTTAGAAGTCAAACTTGTAGTCAGCATTCTAGTAGCCCTATGTGTAATCTAAGAATGAGACAAGTCTCAGCCAAGGTTCACCTCATTTTAGTCTACAATTGATACTGTTAAAATCCATGAAAAAGGCAACCTACTGTAATTTCTTTGGTCTCCGAACTCCTGAACAGCCTGAATATTACGGAGGTAGACAGCAGAACTATACTAGATTAGTGCAGTCTAATTTGGGGTAGAGTCTAGAGATGAGCGAGCGTACTTGGTTCGGGTGTTTTTGCACTCGAGCACCGCTTTTCCGAGTAACTGACTACTTGGACGAAAAGATTCGGGGGCGGGGGGCGGCGTGGTGGAGCGGGGGGTAGCAGTGGGGAACAGGGGGGAGCTCTCTCTCCCCCCCCACTCCCCTCTGCAACCCCCAGCTCATCCCCGGTGCCCCCCGAATCTTTTCGTCCGAGTAGTCAGTTACTCGGAAAAAGCGGTGCTCGAATGCAAAAACACCCGAACCAAGTACGCTCGCTCATCTGTACTACGGTAGAGTTAAAATCCTCGTCTAGAGTTTTAACACCTATAGTCTTTGCTGCAAGGTACTTTCAATATCACATTTCCCAGGATAGTTTCAAAATGGTAGCAACTGTTCTACTTGAGCTGTGCTCCAACTCAGGCTGGGTGCACATTTGCATCAGAAAATCATCTGTATTTCATACGCAAAAAAATTGATGTTTTTCCTTCCATGTGCAGTTCCGTGTAGCCTCTGTATGGGGTCTATGTCTGTTTTTTTTACTTCCACATGCCATCCGTTTTTCACATCTGAAAAAACAAACAAAGAAGCCCAATTCTTTTTTCTGCATCTCTTAGAAAAAACGGACACCACATACGGTAGATGACATTTGAGTGGTGCCTTTTTTTTTCATATCTCAGTTGACTTGAATGGGCGAGTCTTGTCCGTAAATTGGATTTGAATAGTGTATGCCATGAGTTTTTTCACGCAGTCCATGTGTGTGTTTTAAAACACTGTGGTATGTCTTCCCACATTGATTAATATCCATGTCCGTGTTAAGTCTGTTTTTCAGTCATACACCACACAGACGAAAAGAAAAGGCCAGTGTGCTACAGGCCTCATGCTAACTCTAATTTGAATATGAAATTCCAACACATTTCAATTGCAATTGTAATCATACAATATGATATTTTTTTATTTGACATTGTTTTGTAGCATTACAAGCTCTTGTAATAGGGCCTTCTATAGTCTGACTGCTCTTACTGTGAAGAGCCTGACCGTTAAAAATTAACCTTTTAATTTTAATTATTTAATAATTAAAATCAATGGGGCTAAAGACTGACAAATAGAAAATAAAGAACATACAATCCTCTTATGGGGGTCTGACCTCTAGGGGTAAGTATCTCTCTGAAGACAGACAGTGAACCAGAGAAAGAATGCATTTCCTTAGTATGATACTGTATCACTGTTCATGCCTAAATGCATTTAGCAGATCTAAACAGTATCATGAGTGGCCCAACCCACGAGGATAAGGACCAGACATGGATGCTTTGCCAATCCCACACGGATCAGGAGCAGTTTCAGTTAAGCAAATCCCCCTTTTCATATGAGGAATTAAGTAATGTGTGGAAAAAGCAGGCTTAACAGGTCCAGAGGTCAGACTAGATCACTCCACGTTGACCTGCCAGGACCATGTGTTTTAATCATTTGAACAGGACCAGGGCTCTTCTGCTCATGTTGGAGAGAATCATAATTCTATATTTTAGGGTTGTATGAACACCCCAAAGAGTACGATGATTCTGCCTGTTCGAACAACCAAGTAAGATGGATATCAATAGTGTCTACTAATGCTTTGACTTGAGGCCGACCAGTCAAATACAATGGCATAGAATTAGGCCTCCTTCCCACGAGCGTGACGGGGTCCGCCGCGTAATATTACGCAGTGAAGCCCGTCACGGCGCCCCCCAGAGCCCCTATACTTACCTGCGGGAGATAGCGTGAAATCGCTTCCCCGCCCACCACCGCCGCGTCACCGCCCACCACCGCCGCGTCACCGAGCGTGTCACGTGACGCGGCCGGCCGTGTCACGTGACGCGGCCGGCCGCGTCATTTGGCGTCAGATGACGCGCGGCGGTGGGCGGGAAAGCGTTTTTTCACGCTATCTCCCGCTGGTTACAGCGGGAGATAGCGTGAACGGACGGCTTCCATTGACTGCAATGGAAGCCGTCAGTGCGTACAGCCCGTCCTCACCCGCAGAAAATAGAGCATGCTGCGGGTGAGGACGGGAGAAATCGCGGTGCGTAATTCCGCGCTGGAATTACGCATCGTGAGCATTGTGCTATTAGGTTCAATAGAACCTAATAGCTGCGGGCAACGCAGCGGATTTTCGCCGCGAATTACGCGGCGGAAATCCGTTCGTGGGAAGGAGGCCTTAGATTATTGTACACTGCCGGTGTAAAGACTATCCTTTGCACAATACAAAATTACTAGATCAATGGAGAAGGTAAAGAATGCTGGGAGATTTGAGCTCAGCATCCTGAACAATTGTGAATGTGGCTGTCAATAGGCTATAATTTATTCAGAAATTTACGATTAGTACTAGCTAATTTAATTTTCTTGTTAATATGTAAAATAGGGTGTTTAATTAAGACAATCCTTTTTCTATATGACCTATCAGGGAATATTGACATCACAGAGGGGAGACCTTCTAAGAGCCAGTACGGAGAGCCATTTGAGACGAGCACTCCCACTCTGGCGGACAAGAGCTTCCCATGTATTACATAAATGGTCATTCTTCTGAATAGTTGTCATGCCGCTTAAGGGGAAATATCTGTCTGCAACTTCCCCATTAGCTCTTTGAGGTTGTCTATGCCAAGACAGCCCTTTTATATCATAACTAGAATACATAATGGCCCAACATTTAATGGGATTGTCTACTGAAGCAGGTTGCAGATATGGCTTCCCTCACCTCTAGTTATTATCTTCTTGACACATTTTCCCACGTAATGACTGCTATGACACCCATTTACCGTAAATAGGGAATATAAACAGGCATTGTCTAACTAGTTTAAGTTAGCATTCAACTTATGTTCATGATTCCCTGGCATGACTACTGCTTTGTGTGAGTGAAGAGCAAATTTAGGAAGAAAAAGATCATCGAAAATCTAATCAAATGATTGACCCCAATTAATAAAATATTTCTACTACAAAAATGTAAGGCATGGCTGTGGATCTTGTGATCTTCCATGTTTAGATGTTTGTCCTGCATTGTCCAGCACCAACTGTGTTCCCATAATACAACTGAAAGAAGGGAGAGGATGTGGTTTGATCTCTGATCTTTTAATCCGTGACTCATAAAGACCCAAGGCCTTTGTTCACAGATGACTTTTTTGGGTCTGTTCTATTCTCACATAATGTTCACTCAGAGTTAAAACATTAAGAAACATTCTCAGAATGACAAGATATCTCTCGTAAAGCATCTGGAGGAGGTGTTTTATAAAACGGACTCGACCATAAAATGGTTTCTTAAGCACTACAATGGCTGGGAATCCCAGGCAGCTAAGTGAATACAACAAAACTTTGTTTTGATTTTAATAAATGTACACATAAAAGGAACTCCAATTTCTGCACTGCATTTTACAATTTGTATTAAACTTTTTTTGGTTCTATGGACTTGGTCTAGAATAATGGTGGAATTTTGGATGACACCCCATTCAAGGTTGTGTAACTTATCATTACGAGCCAAGTACTTTAGAGCTTTTTTTGTCATTTATTATTTTATATTTTCCGATATGGTGGTTGTATCTGGGGTTGGGCTTCACCACTCTTCACTTGAAGGAGTGCCACCACGCTAGTGCAGCAAGTATAGGCAGCTTTCAGTTTCGCTCCCCCTGGGAGTAGGTGATTAGTTAGTTTCATGGAGCGTCCCGTTTAAAAGAGGAGACCATGAGTTTTCCCTCAGATATTATTGCTGCTAACTTGCCCTATCCACTAGGTAAAAGCTGCCGATAGCTCCTGCAATCACCACACAGAGGGGAAAGAAAAGAGAGATGGTACCACCATCTGAGGGAGGGGATGGAAGCTGTAGAAGTCATGAGGGTAATTTGTCAGGGTGCCAGGCAATACAGAGAAAGAGAAAGGATTAGAGAAATTATGCTGCTGACCTGGGAATTATATTCATGTGCAATGAGGGGAATGGAACCTTGGTGGTAGATAATGCTGTAGAGGAGGATGGTGTCATATAAAGAGCGGGGTGGTTCGCTACATATTTGCTACATATACAGTATGTGACACATTGATGTTGTGCTACTAACCTGTGCCTTTTTAGTGCAAATCAATTCAGACAAAATAAACTATTGATTTGCACTAAAAAGAACAGATGGTACTTCACTTTCAAAAAGTGTCTAGATAAGGGGGTGAGGTTTGAGTGGAGTGAAGTTTTTTAGAGACAGTTATGACATGTGGCTTTTTAAAAAGTCGCAAAATTTGTTGCAAACTCACTCCAGTAGCTGCTTGGCGTACAGAGTGACTTTACATCTCTAGACCTATTTTAGGGCTCAGTCAGATGAGCGTTTTTATGTGCAAATTTATGTGAGCAAAACGCATGTCTAAAAAAATTTGCGTGCCGCTGAAATAAAACGCACTTGGACGCGTTTTTGCGCACATAAAGTATGCTGCCCGCTATCCTCTGCTGCGGCTGGGACAGCTGCAGCAGGGGATTCCTTGGATAATGAAAACCCTGGATGCTGTCACATCCAGAGGTTTCACCTTGTGCTCAATGGGGCCGGTGGCAGCAGCGCCGACCCCATTGAGAACATACAGTGAGGATCACGATCCTCTGGCACATTTTCGGGGAAGGGCTTTAAATTTTCAGGAAAGGGCTTTAAATATAAGCAGTCTCCTGAAAATCACTCCTAAAATGTGTAAAAAATTAAAAAAATATATATATCCACCTCTCTGCAGGTCCTGGGGCTCATGAGCATCCAGGCGGTCTTCTCCCTGCACTGCTCTGAAGGCTTTTTAGCAGGCGGGGATTCAAAGTCCCCGCCTGCTGAAAGGGCTGCCTCTGATTGCCTGAGCACTGTGATCAATCAGAGACACCACTCAGCTATTGAATAAGAGCTGCCTCTGAGTGGTCACAGTGTTCAGCCTCTGATTGGTCACAGCATTCAGCCTATTCAGATTATTTCTGAACTCTTCTCAGAGGACTGACATTAACATCCAGCTTTGCTCCCTGGCTTTGACTATTACATTAACTATGACTTGCTGACTTGATTTCCTTTCTATCCTGTTCTCTCTCTCTGCTAAATATTTCTTGTAGTTAGAGTACTCACAATTAGATGTTCTAGCTTCCCACCACACTGGCAGTCATAGATGTTCTCTTTGTTCCTCCATCTCTATCTCAGACTTCCCTGGACTAGACTCTCTCCAGGTCTGGACTAGACTGACTAACCCCACCCACTCTCTACCTATTATACTCTAACACTTACCCAATCCTGAGCTAGGGGAAAGCTAACTATCCAATCTCTGAGCTAGCTAGGGGTGATTGACAGGTAAGAGAGAGCAGGTTAGGGTGTATTCTGCAAAGTCATGCAGGCAGGGTTAGGTAGCATAGACACATCTAATTAACATATTTAAAGTAACACACACATTTTACATATTTAACATTATTTAAAGATATATACACACAATTTTCATAAAATGGCTATAGCAGTGCCATGGGACCCCAACTCTGGGGTACTACAGTTGGGAGTGATGTAAAAGCCAAAAAAGTTGCAATTTTGACATTTGCAGCAAAATTGCATCTTTTCTCTGCCAGAATTCTGGGGCAAGTTAATTATTCAATATGCCCCATCATGTTTTCCTGGTAAAATAACACATACTTTTTGCTTCAGAATTTCCCGTGATTAATCCCTATGGAGGACATATATGAATGAGTAATACTTACTGAAGTATATTTACCAAGACTGTCACCCATCTAACAGCAACAAATATATTGTATCAAGCCTCTTCAGACATTTGCCTCATCTGGTGGCACTGCCCAATACTAAATTTGATAGATAGTGTTAACTAAATGGTGGTTTGTTTGGTGGTGGGAGTGAGTTACAAAATAAAAATTTCAAATGGTTGTGGCATGAATATGTTAATTTGGCCATACACATTCAACAGCTGTTGACCAACAGATATTACAGCTATTCCTCCCAACCTCCTCATGCATATGCATACTCAGTTTGGTTGAGAGTGCATGTGTACTCAATGGGAAAAGGGGAATAAACTGCTGGCTTACACCTCTGGCCCTGGCTTAACTGCCTTGAGAAAAAAGAATCTGGCATGTTGAAATTCCTTTTTCGCTTTGACATCTGCCAAATGAACAGTGGCCGAACACGCATTAGATGTTCCGCCAGTCCTGCTAAAATCATTCGCCCAACTTCAGTCTAATGTATATGGCTATCGTAAGAGCCATGGCATAGCACCAGCTGCCACTAGATTGCCATTCTTTGTTTGAAACAATAAGATAGAAATAAAGACTAGATTATTCCCTGCTGAAGTGACTGATTCTAACTATATACATATATCCATCCTACATTGCAGTATTTTTTGGTCCCTTTTTTTCGTATTCTAACAGAACATTCTATTGTGACTTATTCTGATCTCAACTGTGATATGGGGCAAAGCTGTAGTTGTACCAGTGACTAGTCATATACCCGACTACATGTGTCAATCTATTCTCTACATTCTACATAATAACGGAGTAGCTATGTCCTTAGGCTATTTCACATGGGCCAGTTGCTATCGTTTTTGCAAATGCGTGATCAACAAGACAGTTTAGATGACCTTTTGGGGGGCTCTGTCACAGGAGATGGTGCACAACCCACATTTCAGGACATGATGGAGCCAGCAGAGTTACCAAAAATATACAAGGTTTATTTAACAATACAGAAATATAAATCATACCGGTAACAACCTAACTTTTACTTAACCCCTTAGTGAACACCCATATGTGATTTTACGTCCTAGGTATCTAGGCTTTAATCTACAGGGCCGTAAACATGCCAGTCTTGTACAGTAAAAACCTCAGGATCTGTGAGTGTGACAGCCCCCTGCTATCGACTACAAAAGGTAGCAGAGAGCCTGGAGCTGTCATGAGGGGCCGCAGTGAGCAGTCCCCGGTCATGTGATAGCCATTATCTGTTGGTTGTTGGTAAAATAGTGGACGTAAGCGCAGAAGCTGGGGAGGTACCGGGAAATTTAAAATCTCCTTGCTCCCGGCTACCAAGAGTAGCTAAGAGCCTAGAGCAGTAACTCGAGGCCTCGTTGATTGGTCCCTGGTCACATGATCACCATTATCCAATAGTATAAAAAGTTAGCAATCTACCTTAGGCCAGTCTCATACAACCAGATAGGAATTGCGTATTCCACATGCGGTAATACGCAGATCAATTAAATGCACTGGATTACACAATTCCGCTCGCATTAGCGGGTCGGAATTACGTAATCCACTTGCAGGAAACAGAACACAACGTATTCTTTTTTACCATAGATATCCGTGAAATAGAGCCCATTGTGCTTTATGGTCACGGATATACCCATAGCCCATACACAGTTACGACGGTCTGCGGGTTCCACACATTATCATTAATCAATGGGCAAGAAACTATAAACAAGCAAACAAAAGGTGTACGCAGCGCCATGACCGGGCTCACAGTTAGGGTCCGCTGAGGGCCTCCCCATACATGTGATCATGTGTTCCCCCATACACTTTCATTGCTGTTGGCAGCACATCCACCAGTTTACATGGGGAGATGTGCGCCGACAATGATGATGTTTGCTGCAATAAAATGAGCAGCTCAGCCAGGAATGAGCATTTGATCGTTTGTTGGTTGATCAAGAGTATATTTACATGGCTCATTGGTCGTTGTATATTGTGAACTGAAATCGAAGGCATTGAGAGGAACGCTACGACGCCATAGAGTGCTACGGGTGTTTTACTATAGATTCCTACAACTTAGAGGTTTTAGGAGCTGTAATATACTGTATGAGCCTGGAAACTGTTGTCCACCAGCATGTATAATTCAATTAGTTCTTTATTGACAGTGAATATGAGTCATGTGTACATCCCACACCCCAACGCCGCCCTGTCTTCTCAATAGTACTGATGAGCGTAACAGAGAGAATAATGAAGCACGATGAATAGAGGAGCAAAGAACTGATATCTCACATCTCATTAATAAGTGTCTGTCTTGTATGCTTGCACAAATAGTAAAAGGTAAATGGCAATGTCCAGCTAATTATACCTCTAGGTTCTTCATCATAAATCAGTAGGATCCACTGATAGGAGGGGATTATCCATACACCACACACTCACTGACTCGTCAACTCCCAAATAAAGGTTAAACTGTGAATCATCAACCGTGAAGTCACTAAACGAGTATGTTGGAGTAGCTGTCAGTACATCAACATCAGAACAAAATAATGCCTGGAAGTTGGCCTAGAACAGGAGAGATTGCATTAAAGAGCAACTAGTAAATATACGAGATGGAGGTGATACCACATGGGTGTTAGGATATATGCAAACATGCAATATTTTTAATATACTAAATTGTGTAAGTTGAGGATCGCATCATATTTTCATCTTATTGAAACATCTACATCCTGTTTTTTGAGAAAACAAAACCTAAAGTGACACATTTTAAGAATGATGGAGTTATGTCATGCTTGGCGAATGACCGTGGATCTTGGTGGCATTGCAGCATCAGCCTGGTCCACATGATGTGCCATGTTGGAACATGTTCATTGTCTTTCAGCACTGTTAAGTTCTGCTACTGACTACTCCTTGCTGTTAAGTGGCTAATTGGCAGGCTTAGGTAAGTGGCTGCTCAGCCAATCAGTCAGAAGCTGTTAGGTTATTTGAAACAGATCCTCTGAAGAAAAGGTGCTGGTTATACTCTCTGTTTAGGTTGGTTTCTCTGGTCATTGTGTTCAGCTATCTCCTCTTCTGCTTGCTATTCCTGCAGAGTTTGGTTTTCCCAGTGTCAGTGTGCCTAGTTATCTTTCATTTGCTGGTCTTTACCCTGTGCAGTTTTTGTTATCTGTCCTTCACCAACTGGCCCTGCTCCCTATTTCCACCTAGGGCATTTTCAGCATTGTCCAAGGTCGGGATGAGTGTTCTACTTTGTAGACAGGTCTTCCCTTAGTTTACTAGATTAGGGACAGTTCCCCATTTTTACATAGTAATTTGAATTGGCTATTGCTATCTGCTAACCATGTACTCTATTACCTAGTGGGTGGAGTCCTAGAGCCATGAACTTCTAGCAGACTCTTATCAATTGTACTTGAAACTTTTAGAGCTATTATTTACTGCCTTTTTGGGCATATACTTTGGTAGATTGATATTATGTTTGCTTTTTTATCATAATTGATTTTTTAGACTTATCGGTAGACATTATTTTCTATTATGGAGTATAATCATTTTCTAATGGTATGTTTGGTGGATCTTTAGAATTATTCATTGGATTTTCTGTTCTCTGAGTATAATTCATTTTTGAAACATATTTTAGCACATTTTGTGGTTTTTGAGCATAATCAATTTGGGACTTAATTTGCATTTATCAATTTTGTGTGTATTTGTTATTTATGACACCCCATGGATTTTTTTCTCCCTGATGAGCCAAAGACATTGGTAGGCAAAACACATAGGACTCTATTACAGCTCACATCTTTGGTGTGATGGTATTACTATACTTTTTATATTTGGTTCATATAATTAATGCTTTGTCCACCTTTTGCTGTTTATCCTTTTTTGTCCATGTCTGAGGTGTGACCCCATCATCTATTGTGTATTAAGGTACTTTTACTCCGGGCAATTATAGCTAGATTAATTGCTGGAATCAGTTGATTTCGCAGATAGTTGGCCCATGTAACCAACGACTGATAGGGCTCTTAGCTAGAATTCTCTCACTTGTTGGAGTCACTTGGTTTCTAGCTCACATAAAAAGCAAGTAGGGCCATGTAAACAGTGAATGAATGAAGGAGGCCAGAAGAGATCTCCAGTTGCTCTGCCTCCATTCTTTGAAGAATTATTGCTTCTGTGTGAAAGCACAGGAGTGATAGTCATTGGAACAACTGTTGGGTGCTAATGCTAGGTTCCTGACCTGAGTCACCCTTATTGGGGCAGGTGCTCCACCAGTAGTAGTAGCAAGATTAGGGTATATTAGGATTTAACGCTTTTATGTGTCCTCCTATTTTCTTTGGGCTTTTAAGTGTATCAATAAAAAATTATGTGTTAGTTGTATCTTTTAGAGGGCAGTCTTTTTCTGTGGCATACTGTGGCTTATTGCAGACCTACATTATTAATAATCTTTATTTATATAGCGCCAACATATTCCGCAGCGCTTACAAAATAGGAAGAACTAAACCACAGTTACATCTAAATCTTAATCAGTTGATGGAGACAGTAGGGGTGAGGGTCCTGCTCCAATGAGCTTACATGCTACAAATAATGGGGTGATACAGAAGGTAAAGGGGCTGCAGATGTGCATGGTATGGTGAGGTGGAGAGTGATGGATGCTATACACATAGACAATGGTCAAATGTAAGCCATGTGGTGGCTGAATCAGTATGACTGCAGGGGGCAGTTGATTACAGCTAGCAGGAATTGCAGTCAGTAGGACAGGGAGCATGTTATCAGAGTAAAGAGGGGTTTGGTTTGGTTTAAAATGCATCTGAAGAGGTGCATTTTCAGAGAACGCCTGAAAATATGTGTGTCAGGGATTGCCCGGATAGTTTGGGGTAGTGTGTTCTAAAGGACTGGTGCTGCTCTGGAGAAGTCTTGGAGGCGGGAATGAGAGGTCCAAATTAAAGGGGCACTTAAGCTGATTTCATTACAGAGCGGAGGGCGCGGGCTGGGTGGTGGATTCAGATGAAGGATGCAATATAGGGCAGGATGGTGCTGTGGAGGGATTTATGGATGAAGGTAGTGAGTTTGAATTGAATTCTGTATATGACGGGCAGCCAGTGGAATGACTGGCACAGGGCAGAGTTGTTCGAGTAGCAGCTGGACAAGAAGATGAGGCTGGCTGTCGCATTCAGGATGGATTGGAGAGGGGAGAGTCTGGTGCAGGGGAAGCCGATCAGCAGCGAGTTGCAATAATGGAGCCGAGAGTAGATAAAGGCAACGGTGAACATTATTAGCGTGAGGAAAGGGCTAATTCTTGCGATGTTCTTGAGGTGCAGGTGACATGTTCAGATGAGAGATTGGATATAGGGGGTAAAGAAGAGATTGGGTTTGAATTTAACCCAAAGACAGCGGGCAAGCTGTTTGGGAGTTATGGTGGTGCCACACACTGAGATGGAGATGTCAAGATGAGGACGGTTAGTAAACGGCAGAAACACCAGTAGGTCAGTTTTTGAGAGGTTCAGTTTTAAGTAGAAAGAGGACATAATATTAGAGACAGCAGACAGACAGTCGGTGGCATTCTGAAAGAATGGTGCTGTGATGTCACGGGAGGAGGTGTATAACTGGGTATCATCAGCATAGAGATGGTACTGAAAGCAAAATTTCCTGATAGTTTGTCCAATAGGGGCTGTGTAGATGGAGAGGAGGAGGGGGCTGAGGACTGAGCCATGAGGGACCTCAACAGCAAGGGGAATAGGAGAGGAGGTAGAGCCTGCAAATGATCCGCTAAATGAGTGGACAGATAGGAAGAGGAGAACCAAGAGAGAGCAGTATCCTTTAGGCCAATGGAGTGAAGCATATTGAGGAGGAGTTTGTGGTCAACAGTGTCAAACGCTGTGGAGAGGTCGAGGAGGATCAGTAGAGAGTAGTCACCCCTCAATTTAGCTGTCAGGAGATCATTTGATGCTTTTGTAAGGGCGGTTTCTGTCGACTGTAGAAGGTGGAAGCCAGAATGTAGGGGGTCAAGAAAAGAATTTTCTGAGAGATAGCTTATAAGGCAAGAGTAGACCAGGCGTTCTAATAATTTGTAGAAGAAGGGGAGATTTGAGAGGGGTTGGTAGTTGGCAGCACTGTTCGAGTGAAGAATCGTAGAATGCCACTCCATTGTGTCTGATATTCATAGAATCATAGAATCGTAAAATTATAGAATGGAAGAGTTGGTAGGGACCTCTAGGGTCATCGGGTCCAACCCCCTGCTCAGTGCAGGATTCACTAAATCATCCCAGACAGATGTCTGTCCAGCCTTTGTTTGAACACTTCCATTGAAGGAGAACTCAACACCTCCCGTGGTAACCTGTTCCACTCATTGATTACCCTCACTGTTAGAAAGTTTTTTCTAATATCTAATTTGTGTCTCTTCCCTTTCAGTTTCATTCCATTGCTTCTAGTCTTTCCTTGTGCCAATGACAACGCTTCAGATATTTGTAGACAGCTATTAAGTCTCCTCTCAGCTTTATTTTTTGCCATCTAAACATTCCCAGATCCTTTAACTGTTCCTCATAGGACATGATTTGCAGACCACTCACCATCTTGGTAACTCTTCTCTGAACTTGCTCCAGTTTGTCTGTCTTTTTTAAAGTGGGGTTCCAAGAACTGGACACAGTATTCCAGATGAGGTCTGACTAAGGAAGAGTAGAGGGGTATAATTACCTAACTTGAGCTAGACTCTATGCTTCTCTTCACCCCTTTAGGACCAAGCTGTTTTGCACCTTAAGGACCACACACTTTTTAGGGATTTTACCCATGTGGTTGTTTTACTACCCTATTTTGTTTCCTTTAGCTACCAAAATTATTTTTGCTGCATTTTTTTTCTGTGATATATAGGGCGATTTTTAAAATACCTTTTTCACTGACTTTTTTCCCCGTTTTTTAGTTTTATTGAGGGTAAAATGCTAAAAAAAAAGATTTTTTAAACATTTATAGTTATTTTTTAAAATGTTGTATATTTATGCTAAAAAAAGGTATGAGAATGGGTTCCTCTATTTGTTTCAGACATTTTCATACATAATATGTATGGTTTTGGTTTACAGGGCGCATACGACTACGGTTTTGGTTGGCGTCGGCTTTGTGTTATTTTCTTTCTTATGTATGTATTGTTGTTGTATTCTGTAATTTTTATTTACTTGTGTATTTCATTATGTTTTTTTTACTATCTATGTCCCACAATGATGTCATATAAGACCTCTAGGGGACATTCATTTTTTTTAATTTGACACTTTACTGCTGTAGCTGGGGCATCCATAGGAGCCCCAGTTACAGGGGAAAACAACCCCTGTAGTGACATTAGTCACTGGCAGAGCTGGTCAGAGTCTAGTATGGCTCTCCAGCTCTGCTGTAGCGGGGAACCCCGGCGATCACATTACCCCCTGGCTCCCGCAGTGGAAGAAACCCTTCCACTTTCACTTTCTAGTATGCAGTGCTCAATGAGCCCTCTGTACTCGGGGAAGGAAAAGTCAGAAAGGATTAAAAAACCCTCCTACCTTCTCCTCTGGGTCATCAGCTGTTATTAACAGCTGATAACCTGTCCTGCCCTCTAATTGATTGGAGAGGCAGGAGGCTTAAAGCGCCCTCGTAATTTTACTATCGGTGGGGTTTTAAGCCCAGGACCAGGCATCGTATATTTACCTTGCCTGGTCCTTAATGAGTTTAATACATCCTAGAATTGTGTTTGCCTTTTTGGCTGCTGCATCACATTGTTGACTCATGTTCAGTCTATGATCTATTACGAGTAGCATACTCGAGTCTTTTTTATATGTGCTGCTGCTTAGCTCAATTCCTCCCATTCTGTATTTGCTTTTTTCATTTTTCTTGCCCAGGTGTAGGACATTGCATTTTTCCTTGTTAAATACCATTCTGTTAGTCGCCGACCACTGTTCAAGCTTTTCTAGATCTTTTTGAGTACTCTTTGTCTTTTCCCTAGTGTTAGCTATCCCTCCTAGCTTTGTGTTGTCGGCAAATTTGATCAGTTTCCCATCAATTCCGTCCTCCAGATCATTTATAAAAATGTTGAACAACACTGGGCCCAGGACAGAGCCTTGTGGTACCCCACATGATACATTCTTTCACTTGGATGTGCAGCCATTTATGACCACTCTTTGAGTACGATCACTCAGCCAGTTCTGAATCTACCTAACAGTTCTGCCTTGTCAATCCCATATTTGGTCATTTTTTTCAATACGTTTGGTATAAGATACTTTGTCAAATGCTTTACTAAAGTCAAGATATACTATATCTACCGCATTTTTCTATTCAACCCAGTAAGTGATTCTGTCATAGAAGGAAATTAGATTCTGTTTCTTTGGCAGCGGAGATTGGATAGCATGTTTAAATGAGGAGGGGAAAATGCTAGAGGTCAGAGAGAGGTTAAATATGGTGGTGAGGTGGGATATGACAACGGGGTAGAGGGACCTGAAGAGGTGTGATGGAAGAGGTGTGAACAGAGGAAAGCAATCTGAAAACTTCTTCCTCTGCTGTTGGTCGGAGTATAAAAAGTGATCAGGAGCTAGATGCAGTACTAAAGAGACTAGGGTCGGGGGTAGTCTGGGATTGGGAGGTTATTCTTGTTGGATATTGTTGATTTTCTTTTTGAAGTAAGCAGCCAGCTCTTCAGCACTGAGATCCATCACCAGGGGCTGCAATTTAGGGCTAAGAACGGGGGGGGGGGGAAAGTGTCAGTCATTTAGGGTTAAGATAGTGAGGAGACAAGAGAGGTGAAGTAGACTTGTTTGACATGGTGGAGGGCGAGGTTGTAGGTTCTGTGCATGAATTTGAAGTGGAGAAAGTCTGCAGACTTTTGTGACTTTCTCCACAGCCGTTCAGCACACCTAGAGCACCGCTGGATGAGGTGCGTTTGAGGCATGAGCCATGGTTGCCGTGGTCTGCACCGGATCGCTTGAGTCACAGGGGGTGCGGCTTCATCCAGGACCTTTTTGAGAACGGTGTTGTAATGTTCGGCAGCCAGGTTTGTGCAGGAGAAGAGAGAAATAGGGAACAGAGAGGACTGAAGGGTCTCAGCAAAGTTTTGGATGGGAAGGTTCCTGTGTGGTAGGTAGGTAGGAGGGTCTGGAGAGATGCTAGGGAGCTTGACAGAGAAAGAGAGAAGGTTATGGTCCGAGAGCAGGAGAGGGAAATTAGTGAAGTGAGAAGCAGAGCAGAGACGGAGGAAGATCAGATCAAGAGTGTTGCCATCTCTGTGAGTGGGAGAGGCTGTGAGTTGTGAAAGACCAAGGGAGGAGGTGAGCGATAGACGCTGAGAGGCAAATGGGGAGATGGGGTCATTGGTGAGGATGTTAAAGTCGCCTAAGATGAGAGTTGGAGTTTCGCAAGATAGGAAGTGGGGAAGTCAGGCAGCAAAGTAATCCATAAAGAGGCGGGGAGGACCTGGGGGATGGTAGAAGACTGCTACTCGCATAGACAGTGGACAGAAACGTTGTAGTTCATGTACCTTGAATGATGGGAAAGTGAGTGAGGGTACTGGGGGGAATGATCTAAAAGGTGCATTGTGGAGAGAGAACAGCACCTACTCTTTCACCTCGCTTTTTTTCCAGTCTTGAGGTATGGGAGAACTGCAGGCTATTGTAAGACAGTGCAGCAGGGGAGGCCGTGTCAGACTGCTGTATCCACATTTCTATGAGAGCTAATAGGTTAAGAGATTTAGAAGTGAAGAAGTCGTGGATGGTGGTGAGTTTGTTGCATGCTGACTGGCAATTCCAAAGAGAACATTGAAAGGAGACAGGGGAGGGTAAGCATGGACTAGTGCTTAGGCTGGGATGGTGCTTTAATGAGGCAGGTGAGGGGTAATAGTTAGGGGCAATAAAGGGTTGTCCAGGATTGGGCAAAATATCCCCTGCCACTAGTAGCAGCAGGATAGAGAGAGTGAGCAGGTGGTTAAGAGGATTTCCGAGGCAGCTGTTTTGTTTCTCAGTGGATTCAGAGGGATTGAGGTGTTTTAAGAAAGTGAAGAGTGCATGTGAACTGTGCATAGGTAAAGAAAGGAGAGAGGGGCTGATGTGAATAGAATGCACCAGAGGTAGGCTAAGGAGGTAGGTTTTAAAGTTGACAGTAAAGATGAGAATTGAGGCTACAGTAGTAGTGATGGTGGTGAAGTGCAAGGTGGTTAGGCAATTTCTGTGGCCTACTTGTCCTACATTAAACTGGTCCTTCCAAGAACATCATAAACTTGACTTCTGTAAATTATATCCGGTGGATGTCCTAAAAGTCCTAGATGGGAATACCCCTTTAGAGAGACTCTGTCACCTACTTTTAGCCCTATAAGCTAAGCCTATGGACTGAAAGTAGGTAAGCCACTAAGCCTGGAAATGTGCTGTTCTTACCTCCCCGTCAATCCCCTAGTTTCAGCGCTGAAAGCTGCCACTGCAGTGCATTGGACTACTGCTAAGTAGTTTGCCCATTTTAAAACTAGAATGGGCGGACTACATAGCAGCATTACTCAATGTATTGAGCTGCGGCTTTCGGTGCTGACATTGGGGGGAACAATGGGGGAGCAAAGTCTAAAACTTACATTCCTAGACTAGCAGCTCACCTACTTACAGCCCATAAGCTTAGCTTATAGGGCTAAAAGTATGTGACAGATGCCCTTAAAAGTCCTGAAGAACTCCTTTAGCATTGTAAATATCCAAAATTTTGTATGCTCAATACCATCATATTGACGTTTGTACACAACTTACAACATATCCCAGATACAGAAAGATGGCATCACAAGATATTGTGAAAGAACATATTGTGAGAGCAGTCATTACAGTATTTTCTTTTTAGAACTTACAATTGAATGATTGCTGATTAAACAATTTATATGTCAACCTAAGGTGAAACTTAGATATGCGTGAGACGTAAAGTGATCAAACAAGCTGATGAGCAAATAATAGGAGTTCATATCTGACATAATAGATGCATATTTGCATTTTAATGACAGTATATTTAGCAGTGTAAATGCGTATGTAGGACTTCCAGGTCAACCACATTCTGGTGTCTAATGACATGCAGCCAAACCAGTTGGGCTTCAATTGGTGCAATATAGAGTTATTAAAATGTGCTGTATTAATATTAAAAATATGGCAAACTGACAAGACGCTCATACATCTGTGTCATACATAGAAACCTGCTTAACTGGATCTGGAGATGATCTGAAGCTGAAAGTGGGTTGAAAAGGGCAAACAGAATGCGCAGCTGATTTCAAGTTAAAATCTGCACCAGTGGAATGACAAACTAAAAAAAAATAACTTATCTACTAAACTAAACTATTACCATGAAAACCCCTGCCCATATGCCTTATCAGGGTCTGCAGAGTACCTACAGATTCTCATTGCACTTATTATAGGGGGTTCTAATTTCAGAATCCCCGCTATTAGCCAAAGCACTGGGTCTCTCTCAGGAGGACTGATTGTATGGAATGGAGGAGTCTCCTATGAAGATACTGGACAGTTGTGCTGGATTTTATAGCTATATTACAGGCTTCCTTCCCTTTGCAGGAGTTTGTTGTATGTGTTTTTCCTGCTATTACGATTGTAATAAGGCAGTGATAAATGGTATGTTGCAGTGTACAGTGGTTTTCAGGTATATTAGTTCAGATGTGCCCTATCCAGTATGGCACTTGGGAATAACAGTCACAGACACCATGATTGCCAGGAAACCTCACAGTGTCTAGGCCACAACCAACATGAGAAGGCAATGGCGTGGATGTGCTGTTCTGCTCACATAGACCGTTGGCGGAACTTTTATAAGAAGGGATTGTCTTTCCACCGAGAGAGTGTAGTACTATAGTGTTTCACAAAGAGACACAGACAATAGTTGCGGCATTGAGTGTATCACTCCGCTGTTTATGGTTACATACATACCATAGTATGTTAGACTGAAAGTAGACAATGTCCATCAGTTCAGCCTGTTTCCACCCCCCCCCCCCTTACTGATCCAGAGGAAGGCAAAAAAAACCCAATGAGGCAGAAGCCAATTTAGCCCATTGTGGATTAGAGTGAGTGAATAGCCAACGCCTCTCCTCTGGTCAACAGAGATAGTCAAATGATTAGCACCAGTGATGTTTGTCACAGGTGGCTAGTTCCCCAACCATAAATGGCAGAGTAATACACTCAATGCCACCACTATCGGCTGCATTCTCTTCATGAGATATACTATGGTAGTAGTATAGTGTGGTAGTTGTACACTCCTGCTATGTGCAATGACCTCTTGGTGAAGTTGATCGGGAGTAGTTATTTTGTACTAGTGCCATATCAGGATGTGGTTCTGCAGATGAGTCGGAGAATGGCTGTGACCAGAGCTACGGGCTGCAACAGCTAGTAGCCAATTGATCGAGATTGTGACCAGAGCTCTGGGCATCATGTCTGTAACAGTTACTGCAGTTATCTTATATGACAATAGATCCAGGGGCATAACTATAAGGAGTGCAGCGCTAATGGTTGCATACTGGCTTTGGGGCCTTAACCCTGGCAAGGTGCGCCAAAGCGGGAACCACTAATATTAAGCAGCTTCTCTGATTTGACTCATGGGGGGGGGGGGTTCCGAACGAGGAACCTCTCTCCATATCACTCATAAAATTCCATAGGGAATATGAAAAGGGATTTTGTTATGAGTAGAGATAAGCGAGCACGCTCGGATAAGTCAGTGACTCGAGAAGAGCGAGGCTTGCTCGAGTAACTGACTTATTCGACCGAGCATGCTCGCTCATCTCTAGTTATGAGTAAAACTGCTTTAATTCAGATAAATAAATACATTTCAAAGACAGTTTCAATTTCCCATGCCTTCAATGCTCCTAAAAACTATTAACATGCGGACCTAGTGAAGGGAATGCTTCCACACTACACCCTCTGCCAGATTAGACTGCAGAATACAGATAGAGCTTTAAAGGTGTGGAGCGTATGACAGTCACATCCTGGAATGTAAATAGGACGGGACAAATAGAGCGCTGACAGTAAAACAAAGAATTAATTTGGCATTTGTTCCTTCTGTCTTTCAACATATGAAAAACACATGACTGTATGCGAGCCAGCAAGAGCCTGTGAACCTGAAAATGCTGTTATCGTAGTCATAAAAAAGCCAAATGACAAGGAAAACCATTCGCCAGACAATAGTCACCCTAGATTACGTGCCCTATACTTAACTCTTAATTAAAGTTAATGATGTGATGGGTAATCAGTTCTTAGTGATTTTATAAAAGAGTCATTATAAAGGGTTTCGTATCTCGTTTTGCATAAATAATGGCTCCTTGGTATGAAGAGCATTTTTGCATCTATTTATTCTCTATTATCGATGTGGTTGCTCAAACCTTGTGATGCCTGGCTTAGTGTGAGTGCCACTTTTTGTGCTTTTACTCCCACAGAAGTCAGTAGAAATATTATGCGTCCTTTTATCAGGAATGTTGCTGTTGTGCCTAATTTCCTATGACTTCTATGGAGTGTAACTCTAGATTAATGCTGCAGACTGTACAAAGATTGCAACCAAAGAAGTACCCCCCCCCCCCCATCCCGAGTATCATGTATTTCTGCGTTCACAGTCAAAGCGTTCTAGTCACTAAGCCCCGCCCCTTACCAGTGACGCGGCAGGGGGAGAGAATGTCAGGTGCTACTAGTACCAGAATAAGAAGGCCCCATCCCATTTATGACATATCTTGTATTCATAGGGTATTGTAGCGAGGGAGTGCTATACCACTCCTTCTTTCTCTGTTAGGGTGGTACATCTAACCTGGATGTATAGCTGCCTTCCAAAAGGACAAATGTATACACATTCAGTATAAATACGGATAACACAAAACTGTAAAATGAATCACAAAACGGGAAATGCAGGTAAACTGACCCTAAACCTTTTGAAACGGGAGGACCCTACCTACCGGAGGGATGCTCACCCTGATGAGTGTGACTCTGTGTCAGGAACCTAGGGCAACTCTGACTTTCCCTAGATGGTGACAGGGAATAATGGCAAGGTTAAGATTACACTTAATGAATAATAACGACAAGAGTAGAGGGAACGAAATATACAAACACCCCAGATAAGTAAGTAAGAAACTAGCAGACTTATGTTAACTGAAAGGCTGGTCAGGATAAGGAGCCACCGGTAGTACCAGGAACACCTTCAGATAACTGGTGTCCTCTGTGAAGAAGAGCTAGGAATACATATACACAAAGAAACCTGATTGCCTGGCTGGGATGCCCATCTGGCTGCTAACCAATCTGTCCATGCACCAGCAAAGATGTGTTCCCACCAATATCCAGTGCCGAATATACAGTGAGCATGCCCCAGCATGAGGATCTTGTGGATGCTGTGATGTCACCCCAGTCCCAATCCTCCTTCGCGGCCAGCAAGCCATATCATTAGGGGATGATTTCTTCGTTGATAAAAGTATTTTGTGTCTTATAAAGCCACTGTCAGTTTAAAGGAGATGTCCCGAGGCAGCAAGTGGGTCTATACACTTCTGTATGGCCATAATAATGCACTTTGTAATGTACATTGTGCATTAATTATGAGCCATACAGAAGTTATAAAAAGTTTTATACTTACCTGCTCCGTTGCTAGCGTCCTCGTCTCCATGGAGCCGACTAATTTTTGGCCTCCGATGGCCAAATTAGCCGCGCTTGCGCAGTCCGGGTCTTCTGCAGTCTTCTATGGGGCTCCGTGTAGCTCCGTGTAGCTCCGCCCCGTCACGTGCCGATTCCAGCCAATCAGGAGGCTGGAATCGGCAGTGGACCGCACAGAAGAGCTGCGGTCCACGGAGGAAGAGGCCATCTTCAGCGGTGAGTAGAGAAGTCACCGGAGCGCGGGGATTAAGGTAAGCGCTCCGGTGAGCTTTCTTTACCTCCCTGCATCGGGGTTGTCTCGCGCCGAGCGGGGGGGGGGTTGAAAAAAAAAAAAACCCGTTTCGGCGCGGGACAACCCCTTTAAGATTAATGTGAGGAATGCAGCGTGGAGACTCGCTTCCCCAGGTATCGCGAGATGAGACGTAATACGCAACTTGGGTGCATTTCACGCATTTGAACCCAGCCAGAGAGGTGTACAGATACTCTGACCCAGTCACTGCTCCTAAGTTATCATTCCTGCAAGAAAGGTAAATTTTGCCTATTCTCATACTAATACAAAAGCATTGGGAACCCTGTGACACAGTTTTGCTGACCAGGAATGCACCCTGAGTTATAGCCGGCAAGACTGTGAACCATTGTTCAAGTGCTCAAGATGCTGTTTGCAATGAAGTTTCTGTTATTGATACATAAGTGGCCTGAGAATGTGGTCACATCCAGCCCAGCCCATTGTCTCTCCCCTCCATGTTCCATACCTTGCGGGCAGACAGCCCTGTCATTTAGACTTTGATCCCACCCATACCAGAGTCACCACCCCAACTCCTCCCCTTTTTACCACCCTCTCGCTGCCAGGCCTTTCCTCTACCATCTTTCACAAATGTACAGAAACTGTTGTAAGAAAGTGGGGTGCTCACCTACAGAAGAAGCCATCATGAACCCACCAATATATCATGTTACTAGAAAAACACATTAAACACTACTAAGGGTTAAATTAAGGCCAATTAAAAACATTCTTCTAAACTTGAAGATCTACGTAACAGGTCGCGAAGTGTTCGGGGCAACCATTTTTACGTGAAAGAGATGTTTATTTGATTTGATTTTCGGTAATAGTATCACTCCCTCTCCTCGGATGATTCATCTCAATATGATGAATAATTGGAAATGCAATCTCTTATTTTTGTAGGTTAGACGTAATGTGTATCCAAATGCCACGCTGAACACAGACAGATGCACATTCCAGATAGCGTAATCAGAGTTATATTTCTGTAGCAAACAAATGATAACACAAAAGCTAATGACCACAGAACAACTAGAGCTTCCAACGTGACTCACGTTTCAGGTTTCTCTAGCATCGAATGTGGCAGAAGAGCTTGAAAGCAGGACACATGTGATGCAATATGCTAAACTTGAAGTTGTTTATAAACAGATGGAAATTAACATCAAAGTGACAAACACCATCTGTTTCACATTGAAACATTGTGAATTAGTTCAAAAGCAGGACATTCTTAGCATAATTCAGTTCCTGTATTTCCCTCTAGCCAAAATAACTACTTAAAGGGCTCATCACAGGCAACCCTTTTAATATGGGAGCAATTGTGGTCATCAGTTGGTCCAAAGGCCATTGGCACACAATTGATATTCCAGGGGAAATCCAGTGTTACGTATCAGCCATTCAAATAAATGGTCATCTATGTAATGCATAGACTCCTAAGTGCATCGGAGGGAGACTCGTTGCTTTTTGGCAGCATGCCCTTCTGAAACATAAAGAGAAATCCTGAGCAATTTACCCCTTGATGATGTTTTGATGTCCTCCTAATGTTTTTTTTTTTTCTCCAGTGCATATAAAAAGATATGGATGTTCTGCTGCTGGATCGTCTTCTCCTGTCGTCTAAGTTTGTTATTAGGGCAGTTGCTATGGAGCTGTCCACAGCTGATCCCATAGTGGATTAGCTAACCACTCCCAAGCTTTAATTAGAGAAGAGTTTCCTCTAAGTATACTTGGCTTCAGCAGTGTGGTGCAGTTGATAGCTGTGACAATGTGTGTTTTTCCCAGAATTCCCTGTTCTAGTTCTAAGCACCTTGTTCTAGTCAGTCTAGTTCATTCCAGTCACTGTAGTCTTGCTCCTTGGTTAATTTTAGTCCAGTCTGTGTTTCCTAATTTGTGATTTATCTATTTTTTCTGCCGTGGTCTATATTTTGGCATTGATTGTTTAATTCCTTGTTGGAAAAAACTAAACAGTCACTGAAGGGATGGAGGCTTCTTTAGATGCACATCGTAATCCACACTAACATCTTATTCACATGAGCGTTTTTATGCAGCTAATTTAGCCGTGCAAAAAAATTGCGACCATATGCAGCATTGGTTTCCAATGTATTAATTCAGATGAACGTTTTTGTGGTGCCCAAGAAAATAGCACATAAGCAACTGAACTCAGCGACTGAAATTTCATGTTGCGAAAACATATAGGCCTTGCCCTATCTTTGGACCGAAAAACACTGGAGGCCCCATGGGCTTCTATGGGAGCTGCAAAAATAGAGAGTGGGAGGAAGTTTAGTTGCATCCAAGGCTGGAAAAAGATTACAGATGCCTCTATTTAGACAATAGAAAGTCATTCAGAGGATTTCTGCTGACTGAGGGAATTCCGAACAGCAGCACATTTTTTTCAGCAAAACGTCGCACCCGGCCGTGTGAATGGACAAGAATACGCTAATGAAGCTCAAGACTGGTTTGCGGGAAATCGTCTATTTACGCAATTTTCCAGCAGAAACTGCCAAGCGTTAAAATGCAACGTTTGTGTGAAAAAGGCCTAAATATTTTCGACTTTGACAAGAATTTTGACATGGATTTTGGTGGGAATTTTCCCTCTGTGGAAAATCTACACCAAATTTGCTACGTGTGAGCATAACATACCCGAATATTTAGACAGTGCAGGTTTACACTAGACAATCTTAAAATGTGCCACATTTAATACGGTGACTCTGCTGATTGATAAATCTGTCAAATCTTTAGACTGTATAGTCTAACTTTATGCCAGCTATCAGTTAGCTTACTTTGCACCATAAACTGCTACAAAAGTTGGCACAATGTTTGATGCGCAATGTTGCATTTTGGCAATGCCCCATTTTGACAAAGCCATGCTCTTTTGTCAGACAAGTCATGAAAAGTGTCAGAATGTGTGGAGAACATATGTTAAATGTGGTGCAAACCAGGGGCGTAACTAAAGGCTTAGGGGCCCTGATGCAAAACGTGAGCTGGGGCCCCCCCTCTATCTGTATCTGTACCCGTACCCATACCTAAACCATGCTGCACAGAGACATAACTTGAAGCTTCTGGGCCCCGATGCAAAACCTGTAACAGGGCCCCCAACTATAATGCTCTATTCATAGTACTGGGCTCCGTATATGGAGAAGAGAGGCCTTATGGACCCCTGAGGCTCCTGGGCCCGGGTGCAACCGCATCCCCTGCACCCTCTATAGTTACGCCCCTGGTGCAAACCATGTAAGACAGCTTCCTGGGGCAAATTATACCAGGAAACTGGAGTATTACCAGTGGGGTTTTTTTTTCAGTAGCGAGAGGCCACTGAATGACAATTCTGGACAGTACTTACCTCTTACAGGAGCTAAGGAACAACCATGTTGAAAACCAGTATCCTGCTCTCCTCTGAAATCTTCTACAAGGGTCGGGAGGCCCCCAAATACCCAAGATCCTATAGGTAAAGCTAAATCCTTAATGTATATGCCCCGCTTTAAACCTTTGGAATGTGCTAAAAGTTGTGTAACTTCATCGATACAATCTACTTTTCTCATGCATTCTGAATCGTAAAAAATAATAACCCGCAAAATTATAACCCACAGAATGATAACCCGCCGCAGGAGATGATTCATCTGGCAGTTTTCTCCTATTTAGAATGTATAAGAATGAGTCAGAGTAACCATTAAAGCATCTAAATATTAACATTGCTCATTGTTTTCCTCATCCCTCCCTGTATTTATACACCCAGACAAACCTGCATTATGTGGTTACATTTGCATAATAATGATGTTATATTATGCCATTATTATGTTCATGTGGAGCTTTACAAATGATAATCTTTCAGAAAATAGAAATCTCCTTGAAGTATTAACACAATTTACACCAGTCATCTGCCTTCAGACAGTCGTCCATTTCATCCCGCCTGGCTCGTCAATATTTACAATTCAACCATTACCAGAAATTGGAGATAAAAGTTTCCATAAAGCACAAAATGACTCAGGGAAGCATTATCTGCTTATCCATTTATAAAACTACATGGAGAAGACTGCTGGCAGCTTATTATGATCTGCACTGACATCGCTGATAAAATTAGAAAATATTTACATGAATGAAGAACATTAGTCATGCCCTGTCAGACACTACGCCTATATCAACCCAAGAAATGTCATTCTAATCCTTAGTGGAAAAAAATGGCTAATTAATTTTGTATGGGATGGGGATAGGGAAAAATTAATTGGATTAGGTAAGCAAATCCTACTGAGATCTCCATGATGGACTCCCACCCCCTGCCACACATACTTTACATCGTATGGTCTGACATGAGTTAAAGCAGATCTCTAGGGTTAGAAAAAAGAGTCTACTGTCTTCGATAAACAGCACACTCTTGTCCATGGGCTGTAAATGGTATTGCAGTTTAGCACCATTTACTTTAATGGTGCTAAACTGCAATACCAAATGCAGATTAGGAGCAGCAGGCACGTAGTGAAGCAGGAGCCTGATGACAGCAATGGGATTTGTAGCATTTCCAGCAGAGAGTAGATAATGGCCCATTCATACAGGCATATAGAAATTGTATCAAGGATTCTCTAGCTCAACTTGCGTTGGACAGCACACAGTCATACATCCATAGCTGCAGGCAGTGGACGTTACACGTCGGATTTTGGTCCATGATACATGCTGTAATTTTTTTTTTCTTTACACATACCATCGGTCCGTGTGATAAAACCCCTCAGTGTATTACCTAGTTGGCTCTTTTGGGTCTGTGTGCTGTTCATGAAATACATGGGAAATACACTCATGTGAATGGGCTCTAATGAGTTGCTTCCTAACGTACTTTAGTATCCGGACATATTCATAGAGGAATGACTGCCTGTTTAAATGGGCCGACAATTGATCAGTTTTAACTCAGCTAAAAACCAAGTGACAACGACAGGTAATCGATTCTTGCTCATTTGCTGTTGGGTCCCATGTTTAAACAGGGCGTTATACTTCCACTTTCACTCTTTAGTACATAGCGCTCATTGAATGTTATGTGGCCTGGAAAAAAGAAGGTGGGAGCAGTTAAAAAAGCTTCTCACTTCTCCTCCGGGTCCTCAGCTGTCTTTGACAGCCAACAGACCCGACCTGCTCCTGCTTGATTGCAGGAGGGGAGGCTTTAACCCCTTCCCGCTAGAGGATGTACAGTTACGTCCTGCGGGGTTGGGGTATGTATGAAGAGAGATTTAGAGGCTATCATACATCGTGGGTGAAGGCTGTTCATTACAGACAACACCCAGCGGCAACAACGCTGATCAGCCACACAGTCAACCGGGGGGCGTGTTAACACCGCGATAAAAAAAAAGGTAAAAATAATTGTTGAAAAAAAAAAGTAATAGGTTAAAAAAAAACTTCTGTCATATGTACAATTAAAGAATCTGCATAATAAAACAAAAATACATATTTGGTATCACTGCATCCGTAAAAGTCTGATCTATCAAAGTAATGCATTATTTACCCCGCACAATGAACATCGTCAGAGATGCACTTTTTTTGGTCACCCTGTCTCTGAGAAAAATTGCAAAAAAAGCGATCAAAAGGTTGTATGAATTCAAAAATGGTACAACCCCAAACTACAGAACGCCCCGCAAAAAATGAGCCCTCCCACAACTATGTGGACGGAAAAATAAAAAAAGTTATTGCGCGCAAAAATGGTGGCAGAAAAAAAAAACTCTTTGAAAAAAAACTACAAGTACTACAGCAAAAAAAAAACTATATACGTTTGGGATCGTAGTAATCGTACTGACCCACAGAATACAGTTATCATGTCATTTTTGTTGCAGTTTGTGCGCTGTAGAAACAAGATGCACCGAAAGATGTCGGAAGTTCTTTTTTTTTTCATTTTACTTCACTTAGAATTTATTAAAAGTTTTTCAGTACCTTATATGGTACATTACATAGCACCATTGAAAAATACAACTCATCCTGCAAAAAACAAGCCCTCATACAGCGACGTCGATGGATAAATAAAGAAGTTACAATTTTTTAAAAGGCGGGAGGAAAAACAAAAACGGGGAAAAAAAGGGCCGCATCTTAAAGGGGTTAATCCTGCACCATATTTTTGCTATCAGCCAAGATTAAAGCCCAGAACCAAGCACCGTATATTTACCATGCTTGGTTCTTGAGGGGTAAATAAGCAGATCCCAAAGTGCCCTTCTGCTTGGCCCCCCAATAATCAGCTATTATTTTGGGGGAAACCTTGCAGTAAATGTCAAATTTCCGTGTAGCGCCATCACACAGGAAATTAAGTAATGCAGGACATCCAGAGCAACAGAGTCTCTTAATAACTGCTCTCCACTCTTACCAAGAGATGAGGATCCTTGAAAGAAGACCCACCTTATTACCGTATATACCGGCGTATAAGGCGACGGGGCGTATAAGACGACCCCCCAACTGTCACCTTATACGCCGGTATACAGTGGAGAGAAAAAAAATCATTACTCACCTCCCCCGGCGTTCTGTCGCGCTCCGGCAGGATGTCGCTCGCTCCTCGTCCCCGGCGCAGCATTGCTTTCTTAATGCGGGGCTTGAAATCCCCGCCTCCAGAAAGCTAATACACACGCCGTCAGCCAGTTACAGCCATTCAATGACATCATTGAATGGCTGTGATTGGTTAAAACACACGTGGCTTCCGCCAATCACACTATTCAATGACATCATTGAATGGGTGTGATTGCTAACACGTGCGCCTTCAGCCAATCACAGCCATTCAATGCTGTCATTGAATGGCTGTAACTGGCTGACGGCGTGTGTATTAGCTTTCTGGAGGCGGGGATTTCAAGCCCCGCATTCAGAAAGCAATGCTGCGCCGGGGACGAGGAGCGAGCGACATCCTGCCGGAGCGCGACAGAACGCCGGGGGAGGTGAGTAATGAATTTTTTTTTTTACACTTTTTTTTTTGTATTACTGGCGTATAAGACGACCCCCGACTTCAGAGCAGATTTTTCGGGGTTCAAAAGTCGTCTTATACGCCGGTATATACGGTAACTCAGAATTCTGTAATAGGGTGAATGGAAATGAGTCTTCAAACTGCCCCCCCCCCCCATTATTTGTGAGTAGAGAACGTTTTCCCTCAGTGTAATCACTATTTTGTATATTCCCACTGCTGTGTCTCTCAAGGCTAGCTGCAATTCATTCATCTGGAACATCTAATGACAAATCTATTTTATGAGGCACCAGACTGACATTACATAACAAAGACAAAGGGGCACGGCTAAATATATCTGGACTCTGTCGAGAATCCAAATGAATAAACCACAGGGTTTCATCACTAAGATATGGTTGACAAATTGAGTGGAATTATTAGGGTGAAACGTTCTTTCTAGGATGCAATGAAGGTCAAAGTATCTTGAGGAACAAACAGCTGGTGGTGCCGTGGTCCCAGAGGGGTAATAATTAGAGATGAGCGAGCGTACTCGGAAAAGCACTACTCGCTCGAGTAATTTGCTTTATCCGAGTATCGCTGTGCTCGTCCCTGAAGATTCGGGTGCCGCTGCGGCTGACAGGTGAGTCGCAGCGGGGAGCGGGGGAGAGCGGGCGGGAGAGAGGGAGAGAGAGATCTCCCCTCCGTTCCTCCCCGCTCTCCCCCGCAGCTCCCCGCTGCGTGCCGGCACCCGAATCTTCAGGGACGAGCACAGCGATACTCGGATAAAGCAAATTACTCGAGCGAGTAGTGCTTTTCCGAGTACGCTCGCTCATCTCTAGTAATAATATATTCCCATGGAAATCTAACACTGTACCCAGTCTGCACAGTATAGACCACTGGATGCAATGCAGTCAGGTCACATGTTTAACATTAAGTTCCTTTACAGTTCACTTTATCTCATTATCTTCTACCCGCAGATAATCAGTAAGTTAAGGCCCGTTTACACACAAAGACAATCTTTCAAACGACTGAAAGATTGTTAGTTTTAGCGATCATTTTGCATAAAAATGTTAATGGACACTAATGTCCATTAACACTTTATCACCTTCATTTGCATGTAAAAGGGCCTCCAGGAGCTGTTTGCAGAGCACAGCATGTGGTCTGGGCACTGCAAAGAGCTGCATTGTTCTTGCAAGGGCTGTCAGCAAATACCTCCCATAGTATGCTATGGGAAATCGATGTTACCGCAATTATGCAGGAAGAAAATTGCTGCAAGCAGAGGAAAAATCACAGCATGCTCTATTTTTGTGCGGCGTCTACACAGATGGCTTCCATTGAAGTCAATGGATGCCGTCTGACCCGCGGCTCATCCGCATTTGACATTGTGGATACATCAATACGACACAGGAAAAAGAAATAAAAAAAAAAATCAGTACTGCGCATGTACCGCATGTATGGTCCTATACATGTTCTATTGGCAGTAAATATGGTAACCAGGTATGCATGGAAGTGTGACAATATTGTGGGGACATTCCTGTGACCCCCTTGTGTGTGCGACCGAGTATTATCCTGCTAGAAAATGCCTCTTGGAAGCCGCCATGAGAGGAACACATGTGGCTGCAGGATGTCTTGAAGATATCGCTGAGCTGTCATTGTGCCTCATACCACTACTACCGATATACGGCGTCTCTCTCTGCAGGGGGAGGAGGCTGGAATTCCCAAAACTTAGCCCCGTCCCGCCTCCTCTCATTGCAAATAGTGCAGAGGGGTGGAGAAGGGGTGGAGAGGAGGCAGAGAGGGGGTGGGAGCTCAGAGCACTGCTCCCGGCTCTTCTAGCCTCCTCCCTCTGCAGAGAGAGACGCCATATATCGGCCGGCGTGAATAGCGCCCTAATTGCGCACGGAAATTTTGCACCTGCAATATGAAGAAAATAGAACCAATTGATTTCAATGGGTTCCTGCACAAGCACTTGCGTCACGCAACCACCCCCCCCCCCTTCCACAGTATGCTCAATTTTCCTCTGCATCCATGAAGAAAAAAAAAACACATCTTGAACTTATTACACTAATTGGCCATTTCAAAGGCTGGGAGCATTGTTGGGCGTACAGTAAAATGCAGAAGAGGCTGAACCTACAACTCTCCCTGCGGAAGTCGTGAATGACCCCAGGCTGCATCGCAGACCAGCAGCATCTGCAATCCTAGTCAGAGACATCTTCACGGACTACTTTCTGAGTCCTCATGGAGCAGTTCTGTGGCAGATGGACTATGTTCAAGGAACCAGATAAACTGATCTCTCCAAACAGCATATTTTTTAAGCTTCCATTTTTTTTGTTTAGCTACATACTTATTGGCACATGTTTAATTAGGGACTCGCAAGACAATGAGGACCCTTGACATGGGTTGTGAGCTTTAAATGATTTGGCAAAATACATACATGTTAGATTTCCTTTCAAAAAGATTTTCACTTTGGCTAGTTTGCCAAATTAACCATTATGGCTTTCCCCTCCAAACAAAAAAAAAAAAAAGAAATTAAATACAATGTTAAACAAGTCAGATAGTTTTCTTGAAAAAAAACAAAACAATCTGCTGTGTGTTAAAAACTGTTGGATTAGGAATGCGTAGGACAGCTGTGACAGTGCTGTTAACACCTGAAGGGCAGTAGTGTGATACTGCCGCCCTACTGCTTGCAGGTGCACTATTGCTTTCAGGCATTGTGCTAAACTACATGGGGGCACACTATATGAAAGCAATGTAATACCCTGCATTATCCATGTGTTGGTGTGTCTATATTGTCATTAAACTTACATTGGCACATAACAGTGACACTATATGATAACTGCCATGAAAGTTGACATTTGACAATAGCTAAACTGTAGAGATGAGCGAACGTACTTGTCCGAGCTTGATGCTCGTTCGAGTATTAGCGTGTTCGAGATGCTCGTTATTCGAAACGAGCACCACGCGATGTTCGAGTTACTTTCACTTTCATCTCTGAGACGTTAGCGCGCTTTTCTGGCCAATAGAAAGACAGGGAAGGCATTACAACTTCCCCCTGCGACGTTCAAGCCCTATAGCACCCCCCTGCAGTGAGTGGCTGGCGAGATCAGGTGTCACCCGAGTATATAAATTGGCCCCTCCCGCGGCTCGCCACAGATGCATTCAGACATAGCTCAGGGAAAGTGCTGCTGATGCTGGAGCTGCTATAAGGAGAGTGTTAGGAGTTATTGTAGGCTTCAAGAACCCAACGGTCCTTCTTAGGGCCACATCTGACTGTGTGCAGTACTGTTGAGGCTGCTTTTTGCAGTGTTGCACATAGTCCAGGGCCAGTAGTGGTGAGGCAGGGACAGAAGAGATATACAGTGTATATAGGCAGTGGGCTTTTCCAAAAACATTTGGGGAAAAAAATCTATTTGGGCTGCCTGTGACCGTCCTCAGTGTACTGGGTCTCTGCTGGGGGTCGTTGTCCTTCTAATTCATAGGCAGCCAGCTAAGTGTTACAGCAGGCTTTCGCAAAATTCTTTCCTGGCTCTGTGTTGCATGTTATATCACCGCTGTATTCCTATCCACAGTGAAACAGTCTGCAGTAGAGATGAGCGAACGTACTCGTCCGAGCTTGATAATCGTTCGAGTATTAGCGTGTTCGAGATCCTCGTTATTCGAAACGAGTACCACGCGATGTTCGGGTTACTTTCACTTTCATCTCTGAGACGTTAGCGCACTTTTCTGGCCAATAGAAAGACAGGGAAGGCATTACAACTTCCCCCTGCGACGTTCAAGCCCTATACCACCCCCCTGCAGTGAGTGGCTGGCGAGATCAGGTGTCACCCGAGTATAAAAATCGGCCCCTCCCGCGGCTCGCCACAAATGCGTTCTGACATAGAGGAGGGAAAGTGGTATCTTGGTGGAGCTGCTATAGGGAGAGTGTTAGGAGTATTTTAGGCTTCAAGAACCCCAACGGTCCTTCTTAGGGCCACATCTAACCGTGTGCAGTACTGTGGAGGCTGCTTTTTGCAGTGTTGCACTTTTTTTTTGGTATATCGGCCGTGCAGAGCATTGCGTCCTGCAGTAATACTCCAGGGCCAGAAGCGCTTAGGCAGGGACAGAAGATATATTGATTGAATATAGGCAGTGGGCCTTTGCAAAAAAATTTGCGGAAAAAATCTATTTGGGCTGCCTGTCACTGTCCTCAGTGTTCTGGGTCTGTGCTGGGTGTAGTAGTTCTCCAAATTCATACGCAGCCAGCTAAGTGTTACAGCAGGCTTGCGCAAAATTATTTCCTGGCTCTGTCTGGGATGTCAAATCACCGCTGTATTGCAGTTAACAGTGCTACACTCTGCAGTTCTTTGACGTACTCCAGGGCCAGAAGCGCTTAGGCAGGGACAGAAGACATATTGATTGAATATAGGCAGTGGGCCTTTGCAAAAAAATTTGGGGAAAAAAATCTATTTGGGCTGCCTGTCACTGTCCTCAGTGTTCTGGGTCTGTGCTGGGTGTAGCAGTTCTCCAAATTCATACGCAGCCAGCTAAGTGTTACAGTAGGCTTGCGCAAAATTATTTCCTGGCGTTCTGTAAGCGAAGTCAGCCTCCAACCACAGGCCAATAAGTGGCACATTTAATTACAGCGTTCTGTTTCTGCACTAATGGTAATACAGCATGCTGAGGGGTAGGGGTAGGCCTAGAGGACGTGGACGCGGGCGAGGACGCGGAGGCCCAAGTCAGGGTGTGGGCACAGGCCGAGCCAGTGCGGTGCCCAGGGGTAGAGGCAGGGCCAGACCGAATAATCCACCAACTGTTTCCCAAAGCGCCCCCTCACGCCATGCCACCCTGCAGAGGTCAAGGTGCTCTACGGTGTGGCAGTTTTTCACAGAGACGCCTGACGACCGACGAACAGTGATGTGCAACCTTTGTCGCGCCAAGATCAGCTGGGGAGGCAACACCACCAGCATGCGCAGGCATATGATGGCCAAGCACCCCACAAGGTGGGACGAAGGCCGTTCACCGCCTCCGGTTTGCACCACTGCCTCTCCCCCTGTGCCCCAACCTGCCACTGAGATCCAACCCCCCTCTGTGGACACAGGCACTACCGTCTCCTGGCCTGCACCCACACCCTCACCTCCGCTGTCCTCAGCCCCATCCAGCAATGTCTCTCAGCGCAGCGTCCAGACGTCGCTAGCGCCACTGTTTGAGCGCGAGCGCAAGTACGCCGCCACGCACCCGCACGCTCAAGCGTTAAACGTGCACATTGCCAAATTGATCAGCCTGGAGATGCTGCCGTATAGGCTTGTGGAAACGGAGGCTTTCAAAAGCATGATGGCGGCGGCGGCCCCGCGCTACTCGGTTCCCAGTCGCCCCTACTTTTCCCGATGTGCCATCCCAGGCCTGCACGACCACGTCTCCCGCAACATTGTACGCGCCCTCACCAACGCGGTTACTGCCAAGGTCCACATAACAACAGACACGTGGACAAGCACAGGCGGGCAGGGCCACTATATCTCCCTGACGGCACATTGGGTGAATTTAGTGCAGGCTGGGACAGAGTCAGAGCCTGGGACCGCTCACGTCCTACCCACCCCCGAATTGCGTGCCCCAGCTCGGTGGTGATATCTGCGGCGGTATATGCTTCCTCCACTAAACCACCCTCCTCCTCCTCCTCCTACGCAACCTCTGTCTCGCAATCAAGATGTGTCAGCAGCAGCACGTCGTCAGCAGTCGGTGTCGCGCGGCGTGGCAGCACTGCCGTGGGCAAGCGTCAGCAGGCCGTGCTGAAACTACTCAGCTTAGGAGAGAAGAGTCACATGGCCCACGAACTGCTGCAGGGTCTGACAGAGTAGACCGACCGCTGGCTTGCGCCGCTGAGCCTCCAACCGGGCATGGTCGTGTGTGACAACGGCCGTAACCTGGTGGCGGCTCTGCAGCTCGGCAGCCTCACGCACGTGCCATGCCTGGCCCATGTCTTTAATTTGGTGGTTCAGCGCTTTCTGAAAAGCTACCCACACTTGTCATACCTGCTCGGAAAGGTGCGCCGGGTCAGCGCACATTTCCGCAACTCCAAGACGGACGCTGCCACCCTGCGGACCCTGCAACATCGGTTTCATCTGCCAGTGCACCGATTGCTGTGCGACGTGCCCACACAGTGGAACTCTACGCTCCACATGTTGACCAGGCTCTATGAGCAGCGTAGAGCTATTGCGGAATACCAACTCCAACATGGGCGGCGTAGTGGGAGTCAGCCTCCTCAATTCTTTACAGAAGAGTGGGCCTGGTTGGCAGCCATCTGCCAGGTCCTTGGAAACTTTGAGGAGTCTACCCAGATGCTGAGCGGGGATGCTGCAATCATTAGCGTCACGATTCCTCTGCTATGCCTCTTGAGAAGTTCCCTGCAAAGCATAAAGGCAGACGCTTTGCACTCGGAAACGGAGGCGGGGGAAGACAGTATGTTGCTGGATAGTCAGAGCACCCTCATGTCTATAGCTCAGCGCGTTGAGGAGGAGGAGGAGGGGGAGGAGCATGAGGAGGAGGGGGAAGAGACAGCTTGGCCAACTGCTGAGGGTACACATGCTGCTTGCCTGTCATCCTTTCAGCGTGTATGGCCAGAGGAGGAGGGGGAGGAGCATGAGGAGGAGGGTGAAGAGACAGCTTGGCCCACTGCTGAGGGTACACATGCTGCTTGGCTGTCATCCTTTCAGCGTGTATGGCCAGAGGAGGAGGAGGATGATCCTGAAAGTGATCTTCCGAGTGAGGACAGCCATGTGTTGCGTACAGGTACCCTGGCACACATGGCTGACTTCATGTTAGGATGCCTTTCTCGTGACCCTCGCGTTACACGCATTCTGACCACTACGGATTACTGGGTGTACACACTGCTCGACCCACGGTATAAGGAGAACCTTTCCACTCTCATTCCCGAAGAGGAAAGGGGTTCGAGAATGATGCTATACCACAGGGCGCTGGTGGACAAACTGATGGTAAACTTCCCATCCGACAGCGCTAGTGGCCGAAGGCGCATTTCCGCGGCCCAGGTAGCAGGGGAGGCGGAGAGATCAGGCAGCATGTATAGGGCAGTCAGGGGACCATTATCCAAGGCCTTTGCCAGCTTTCTGGCTCCCCAGCAAGACTGTGTCACCGGTCCCCAGTCAAGGCTGAGTTGGCGGGAGCACTGTAAAAGGATGGTGAGGGAGTACGTAGCCGATCGCACGACCGTCCTCCGTGACGCCTCTGCCCCCTACAACTACTGGGTGTCGAAGCTGGACACGTGGCCTGAACTCGCGCTGTATGCCCTGGAGGTGCTTGCTTGTCCTGCGGCTAGCGTCTTGTCAGAGAGTGTGTTTAGTGTGGCTGGGGGAATCATCACGGATAAGCGTACCCACCTTTCAACCGACTGTGCCGACAGGCTTACACTCATCAAGATGAACAAAGCCTGGATTTCCCAGACTTCTCTTCTCCACCAGCGGACAGCAGCGATACCTAAACAATACGTAGGCTGCACCCGCGGATGGAAGCATCGTTCTCTATCACCATCCAAAACGGGGACCTTTTTGCTTCATCAGTCTGTGTATAATATTCCTCCTCCTCCTCCTGCTCCTCCTCCTGAAACCTCACATAATCACGCCGAACGGGCAATTTTTCTTAGGCCCACAAGGCTCAGTCATATAATTTTTCTAAACAATTTTTATACGTTTCAATGCTTATTAAAGCGTTGAAACTTTCACCTCAACCAATTTTTATTTTTACTGGGCTGCCTCCAGGCCTAGTTACCAATTAAGCCACATTAACCAAAGCGATTAATGGGTTTCACCTGCCCTCTTGGTTGGGCATGGGCAATTTTTCTGAGGTACATTAGTACTGTTGGTACACCAATTTTTTGGGGCCCTCGCCTACAGTGTAATCCAATAAATTTTTGGCCCACCTGCATTAAAGCTGACGTTACCTCAGCTGTGCTGGGCACTGCAATGGGATATAGTTTTGTACCGCCGGTAGGTTCCAGGGAGCCACCCATGCTGTCGGTCCACACGGCGTTGTAACTGCATGTGTCCACTTCTAAAGAACCCCAGTGTGACTGGGGCATGCAGTGTGGGCCGAAGCCCACCTGCATTAAACATGACATTACCTCAGCTGTGATGGGCACTGCAATGGGATATATTTATGTACCGCCGGTGGGTTCCAGGGATCCACCCATGCTGTCGGTCCACACGGAGTTGTAACTGCATGTGTCCACTTCTAAAGACCCCCAGTCTGACTGGGGCATGCAGTGTGGGCTGAAGCCCACCTGCATTAAACATGACATTACCTCAGCTGTGATGGGCAATGCAATGGGATATATTTTTTGTACCGCCGGTGGCTTCCTGGCACCCACCCATGCTGTCGGTCCACACGGAGTTGTAACTGCATGTGTCCACTTCTAAAGAACCCCAGTCTGACTGGGGCATGCAGTGTGGGCCGAAGCCCACCTGCATTTAACATGACATTACCTCAGCTGTGATGGGCAATGCAATGGGATATATTTATGTGCCGCCGGTGGCTTCCTGGCACCCACCCATGCTGTCGGTCCACAGGGACTTCACAATAGGGAGTTGTACCTGCCTGTGTCTATGAATTAAAAACCCCGGTCAGGTTGGGGCATGCAGTGTGGGCCGAAGCCCACCTGCATTTAATCTGACGTTAGCTCTGCTGTCCAGGGCACTGCAATGGGATACATTTATGTACAGCCGGTGGGTTCCAGGGAGCCACCCATGCTGTGGGTGCACACGGAATTCCCATTGCGGAGTTGTACCTGCCTGTGACTATTTATAAAAAAACGCGGTCTGACTGGGGCATGCAGACACCTTGACAGAATGAATAGTGTGTGGCACATAGGTTCCCCATTGCTGTGCCCACGTGTGCAGCTCCAGATGGCGGTGGCACGGGATTATATTTCTCATTGCTTCTGTACAGCATTGTGGGCTATCATCCTGCCCCTTTTAAAGAGGGTCGCTGCCTAGCCGTGCCAACCCTCTGCAGTGTGTGCCTGCGGTTCCTCCTCATGGCAGACGCACTTATAAATAGACATGAGGGTGGCGTGGCATGAGGGCAGCTGAAGGCTGTGCAGGGACACTTTGGTGTGTGCTGTGGACACTGGGTCGAGTGGGGGGGGGGTTGGGCAGCATGTAACCCAGGAGAAGTGGCAGCGGAGTGTCAGGCAGGCAGTGATTGTGCTTTGTTGGAGGTAGTGTGGTGCTTAGCTAAGGTATGCATTGCTAATGAGGGCTTTTCAGAAGTAAAAATTGTTGGGAGGGGGGGGGGGCCACTCTTGCCGCTATTGTGGCTTAATAGTGGGACCTGGGAACTTGAGATGCAGCCCAACATGTAGCCCCTCGCCTGCTCTATCCGTTGCTGTGTCATTCCCATCACTTTCTTGAATTGCCCAGATTTTCACAAATGGAAACCTTAGCGAGCATCGGCGATATACAAAAATGCTCGGGTCGCCCATTGACTTCAATGGGGTTCGTTATTCAAAACGAACCCTCGAGCATTGCGAACTTTTCGTCCCGAGTAACGAGCACCCGAGCATTTTGGTGCTCGCTCATCTCTACTAAACTGTATACATGCACCTGATTATTATTCCAGATGAATAAAATACTACAACGCAGCTTGCTGAATAGAAAGAGTTTTATCAGTCAGAAACAAACATAAAATGAACATTATTTTCACGTGTAATAAAAGTAACATTACTCAAAAATAAAATAAAAATGGACAAACTAAAAAAGACTTTCACTGGGCATGAAAGTATAGTTCTGGTGGGGCCTATGGCTCAAAGGCAACCCCAGAAGAATATGGAACATATTGGGGCCGGGCTGGTGGGGGATGTGCCATAAAGGAGGGCCAATCGGAGAGGGGGCATAATAGGTCTCCTGTCTCTGAATCTGGCCATAAGTTTGCTCTGATGAAGCATGAGACCCATGGCCTCTTTTATATCACATATACCTGTGGCACTGCTGTGGGGGGGGGGGGAGGGGGGGTTCTGTAGACGCCAGCAAGCACTGTAATGGAGCAGAATCCCGCCTTGTCTTTGTGTGCCTTAAGCGGTCACTTTATCCTTGGCCAAACTTCTGGAGCCAGACTTCGACAGTACAGATCTGCTCAATCTTCCTTCCTCTTGGTTTGCAAGTAGTTCAGGACATTTTGATCCACTAGCAAACCAGGATTTAAAATAACACCTCGACCTCGCTGCTTTGGGGCTGAGTGGTGGGTCATTGTAGCCGAGGGTGAGGGCTGTCCTAGATAGGCTGTCCTAGATCCGAATATTCTAAGGGCTCCAGCATAATGTGGCACAGAGAAGATACCTTGGCATACTTTTTTAGACTTCCCTTTCTTAATATTCCTCTTCTAGAGAGTTATCAGGGGACCTGATGGTAGAAAAAAATATAATTAAAAGGGGTCTTTACAGTGTTCGTTGCATTCCAACAAAGTTCTACACATCATGTTACTGTGGTAATGTATAGGACACATGAGCCTATTGTCAGTAGCTTTACACAATGTTCATACTTTTTCAATTGCAAAAGGCAAACCATACCAATGGGACATTTCAAAACTGACCCCAAATAACCACCATTAGAAGTCATTCTGAGGTTTTCTAAAGTAGCAAGTAGATCCAGCAGCACTTCTTCCAATATCCCTCAATAGGGAGAGGTAATCAGTCATGCACAGCCACAGCCCGGGAATCATGGATCTCCAATTCCCAATGTAGACCAACTGCAGACAAATTAGTGGCAGCATCAAGGGTGTATACCAAAAAGTAAAAAAGATTTTTATTGCTCCATGTTAAAAGAAAGGCTTTCTCTTTCTTTTAACATGGAGCAATAAAAATCTTTTTTACTTTTTGGTATACACCCTTGATGCTGCCACTAATTTGTCTGCATTCCGGGGTTTTCTGGCGGAATTTCCAGCTGCAGCGTATTTTTTACACAATATGCCCATGTGAATGGACGAGAAGACGCCAATTCATTTTGGGACTCGATCGCGGCTATTCCCAATGGATACTATTTTCAGTCGCGATGTGGCCGGCGTAAAATCGCAAGGCTCGTGTGAATGAGGCCTAAGGCAAAGGATAAACGACAGCCAACGCATTAAATAAAATAATAGATAAATGGGATTCATTAATAGTACAAGGGTAGTACAAGGCTTCAGTCTCAAATGGAGAATTTAGTGCCCACTGGGCAGTCCATAGTATTTATGTGACTTGGCATCATATTTCTCCGAAGGGTGTTCATACACAATTGATTTTGAATAGCCGATATTAAAACTGTCTTCCATCCATTTTTCATGTAAAGGTCCTTTTACACGGTACAGATAATTGTTAGATTGATTGGTGTGCACAATAATTGTGCGAATGATATACAATCACTAGTTCACAGTTAGCTGCATGCTCCTTCCAATTTATCTTACGGTGTAAAAGGGTCTTAATAAATGACATTTGGCAAGGACTAACCTCCAAAATCTGTCTGGGACTTGATCTGATGTGTTGGAGTTTTTCGGTTGTTGGTCATGAACCTGTCATTGAGACTGTACAGAAATCTTTGTTTTGTACAACCAGTAATATGTTAAGAGTATGTGTCAACAAATTACATCATGAAATGGTTAAACTACGCTTTTCATAAAACTTTTTCTAATCTTAAGAAATGCTAAGTACTACAAGTAGTGTATTAGTAGTATTGAAACAACTCTGAAGTTTTGAAGAGCTGGAAAATGCTAGTATAGATGAGTATTTAGATGTTCATGAGTCTTAAGTAGAGATGAGCGAATATACTCGTTTCGAGTAATTACTCGATCGAGCACTGCGATTTTCGAGTACTTCCGTACTCGGGTGAAATGATTCGGGGGGCGCCGGGGGGAGGCATGGCGGAGCGGGGGGTAGCAGCGGGGAACAGGGGGGAGCTCTCTCTCCCTCTCCCCCCCACTCCCCGCTGCAACCCCCCACTCACCCACGGCGCCCCTCGAATCTTTTCACCCAAGTATGGAAGTACTCGAAAATCGCGGCGCTCGGGCGAAAAAGGGGCGTGTCCGAGTAGGTTCACTCATCTCTAGTCTTAAGTTGTCCATTATACCTTCACCAGATATCAGCTGAATGATCATTCGGACCAACAAACACTTTCCCCTGTTTTCTGATACACATGAATGTTCAGCTTGGCTAAGTGTTCATGTGTTTAGGGAGGTAAGCCACAACCAGGCAGCTCTAGCAAAGGCTTATCTCCTATAGGATTAAAATGATAGAGCATTGAAATTCAACATCCACAATCCTTCTTTTCAATATTGGGAAATAGTTGCCTCCATACACAGTAGAGAGCTGTCCGAAACACTAATGTGCATGGGGAAATGTAGGCCTTCATGAGGCTCTGTATGGCGTCTGCACCCTAGTCGTTCTTAGAAACGGTGCTTCCAGGGATAATGCTTCAATAAGACACAAATCTGTAGCAAGGTTGTATGTGATGCCCCAAACCATTTATTTGTGAAATTACAGGAAAAAATATGTATATATTTTTTCTACAAAGCAAATACAGCCCCAAATAGTCTCAAAATGTGGGGTAACTTTTCTTGCTTGGATGACACTTGTATAAGAGAAATAAATGCTATTTCTTGCCCATGGTAGAAAGTTGAAATAATTTATTGAATTAAAGTATGATAGATAAAGCAATGGAAGCTATGGAAGGACACGATGGCCTGAAGCAACTAGGGTTGTATTGCAGCCAACAACCATTATGTAAAGCATGGAGATAAGCACAGAAGGGTGGATTTATAATGTCCATAAATGTAAACCGTCATCACACATACAGGCACAATCACCTGATCATTGCTTGATGTCTGCTCCCTATCACTCAGTGCAAACAGCTCTTCTTTATAGATAAGACACAGAGCATTGCAGTTTCTGGAACAAGAGCGTTTCCTGTGCCCGGCATGAGAGTGCATTGTAGTGGAGTACCAAAGGAGCTTTGAACCTAAAGTACGAAGGTTGGACTCTGTTACCTTTTGCCTCCTGGACTTTTTTTATAACAAGAGCCACCATGAACTGGCAGATTCCTCATACAATACATCCAAATGTTGCCTGACGGACCTCATTGACTTATAATTAGGGTCCATGGGAGTTTTGTCAAGGTTTTTGTAATTTTGGCAGGAAGAGTTATTCTGTTTGCGGCACCATTCTTGTTGTCAAAAGTAATGTAAAAATTGGCAGAACCACTATAGCCTTAGAGTATGTTCATATTGTGCCTTATGGGACTCCGGTTGATATCAGCATTTTTGCTGGCAATACTAGCACATCATGCCGGTGTACCCCAGTATGAGTCAATGGGGACCATCATGCACCATTCAGACCCTTTGTACACAGATGAGGAAATATCCAAAATCACAGTATATGGCCAGTAATCATTTAGAATTAGCTTAAAGTTGGCCAATTACATCATAATGATCTCAGGGTTGCCACACTGCCCTTCAGCTAGATGTCATTGTTCTGGTTGATGCATGCGACAGTCTTTTGTTTGGAGACGTCTTATTCTAATTATCTTTTCAGCTCTGAAATTCCTTCTGCTGTTCTGGCTCTGCTTTATCACATTCTGTATTGCAGCTTTGTAAGGGCGCCTACCCACTTGCGATTTTTTTTCCTGTGATGTTTTCTGTTTTTTCTCAAGAGCAATTAGTATAGAATGTGTTCTTGTCCATCTGGGGGTTTTTTTCCGTTTCGTGGGGTTTTTTCACATAGGAACTGTCCGTTGCGGATGTCTCCTTATTTTTCTCTTAATGCACCCATGATTGTCAATGGAGGGCTGCAAAAAACGCTGCGAAAAACGCTGCGAAAAATGCGCAAAAAACCACTGCAAAAACGCCGCGTTTTTCACGCGTGAAAATCGGCAACGCAAGTGGGTAGGCGCCCTAAGGGTTAAAGGGGTTGTCTTGTGAAATCAAGTGGGGTTCAGCACTTCTGTATGGCCATATTAATGCACTTTGTAATATACATCGTGCATTATGAGCCATACAGAAGTTATTCACTTACCTGCTCCGTTGCTAGCGTCCCCGTCGCCATGGATCCGTCTAAATTCGCTGTCTTCTGGCGTTTTTAGACGCGCTTGCGCAGTCCGGTCTTCTCCCTGGTGAATGGGGCCGCTCGTGCCGGAGAGCTGGTCCTCGTAGCTCCGCCCCGTCACGTGTGCCGATTCCAGCCAATCAGGAGGCTGGAATCGGCAATGGACCGCACAGAGCCCACGGTGCACCATCGGAGAAGACCCGCGGTGCATCGTGGGTGAAGATCCCGGCGGCCATCTTGGTAAAGGAAGAAAGAAGTCGCCGCAGCGCTGGGATTCGGGTAAGTAATAAACTTTTTTTTTTTTTAACCCATCCCTTGGGTTTGTCTCGCGCCGAACAGGGGGCCTATTGAATAAAAAAAAAACCTGTTTCGGCGTGAGACAACCCCTTTAACTTTGTTTCTAGCTTAGAAGTTACTCAACTATTGTTACTTAAGTAATATTGCCTGGCTACTAGAGATGAGCGAACATGTCCGTTACGGACACATCCGCACCCGGACACCGGCTTTGCCGAACACTGCAGTGTTCGCGCGTAAAGGTCCGGGTGCCGCCGGGGGGCGGGGAGATGCGCGGCGGCGCGGGCGGCAGTAGCGGGGAACAGGGGGGAGCCCTCTCTCTCTCCCTCTCCCCCCCACTCCCCGCCGCACCCCCCCGCGCTGCCACGGCGGCCCCCGAACTTTTTCGCCCGAACACTGAAGTGTTCGCAAAGTTCGGTGTTCGGGCGAAAAAGGGGCGGGGCCGAACGTGTTCGCTCATCTCTACTGGCTACATAACTCTGTTCTTCCAGCCCTGCTGTACCGGTTAATGTTGCTTCTTGTCAGTATTACTCTGGTGCAATATTTCGACTGTCTGGATTCCTGACCTGGCTTGCCTGTCGCGAGTGATGTTATGCGACACAGGTTCCAAAATACGATGCAGACGACAGAGTTACTAACTGAGAAAATGTTATTTCAAACAAACAACTGTAAACGAACAATAGTATGCGGTTAAGGAAGCAATCTTTCACGTTACCATTAAAGGGGTTGTCCCGCGCCTAAAGAGAAAACATTTTTTTTGCTCAGTCCCCCAGTACCTGTAAAGGAATACTGCTGCCAGGTGTTATTAAAAAAAAAATTCCCTTACCTGAATCCCCGTTCAGCAACTTTAAAAAATCTTCTTTCCAAGATGGCTGCCGCTTGTCTTCTCCCACGGTGCACTGCGGGTCTTCTCCCATGGTGCACCATGGATGTTCTTCTGCTGTCTGCGCTCCACTGCCGATTCCAGCCACCTTATTGGCTGATCGGCACCATGTGACGGGGGGGGGGGGGCGGAGCTATGCAATGACGCTGAGAAGGGGGAGGAGCCAGGACGTAGCTCGTGAGCCCGGATCATCCAGAAGAGGATTCCTCTCTGCACAAGCGTGACTGTTGCGGCGACCAGAGGAGAAGTTTGGTCGTTGCCATGGAGACGGGGACGCCAGCACCAGGAGGGGGTAAGTATATAACTTCTGTATGGCCAATATTTAATGCACGATGTATATTACAAAGTGCATTAATATGGCCATACAGAAGTGCATAACTGCACTTGCTTCTGCGGGACAACCCCTTTAAGCAATACTGCCTTGAGCCGGCTGCACATGACCGGATTTCAATCACAGAATCCGCGATCGTCACCCACGTGGATGATCCACGGTATTCCACACCTATTGAAAAAATAAAACACTCATATGTCCGCTCAGATAAGTGGATAGCAATTGCAATTTCCGTGAGCGGATTTAAAATCGCAGCATGTTCTATTTTGTGCAGAATCCACATGATCGGCTTCCATTGAAGTCAATGGAAGCAGTCTGACCTGCAGCCCATCCACAATTGACATCACGGACAGGCCAGGGTACCTGCCTCATCGTCTAGCGACCAAGTGGGAAAAACAAATATATATATTTTTTAAAATCTGTACTGTGCATGACCGACAGCAAGCATCTGCGGTCATTCGCAATACAGAAAAGAGAAGGTACGCGGGGTTAGAAACGGATTCCGCTGCAGGCTCTCGCATGCGGAATCCAACTCGCCCGTGTGCTGCCGGCCTTAGAATAGCTACGGCTTAGCAATATTACTATAGGCACACTAGAAAAAAACAGTACTTCCCACTTTGTATGGAATGATTACACATAATATTAATAAGGCATCTGGAACTTAATAAGGCAATTGGAACAACATGTCATACAGTAGTTCACATAGTCTTGTAATAAAGAAATGTCTTCCGGATGATATTACGAGACGCTAATTTACTTACGCTAGACCTGTATATAAGCATTCAAGCCCAACCTTGGAAAAAGTCCCAATAATAGCGCACACTGAGTAAATCTCTTTCATCCACATAACTAGTGTCCAAATCCTCAGTAATTGGATTTTAATGAGGTTGGCCTCACTTACAACCCAATGTGGAGATTCTCTTAGACGTCATCCTGGAGGGTAGTAAACTCAGCAGTCCGTGCTGCCTTTGTAGCAGTTGCATCGCAGACCATCGCACCTCTGTAAATGTTCCTCTGCAGCTCCAGACAGCCTCTAGTCCTCAGCTCTGGGGATTACAGTATATTGTATGCAGCTCCAGCTTCATCTACTAGTCACTGCATTCCCTCCTGATGGCTATCACACCCAGCTTAATGGTGCACTCCACAGCACCTCTACTCACACTTGGATCCTGCTGCTTTGCCCCTGTGGCACAGCAGTAAAAGCCTTTTATATTGTCCTGGGACCTTTGAAGGAGGATGGGCCCCTTCTTTGGGCTGTCCAACCCAACCTTCTCATCATGAAGAGGGTGGGGCTTAACACAGTGACATCACTTGGTGGGACTTCCCTCAGAGCATCTTTTGAGTGATTTTTTTCCTGTTTCCTCTTGGACAAGTCACATGGCTGAAGGGGGCGGAGCTTAACATGGCGACTGATTTGAGTGGCTGTGCCATAATAAAGAATCTGACTTGGTTGTTGCCTGCCATCCTCTCTTGCAGTTCTCCTGGTTTTGACCCTATTCTTTGATTCTGATATTCTTCTCAGATATCCCACTACTGATTCCTGGCTTGTCCTCTGGCTTCCTTCTGGTCAATGATATTCCAGTCTGCCCAGTGGGTTAGCAGTTGCTCTGTGGACACAATCAAGGGACACTTACAAGCAAATCCAATTCTCTGTGTGGTGGAACCAAGAGCCCCAAAGTATCTACCAAGGAGTGTGACTTGGTGTCAAGTCCGACCACTGGGCCATTTTGGGCAGATGAGCTGAGCCTATTCCATGACCGGCTAATGCCTGTGGCCGCATTACAACTTTGTGGAACCTCGGGGTTTTACAGAACCTTAATCCACAGATTTCAATAGGGCCTTATTGTAACTCTGTATTTCTTTGTTTTTATTGAGGCATGCTCCATTGGATGCAGTATTATATAGTTATACCCCCCTAAAAGTATGTCTTCTAGGGTAAGATAATCCCATAAGAAGGAACTGTACAGATCATATCACAGGGCAACACAAAGCGCTTACAGCAACTTAGTACAGAACCACAGTTACTAACTTGATTATTTCTTTAGTCTGGACAACTTATCAAAAAATCTGGATATCAAATATCTTTTATGAACAAATTTAAAAAAAAAACCCATAATAAATCATAAAAATTGTAAGCGATACATGTGTGCAGCCCAATATACTGATATGATCACTTTATCAGCACTCACTGTAAACGATAAAAGTATACCCACAGTAATCTGCACAAGCTCCTCTAGCTGGAAAAAAAGTTCTCTATTTTTATAGACTGTTCAGAACTTTATGGTTGGCAACTAGAGATGAGCGAGCACCAAAATGCTCGGGTGCTCGTTACTCGAGACGAACTTTTCGCGATGCTCGAGGGTTCGTTTCGAATAACGAACCCCATTAAAGTCAATGGGCGACCCGAGCATTTTTGTATATCGCCGATGCTCGCTAAGGTTTTCGTTTGTGAAAATCTGGGCAATTCAAGAAAGTGATGGGAACGATACAGCAACGGATAGGGCAGGCGAGGGGCTACATGTTGGGCTGCATCTCAAGTTCCCAGGTCCCACTATTAAGCCATAATAGCGGCAAGAGTGGGCCCCCCCCCCCCCTCCCAACAACTTTTACTTCTGAAAAGCCGTCATTAGCAATGCATAACTTTGCTAAGCACCACACTACCTCCAACAAAGCACAATCACTGCCTGCATGACACTCCGCTGCCACTTCTCCTGGGTAACATGCTGCCCAACCTCCCCCCCCCCATGACCCAGTGTCCACAGCGCACATCAAACTGTCCCTGCCCAGCCTTCAGCTGCCCTCATGCCACGCCACCCTCATGTCTATTTATAAGTGCGTCTGCCATGCGGAGGAACCGCAGGCACACACTGCAGAGGGTTGGCACGGCTAGGCAGCGACCCTCTTTAAAAGGGACGGGGCGATAGTCCACAATGCTGTACAGAAGCAATGAGAAATCCAATCCTGTGCCACCTCGATCTGGAGCTGCACACGTGGGCATAGCAATGGGGAACCTATGTGCCACACACTATTCATTCTGTCAAGGTGTCTGCATGCCCCAGTCAGACCGCGGTTTTTTATAAATAGTCACAGGCAGGTACAACTCCGCAATGGGAATTCCGTGTGCACCCACGGCATGGGTGGCTCCCTGGAACCCACCGGCGGTACATAAATATATCCCATTGCAGTGCCCAACACAGCTGATGTAATGTCGTGCTTAATGCAGGTGGGCTTCGGCCCACACTGCATGCCCCAGTCAGACCGGGGTTCTTTAGAAGTGGACACATGCAGCTACAACTCCCTGTGGACCCACAGCATGGGTGGGTGCTAGGAAGCCACCGGCGGTACATTAATATATACCATTGCATTGCCCATCACAGCTGAGGTAATAATGTCATGTTTAATGCAGGTGGGCTTCGGCCCACACTGCATGCCCCAGTCAGACCGGGGTTCTTTAGAAGTGGACACATGCAGTTACAACTCCCTGTGGACCCACAGCATGGGTGGGTGCCAGGAAGCCACCGGCGGTACATTAATATATCCCATTGCATTGCCCATCACAGCTGATGTAATAATGTCATGTTTAATGCAGGTGGGCTTCGGCCCTCACTGCATGCCCCAGTCAGACCGGGGTTCTTTAGAAGTGGACACATGCAGTTACAACTCCCTGTGGACCCACAGCATGGGTGGCTCCCTGGAACCCACCGGCGGTACATAAATATATCCCATTGCAGTGCCCAACACAGCTGATATTACATCAGCTGTAATGCAGGTGGGCAAAAAATTAATTGGATTACACTGTAGGCGAGGGCCCCAAAAAATTGGTGTACCAACAGTACTAATGTACCTCAGAAAAATTGCCCATGCCCAACCAAGAGGGCAGGTGAAACCCATTAATCGCTTTGGTTAATGTGGCTTAATTGGTAACTAGGCCTGGAGGCAGCCCAGTAAAAATAAAAATTGGTTGAGGTGAAAGTTTCAACGCTTTAATGAGCATTGAAACGTATAAAAATTGTTTAGAAAAATTATATGACTGAGCCTTGTGGGCCTAAGAAAAATTGCCCGTTCGGCGTGATTATGTGAGGTTTCAGGAGGAGGAGCAGGCGGAGGAGGAGGAATATTATACACAGATAGATGAAGCAAAAAGGTCCCCGTTTTGGATGGTGATAGAGAACGATGCTTCCATCCGCGGGTGCAGCCTACGTATTGTTTAGGTATCGCTGCTGTCCGCTGGTAGAGAAGAGAAGTCTGGGGAAATCCAGGCTTTGTTCATCTTGATGAGTGTAAGCCTGTCGGCACTGTCGGTTGACAGGTGGGTACGCTTATCCGTGATGATTCCCCCAGCCACACTAAACACACTCTCTGACAAGACGCTAGTCGCAGGACAAGCAAGCACCTCCAGGGCATACAGCGCGAGTTCAGGCCACGTGTCCAACTTCGACACCCAGTAGTTGTAGGGGGCAGAGGCGTCACCGAGGATGGTCGTGCGATCGGCTACGTACTCCCTCACCATCCTTTTACAGTGCTCCTGCCAACTCAGCCTTGACTGGGGACCGGTGACACAGTCTTGCTGGGGAGCCATAAAGCTGGCAAAGGCCTTGGATAATGTTCCCCTGCCTCCGCTGTACATGCTGCCTGATCTCTGCGCCTCCCCTGCTACCTGGGCCGCGGAAATGCGCCTTCGGCCACTAGCGCTTTCGGATGGGAAGTTTACCATCAGTTTGTCCACCAGCGCCCTGTGGTATAGCATCATTCTCGAACCCCTTTCCTCTTCGGGAATGAGAGTGGAAAGGCTCTCCTTATACCGTGGGTCGAGCAGTGTGTACACCCAGTAATCCGTAGTGGCCAGAATGCGTGTAACGCGAGGGTCACAAGAAAGGCATCCTAACATGAAGTCAGCCATGTGTGCCAGGGTACCTGTACGCAACACATGGCGGTCCTCACTCGGAAGATCACTTTCAGGATCCTCCTCCTCCTCCTCCTCTGGCCATACACGCTGAAAGGATGACAGGCAAGCTGCATCTGTACCCTCAGCAGTGGGCCAAGCTGTCTCTTCCCCCTCCTCCTCATGCCCCTCCCCCTCCTCCTCCTCCTCTTGCCATACACGCTGAAAGGATGACAGGCAAGCAGCATCTGTCCCCTCAGCAGTGGGCCAAGCTGTCTCTTCCCCCTCCTCCTCATGCTCCTCCCCCTCCTCCTCAACGCGCTGAGATATAGACATGAGGTTGCTCTGACTATCCAGCGACATACTGTCTTCCCCCGCCTCCGTTTCCGATTCCAAAGCGTCTGCCTTTATGCTTTGCAGGGAACTTCTCAAGAGGCATAGCAGAGGAATGGTGACGCTAATGATTGCAGCATCCCCGCTCAGCATCTGGGTAGACTCCTCAAAGTTTCCAAGGACCTAGCAGATGGCTGCCAACCAGGCCCACTCTTCTGTAAATAATTGAGGAGGCTGACTCCCACTACGCCGCCCATGTTGGAGTTGGTATTCCGCAATAGCTCTACGCTGCTCATAGAGCCTGGCCAACATGTGGAGCGTAGAGTTCCACCGTGTGGGCACGTCGCACAGCAGTTGGTGCACTGGCAGATTAAACCGATGTTGCAGTGTCCGCAGGGTGGCAGCGTGCGTGTGGGACTTGCGGAAATGTGCGCAGAGCTGGCGCACCTTTCCGAGCAGGTATGACAAGTGTGGGTAGCTTTTTAGAAAGCGCTGAACCACCAAATTAAAGACATGGGCCAGGCATGGCACGTGCGTGAGGCTGCCGAGCTGCAGAGCCGCCACCAGGTTACGGCCGTTGTCACACACGACCATGCCTGGTTGGAGGCTCAGCGGCGCAAGCCAGTGGTCGGTCTGCTCTGTCAGACCCTGCAGCAGTTCGTGGGCCATGTGACTCTTCTCTCCTAAGCTGAGTAGTTTCAGCACGGCCTGCTGGCGCTTGCCCACCGCTGTGCTGCCACGCCGCGTGACACCGACTGCTGGCGACGTGCTGCTGCTGACACATCTTGATTGCGAGACAGAGGTTGCGTTGGAGGAGGAGGAGGAGGGTGGTTTAGTGGAGGAAGCATACACCGCCGCAGATACCACCACCGACCTGGGGCACGCAATTCTGGGGGTGGGTAGGACGTGAGCGGTCCCAGGCTCTGACTCTGTCCCAGCCTCCACTAAATTCACCCAATGTGCCGTCAGGGAGATATAGTGGCCCTGCCCGCCTGTGCTTGTCCACGTGTCTGTTGTTAAGTGGACCTTGGCAGTAACCGCGTTGGTGAGGGCGCGTACAATGTTGCGGGAGACGTGGTCGTGCAGGCCTGGGACGGCACATCGGGAAAAGTAGTGGCGACTGGGAAAGCCTCCGTTTCCACAAGCCTATACGGCAGCATCTCCAGGCTGATCAATTTGGCAATGTGCACGTTTAACGCTTGAGCGTTCGGGTGCGTGGCGGCGTACTTGCGCTTGCGCTCAAACAGTGGCGCTAGCGATGTCTGGACGCTGCGCTGAGAGACATTGCTGGATGGGGCCGAGGACAGCGGAGGTGAGGGTGTGGGTGCAGGCCAGGAGACGGTAGTGCCTGTGTCCTCAGGGGGGGGTTGGATCTCAGTGGCAGGTTGGGGCACAGGGGGAGAGGCAGTGGTGCAAACCGGAGGCGGTGAACGGGCATCGTCCCACCTTGTGGGGTGCTTGGCCATCATATGCCTGCGCATGCTGGTGGTCGTGCCTCCCCAGCTGATCTTGGCGCGACAAAGGTTGCACACCACTGTTCGTCGGTCGTCAGGCGTCTCTGTGAAAAACTGCTCCACCGTAGAGCACCTTGACCTCTGCAGGGTGGCATGGCGCAAGGGGGCACTTTGGGAAACAGTTGGTGGATTATTCGGTCTGGCCCTGCCTCTACCCCTGGCCACCGCACTGGCTCGGCCTGTGCCCACACCCTGACTTGGGCCTCCGCGTCCTCGCCCGCGTCCACGTCCTCTAGGCCCACCCCTACCCCTCAGCATCGTGTATTACCAGTAGTGCAGAAACAGAACGCTGTAATTAAATGTGCCGCTTATTGGCCTGTGGTTGGAGGCTGACTTCGTTTATGGAACGCCAGGAAATAATTTTGCGCAAGCCTGCTGTAACACTTAGCTGGCTGCGTATGATTTTGTAGAACTACTACACCCAGCACACACAGACCCAGAACACTGAGCACAGTGACAGGCAGGCCAAATAGATTTTTTCCCACAAATTTTTTTGCAAAGGCCCACTGCCTATATTCAATCAATAATATGTCTTCTGTCCCTGCCTACGCACTTCTGGCCCTGGAGTATGTCACAGAACTGCAGAGTGTTGCACTGTCAACTGCAACACAGCGGTGATTTCAGAGCCCAGACAGAGCCAGGAAATAATTTGGCGCAAGCCTGCTGTAACACTTAGCTGGCTGCGTATGATTTTGTAGAACTACTACACCCAGCACACACAGACCCACAACACTGAGCACAGTGACAGGCAGGCCAAATAGATTTTTTCCCACAAATTTTTTTGCAAAGGCCCACTGCCTATATTCAATCAATAATATGTCTTCTGTCCCTGCCTCACCACTACTGGCCCTGCACTATGTCTAATTACTGCAGGGCGCAATGCTCTGCACGGCCGATATACCAAAAAAAAAAAAAAAGTGCAACACTGCAAAAAGCAGCCTCCACAGTACTGCACACGGTTAGATGTGGCCCTAAGAAGGACCGTTGGGGTTCTTGAAGCCTACACTAACTCCTAACACTCTCCCTATAGCAGCTCCAACACGATACCACTTTCCCTCAGCTATGTCAGAACGCATCTGTGGCGAGCCGCGGGAGGGGCCGATTTATATACTCGGGTGACACCTGATCTCGCCAGCCACTCACTGCAGGGGGGTGGTATAGGGCTTGAACGTCGCAGGGGGAAGTTGTAATGCCTTCCCTGTCTTTCCATTGGCCAGAAAAGCGCGCTAACGTCTCAGAGATGAAAGTGAAAGTAACCCGAACATCGCGTGGTACTCGTTACGAGTAACGAGCATCTCGAACACGCTAATACTCGAACGAGTATCAAGCTCGGACGAGTACGTTCGCTCATCTCTATTGGCAACCATGTTGACCCATCATGCTCTTGGGTCTTGTTGTACTATGTACTTTTAGGAGCACATCGCTGCAGGTGTGGGTGATCTGGGTAACTGATTGTGCGGATTGCTCCAGCTAGTCAACCACCATGGATCTGTGCACATAAATACCAGCCCCTCTTACTAGAGAGTGCTGGTCATTATACCTGTCACTCCATCTCCTCTTAGTTCTGTTCTGTTTGGTGTTCCCTCCATCTGTAGGTGTGTAGACGCCTGCTGTGAACTATGTTTTGTCTGTATTCCCCTCCATCCATAGGTATGCGGACGCCCGTGTCTGAACTATGCCCTGTGACTGATTTCATAGTGCCCTAATTGGTCAGACAACAATCCCTTTTCTTTTTTATTATTTTTTCTCACTCAGTGCTTAGTGGTAGCACTGGCAGATCCTGAGTAGAATAGTCCCAGGCCAAGCCATAGGGAATCGCTCGGCTTCTTCCATTCGCTCCCTCATGGACCACGTAGTGTCTGTGTGGCTCACTTGCAGACTTCTCTTTCTGACTCACTTTTGCCATAAGACAACCAGACAGACAACCCTAGCACTACACCTTGCAGCCACATATATATGACGTGATCACATGACATACAACATGATACATTTCTCAGACATAACCCAGACATTAACCATTCAGTGTTGCAAAGGCGCAATACACATCACAAATGCAAACTACATAAAAGGCGCTGCCAATACCATTACACAAGACAAACACATAACATTATGGAGAAGCCCTGCTAACTCCGGGCCACTACAATACAAACCTTCATTGGAAATTCATTACAAAACCATAAAATCCAGATACAGGATACAGTGACCCCAAAAACAGGCACAATTTGAACGCAAGTCACGCCCTTAATCATGGAGACGAGCTACAGGTCTGGATGGTTCACATCAGAGGTCAATGAGATTGTGGTGGATTTCCCCCAAATAAATAAACCTTGGAGTACTTCTTTAAGCTCATGGGAAAATTACTACTTAAGGGCTCAGTCACATGGACGCATCGGCACCCATACACAGGCGCCGTTGCGCCCGTGTGACTGAGCCCTCACTGCAGGAAGAAGATGGCCGTACCTCAAGACGGACGTCTCTCTGCAGCGCTGAAGAAAGAACACATGACCGGCAATGTAGCCGGTCAGATGTTCTTTCTCCCGGCGCTGCAGAGAGACGTCCGTCTTGAGGTACGGACGTCTCCTTCCTGCAGTAACACGGGCGCTGACTGTAGGCAGAGAAGTGACAACAAGGGTCAGCAGAACTAAATCCTTTTTCCATTACCTACTGTACTGCCTCATTAACCGTACTCTGGAGAAATAAATCGAGGTTGGGAACTACTTTAATGGAGAGCCGATGATCCTTCAACTGACAATTGCCACATGTCTATAGCCAGCTTCTACCTGAATGAATAATATATTATTTCATTAAATGTACAGCTGTGGATAAATGTAGGATATCAGTTGTCCTTCCACAGAAAAATGTTTCTTTCTTATAGAGGAGCTGTACTTTAAATAGAAAGTAATGACCCTTCCTACTACGCATCTTATTTTGTCTCTTCTCTTGAACTCACCAAATGGTCATAAGCAGAGGCGTAACTTGAAGCTCCCGGGCCCCGATGCAAAACCTGTAACAGGGCCCCCAACTATAATGCTTTACTCATAGTACTGGGCTCCCTATATGGAGAAGAGAGGCCTTATGGGCCCCCCAAGGATCCTGGGCCCGGGTGCAACCGCATCCCCTGTTTCCTCTATAGTTACGCCCCTGGTCATAAGTCTTCATATGGTAACTGGCTGGGGATGGACGGCCCATTGGATACTTTTGGCCAAGAGCATTGCAAACTTTTTGCTCATAGAAAATTCTCTAGATACAAAAATGAGCCACCTTTGCGGGTGCTCTTCACAGGATCCAAGTGTCTGCAAACCAGCTGTGATATTACAGGGCGATGAGGTGAAAAAAGCAACAGTAACGCTCTGTTTACACCATGTCTGGAGGGGCGGAGGTATAAGACCTCATGTCCACTGGGAAATTCGGGCCAGCGCGGATTCTCCATGCAGAATCCCATAGCGGGTCCCTCCTTTCCTGCAGAGATGAGACCTGAATATAGATTTTACTCACCTGTCCGGACACTGCGGGTTCCCGTCCATCTCGGCCGGATCTTCTTTTCTTCTGCCCGGCAGATGTGCTTGGCACGCCGGCAGCGTGCCACCCGCGTGCGCCGTGTACTCTTTTTTTTCTTTTTTTGAACTCCTGCTCGCTCACACTCTCACCGCAGAGCAAAAATTCAGCTGCGCGTGTGTTGCAGATCCGGACGGCTTCCATAGGCTCCAATTAAAGCCTGCAAGAGCCGTCCGTGTGGGAAACCCACAGAAAATGGAGCATGCTGCAGGTGATTTCCTGCACGCGCGATCCACGTGGCAGGAAAAAATTACATCCGCAGGTATTTACTTACCTGCGGGTGTCCAGTGCATCCCTATGGGCGTGGATCACGCATGCGGGACACCCGCGCGGATTTGCTAAATAGAATTGTCCAGTGGACATGAGGCCTTACTTGTAGCTGCTGGGCAACAAGGAATATCTTTAACAGACCCCCTACCACTGTGATGGCGAAGCTATGACACGCGTGTCAGTGCTGACACGAGTGGCGATGTTTGCTGACACGTGGCCGCATGCGGCTGCATACAGAGGAGTATGCGGCCGCATGCGGAGGACCGGGATGTTTCATCCTTGGCTCCTGCACGGCCAGCTGCAGTAGCCGAGGATAAAACATTGCGGTGGGTAGACACTGTAGGCCAAAACCACAGACCCCCGGCACAGAGCGTCTAGTAGTGCCGGGACTTCCGGTTAGGCCGCTGACCTCACTTCCGGCCGGTGGACCTTATAGCAGCGGAGTGCGCAGGCGAAGGCATCTCTGGTGGCCATCTTACCAGCAGGCACCAGCAACCAGCAGCATCCACCATGACCAGCATCATCCTGCCAGATAAGTGAGGGGAGAGCCAGTTTAAATAGCGGCAAGCACCAGCACCATTACCAGCAGGCACCAGCATCATCCTGCCAGATAAGTGAGGGGAGCGTCTGTGCAGCAGCCAGTTTAAATAGCAGCAAGCACCACCACCATTACCAGCGCCATTACCAGCAGGCACCAGCAACCACCCAACGCACCATTACTGAGATAAGTGAGGGGAGGGCCTGTGCGGCAGCCATTTTAAATAGCAGCAAGCACCAGCACCATTACCAGACGATTTAGCAACAAGAAAGTCACTAATAGGCAGGTTAGTTAAAGAATTCCCCCTCCACTCACTTATCTCAGTTCATGGCACCCCACACAAGTTTAAGGTTTAATATCGGACTGTTAAATAATATCAAGACCAGCAAAAGAAACCGACTGAAGGATGAACAAAGAAGTCACTAAGCAGGTAATCTAAAATAATTAGTTTTTGGTTTATTCAATACAGTTATATGTTCCAAGTATACATTTTTGTTATTTAAACTATAAATATGATAAATTTGTTGTTTTTTTTCTCGAGTTATGCTCGTTTTTTTGGCAAATTTTGATACACCAAGCCAAAAAGGTTGCCCATCACTGCCCTACTATAAGGGCCTTTTCACACAAATGTATTTGTGCACAATATGCAGTGAATAGAACTTATGGATTTCAATGGATTCTTTCACATGCACATATTTTACGTGCACATTTTTGGCAGCGCAAAAAGATATCGAACACGCTATATCTTTCTGCATATTTGTGCACCAACGATCGCAATATAACTCAATGGGGGTTGCGCAAATGCGCATGAAATACACAAGGAGATGCGTGAAACACTGTGTAATTCCACTAGAAAGAGAACACATCTGAAACTAATTAGCCACTTCAATCATGCCAATACATGTACAAAACCTAGTTCATAAAGCACAAAAGTTGCACTAAGGTGTGAGCACTTGCGCTTACTTTCATGTGAAGCCAGCCTAAATTGCCTCTTTTATAGTACTGGTCTTCCTATATGAAGAAAAGGGATCTTATGGACCTTCTAAGGCTCCAGTCTCGTGTGCAACCACATCCTCTACACACCCTATGGTTACACCCTTGTCTAGGGGATATGTTCAGCACATCTCCTGAACATAAAGTGCCAACATATGCTGTGTATACCGTACAGTTCATGCACCACACCCTATGTTAAAAAAGTATCATGTGTGGTATGCATCCTATAAAGGCAAAAAGGCATATAGATATATACCTGCCTGGCACATGCCGAAAGGGCACTTTGGCATCTGTGGGGTCTATACAAGTCTAGAAACCAATGTAAAAACATGAAATAACACATAAAAAGACAGACTGGACGCTTCTCTTGATTTTGATCATTATTTGATGTCACTATTTTTAAGCATCAAATTACAATTCACTAACCATTGCAAACTCCACCGCCACGTTTCCATATTGTAGTATATGCTAGCAGTCCTCAAAGAACACGACCATATAACGGTAACAAAAACTCTGCCGATTACTAAATGAAGGGACAGCAGTGCTAGACCATTTGCGGTTACATTCAGACTGACCTATTACAGCCATATTTTAGCATCTATTTAATGCCTGCAAAATCTGGACCTTGTGCGGCTCAAGAGAAAAAATTTAGATCACCATAGAATCCTACAGTGATCCAAGTTCAAACCATGGGGGTATCTCGGTCTTGTAAATGTATCACAAACGTTAATTTGTGGCCTTACTCTGCTATCTCGAAAAACTCCAGCAAATACTAAAATGTCTACTTGAAATGCTGAACTACTGTACAGTAGTGTAACACTGTAGTGTAGTACTGTACACTACAGTAGTGTAATGACTGCTGGGACCGCAAACCCAGGTAGCCAACCCACTTCCATGATAACTAAACACAATCCACTATATATATATTTTTTTTGGCAGGTGAGGGTCGGTAATAGCTTTATTAGAAGAACTCAGATTAAGAAGGGAAAAGTACTGCTAATATTTACCAGCTTCCAATCGGCATGTTGGCTGCTGAACTCCCAGTGTGCAAGTCTAACTTCGATCCAACCACTCTGCATTTTATAAACTGACCTCTGCTATGATTAGAAAGATGAAAAGAACTTTCATATGCAGAACTAAAGGAATAAATAAGACATGTATCAGAAATACAGATCACACATAAAGAACGGAAGTCAAAACTACTATAGATTAAAATTTTCAAATTTTTTTTTTGGGGGGGGGGGAACTAAATTGTAAGGGAAGGAGGGCAAGACAAGAGACTTCTCCAAGTTCCAAAATGGGCCATATATAATAGGCATGCCAATGCCATGGGAGATAGAGACCAGCAGAGGGAAGCTGTGAGAAGCCGCAGAGCACATATCTAGTGCACTTTGTAGGGCTGCAATGAGTGGTTCTGCCCTCTTACTGACATGGGCAGTGACATGCTGGCCACAGAAGATCTGGCCATGATAGGGAAGAGTATATGGGACTCAGCCTCGCCCCTAGAAGCGAGGGAGAAAGTTCTTGGTGCCTTGTATATAAGATAAAAAAGCTTCATAACAGCTCCAGTCTGCAGAGGGAAGATGCACAGCAGTGAAAGAGATGAGATATAACAGAGCAGGGCCAGCATCACCCAAAGACAGCACCAGGATCAGAGGCTTACTTGTGACTTGGCGGCTGTTCAGAGTAGAGTTACTTGAATGCTGGCACTGGCGAAAGGGCCTGATGATCTGAGACTGAAGATGTGAGATGCCAAAAGGACCTGATGACCAGGGTCCGAAGATGGCGTCACACCACACAGAAGGACAGGGAGTCTCCCTTCCCACGGGGCACTCAGTCCTGAAAGAAGGAGCATGCCCCATGTACTCGAGATGACGACAGCTGCAGCATATCCAAGACTGGTCCAACTATGTCAGTGTGTGCACACAGGGGACAATATGACAGAGTAATACAGATGAGGGGAGGTAAAGGAACTGTAGTTATGTGGGGATTGTGACACCATTTTATAAGAGACTTTAATGTTTACCATTAATAAGTAATGTGATGTAGAAAACAAGTGAAGTGGAGATTGAGATGAAGTTAGGCAATGCATAGATGTGATGTTCTGTAACGAGGGACGGGGCACTTCATGAGTCTGCAGTGATGAGGGACTCTGAATTTTATGATGCACTTTGGCACCTATGGTGTGTGAGGCCATAATGTTAGTCATGACGCGGACCTTTAAAGATGTAATACGGAATATGAGTATAGATATGGAATACTATGATGAAGATGTGTAGTGACGAGAAGTTCAAAATGCCTTGCCCCACTAAAGTGAGATCCCCAGATTTTGTGGTGCTGCAGTACACAGAATGGCCTGCAGAGGGCTGTAGACAGGCATTCAGGCTGTAGAGATCAGAAAGAACACCTGTGGGTGTGGCAAGAAGTAACATAAAAGTATGAGTTCGTGCCACACTCAGGGGAAAGTTGACAGCACAGCAGAGCTGAAAGGGCTGCAAGCCTGAGGTCCAGTGTGGACCAGTGGAGGCCTCGGGTCTGACAGGGAGGACAACCCTAGACTCTCACCCTGGTGGGATACGGATAAACTTTGGTGATGTAATGAACTTTGCTGTTATTGCCTTGTGTACTGTGTATCTGGAATAAAGGCTGGCTGTCCTCTTTGCAAACTGTTGCACTCTCACTGCACAGCACCTACCGTAAGACCAATGCAGCAAATGATGCCTCTCACAGATGTTGGGCTCCTCGGACTCCTGGTGCAGTGTCCCGATGTCTCTGCTTCCCACTGGCTGTCAGACCACTGCGGACTATGACCTTTCTTGTATAACTCCTACAGGCGCAGCACCTCTCTGCTCCTCCTTGTGTTGCAACAAATTATTCTTTTTATAGTCCAATCAGCAGCCAATCAGCTCATTCTCTTCTGGGCATGCTCAGTTCAAGGTGTTGCAAAAAAAAAATTGCACAAGCTGATTTGTGAAAAGAATTGTTACATCTTACAATGTGCTGCCATAGCAACTAGTTACACACAAAAGAACAGGGGGGTTGTAGATACCACATGTAATAAAAATTGGGGAGCGAGGGGACCACTCATGGGACTGTACACCAAAGTGGTTCAACAGAGGAACAGGAATCAGGGGGCCTTCTACCAATCAAGGTCATGCCCACCAAATCCCTTGTTCGTAGCACTTGTACCGGTGACTTTCTAGCATTGTATTGGGAATCCCTCCCCGCCCCCCCCCCCCCTGTAGGCCGCATTACTGTAATCTTGTGATATAAGCTTATCATTAGCATGAAATGTCTAATTGCAACACCGGATGGAGACATGTAACCTAACAAAAGTGAAGAAAATCAAGACTCTTACATCATAGTCTCTCCATTGTCCCAACGTCCTTGAAATACACAGAGGATGAGATTACTGGAGAGTGAATTATTCTTTTCACAATGCGTTTAATATTATGCATTCAGTCGCATCGTCCTGACCTCCACACCTGTTTAATATTGCATATTCAGAGGAGGAAAAAAAATGTTCATTTTGTTCCTTTTGATTCTGTCACCATCTGTTGACTCAGTCCTCGTGTGTTTTATATGTCCATCTGTGACATTGAAAAAGTAACATTCTCCAAAAAGCTGCGGATTCACTTAAAGGGCACAAAAAACCATCGAACAACTAAGCCTATCACTGCTATGGGGGCTGTGCCAAGTGTTCTCAATGCTTAGATACCCCTCCACCACACCCCAACCCCTGACTTGTATGCTGTAATCACAATAACAATTGCATTGATAAAGGTAACAGCTGCACAGCCGGAGCTAGTCCTACCCTACATGGCTAACAATGTGTAACCCCACACTGCATCCAAATCTGCATGATTTATTTATGGCCACAATATCTGTTTCCAGGCCTGTCTAGTGCACACTTTCAGAAAAGGGAGGAAATTGAAATCCTTGCTCTGAAAGGTGGAAGGTTAGCTCTCTGAATTTATAGTGCAATTAGAAACATCAAAATAATATATACTACCTAAATTGGCTTCTGCCTCATTTTTTTTTTTTTGCCTTCCTCTGGATCAACAAGGTGTGGTGGAAACAGGCTGCACTAGATGGACATTGCCTTCTTTCAGCCTAACATACTTTGTTACCTTCCTAGGGTGTAAGTAAAAAGACGGATCCAGCGCTATATCTCAACACTGGGGTCCTATATAGAAATAGCAATAGTGTACTTGAAGAAGAAGACATGGATGCGCTACATGATGGTATGGTGTATGGAATCCTTGAGGTCCCGGAACATGGATTTCAATTTTGTGTTGTGGCCCCTGTAAGAGATGGAGAGTAAAACCCAGTAGCATGTGAGAAGCAGAAATCGGACTTCTGCGTCTTTCCTGTAGGACCGCTGCTATGACTGAAGTGAGGAAAGCATACTTGAATTGTTCTCCTCCTGCTACAATAGGGGCAGATCATTCAAGAAGTCATCCACCATCGTCTGCAGAAGATTCAGGTACCGATCTGCGATGAGAGTCCCTGGAACGCAAACAGGTCCAATGACGGCTCCAAGCATGTATTGTAACAGAAGGAGGCCACTTCCAGTAGACTTTCCTTATTTCAGTCATAGCAGTAGTCCCACGGGCATTAGAGAGACACGGAGTGTGAATTTCTGCTTCTCACATGCTACTCTTTAACTTCGTAACTGGGGTTTGCCCTCTATGACCAGGCTCAGACGGCCATAATTTGCAGCATGCCGCCCACGAGTGACACACGTGGCATGCTGCAAGTACTCAATGACACTGCATACTTGTTGCATGATGCCAATCGCCATACTCTATCTTGGCCTGCATGCGTCCATAATACATGCCGACATAGAACATGCTGCGATTTTTCTTGTGCGCGTATTTTGTGCAGTTCGTATGTGTCGTAACATGACTGCCTATGGTAGACTGATAAGGCGTATTCCACGTGCAAAACCTGGGAATGGAATATGCTGTAACTATACGTTTGCGTCAGAGAGAGCCCCATCTCTTACAGGAGACAACACAAAATTGAAATCCATGTTCCGGGACCCCCAGCGCTTTGCCCCAAATTATTGTGTAGCGCATCCATGCCTTGCTAGTCAAGTACACCACTGTTATTCCATTATAGGACCCCAGCGATGTGATATAGCGCTGGATCCATCTTTTTCTCTGCACCCCGTATATTCTGTATAGTGGGCCAACATCGGCAACAGCTGTACCATGGATATATTAATATTTTAGTGCAAGTTGTAACACCTGCTCCACTGTTCTCTAGTGTGCAACTGAATAATGTCATTGCATTAGCAGAGTAATAGGTGGGGGTGGCAGACGCATATATAGATGTAATAGTGCTGAGTTTGTCATCTGGTACAACCTAGGATATATTCACATGGGTGTTGTGTTTCACAGTTCTGAAAAATCTGACCGATTTTTTTTGTGGGGGATTTTTTTTTACACTATTTTATGTGTGTCTGCAGTTTTTTCCAAGCGATTTTTGTCTGTTTTGCATTAAATTTTTATGCGTATAAAACAAACACATGATGGGTTCTGCACACTTCCTGGTTGTAAACACTTTTTTTCTAAGGTTACCATGGTTACATGCAATAAAAGTTGCATCAAACTAGGAGAATGTTAACATAAGGGCTCCTGCACACTTGCATTTTTCTTGCGCTGTTTTTTTCACGCGACATCGCTGCGTTTTTTTGACACAATTGTCAATGGGACTTTCTCATGTTAAGAACGCATCGCAAGTTGGTGCTTTGCAATTTTTCTGCGATGCGTTTTTAACAGTAGAAAGTCCTATTGACAATCGTGTGAAAGAACGCAGTGATATGGCGTGAAAAAACCGTGCAAGACGAAAGCAAGTGTGCAGGAGCCCTGAAGGTGCGATCCTCCGGCGCGGCTTTCAGGTGTGTTAGAGATCAGCAAATGTTTCCCATCGTTTTCAATGGGAACCCTCGCATCACACTCACGTGCATATCACGTGCCGTACGATGTGTTTTATTGTCCTATTGAAAGCAATGGGCGATGCGTTCCGAGGAGCACAAAAAGATAGAACATCGCTCATGTGTATGACACCATTCCAAAGAATGGGGTTAACGCTTTGCAATCCAATTTTGGATTCAGGGTTTCCTAGGGGGTTTTCTCTTTCTGCCATTATACAATGGCGCCATCTGCTGACTAGAGCCAGTACTGTGGTATGGGACATGCTGGAGAGGCCCTTGACAACAGAGCGGTCAATAATATACAGTAAGAATACCCTGCCGGACGTCTTCTGACATCGGAGCTGTACAGCCTTCAATCAGAATGTCTTCAGATGTCAGACAGTGGACTGGAAAGGGTTAATATCTGGGTGGGATTTGTGCGTCTCGCAATGCACAAATCTCATGCAAGTTTCTTAGCAGTGTAAAACCGGCCTTTATAGGACAAACAGTCGGAGTATCAAGGGCGGCAGCTTGTCCTCTTTTTGTGCAATTTTCTGACAAAAATTGCTTATTCAAGTCATTGAATACATTACAAAAATGGATTGCACTTGCATGATGTGAGTGTGATCCGTTTTTAAAGCATGTAACCATGGGGACCATAAAAAAATAAAGAGAACCATGACGTGCCTATGACAATTACAAACCGAGATGAAAATCGGACCAAAAATCAAACTGAGTTTTCAGGACCAAAAAAAAAAAAAAACCTCGCTCCTTCACACGGGCGTATTTGCACACACCAAATTTGCGCGCACAATACACAGAGAATAGAACCTGTTGATTTCAATGGATTCATTCACGTTTCCTTTTTTTCTCTCACATGCAGAAAAACAGAACGTGCCCCATAAAAGTATACACAAGGAGATGCGCAAAATACAGCGCAAAACCACGAGGAAAAGAACATACTTGGACCTCATTAGGCTAAATAGCCTTTTTAATCAGATCGGGGGGGAGGGGGTAATGCACGCACATATGCATGACCGTTAGGCTGGGGTCACACTGGACGGAAATCTCAAGGGAAGTCTGCTTCAAAACCCATGCCCATGGCATTTTTCAGCCTGTATTCTACTATGGAAATCTTTCCCCATAGAGAGAAGAGAGTCTACAGCGGAAATGGCGCCAAAATTCATATGCCGCGGATTTGATTTCCACGCTACAAGTCTGTTTCCTCATGGCAGTGGACTGTCGGCAGCGTGTGCATGAGATTTTTGCAAATTTCGTTCACTTTGCTGCTTAGTCTCAGCTTTAAAAATTCATGCGGAATTTCCATGCGGATGGTCCGCACAGTTATTTCGCAGCATTTCAGTCCCCTGTGACCCAAGCCTTAGGCTTTATTTAGGCCTCCTGTCCTCGAGCGGAATTGCATTGCGAAATCTGGAGCTGGATTCCGCCTCTGGATTTTGAAGCAAATCCAGCACATAGCATGATTTGGAAAAGGCGGTTTCCTAGCCACGAGTGTAACACCCCAGAGGGATGACCCTAAACACTTGACCAACATGAAGAGCTGGGAGGGTTAAGGGTTGGCTTGTCATGGCGCCACTTACCAGGCTTCCGTCCCGGAGGATGACACATAGCGAAGGCCAGAGGAGAATTGTAGGCCACCTTCAACACCCCTAGGATAGGGAATGCCAATAAACAGGACAATGGAGGTAGTAGTTATCACTTGTGATGCCATCGTTCCCACACACCGGTATGCTACACAGCGGAGAATGAACACAGACACTTGTGTATAGTACCTCGGGTCCCCAGGAACAGTTAAGGCCCGCTATAATTTTACTTGGAGTAACTTAGGCAAAGAATTATTCACAACAATACAGGTACAATTCTTCAAAGCGTAGCAGAACAGAGCTCAGAGATCAGGGAGGATGCACAGGATGGAACCGGTCCTACAGGCTGCGTTATCTGTATAATACCGCACCTGGACTGGGAGCACTCCAGAAGAAGGGTAGGGGTCACTCCGCAGACACTCCAGCAACCATTATTTACTTAAAGGATATTTACGGAAGGCGTGTGGGTGTGACTCAGCAGTGTACCTCTATACGGTGATCCTGGAGTTGGACAGCCGCATAGGAAAACTTGTGATATGAATTGGTACCTGTACGATGGGTCTCTATGTACAGAATTACTCGGGGATGCTCTTTCTTATGGTCTTAGGACTCACTGCACTCACATCCACACCCCAAACGCTACAGGATGTCGCTCCTCTTCCTCCATTTTCACCTACATGGAAGCTGAAAGTGCTTTCGTGTAGCTCCGTATTAGCAATGTCTCTGAAGACAAGATGGAAGATGAAGACCTCTTCCTGCTCTCAATCACTCCTATATATACATTTACTCATACCACATGACATGACAGACTGTTACATTTACATGCAGGCAATGATTTTATTACTGTTAACCTCTCAAGCGCCACAGCTGGGCAACACACATACTGGAAACGACAGGACAAGCTTTGCACAGTGCATCTACATAGGACAAACATGTATGACATTTATGGAGGGGACCAGGATGGTGTTCTGGGCCACTACACAAGCAGAAATCGATTGCTGTTTTTCACTCGTGGGAAATAAATCTCAGCATGCTTTGATTTGCCACGGGATACGCACGGCTGGCTTCCATTAAAGTTAATAGAAGCCGTTTGTGTCGCGGCCATTCCGCAATCACCATTGTGGAATGGCCGCAGGAGCCGCTTCATAGCTATGGCAGCGGCATGGCGTCCTCTCAACTGCACATGCGCTGGCTGGCACACTTGCAGAACAGGAGGCCACGTCATCACCACAGAGATGGCGCTGTGTCCCCTGTACTGCGCATGTGCCACCCGGCACATTGGCAGCAGAGGAGAAAACGCTGGAAAAGTAAGCAGGCCTGGCACCGGGTCGAACTCCACTGCGGGAAACTCACATGCAGGGTCGACCAGCCCGTAGGCAAGCGGCCACGCAGGGGCCACCTGCCGGGCATTGGGTCGAACTCTGCTGCGGGAATCACGAATGCGGGATACGACCCACCCGTGTGCAGGAAGCCTTAAATGCGCAATTTTCCTGTGAGAGTTTTGTGCACTGCGAGACACACAAAACTTGTGTGGAAATAGACCCATTGAAAACAATGGGTTCTATTTACATATGCGCTTTGCATCTCACAGGGTTGCTGGGACACAGAAATGCTGCAGCATGTCCTATTTTTCTGCGATACTGCAGAAAACTCCCCCATTATTTGCTATGCGCAAGTTAAAAATTGTATCTCACTCGCATGTGCTTGCTAGTTTCATACAAGTGCGATATTTTTTAATTTTCCTATTGAAAAAAGATGTTCAGCAATGCAATAGAACTTTCTCAGAGATCACATTGCACTTACATAGAAAAGTGCATTTTTACAAGCACGACATCGGTCCAAGTGTCACGGCCGATACCGCGCTTTCCTATGTAAATATGGTATGCTATGTGCCAAAATAGGCCATTAAAGTCAATGGACCTGCATGAATACACAGTGAATATGTTTATTTGTATGCAAAAATACGCTGCATATTTAAGAGTGCACAAACACACAGGGAGTATGGGATTTTCGGGCAAGTTAAAACGCTGCGTATTACGTGACCGAGACCCGTATACACCAAAGTAAATGAGCTTTAATGCTTCTGGTTTCTGTCATGGTAGGATATATATGACAGTATACTGATTACCTATTCACTACTCTGTACCTCTTCTCCTGATTTAGTGTAGGGGTTAATAGGGTGAGGCATATGGTCAGGGTCATCCTTTTCAGGACAGGTGCTCCAAATTAAATAACATGTTAATAGGGCTATGATAGATTTTTTAATAGCGGGTTTTAAGGATATTTAATAGCCTAAAAAGGTTAAAGAGCACTTGTCACCTCCCTTCAGCACCATAAACTAAGTTATGGTGCTGCTAGGGAATGTGACAGGGAACCGGGTGAGGTATATTTTTATATTCACACTCGTTCTATTATTCAAGTCTATGGGAGAACCATGTGAACAGGATTCTGAAAAGAGTCAGATTTTTGCTGCGCTGGATGGCAGGAGCGGGTGAGTATAAAAAATACATCCCCCGGCTCCCTGTCACGTCCCCTAATAACACCATAACTTAGTTTATGGTGCTGTGGGGACATGGCAGCTTCCCTTTAAGTTTTAGTATATTTTATGACAAGGGTGTATACTTTTGGGTAAAGTTGTGGCATTAAGCAATTCCATGTCCAGATAGAACACGTCCTGTTGGGTCAGTTTGAGTTTGACTGTGCATTTGGTCTTCTTTGACTGTGATGGGTGGGTCAGCTGTTGGTTTAGCCTAGGGGCAATTAGGGAGGGTTTTAGGCCCCTCCTGGTCTGGATTCTGTGCTGGTCAATTTCAGTGCAGCCTCCTTCTGCTGTGGAATAAGGACCTCTCTGGATTTGGTTTCCGTGGTTTTTTCAGCAGCTCTGTAGTGGCCCAAAATACCTATGTCTGGCCCCTCCATAACTGTCTTGTATTTGTCTCACATGTCATGTCTTTAGTGTGGATGTAATATACAGACTGTGTCCCAGCCTTATGGCAATAGGAGTGCTGCTTCTGTGCATATAATTGTCCTAATATACAGCCCAATGATGTGCCAAGTTCCATTTGTTTAAACTGTGTTAAAGTTGAGTGTATATGTGTTTCTGTGATTCTGGTCAGCAGCCCCTGCAATGGGAATGTGATGCTGGAGGGACACACCCCTATGAGGTCAGCCTAACTGTCTGCAGACCCAGTGTGAGAAGGAAGCAGGATGTGAGGACACACACAGCAGCAGCCATCTTTGCAGAGAGAAAACCAAGTGTCTGTGCTGCATTGAGAGTGTGTGGAGATCTTAGAGGACTGTCCTGTGCAGCTAACCTGTGTGTAATTCAGTCCAGAGGCAGACAGAGTGTAAAGAGACAGTATGTTCAGTGGAGCCATGCTGAAAGGACTGTGCCCAGTGGCTAACCAGTAATACTGACATTGTGGCTGTGGACATTGCCACTAAAGCTAAAGACTGGCAGTGCTGTTGAGTACCGGACGGTAACTGCACAATCCCTGGCTCATATCACACCCGGTGTATGGATTCTGCAGGACTGTCAGTGTGCTGAGCTACTTGCTGTTGGATTTCATTGCCTCCATTTTGTTTTCCTGCCTGCTGAGAAGAATCTTATTGCCTCGGATGTTGTGATAACCGTGAGGAGAGGACGCTTCGCTATACAAGAAAGAAATGACATTGGGCCCCAACGCGCGCTTCTACAAACTGTAAGCAGTCCACCCGGACCACCGGTAAGAGGGGTGCGCACCCAAATGTAAAGTTAGGGTCAGTTAGGGATAGTTTTGGGACTATTGTTCTTTCAGTGTCCGTGCTGTGGAGGTGGACATAGTAAACGTGGAATATATTGTGAAATCTAACTTGAATTGTTCAAACTATACTGTGAATTTTGCTTGTCCTTATTCCTGTTCTTTTACCATTAACTTGCCTTTATTAACCTGCAGTAAATACATTTTTCTTAACTTGACCACCCCGTGTGTGTCCTTTCTGGTTGCGGAGACCAAACCACCTGCCTTGCTCTCGGTTCACAAATTGGCGTAGTCGGCAGGATCCGCTTTCCAGAATGGACGGCAACGCGCCAGTTAGGGGGGATGGTGCCAGAGGAGGAATGCCAGCAGGGGCTATAGTGAGTCAGTTAGTTACATTTGATGGTAATAATATGTCTGTGAGTATGTGGGTGGAGCAGATAAGAATGGTCCAGCGAATGTACCAGACCGCACCAGAAGTACTAGTAGAGCTAGCAATATTGACGTTACAAGGTGATGCTAAGACCACAGTGATATTAAGACCATTCGATCAAAGACAGACATTTGAGCAAGTGGTACAGATTCTAGAAACCATCTATGGAGAAACAGCATTGCTGGGATCCCTGCAGGCTCGATTCTTCCAGAGAGTGCAACAGGAGAATGAAAGTCTCCCCCAATATGCAAATGCCCTGCAAGAACTGATCCGAGATATTCAAGGGAAGGAAAGAGGCTCACCGGCCTTCTGTAACCCTGATCAGACTCTCCGTGACCAGTTTGTTCTGGGGATCCGCGACGGCAGTTTGACTGTTGCTATGCAGGACTTTATACGACGAGAGACTAATGCTAAATTTCATGACGTGCAGGTAGAGGCCATCTCACGTGCCAATAGTATTGTCCCAAAGCCCCAGACCGCAGTTGGAGTCACTTTGTCACAGGGGGCTAGCTCCAGCCTAGAAACAGTAGAAAGAGTGCCAGCTAAAGAAATTCTAACAGTAATGCAGAAATTGCGAGAGCAAATGGAACGCTTGCAAACCTGTTGTGATGAAAACTCTATGAGAATTGCAGACTTCCAGAGAACTAGAGATGAAGGAGTGGGCCGTCCACACCAAGAAGGTCAGAACCACCCACAACCCCGCTGGAGGGATGAGAACAGGACCTACCGAAGGGGTCCCAATAATTTAGTACAGCGCTCAGGAGAAACCGAAGGGGCTTACCGAAGGGGCCCAAATCGATGTCCAGAACGACGGGAAATATGTTGCTGGGAGTGTGGACGGATGGGCCATGTTGCTGCCAGATGTCCAGACCAGCGACAAGCTTATGAGAGACTGCCGTTAAACTAAGGTCCCCTGCTGCTCTAGGGCACAGAGTAGGGGAGACTGAGAAGGAGATTATGTGGAGAAAATGCCCTGATGATGACCTAATTGCTGCAAGTCCTGTCATCCAAATGGAATTAGAAGGTATTCCGGTTATCGGGATGATTGACACGGGTTCTCAAGTAACGACTCTGAGTAGAGATTGTTATGAACGGTACTTCCGACAACATGTGAAATATGATCCCCATACATTCGTACGAGTGGTCGCAGCCAACCAGTTACCAGTCCCAGTAGTGGGAGTGACCTGGATGAATGTCCGGTTATGTGGTCAAGATCTAGGTAAGAAAGGCATTGTGGTGGTACAGGAGCCACATGAAGTAAAGGCCCCTGTCATTTTGGGGATGAATGTGCTAAAAGAATTGGATCAGATCCTCTTTGAAAAGAAAGGTCATGGTTATTGGAAACAAACTACCACCCATCGGCCTACTCGAGCAGCGTTCCAGCGGCTGATCCGGATATGTGGCTTACAGGAAAGCTCGGATGCACAGCATCCTCTGGCACGAATTTCTGTCCCTATGCATACAAAAGTTACACTGCCACCCCGTCGGGAGATGATAGTGTCCATGCCTGTAGGCACCTGTCGGAAATTAGAAGGCATAGCTGTCTTGGTAGAACCACTGCCGGCAGCCGAAGGAGGTGTTTATCCGCTAGTAGCCCGTTCCTTGGCAATAGTTCGCAATGGGAGAGTACCACTCTGATGTGTAAACACCCAGGACCAAAGTGTAGATCTGACACCAGGAAGGATGCTGGCTAACATCTATGTAACTCCGGAAGAAGTAAAGAACGTAACGCCGATGCATCTGAAGCCGGCTGAAAGAGATGAGTGGAGCATAACAGTGTCTATGGGAGAAGATGAGGGTCCCTCCTCTGAATGGAATGGCTGTGCAATTCGAGAACAGATGAAGATGGAGACTTATCCGTGTTCTCCAAAACAGGTCCAGAAGATAGATGAGCTGTTGTGGGAAAACAGAGCCACTTTCACGCGTTACCCTGAAGATTTTGGATGTACAACTGGGGTCTGCCATGAGATTCCCACAGGAGACACCCCTCCAATTAGAGAGCGCTACCGACAAATTCCTCCACGGTTGTATCAGGAAGTGAAAGAACTGTTGAATAAGATGCTGCAAGGTGGGATCATCCGAGAAAGCCAAAGTCCCTGGGCAGCTCCAGTGGTGTTAGTAAAAAAAAGGATGGGTCTCTTCGGTTTTGTGTAGACTATCGGAAGTTAAATGCCTGCACCGTGAGAGATTCTCACCCCTTACCCCGGATTGAGGAGTCCTTCTCGGCGCTAGGGAGAGCTCGGTACTTCTCCTCACTAGATCTGGCTAGTGGGTATTGGCAGGTGCCGATGGCTGAGAAAGACAAGGAGAAGACAGCTTTCATCTTGCCCATGGGACTATATGAATTTAACCGGATGCCCTTCGGGCTGACAAATGCACCCGGAACGTTCCAGAGATTGATGGAGAAATGTCTCGGTGACTTCAACTTTGAGTTCACTCTCATCTACTTGGATGACATTATAGTGTATTCTGCAACCTTTGAAGACCATCTCTACCAACTGGGTCAAGTATTTCGACGATTGAGGGAACACGGGCTAAAATTAAAACCCAGCAAATGTCGGTTGTTCCAATCTGAAATTGATTACTTGGGTCATTGTGTATCAGTAGAAGGGGTGAGACCGTCGAGGGACAAGATAGCGGCTATTCAGGATTGGCCGACACCAACTACCCTGCGGGAAGTGAGGGCGTTTCTTGGAGTAGCCGGTTACTATCGACGGTTTATTAAGGATTTTGCCAGGGTAGCAGCACCATTAAATGCCTTCCTACGGGCCACATCCAGTGGTCCGAAGAACCGGCCTGTGAAATGGGGAACTGAACAGGAAAAAGCCTTCCGGGAATTGAAGGATGCTCTGACAACGACCCCAATCTTGGCGTACGCTGATTACCACTTACCGTTCCAGCTATATACGGATGCGAGCCTGTATGGTCTCGGAGCAGTGCTTTCCCAGGTTCAGGATGGCCAGGAGCGGGTTATAGCATACGCCAGCCGGTCTTTGCAGGATTCTGAAAGAAATCCTGAGAATTATAGTTCATTTAAGTTGGGCCATGACTGAGAAATTCTCTGAATACTTGACTGGGGCTGAAGTTTTAGTACTGACTGACAATAACCCATTAGCTCATCTGGAAAATGCCAAGCTTGGGGCTTTAGAGCAGAGGTGGATAGTCCGAATGTCTAAGTTCAATTATCACATTAAGTATCCGTCCAAGACAGAGAACCAGAATGCTAATGGACTTTCTAGGGTAACTACCCAGACCCCCACAGGAGATGTGGATCATGAGTTAGAGCATGTGGAGGTGCCTGACTTCAGCAGATTTTCACAGGCCCTGGCCACCGCTAATCAGTGTGAAATGGAAGGGACTGAAGTGGCTCCTTTCTGTGGTCCCTCAAGACAGGAATGGACACAGATGCAGCAGGCCCATGAGGGGCTGGCACGGATGATCAAGTTTGTTAAGGAAGGCAAGAAGCCCTGTAGAGAGGAAAGAGAACGACTGACACGGGAGATATTATCGGTTCTGAATCAGTGGGAGAAGTTGGAGATGAAAAATGGAGTTCTATGCCGAAAGGTTTATCTACCTTCTGAAATCGATGTTCGATACCAAATTGTGGTGCCTAGTGAACTGGCTCGCTCATTGGCGATGGAGGCTCATAACAAGAATGGTCACTTTGGTCACAAGAAGACCTTTCGTTGGTTACAGCGTCTGATTTACTGCCATGGTCTCCGTCAAATGGTTGAAGAAGTATGCCGCAGCTGTCGAACTTGTGAGATCCATAAGGCAATAGAAGAGAGGGCTCCCCTGCAAACCATAGTGACCCAAGAACCTTTGGAAATCGTCATGATAGACTATCTAATGGTGGGCCCATCCAACAGCGGACATCAGTATTGCCTCGTAATGGTGGACCACTTCACCAAATTTGCAGTGGTAACTGCCACCAAGGACCAGACAGCTGAGTCAGCAGCTCGGGCTCTGTGTCAAGATTTCATTCGAGTGTATGGGTGTCCTCAACGCATCCACTCCGATCAGGGAGCCTGCTTTGAGGGCCATGTAATGAAGGAAGTTCAATGTATCTATGGAATAAAGAAGTCGCACACAACTCCATACCATCCGCAAGGGAACGGGGCCTGTGAAAGATTCAACAGAACTCTGCTACAGATGCTGCGGATGCTGGAGGAAGACAAGAAGTTACAATGGCCTCATTTCTTGTCTGAGATGGTCTGGGCCTATAATAATCAGGTCCATTCTACAACAGGGTACTCCCCTTATACTCTCTTCTTTGGGCGTTCTGGGCAAAGTATGGGAGAATTACAGCTGACTGATGTGGATGGGTTCCCTCCAAGGGATCCAAACTCCTGGGTACGAGCACATCCTCAGAGACTTGAGACGATCGATCGATTGGTGCGGCAGCGTCTACGAGAACATTCTCATTCTGATAAGACCCCAGTGCAAGAAGCACCATTGCAGCCAGGTGACCTTGTTCTGGTGCGTGTCAAGAAGCCCCAAGGGAAGCTGGAAAGCAGATGGGAGGCTGTGCCATATCGTGTTGTTTGCCGCAAGTATGCCAATGGACCAGTGTACCAAGTCCAGAAGGAAGGAGCTGATTGTGTTCGAGTACTTCACAGAAATATGCTGCGCCTATGTCATTCTGATGAAACAAATTGTACCAGAACTGCCAACGTCAACGAGCTCCCACAGTCAGAGACTGGTGGTGCGGAATGGGCCTATGACGATGAGGATGATTTCTGGCCGATCCTTACTCCTGAGGATGTTCCACCGGTGACTACTGAGCCTCCAGCCTGTGCCTCCACTGGTGCGGAGTCTGCTAGTACTTCTCAGCCCATGGCTGAAGTGCCCCAGAGTATTTCACAGGTCCTCAGACGGACCACTAGGATAAATGCTGGCACCCCCCCTGTTCGGTATTTGCAGGATGAGTTTGTTTGGCCTGCCATACAACGGTACACTACCACTTTGCGCATAAAAGTACAACCCTCTGGATATTCAGTCATTGGCAGGGACTGCCAATCTTAAAGTGGGGGGGAATATGTAATATACAGACTGTGTCCCAGCCTTATGGCAATAGGAGTGCTGCTTCTGTGCATATACTTGTCCTAATATACAGCCCAATGATGTGCCAAGTTCCATTTGTTTAAACTGTGTTAAAGTTGAGTGTATATGTGTTTCTGTGATTCTGGTCAGCAGCCCCTGCAATGGGAATGTGATGCTGGAGGGACACACCCCTATGAGGTCAGCCTGCCTGTCTGCAGACACAGTATGAGAAGGAAGCAGGATGTGACGACACAGAGAGAGCAGCAGCCATCTTTGCAGAGAGAGAACCAAGTGTCTGTGCTGCATTGAGAGTGTGTGGAGATCTTAGAGGACTTTCCTGTGCAGCTAACCTGTGTGTAATTCAGTCCAGAGGCAGACAGAGTATAAAGAAATAGTATGTTCAGTGGAGCCATGCTGAAAGGACTGTGCCCAGTGGGTAACCGGTAATACTGACATTGTGGCTGTGGACATTGCCACTAAAGCTAAAGACTGGCAGTGCTGTTGAGTACCGGACGGTAACTGCACAACCCCTGGCTTATATCACACCGCGGTGTATGGATTCTGCAGGACTGTCAGTGTGCTGAGCTACTTGCTGTTGGATTTCATTGCCTCCATTTTGTTTTCCTGCCTGCTGAGAAGAATCTTATTGCCTCGGATGTTGTGATAACCGTGAGGAGACGACGCTTCGCTATACAAGGAAAGAACGACATTGGGCCCCAACGCGCGCTTCTACACACTGTAAGCAATCCAACCGGACCACCGGTAAGAGGGGTGCGCACCCAAATGTGAAGTTAGGGTCAGTTAGGGATAATTTTGGGACTATTGTTCTTTCAGTGTCTGTGCTGTGGAGGTGGACATAGTAAACGTGGAATATATTGTGAAATCTAACTTGAATTGTTCCAACTATACTGTGTATTGTGCTTGTCCTTATTCCTGTTCTTTTACCATTAACTTGCCATTATTAACCTGTAGTAAATACATTTTTCTTAACTTGACCACCCCATTTGCGTCCTTTCTGGTTGCAAAGACCAAACCACCTGCCTTGGTCTCGGTTCACATGGATGCACTGTGTAAATTGAGTTTTCACTAGTTATGTGTGTTGCACAGCTGCAGCATGCAAGAGGTTAATGTCTTTGATATGTCTGGAAAATGTAACAATTTGTGTTGTCACGTGAGTATGCAAGTTATATATGTGAGTGCAGGAAGAGAGTGAGAAAGTTCCCTTTTCTTCAACGGTTGGGTGTGGAGTGAGAGTGCCGGCCGAATGGGGGTACCTTCAACTCTCTTGTGGTGAAGAATGTAAAAGGAAGAGAGGTTTTCCCTGATGGTCTAATGCCATAATTCCTACCTTAAAGGAGATGTCCCGAGGCAGCAAGTGGGGTTATACACTTCTGTATGGCCATAATAATGCACTTTGTAATATACATCGTGCATTAATTATGAGCCATACAGAAGTTATAAAAAGTTTTTTACTTACCTGCTCCGTTGCTGGCGTCCTCGTCTCCATGGTGCCGACTAATTTTCGCCCTCCGATGGCCAAATTAGCCGCGCTTGCGCAGTCCGGGTCTTCTCCTCTTCTCTATGGGGCTCCGTGTAGCTCCGTGTAGCTCCGCCCCGTCACGTGCCGATTCCAGCCAATCAGGAGGCTGGAATCGGCAATGGACCGCAGAGAAGCCCTGCGGTCCATGAAGACAGAGGATCCCGGCGGCCATCTTCAGCAGGTGAGTATGAAGACGCCGGACCGCCGGGATTCAGGTAAGCGCTGTGCGGGTGGTTTTTTTAACCCCTGCATCGGGGTTGTCTCGCGCCGAACGGGGGGGGGGTTTAAAAAAAAAAAAACCCGTTTCGGCGCGGGACATCTCCTTTAAGAAAGAGAGAAAAGAAAAATGTTCTGCAGTGCAGTGTCCTGAAACCATCAGCAAGTGAGTGTCAGTGGAGTGTTTTGTCCAGGAGCAAAGTCATACAGATAACTTGACTGTAGGCCCAGTGTCATCCTGTGTTCTTCCTCCCTGACCTCCATCTTTGTTCTTCCTGCACTGGTGTGTGAAATTCCCACAAAGAATTGTGAATGTGTATCCAGATAATTTATCCGCACGTAAAGTTCCAGTTGTTGTTCCCAGCAACTGAGTTTCTCAAGTTAACTGTGTGTGGACTCTTTTATTTTTCCCATCGGAAATACTACAGAGTAAGGAATGGTGGCATCACCCGTGCAAGATTCTTCCAGTCCACTACACTATTATGCTATTTATTCAGTTAAACGCTGTCCTAGTGTTGCCTAGAGAGGCCTGTCAGGGCTTTGGCCGAATGTCACACGTGTCCCTCCGGGGAGGAGTTGGTAGTGCCACCATGACATCCCTAACAACTACCCCACCATCTCCTCAGTGGTGTGCCTTGTGCCTCCGTCATTGCAGCGCTTCAGATAAGATCAGAGATTTATTTCTGAGATTTATTCTTTGAAGTTTTGGTTTACTCTTATGGTGGTTTTTCTTTTGTCATTTATCAGGGTTAGTGAGTGGCACAGGCATGAGGGTGAATGCATCCCTATCAGGGCGGGCCATCAACGAGGAGGCAGGAGTTGACACCCTCTAGTTCCCCTTAAGGAATGTTACCCTCCTTTGTTTATTTTTTCCTCCTACTGCAGGGGCTTCCTGATAGTGTGGTGTGAACATTGCCAAAGAGTTTACATTTTGGTTTGCAGTTATTGCACGCACAAAGCAGACATGACAGGTCCGTTATTGTGGTTTCCACAAAGACGAAAGGCCTGTACAGTTTGTGGTGAGACACGTCACAGAAGACATTTCATTTCAGTGAGTCACACTCATACTTAGTCATAGTATGAGGATTCTCGGTTCCCCAAAGTCACCTATAGGGTTCACATTGAGTCGAAGTAAAACCCTGGATGCTTGTGCATCATATAAAACAAAAAACAACCTCTCATGTACGTTGGTTGCTGAGTGATAAATGTATTAAAGGGGGACTTTAGAGACACCCTGTATTTAAATAAATAAATCTTGTTATTTGCATAGCGCCAACTTCTTCCGCAGCGCTTTCAGGTAATTATTACTTAATACCACCCACCAAGCTGGGTTCTCATTTTACCGACCTCGGAAGGATGGAAGGCTGAGTCAACCTTGAGCCGGCTACCTGAATCCTGCAGGGATCTAACTTGCAACCTTCAGGTCGTAGGCAAGAGCTTGGATCCACAGCTTGGTTCCAAGGGGCAAAGCTTAATAGTGCCCATTTGGCCCTAACATTAGCCTCAAAAGTAAATCAATTTTATTTTATATTTATAGGGTGCAGAAAAAAAGAACCCAAAAATTTTGCTCCGCTTCTCAGAAGCCGGAGCTGCATCTCCACAGTCATTTTATCACAATATTTCCTAAATAGTCTTACACTGTCATCTTATCTAATGCTAAGCTTTTCTGAAGTTGTTTATGTATTTTCAGATATTCATAAATTCTATCAGCTCAGCCAGTTTTCTGGGAATCTGTTGGCATTGAATTACAAAATAAAGCATAAACCACATATCTTATTTGGGTTTCCACTTTGCGATATTGATTCCTTTAATGCACTTTGTGTAAGCGCATCTTTAGATATAATCATTTTGTAATGGAAGAGCTGCTTCTAAAAGCCAAAAATAAAATGTGGGAAAAATATTTCACAACTGTTCAAGCAAGAATAATGTTTCTTGCCGATAAAAGAAAGTTTTTGAATTTTTTTTTATTTTAATTGGTTGGTAAAATTAAATAATTTTATTATTATTTACATTTTATGCAACATTAATTATTTATGTCAGTGTTTTACTTCACCCCTTAACACTACTGGACGTAAGTTTACATCCTGGGCAGATGGTATTTAACGCAACAGGATGTGAACTTTCGTCCTGTTGATGACAGCCGGCCTCCGGCTGCAACAGCCAGGTACAGTTACAACATGATCCCCGCTGTTAACTTCTTATGTGCCGTGGTCAATGTAAATCACGACATGTAAAGGGTTTACAGAGAGAGAGAGTGCTCCCTCTGTAACGTCAACAGCCCTACACTATGTAATCTCAGAGGGCTGATGGATTGCCATTAGAGATAAGTGAGCATGCTCATTTAACTGCTTACTCGTCTGAGCACCATGCGGGCGGGGGGGGTGGGAGAGAAAGAGATCTCTCTCACTCTCCCCCCCCCTCCCCCGGCTGCCCCCCGCATGGTGATGGGACAAGTAAGCAGTTACTTGAAAAGACCGATGCTCTCTCGAGCATCAGCCTTAAACGAGCATGCTCGCTCATCACCAGTTGCCATGCAAACAGACACCAAACAATGGTGTCCATGACTGCCATGGCCAGTGATTGCTATTGTAAGCAATAATGTATTGCAGTACAGAAGTTCTGCAATACATTACCATAGCAATCATAGCTTTTCTGGTTTAAGTCCCCTGCAGGTACATTAAAAATAGTTTAAAAAAAATAGTAAAAAAAAAACACCTAAAAAATAGTAACAAACTACATTTTTGGCTCACTTTCTCCTCTTCGTATAAAAAAAACATATTTAGTATCATCGTATTCATAACAACCTGTACAGTAAATTGAACACACTATTTATCCTGCACAGCAAAAACTGGGAAAAAATTAAAAACTGAGTCAAAATGCTTATTTTGTTAATTTCAGCTCCAAAAAAAAGCAATAATAGTGATAAAAAAAGTTGTATGTACCCCAATAAAAACTACAGCTTGTCATGCACAAAATAAACCCTCACAGAGCTCCGTTCATGGAAAAATAAAAAAGTTATGGGTTGCAACTAGAGATGAGCGTACGTGCTCGTTTAGGACAATTACTCGATCAAGCATCGCTTTTTTCGAGTAACTGCCTACTCGGGCGAAAAGATTCGGGGGCGCCGGGGGGGGACGACAGGGGGTAGCAGGGGGGAACAGGGGGGAGCTCTCTCTCTCTTTCCCCACCGCAACCCCCGGCGCCCCCCGAATTTTTTCGCCCGATTAGGCAGTTACTCGAAAAAAGCGATCCTCGATCGAGTAATTGCTCTAAATGAGCACGTTCGCTCATCTCTAGTTGCAACCATTAAAAAAAAATAGTTTTGAAAAAAAAGGTTTTATTGTGCAAAAGTGGCAAAAACCTGAAATAAATAGAATATTAGCCTCAGGGCCCCTGCACACTTGCGTTTTTCTTAACGTTGTGATATCGCTACTTTTTTTAACATAATTGTCAATGGGACTTTCTAATGTTAAAAAGGCATCGCACAAAAATCGCAAAGCACAAACTTGTAATGCGTTTTTAACATTAAAAAGTCCCATTGACAATTGCGTAAAAAAAAACGCAGCGATGTTGCAGCGTTAAAAAAAACCAAGTGGGTAGGAGCCCTCATTGTAATCATACCGAACTGCAGAAAAAAATTATGATGTCATTTATGCTGGATGATTAACGCTGTAAAAAATATAATGGCAGAATTAATGTTTTTTTTTTTTCTCTCTGCCATCCCAAAAAAATTAATAAACATTTTACAATACATTATAGGTACTGTGAGGTACTGAGGGGCGTGATAGTGGATGGTCGCTACGTCCCCCCTGGGTTTCGTTATTATGCCTAATGGGGCTGGAGGAAGTCCATGTCCTGCTGTTAGAGACATGAAAGTCCAGGAGGGCAATGTAATCTCTAGCAAGTAGTTGCTGGAGATCTTTTCTTTAAAAGTCTTTGGGACTGGATTTTTGGAATGGATGGCAGGTTGGTAGTGGGGCCATCCATTCCACTTCCTCCACTCCAGGTTATGTGCAAGGTCAATCAGCACAGGTGCTGGGGCTGGGCCAGAAAGAGGTGTATATAAATAGCAGTGTGCACGGACACAGGAAGAGACTGGATGGCTGCTGGACCCAGGCAGCCTGATATACCTGCTGGAGGTAAAAGCCCTGCTGTGTGGTGCACCTGCAGAACGTGACCTGTACAGGCAGGGACTGCCTATTATCCTAATGCTGGACTATTGTTTTCCTGCCTGGAGCTAAGGCTGGATTTGTTTTGATTTTCTGGACTGAAATAAACGCAGGTCACGCCTGTACTTGGACTTTAAATACTTGTCTCGTTCTCTGACTGCCGCAAACCCGCACTCTACCGAGCTGTCTTCCCACAGTACCCATAAATAAAACTACAGTTCACCACGCAAAAACAAGCCCTCATACGCTCATGACAATGGAAAAATAAAGAAGTTATGACTTTTGAAAAGTGGAGCTGAAAATCCCCCCAGTATCATTGCATCATTATTGCCTAAATAGAGCATGTCCTTATGGTGTAGAAGAATATATTTTAAAAAAAACATATAAATAAATATGTAAATCATATAAATAAAACCTTACATATGCAATTTTAAATTAAAATTTATATTATTACAAAAAAAATGTTCAAGTGAGTGCCCACCTTACTTTATGCAAGAATTTAATTTGCACTGAAAGATTTAATCAACATTGTGTGCCTGTTATTTATATTCATAGAAAAATGTTAACAATGGGTGAACTTTTGAAAAGTTCTGTTTGACCAGTACGCCAAACTTTTGCAAAAAGCTTGATTCCGTTCATATTAATTCGAAACAAACTAGAAGTTCATCAAAACCTCTAAAACTGGTGTGTAACACTATCTAAAAGTCATAAAAGCCCCGTATAGCATTCTGAGAATGCTATACGGGACTTTTATGGCACTTAAACAGTGTTATACACCAGAGTTTGACTAGTGTTGAGCAAACTGAACCAGTGGAACCTTATTTTGGGTCGGACTTTGCTAAAGTTTAGTTGGTTCTGGTGCATTATGTCTCCACCAGAACTAGGGGGGGCAAGACATGTGTTGTGCGGCCAGAGTGACAGGGAACACCCATATAGCATCCCTGTAGCACCTTACATGTGATGAGCACCCCTTCCTGCGCTGTGGTAGCGGGCTCTGGCGAGGACTGTCAGCTGCCCTGTAGCACCTTACATGTGCTCACCACCCTGTGCTGCACTGTGCTATTTGGCTCTGGTAAGGCCTGACAACTGCTGTTCGGCTGGAGCGCCGTTAACAATGTTGAGGGCAACTATCACAAGCGGGCGCAGGGCGAGTGGCAGAGGCGCTTCCAGGAACTTTCAGCCAACAAACACCGGTCCTGAAAGTCTCACCAAGCCAATAACAAGCTGTGGTTGTGCACTTTAACTAAGGCCGCACAACCCAGCTCTCCACCCATTTTGATGGTGGAGACATAATGCACCAGTACCAGTTTAGTTCAGGTTTGTGCCAAACTGAATTTTTAGACTGCACTGAAAGTGAACATTCAGTTTTAGTACAAAATTTTGTCCTTGGAGCAGAGTGTGCAGTTATATTATCTGCTGCTGTTCTTTTGTGCTCATGTCCTTCTGATTATCTGCTTCAGGATCCTGTTTTCAGCTATCCAAGATGGCCAATGTAATTTTCAGAGTACCTGATTACCACAGTATATCGTTAGTGTTAGACTGCCAAAGCACTATACATACTCTGATTGGCTCACACTGCTCACGTGATCAGTGCTAGCTAATCAAAGAGAAGAACAACTGTAATTAATATACCTCCCCCCTTCAGTCTCAGGACAGAATTTTGTCCTGGGACTGGAGGCTCCCTTTAAAAAGGTTGTCCCATCTCAATGTAATTGCATACTAAAGCCGTGATTAACTGTTAATGCCAGAAACTAGGGCTGGTCAAACACATATAGTATTACATGCTGGATTACAATACATATAGTAGACCAGGTGCACTAATTATTGCAGCTCTCCACCCTGACTGCAGTTGTTATCTCACCATGTACAGTTGGTTTTAACCCTTTCCAATCCAATTTGTATCCTGGGTTTTCTCAGAGGGCTTACTCTTTTTCTGCTGTCATATAGCGGTGCTATATGCTGGCTAAAGCCAGTACTGCATGAGGTGACATGTTGGATAGGCTCCAACAGCAGAAAGGCTGGCAATATACAGTAAGAGAACCCCAACGGACATCTTCAAAGATTGGAGCTGTACAGCCTTAAACCATAATGTCTTTAGACGTCAGACAGTGGATTGGAAAGGGTTAATAATGATGGGATCAAATAGCACTAGATATATTTTTCGGTCCCGGTTGACCTGGTTTCTTCATGTAGTTTTGTGATTTTGTAAAATAATTCAGTTACTGGAAAAGGAATATTAATATGATCAAGAGGGTCATGATAGATATGTGCCATGTGTTAACCGGTCTAAAGACAATCTCAACACAGATGTGTCCATAGTGGTAAATCTCTTGGCATTTACTCAAACCAATTTGTAGCATAAAGTTCAGTCCTTTAAGCCCTGATGCTATCAATACCAGTAGAAGTCTATGGATTTCATTGGAATAATTAATTGCAGTGGTGGTTCTGTCTAACAGTCTCCAGGACTGGAGACTTCCTACTGTAATTCTAGGATACAACTCTCTCTTATTTTCAAGCTAACATTTAGCTAAAAGCTTATGTGCTGCTGAATCTAAATGTGAAGCCAAAACCTCAGGATCATTAACCAGTCTATTTAGTTGAGGGACTTTTGTGTATTGACCTACTGACACTTTTGGGATAGGATCTAGATAGATATTCCATTACATCATTTTTATGCTGACTTCTATACTACCTATGCAGTACAGATAAAGCAATCGTTAACACAAGTTCATTGTTGTTATCTTCCGGGACGGCGTCCACACCCAGCAAACCCAAACAGGGGCCCACTGAGCCCGGGGTGGGGGTGGGGGCCACTCAGGGGTGGGATTGATATAGTCCTCGTTTTTTTAGATAAATTGTATAAATGTTTTAAAGAAGCGGATACATTTGACTATGACAGCAGCACTGGGGGAAGCCAAGTACTTCCTGCTCTATCTTCCGGTGACTTCTCCGTCATGCAGGTGGCATGATGATATCATCAATCCTGCCCAGAGGAGAATGGAGTGGAAGCTTCAGAGAGGTGAGTTTATTTTATTGCCAGTAGGGCTAATAAATGACTCAGTAGGCATATAAAGGCCTATAAATAACTTAGGGGCACAGTGTGGTATATAAATGACTCAAGGGACACAGCGGGGCCTATAAATGACTCAGACACAGCAGGGCCTATAAATGACCAAAGGGTCACAACAGGGCCTATGAAGGACTCAGGGGCACAGGAGAGTCCATAAATGACTCAAGGCAAGGTAAAGGTAAAATCATCTGGTGCAAGCAAAGAGTCATGATTGACTCCTCGGGTGATGTCGCATCGTGACGTTTTCTTGGCAGACTGTTTTTGCAGGGTGGTTTGCCATTGCTTTCCCCAGTTATCTTTTACCCCCAAGCAAGCTGGGCACTCATTTTAACGACCTCGGCAGGATGGAAGGCTGAGTCAATCTTGACCTGGCTACCTGAACCAAGCAGGGATTGAACCCGCAACCTTCAGGTCGTGAGCGAGAGCTTAGGACTGCATTTATGCTGTCTTAACACTCTGCTACACAAGGCTCTAACGGGACACAATGGGACCTATAAATCACTAAGGGGGTACTCCATCACCCAAGGGCTTATGTAAACCTAGAGCCAACCCGAGTTATGATAACAGATTAAAAGTTAACGTTTGCTACATCTGTAGCTCAAGTACCCTTACAAAGATAGATTTGATACATGGACCAACATCTTGTATGAAAGGCAGCATCTTTCTGCAGTACTTTTCTGCATTATTAGCAAAGCCTAACCTGGAGCAGTCTCTATGATACATCGATACATATGGCGTTGCCAATGAAGGTGTAGTGCTCTGTAGCAGCACATCATACATCTTCCTATCCAATGGGCTAATAAATGTCTGACTGACTTTTAAGGTTTTTTAAATGTGGGAAAAAAAATATTCCATAAGTCTTGCCAAGAATATTTGTGACCATTAGCAGATGATGGGTTAAAATGGAAGCCTCATTTGAATATTTGTAGCGAGATTTGTAGCATGTGTTATATTAAGTGTTACAAACAATGTATAATTGCCACACATATTACAGTATCAGACTGAACGCTACTAACAGTATAAGAGAGGCTGTAAAGCCTATTAGATTTACCCAATGTTATGGTTTATTAAGCCTGGCTGCTACTAAAGGCATGGTATGTTAGTGATAATAAATGACCCCCATCCCCCCTACAACAGAGAATACCCTGTGACTGGCAGCTGGTTGTCTGCTCTATTATCAGAGTCCAGTTTAACTAATTACAGCCACTGATTACTTAGCACTGAGCAGCAATCACCTGCCACACTCTGACAGCATGGTGCCATCTGTGCCACATAGCCCGGGTACACAGCGCTGGTATGAGGTCACACAGAGAGCCACATGTACACTTATAAGGCAAACAGCTGTTTGTGATGTCACTGCATGTACAACCACAGCTGAGACAATGACATTATGGAAAAATGTCTGCGACTCTGGAATCTGGAAGCTTCATTAAATATCCACAAAAATGAAAACATAAAAGTATTTAATGCCTTCAAAATGTAACCACAAATCCCATCTCATTTCAGATTCTGACACCATGCTTCATGTAAAATATGAGCAGAAATAAAAATGAAATGAATGTCGTTCTAATTATTTAGTGTTTCTATAAAAAAATATTATTAGCATTTCTGCATGATGTATTACTGTTATTACAATTATTCCATCAGTCAAAAAAAAAAATTAAAAAACATTTCCCCGGTTATGATCGTGTCGGTGGTGCGCAATGCAAGTTCCATGATGCAGAACACGGAGTTACAAAAATAGAAACTTTTATTACAACTGATTGTTATGTTCGTGCAGGCCAAGAGAACAACAACCTACATGGATGCAATATATTTAAGGGCTTATTCAGACGAGCGTATATTGGGCAGGTATCCACGCCGGCCGATATACGGTGTCCCTCTCTGCAGGGGGAGGAGGCTGGAAGAGCCAGGAGCAGTGCTCTGAGCTCCCGCCCTCTCTCCACCAACTCTCCACCCCTCTGCACTATTTGCAATGAGGGGAGGCGGGATGGGGGCTGAGCTAATTCCCAAAACTTAGACCAGCCCCCGTTCCGCCTTCTCTCATTGCAAATAGTGCAGAGGGGCAAAGAGGGGGTGGAGAGGAGGCAGAGAGGGGGCGGGAGCTCAGAGCACTGCTCCCGACTCTTTCAGCCTCCTCCCCCTGCAGAGAGAGATGCCGTATATCGGCCGGCGTGAATACCCGGCCGATATATGGTTGTCTGAAGCCGCCCTAAGACTGGATAGAGGATATTCACTGAACCATCTTCAGGGAGTGCGTGGAAGAAGGACTCAAACTAACGTCAACTCAAACAAGACGGCATGCATGGCTCCAAACTCCAGAGAACTGAGAGGGAGGGATGAGGAATGGATAATGACCAGCACCCTCTAGCAAGAGCGGCTGGTATTTATGTGCACAGCCGGGTGGTGATTGGCTGGCTAGAGAATCCACACAATCAGTCAGCCAAATCACCCACACCTGCAGGAGTGAGCTCCCAGAAACCCATAGTGACAATGTGACACTGATAAGCTCTAAAGGAGAATAGTTATACAATTTCAGAAAAGATTAAAGAAATCAGTGAACATTATGTTATGTGTACCTGACTAGCACTAACTAGCAATGATAACAAGTATTATATAAATTCTGTAGACTAACAAGCATTAGAAATGCACACTAGCGATAGAAGAATAAGTACTCCAACAGCAACCAATAAACTACTGTGTTTCCTTGAAAATAAGACCCTGTCTTATATGAATTTTTGCCCCAAAAGAAGCACAGGGTCTTATTTTCAGGGAATGCTTAATACTCAACTAGCAGGCGCTGTTAGGGCCCCTCCCGCCGGGCTGCGGCGCTCCGTCAGGTTTCCATATAGCCCTCATCACCCTCGGACCATCTCTTGCTGGTGACGGGGTTTGAATACCCCAACTCCAGCCCAGCAAGAGGAACCCGAACAGCACCTGCTAGGTCAGTATTGCTTTTTTCTTTCATGTAGTGTACCTAGGGCTTATTTTCGGGGTAGAGCTTTTATTTCATGCGCTGCCCACCTCCCCCTGAAAATCAGGGTAGAGCTTATTTTCAGGGGAAATATGGTAGTAATTGCAGATTACCGCACACAGTCCACCAAAGAACTGGCAGTTTGTCCATGTGAAGCTCAATAAGGAGAACTGTAGATAAAAAGGTCTTGTGGTGAAACATGGCACACTAGCGCTATATGTAGAGGTACTCTGAAACAGCTTCATGACTATTCCTCTGATGATAAAAAACCTTATATATTCCGCACTTCCAGAACAAAAACAAGTGAGCAATCTGTCCTACGTTAATGACATATAAGCACATTAATAATATATATCTAGTAATTACCGCTGCATTTTCATCCATCCACACACCATATGGATCACGCTGATGTAGACTTTGCCTCTCTTCATTTCAGTTTTCTTTTTTTTTCTCAAACACATTAATTAAGTTACATGTGATTAAGAAAATAATCACCAATAATAGAAAGCAGGTCAAACAGACAAAAAGAGGAGTCGTTGGCTGAATCACACATTATGAGTTAGTCTACTAAACTCTTTAAGGAAACTTTCCAGCAGCTCAACCAACAACATTAAAAAAGTGCAGAAATATGAATTAATATAAATCTTATATAAAATACAGAGCTTGGGCTGCTGACCAGCTGTGTAATATGTGAAAGCGATAGTGGCAAGGCATATCCATGTCACCAGACTTTCTGCATTATGACTTAGCTCCACAGCTACACAATTCCTCTTGTCTTAACTAGGCAGCTCTTCTAAAGGCAGCCATTAGAGATGAGCGAGTATACTCGCTAAGGCACATTACTCAAGCGAGTAGTGCCTTAGCTGAGTATCTCCCCGCTAGTCTCTAAAGATTCGGGGGCCGGCGGGGGGCGGGGAGCGGCGGGGGAGAGCGGGGAGGAACGGAGGGGAGATCTCTCTCTCTCCCTCTCCCTCTCCCCGCAACTCACCTGTCACCCCTGCCGGCCCCCGAATCTTTAGAGACGAGCTGGGAGATACTCGGCTAAGGCACTACTCGCTCGAGTAATGTGCCTTAGCGAGTATACTCGCTCATCTCTAGTGGCCATACATATAATGGTAGTTTTAGATGAGATGAGACAACTGTTGGGAGTGTAAGCTTTCACACAGGAGTCATTCAGTGAATGGAGATCTCTTCTGACCACCCACCTCTATTAACTGCAAAGAGACAATCATTTAAAGATGAACAACTGCCTCACTAGTCGTTCCATTTCAGTGACCTCAGAGTCCTTAATCTTAGCTTCTGTATCCCCAAGTCCAGAGGAGGAATTTGAAGTAAAAGCAATCTTAGGCTTCTTCCACTTGAGCGCATATTGGCCGGCGTTTTAACGGCCAGACAATATACGCTTCCATCTGGGGCGTTAAAGCTCATGAACAGGCGTACAAATCTAACGTTTGTGCGCCCGTTCACATGGCATGGGGCCCGTTGCATATGCGTTGAGCTCACCATGCCGTCGCCCATTTCCCCTACCTCCCCATTGCAGGCTCACCTCTTGTCTCCTCTTCTTTGCAATAGGAGGGGGCAGAGCTAAGTGGTGCCCCCCCACCTCCTCCCATTGATGGCTATGGACAAGGGTCGGGAGAGGGTGGTAGCTTAACAATGCCCACATCCCGCCCCTTGTCCATAGCCATCAATGGCAGGAGGCGGGCTGGGATGGCGCTTAGCTCCGCCCCCGCTCACTTCTATTGTACAGAACACACGGGGGGGGGGTGAGATGAGAGGTGAGCCTGCACAGGAGGGAGGAGAGCAGAGGGAGGGAGTTTAGCGGACACGCTCTTTTGGGCCCAACGTAAAAACGCCCAGTGGTATAATGGCCTTGCTGGGTGCTTTTACGTCTCAGTAATACGCCCATGTGAATCCAATGCATCAGATCACAGTGCATATTGGCCAGCCGTGAAAAAGGCCTTCGATATGAAGCCGTGTGAAAGAAGTCTTAGATATCAAGAAAATGAGAGGGAAGCGACTCTATTTAGTAGATTGGAAAGGCTTGGTCCATCTACTGTCTGAACCAAAGAAAAGGTGGTGTAAGGGGAAAGTACTGTCATGATTTGAGATCGCGGACTCTGACTGTCATTATCCTTCTGCCTCTGGCAGATGCGGCTCCTGTTCCCCTTTCCCTGCCATCTATGGTAGATGTTACATCCTTCTCCAACCCCAGGCTGCTGTAACTTCCATCAGAAAGGTGTGCACGCATACAGATCTCCAGTCCCTGACTAATCCTAACAGAACTTCCCTTCCACTTGGGTTTTCCCCCTCACTGGATGGTGCCTAGCAATTAGTATCTCTAGTGTGCAAAGGTATTTTGTGTTCTGACAGTTCTGGTTTTAATTGGTGCTTGTTTTACTCAGCTTTCTCAACTTCTCTACTCCTGACCCTCGGTCTGTTTCACTGAAAGCATTCCACCTGTCCTGACCTCGGCTCCGTTCTATGACCACATTTCTAGCTACAGTTTCTGGTACCACATTATGGTATCTTCTATTAGTTTGTGTCAGCAGTGTCTGACAGTTCTGGTTTTAATTGGTGCTTGTTTTACTCAGCTTTCTCAACTTCTCTACTCCTGACCCTCGGTCTGTTTCACTGAAAGCATTCCACCTGTCCTGACCTCGGCTCCGTTCTATGACCACATTTCTAGCTACAGTTTCTGGTACCACATTATGGTATCTTCTATTAGTTTGTGTCAGCAGCCACATTACCAAACTATTTCCGGAATAATGGTCTAGGGCCTCCCGCAGCCAAGACCATATCCCTAGTGGTAGTGCTAAAACATGAAAACCTAAGTATCCACATCCGCTACCTTGACACATGCTAACTGGATGTTAGCGTTTGTGCAGAGCATTTCCATAGTCAGAGTGCGCCACTAGATCGTGGGCTTCTCGCTCAGCGTGTCACCTTCTATACGAAATGCTGAGCGGGGAGCATTTACACGGAACGAGAAGCCTACGATCCAGCAATGCTTTTTATGCTGACGGTCAGCGATAACGAACTGCAAACGAATAGTGAGGGTTTTCTTTATTTACACTGCACAATTAGCGCTCAATTTGTTTGCTTGAACGAATTTTGAGCGATAATCATCCAGTGTAAATGGGCCATTAGTCTCAAACTAGTCACCTGACTCTATTCTTAATCTGGTCACAACTCCAAAGCCAACCACTAGTCATACCCACAATCTTAATATCAGTTAGTACATATGGCAGTCGTGCGGTCTCTCTCAGATATTAAATGTCTTTGAGTGCTGAGCCATATGTTTTGCTTGCACTGTATTTTTCACGGCCATGCTTACATGCACTTGCACATTGCATTTACTCTATTTGTAGGAAATGCTGACTAAATCTGTTTTTTGTTGCGGCCACATAGTAATCATCAAGAAAAATTCATTTAGCATTGCCAACCGTGTTTACTGCTACAAGAGTGCCAATGTAGCCCTACCCAGATACAATGACCCTATAATACAATAAACTGATCTCCCGTATGGGCCTGTACTGATCTGTACCCCGTGAACAGGAACTAAACAGCTAATCAGCAGCTACTAGAATGCAGCTACAGTATCTCCTGCAGCTACGGTAGTCATACTATATGGGGCCCAGTAGGTAATGGGGCTCAATCCCAATTTAAAAGAAAACTATAGTTGCCTCCCATGGATTACTGGACTGCATATAAAGGACTACACTAATGGTTCCACCACTGTAACAGCTTTTAATGCACTGATTCTGCTACAGCAAGACTTCCATCGAGGTTACTAGCACTAGCCCTAAAGTGGTTATCCAGGCAGTGTCCACCAGGATACATCGGGGTTGGAGCGGAAGCGCTGCATCGACCCCTGTGTAGCAGGCGGCAATTGTATTTGCAAGCGCAGCTCTTATTGAAATCAATGGGACTCCAGCCTGCAATTATGAGTGTATCTCCCATTGATTTCAACGAGAGCTGTGCTTGCAATTACAAGAGACGGCTGCCACACAGGGGTCGGGGCAGTGCTTCTGCTCTGACCCTCGTGTATCCCAATAACCAGGGGAATGACTATAGGAGATGTAGGGGATGCGGTTGCACCCAGGCACAGGAGCCTTAGGGGGCCCATAGGGCCTCTCCTCTCCATATAGGAAGCCCAGTACTATGAAAAAAGCATTATAGTTGTGGGCCCCGTTACTGGCTTTGCACCGTGGCCCAGAAGCTTCAAGTTACGCCTCTGCCAATAACCATTGCCCGGATAACCCCTTTAAGGCCCTTTTATGCGGGCTGATTGTTTCTCTATCTAACAAGTGCCTATCGACAATATAGCATGTTGAACAACTGAACGATTTCCAGCTTGAACAAGCCAACGATGTATCTGCTTGTATAAACAGTTTCAAATTCGCGTATACGTTTTGCTGCTTGACTCGGTGCAACGTATTTGCAATATGAATGAGTCTTGTTTGTCCGCATATCGACACATTTTTCTGTACTTTTTTCACACGCAGGCATGTTCATTTGTGCACAGCAGTCGAGCATGTCCCAATTTAAATGACTATTTAGCCTAATGAGACCTAGATGTGTGCTTTTGCCAGCGGAATTGCGCAGTGTATTGCGCATCTGTGCGCGCGTTGTGTGTGCGTTTGCTCACCTCCAATAAACTTCTATGGGAACCCTTGGTGCGCAAATGCACACAATAATAGAGCAAGTTTCTTTTGTGCGTTAAATAGGGAAATGGGAACAAACCCAGTGACGTCGATGGGTTCTATTCTCTACGTATTGCACCTGCAAACTTTTACCCGGTCAAATACACCTATGTGAAGCCAGCCTTACTGATGAGACTTCAGGGTAGTGTCATGAACAAGACTATATAAACCCTTTGCAATCCAATTTTGGATTCAGGGTTTCCTGGGGGGCTTTCTCTTTCTGCGATTATACAATAGCGCCATCTGCTGGCTAGAGCCAGTACTGCGGTATGGGACATGCTGGAGAGGCCTCCGACAACAGAGCGGCCAGTAATCTACAGTAAGAATACCCTGCCGGATGTCTTCCGACATTGGAGCTGTAGAGCCTTCAATCAGAATGTCTTTAGACGTCAGACAGTGGATTGGAAAGGGTTAAGGTATTACAATTTACGCACTTGCTTAATATTGTACACAAAACATCTCCAAGCCATCCATGATTGGTATAATAGAGCTGTACGGCACAATGCCGCCCGGTTTTGTTTGTTACTGGCGCTTCCTCATTTGTGTTACTACTATTGTTATTACTAGACCTGCATAGCACTCCTTAGTTATTATCGAATCATCTATCTTTCCATTCGAAATATTCCCCTCTCGTTCTCATTCTAGGAAATGGTTTTTCATAATGGATCTGGCCTGAGCAGAATAGCTTCAGTTACCTCATATTATCCCTATCTATGGAAAGCTGCGCGGATAACGTCATTTCCACAGCACAGTTTCATTTTCCATTACAATTTATGACATTCTACGAATTTACTCTCGCTGGGAAAGCGAAGAATACACATAAACAGCGGGCGGATAGCTGAGACGTCTTGTCCAGCAATATCCAGATTGTCAGTGAGCGGCAATGACCTTAGACATGACTGTCATATTGTAAATCTCTCATTTTAACCCAAATGATTCCTTAACAGCACATTTATCTGGATGTCCCTGGAAGTGTAACCTTGACTGCTCAGAACGTGTCATAGCAACAATAAAGGCAGAGCGAGAATGACACATTTAATCATACTATTATCCAGGACGCAAGGTCATTTCGACTCTTAAAATAATTACTTTCTATGATCAAAAAATGGGTGGTATCATCAAGGGGCTGAGTCGGATGTAAATATTATAAAGGGCAGACGGCTCATAGCTGGAAGTTCACCCTTATCATGAAGAGCCTTCTTTTGTTTCTTTACATGTGCATGGATATTCTGGTTTGGCTTACCTCTCTAGTCATGTTGTAAGGTCTGTTAAAAGGTCGGATATTGACTCACAGAGTAGCTGTGAAAAAATTGCTGTGAAATTCACCGTTCTGATGCTTATAAGACCTGGATTGGATGTGTTGCATTGTTCCATGGTTTGAATACAATATTATACCATTTGTCCTTAAATGTGACTCTTCATGAGATATTCCTAATCTTCTCAGATCACTGGATATAAAGCTGATTTCTATTTGCATGCACAAATTGAGTTCCTCCAGGCTATCCAATGACAACTTTTTCCAACATGTTGGCAATTTATTTGACTATTGAAGCAGATTTTCTGCTATGATAAACCTTCATTGTGATCATATGGTAAGCATATACTTGTAGTGTGCAGTCAAACTACTGTAACAAATATATGTATGTCTAGCTTAATACAAAGGAACCAATAGAATGACTATTGAAGCATTAATATTTTGACATTAGCTTTTTTTTACAATGTTCATTTTGACAGCGTTCTCCTTCATATTATATCATAATAGCTACTAAAAATTATACCTAAGTAATAATAACCATAGGCATTAATCTCTACAGGTCCCAGCACCTCCAACATCCCCTCAGACTGTTTTCTGACTCTACTTTGCTCTAGACATAGGGTAAAGAGAGTTTCGATCAGGCTCCCAATAAACATTACCATCGCTATACCTCTTTATTGGAAAGCCCCCTTTAAAGGCAATGTATTCATTTTTTATGAGCAGTTTGTGGGTTAGTGGTTAGCACTATTGCCTAGCAGCACTTGGGTGTTGGGGTCAAATCCAATCAGGGACAACATCTGCATAAAGCATGCATTTTTTTTTCCTCTGAAACATGCCAATAGGTAAATGTAGATTGTGAGCCCCAATGGGGACAGGGACGAATTCAAGTGATTATGATCTCTGTGCAGTGTGGCGGAATATGTATGCACTATAAACAATAAACTGCAAAAATTAGCTTTACAACAGACACCTGGACATAGAAAAACCACAAAATGGCATATATGGGAGATTGTGGTGGGCATGCACTGCGATAAGTCTTGTAGAGAAGGCGCTGAGCTGTTCCTATCATCTTTTGTCAATGGTGGATCCTATGTTATCGGCCTCCAGCTTTACAACACAGGTCTTACCTTTCATTGTAATCCTGTCTGTGATGATAATAAGATTACTGCTGACCTTGCCCCAAAGTGTACACAGGTCAAGCTGAAAAGTGATCAGTATAGCACAAGATTTGTCAGCCCTCGATTAGCACAAGATACAAGACTTTATGGCTTTTGTAAAAAAAAAAAGATATTTAACTTACAAACTTGTTTTAAACAAAAGATCCTTTTCTGATTATATATTTCCTTTAATTGTTTTTCTCCTTGTTTATCACTTAGTTGCCAATATTAAGAAGACACAATAATGAATCAATGTAACTGTTATGTTTGTGCAGGGCGCAAGTTCGGCACCCCTCACGGACAATAGCAACAGGTCTGATCAAGACATAATTAATTTTCTTAAAGGATCAATATAGACATATTTTATAACACCAAAATGCAGGGAACACAAAATAGGGCATATAACAGTAAGAGAAAAACAAGGATGGGAACGCTATCCCTAACCAACTTTGGTGTGGCAGCCTTGCCTAGAAGCAGGGCGATCACCCTGTGAGGCAGCCCCATGTAAGGAACCTAGGGGGTCTAGTCTGTCCCTAGATGGAGGATGGAGAAGATGTTTAATGCAGTTGGAAAGGGCAATGTATATAACACAGTATTTGGTAGAAGTGAATAGGCCCCACACAGAATAAATAGCCACAGGTACTCATCTGACAAAGGTTTGCAGCCTCACTCTTCAGGGAGGAGAATAACCGGCGCCCAAATAGAGGTGGGTATGGTATAAATACACTTCCATTATGGCTGATTGGCCAGCTAGAAAAAACACCTCCCTGTTGCCCAATCAGTCCATACAGCACAGGAGATGTTGTAGCGGGGCTGTGAGGAAAGACACTAGGGATGAGCGAGCATACTCGCTAAGGGCAATTGCTCGAGCGAGCATTGCCCTTAGCGAGTACCTGCCCGCTCGAGACAAAAGGTTTGGGTGCCGGCGGTGGGCAGGGAGCTGCCGGGGAGAGCGGGGGGAGGAACGGAGGGGAGATCTCTCTCTCCCTCTCTTCCCCCCGCTCTCCCTTGCTGACTGCCGCTACTCACCCCTCCCCTGCGCCGGCACCCGAACCTTTTGTCTCAAGCGGGCAGGTACTCGCTAAGGGCAATGCTCGCTCGAGCAATTGCCCTTAGCGAGTATGCTCGCTCATCTCTACCCAGCACCAAATGATAGGGTGTATGCACTGAAGACGTAGTCACGTGGGCTGGGGCCGATGTCATGACATCACCTTGGCACCAACTTCTGATTGCAGTCAGTAACAATGGGTAAACTATTGATCAGCTGTAGAATTTTCTGAAGGTGATCACAAGGCAAATGCTTCTTCTCGTATATAGCAGGAGTGGAAGAAATGGCAGTTACTATTAGAGACACATATTATTAATTCCCCAAGCTGTTGGCTGCTTTAGACAGCATGTTCATAACTCTTTTCCGAGTATGACAAATTAACACCACGTAGAGGGGAAAATTACACCCTTATTTCCTGTTCCAAATCATTATCTTTGCAAGAAGTCAGAAAGTTCTCATTCATCATGCTTTACAGTCTCTATAAATACTGTACGTTCTCAACACAGTTTATATTGATATTTTGTGCACTACATTTGATGTGCTAACTGTATCTCAAAGCTCCAATGATGCAATATATCACTGTATTTAAAAACTGTGTTTGCTTATGCAAATTAGCATTTCTTGAAGGGACTTTAGGGAAGCACTTAGCAATGAGGAAGTTTGTAGGATTTTTTGCCATTTACTGAAACATGAAGTAGACAATGCAAAGACAATGGGTCCATTCTCTTCTGGTCTTCTCCATACTAAACTGGAATGGGATGGGGCTTAGCTAAGGGGTGGAGCTTAGTCTTAACTGGTCTCCATTGGAGACAATAGAGAACAGTTTCTTTTACAGTAAGTGGAGTCCATGCCAGGAGCCAAGAAGGTCTCTGCTTCTCTCTTCCAGTCTTATTCAGTGTGCCGCGTCCCGTAGGGTGACCCTGGACACATTGTATACGCTGAGGAGCTGGGAGGGAAAGATGCTGGCTTGTCACGGCAGCACTTACCACGCTCCCTCGTGGAGGGTCACATGCAGCCAAGGCCAGTGCAGTGCTGGGTCACTTCTGGACACCCCCAGCATGGGGATGCATAATAAACAGTAGAACAGGTGCAGAACTTGTCACAGGTGACGCCACCATTCCAGTACCCCCGGCATTAACATAGACGGGGAAAAAAAACGAGCCACAGATGGGAGTATAGTACTTCTGGTCCCCGGGAACGGTCAGGGCCTGGAATAACTATTACTTGAAAATAACTTCAGCGATACAAGACAAAAATATACAGCGTTCCAAGTGCAGGTAGAATTGGAAATATATAGAGACAAATTTGAAGATGAGTCATGTAATGGGCCACTACACAGTGCAAAACTTGAATACCAGTGAAGTTATCTATAGACAGAATATACATTAATTATATATATATATATATATATATATATATATATATATATGAATGTATGTCTGTGTGTCTGCGTGTCTGTTTGTCCTTTATGCGCTACTACACCATTCATCCGATCGCCATGAAACTTTGGGAAGTTGTTGAGTACACTCCTGGGAAGATTATAGGCATAGTACAACTATCCTACGATAAATGGCGCGCGCGCGAGCGTCGTCGAAAGTTACGACCCCCCCCCACGTAGATCGAATAAGTAAGCCACCTGCTATTGTGATGTCATCACTGATGTCATCTACATCGGACGCCCTTGAACATGCCCCAACATGTTCTATAAAGCTGCATTGTGAGACCTCCTCCTCATATACTAATATATTACACAGACGACCTCCTCCTCATATACTAATATAATACACAGACGACCGCCTCCTCATATACTAATATATTACACAGACGACCTCCTCCTCATATACTAATTCTATGCGCAAAAGAATTAGCGTCCAAATTTTACGTACGGAATCTAATTTTCTCACATAGAAACTTGAAATTTGGCACGAGCATTGATTATGTCATAAATAGGAAAAGGTAATGGGTCCCAACTCGATTATTCAATTCTATGCGCCAAAGAATTAGCGTCCAAATTTTACGTACGGAATCGAATTCTCTCGCTTCTTAATGTAATAGAAATGTGAAATTTGGCAGGAGCATTGATTATGTCATAAATAGGGAAAGTTAATGGGTCCCAACTCGATTATTCAATTCTATGCGCAAAAGAATTAGCGTCCAAATTTTACGTACGGAATCTAATTTTCTCACTTTCCGGTGTCACAGAAACTTGAAATTTGGCACGAGCATTGATTATGTCATAAATAGGAAACGCTAATGGGTCCCAACTCGATTATTCAATTCTATGCGCAAAAGAATTAGCGTCCAAATTTTGCGTACGGAATGTAATTTTCTCACATAGAAACTTGAAATTTGGCACGGGCATTGAATATGTCACAAATAGGAAACGCTAATGGGTCCCAACTCGATTATTCAATTCTATGCGCAAAAGAATTAGCGTTCAAATTTTGCGTACGGAATGTAATTTTCTCACATAGAAACTTGAAATTTGGCACGGGCATTGAATATGTCACAAATAGGAAACGCTAATGGGTCCCAACTCGATTATTCAATTCTATGCGCAAAAGAATTAGCGTCCAAATTTTACGTACGGAATCTAATTTTCTCGCTTCCCAATGTCATAGAAACTTGAAATTTGGCACGAGCATTGATTATGTCATAAATAGGAAAAGTTAATGGGAAGTTGTTGAGTACACTCCTGGGAAGATTACTGGCATAGTACATCTATCCTAGGTTAGGTGGCGTGCGTGCGAGCGTCGTCGACAGTTATGCCCCCCAGACAAAGATCGTTTGATTTCCATCTCAAGCACAAAAGCAAAAGGCATTACGAGCAACGGGATGAGTGTTCAACTACAAAATGATGCATCCGCCGAACGTTTTGCAAGACAATTCCTGGATATTGAGAATGCTGAGGTAAAATGAAAGCTGTGCTGTGATTGGTTGCAATTTCTTATACTGCTGAGGTAAAATGAAAGCTGTGCTCTGATTGGTTGCTATTTCTTATACTGCTGAGGTAACATGAAAGCTGTGCTGTGATTGGTTGCTATATATTATACCGCTGAGGTAACATGAAAGCTGTGCTGTGATTGGTCGCTGTATATTATACTGCTGAGGTAACATGAAAGCTGCTGTGCTGTGATTGTTTGTTATATATTATACCGCTGAGGTAACTTGAAAGCTGCGCTGTGATTGGTTGTTATCTAGATATATAAAAACTATTGTATGTATGTATGTATGTCTGTCTTCGCAGCAACGCGCGACGGGTACGCTAGTATATATATAAAATTAATTAATAATTATAATTTAAGACTTGGGTGTTCATCATGTCAGTAGGCATTACCCACTTGCTTTTCCCCTGGTTGGCTGTGTACAGTTCTGCTCCCAATTGCATGGGCACAGCAGCAGTGCCCAGTTGGTCACAGCACCATAGTAGTACAGAGTAGGTCATTAATTGGCTTAAGTTAAATGTCTGGGAATATTTTGTTAATTATTTAAAGGGGTTGTTTGGGATGAAATTGACTGGTATTACAGCTCTGTCTTATATCTTGGGCTGAGCTTCAAATCCAATACCAGCCACTGGAAAGGATGCTGCTGTTTCTGGAAAAAAATAAGACCCTCTTTTCTATTCTCATGGTCCTTTTACATTGGCCGATTAGCGGACTCGAGCATTCCTGTGAACGCTCACATCATTCAGGCGGTGTAAAGGAACAAACGATTACCCGATGTACAAGCAGACACTTGTTCATTGGCTAGTTCATGCAAGCATAAAGCTCACTGCGTGGCAGTACATCTGCCCGGGTGAACGAGGAGGTGTAGAGGCAGACTATGGAGATAAACAATAATCGTTCCATGTAAAAGAGTCCTAAGGGCCCCTTCCGATGGCGTATATGTATTTTTGTACGCATTTTTGTATGCGCCATGAATGAGATGCTTTTGTGCGCATAACTGTGCATTCTACTGTACTTTTCTGTGCACCAGGGCATGTTCACATGGGCGCAGGACACAGCCCCACCATGATTTGAAAGGTTATTTAGCCTAATGAGGTCCAAATGTGTTCTTTTCACTGTGGTTTTGCGCTGTATTTCACGAATCCAGTTGTGTATTGTGTGCGCATTTGTGCACACCCCATAGACTTCTATGGGGCCCTTTGGTGTGCAAATGTGCACAAGACAGAGCATATTTTTTTGTGCATGAGGGAAATAAGTGTGCAAAAAAAGGAAATATGAATAAACCCATTGAAATCAATGGGTTCTATTCTTCTCTATACTAAGCTGGCGTTTAGCTCAGGGTGGACTGACACGACTGTGTTTGCACACGCAATTGCATGCAAATACTGCATATGCAATGCCCAGAGAATAGAACCCACAGGCACCAAAGGCACCCGATACCAAGGTAATTGTGCAATTTCACAGAGAATCGAAAGCATCTGGCACTAATTGGGCTGCGCAGCTTTTTAAACAATGGTCCCCCGCGCCAATGTGAATGGTCCCTGGCAGCCCAAAAAGTACAGTAAAATGCACAGATACGCGCTACCGCATCATTTTTTACCCATACGTCCGTATGAGTGCGCCCTAAGGGGTCGATATTAGTCTTAACTGGTCTCTATTGTGAACACAATTTTTGCATGTGCAAAAATACATGCAAATATACCCATCTGAAGGACTCCAACAGGCTGCATGAGCGAACTGTCAGCGTTCACCTGTACAAACGTTTTATCACTACATTTATGTAGCTATAGGCCGGATCCACATGAGCGTAAGTGTTTTTTGCGCTCATATTTGTGGCGCGTTTCTGTGCAATGTTGGTTGCAATTTGTTATGTGCAAATGCAAAAAAACACGCACCAATGCTCCCAGCCATTGAAATACCAGAGGCGTTCTTTTCTTGCCCAAATGCACAGGAAAACAGAACACGCTGTGGATTTGTTGTGCTACACAATTGCGCGCGTTAAATACGTGCTTCTGAACGAACCCATTGAAATCAATGGGTTTTAATTGTTGTGTATTGTCCGCACAATTACGCCGCGTGAATCTGGCCTTACACTTGGGTTTATGTGTGAGGGACACTAATGAAACCCTTTTGGGTTGGGTAACGACTCACCGGCATGTTGGAAAATATCATTCAAGAGAAAGAGGGAATTCAATTTGTGCATGTAAATAGCAGCTGGCCGCGCCGTGAAGCAATCTCTCACTTGGCAGCTGCAGACTCCGTAAACTTATGAATTGCAGTCATATCTGTCTAAAATGTGTCTAGAAAACCACATGTTTAACAATTGGCCGAGTTGGAAGACAAAGATGGATGTGTGTAGTTAGTGGCTTCAGAAAAACACTCCGAATTCATTTTGTCTTTAGATAAGGCTTCCCAAAATAGTGCTAAAAAGCTGAAAAGCTTATTGTAGCTAAGGGCTCCTTCATACAGGTGTACGCACCTCAGTGCAATGTATTTGCGCTATGTAGGAGGCTTTTCTACGTGGGCATTGGCGTATTTTATTGTACTTTTTGCACATGCGCGGCATGTTTATTTCCGCACAGCAGACAAACACGCCGGATTTAAATGCCTATTTAGCCTAATGAGCTACCGATGTGTTCTTTTTTTCACGGAATTGCGCAGCAGATTGAGCATACCGTTGCACATTTGCGCACTCCACATAGACTTCTATGGGGATCTTTGGTGCGCAAATGCGCAGAAAAATAGAGCATGTCCTTTTTTTTGGTGCAAGATTGGGGAATGTATACAAACCCGTTGACATAAATAGGTTCTATTCTCTGCGTATTGCGAGCGGAAATTTTACAGACGCAAAAATGCGGGCAAATACACTTGTGAGAAGGAGCACTTATAGTTGATGCATGCCTTTGTTTAAAGTCGGTTACATATGGTTGTTTCTCCATGTGTCTATGTGTAAAGACTTGTACAAATTTAAGTGCTTCTTCAGACGAAGGTAGGAACAAAAACACACGTTTACTGTATTTTTTGCGCTACCAGGGACTGTTCACATTGCTGCGGGACACACCCATGCTGTGATTTAGAAGGCTGTGCAGCCTTACATTGTCCCCGGAGTTGATATCCCCATTAAATTGCGCAGTTCATTGGCCAACTGCATGGTTATCAGGTGTGCACGCATCCAAATTGAGCGTGCTTTTTCTTTTTGCGAAATGGGCGTGAAAAAGTGAAAGTGAGAAAGAACCCATTGAAAACACTGGCTTCTATTCTCTGCACTTTGCGCGTGCAAATGCGCTCATGAGAAGAAGCCCTAAAGGGGTATTCTGGTGACATTAAAATATGTTCTATCCACAGGATAGGGGATAAATAGCTGATCGTGGGGTCTCCCACCGATTTCCAGATTTGTGGATCTATGCCCCCTTTGAGACTGGCAAAGTGAATGGAGCAGCAGTGAGTATGCTGGCCACCACTCCATTTATTTCAATGGGAGCGTCGGAGATTGCTGAGTGCTTGAATTTGGCTATTTTTGGCTCTCCCTTTGAAATTGATGGAGCAGTGGCCAAGCATACGCACTGCTGCTCCATTCATTTTGCCACTCTCTTGGATAGAGAAGAGTGGGGGTCCCAGGACAAAGCGAGACCAACACAGAGAGGGAGAGGCAAGGATGTGGTATGAGAGTGGGAGATACTAAATGTTCAGTTGGTGAGGTTTGAGGAGATCCAAGAGAGGGCCAAGTCTATGATGCCAAGAGAGGAGAGTTTGAGAGGACACTTAAAGGCGGATATGCTGTTCAAGGAGTCTTGAGGCAAATGAGAGTAATGATGCAGTGATAGCTGCTCAAAGTGGAAGGGTCAAGCGATGGCTTCTTGAGAACGGATATAATTACTGCATGTTTAAAAATAGACAAGAAGATACCAGTGGACAGTATATGGTTGAAGAGGTGAATTAGGCTGGCTTCACATGGGCATAAGCGCATTTATGCTGTGTATTTGCACATTGGGCATTGTGCTTTTAAGTGTGCCTGTGTGTGCTATAGAGATGGGATTGGGTTAATACACAGGTGGAGAGGTGTGATTTGGAGAGTAGGGGTGAAAGATTTTCATCAGTGACGGCAGCATTACACGAACATATTTTTCAGCGTGGAAAAATCTCGCTAGCAAAACGCTGAGAATAGAACCCATTTATTTCAATGGGTCCATTCCCTTTTCTTTTTTTTTTGCGTACGCGGTACTCGCACGTGTAAAAACATAGGTCCTGCACTATAGAGGTCTATGGAAGGTGCGCAAATGCGCACATATGTATGCGTGGGTATGTGGAAAACGCTGTGAACCCCTGTGCCCACCGGCACCTTATTTTGACTTAACCCCTTGCAATCCAATTTTGGATTCAGGGTTTCCTAGGGGGCTTTCTCTTTCTGCCATTTTGCAATGGCGCCATCTGCTGGCTAGAGCCAGTACTGCAGTATGTGACATGCTGGAGAGGCCCCCAACAACAGAGCAGCTAGTAATATACAGTAAGAATACCCTGACGGACATCTTTCGACATCGGAGCTGTACAAGTTTCAATCAGAATGTTGGAAGACGTCAGACAGTGAACTGGAAAGGGTTAATAGCCATTTAAATCAGGGAGGGGTGATTCCCCGCCCATATAAACTAGCTGTTCCTATGCAAACATGCACAGTGTTATGCGCAGACACATGTGCAAAGCACACTCATACTCTGTGCAAAAAAGCTGCGCAGGAGCAAGTGTATTTTGCAATACGCTAGTGTCGCGCTGCTGTAATGGTGCAGAAGTAGATTATGGGAGAAAAGGCCTGAACAGATGTGCAGAGGGGTATCAAGAAGTGCAGGTTGAGAGATATGGGAAGGGACAGATAAGGACAGAGAAGGTAGTTAAAAACGTTGAATAAATCTCCCCCATGCAGGAAATATCTCCATAACGCAGTGCAATGCAGAAACCTCATATGATTACATGCAGGCTCCATGCACACAACTCGGCCCTGTGGATGGATAGAGTCTGTGCAGGAACTGAATGCTAAAGAAAAACTGCTTGCCACGATATCTTGTTCTTCCTTCTCACATATCTCAGATCTGGCCAATCTCTGTGCAGCACGCAGGATCCCCTCACCGCCCCACTCCGTCTGTACTCTTTTAAAGGAGGGCAAAACAATATAGGCCAGAGGCGTAACTATAGAGGGTGCAGGGGATGCAGTTGCACCCGGGCCCAGGAGCCTTAAGGGGTCCACAAGGCCTCTCTTCTCCGTATAAGGAGCCTAGTACTATGAATAACGCATTCTAGTTAGGGGCCCTGCTACAGGTTTTGCATTGGGGCCCAGAAACTTCAAGTTATGCCTCTGATAGAGGCCCAACCACATCAACTAGACCTCACCCCCAAGGGTGCCTAGCTGAAATGTAGGAGAATAGTAAGAGATGGATTTGTTATTTCTACCATATTGAAAAAGTAATTCCAGACTTAGATTAAGTTTGTGCTTCCATTCTGCCTTATTTCTCATTCACTTTATCCCTCGACTTCCACAGACCCAAACTCATACATTTGGCCCACCGGCAGGAACAATGCTTGGATAGGACTGGATGGAAGCCCAAAATAGCTAATGGCTCTCTCTTCTTATTAATATCTTTTAGAGAAGTGCTGGAAAGGGCTGACCTATGATAATGTGAATTGAACTCTATTTTAATCTTGAACATAAATATAAAATGCAAAGCTCAATCAATTATAAATGTCTTTCAGCGGCTTCTGCTATTCCTGGTAACTGCTGACACACTTACTTTTAGCTGTCTTGATGCAGATCCAGTTTTACAACTAGAATATCCATGTATGAAAAAATAACCCATTTGAAGGGGTTCTCTGCTTTGAATAATCCCGTTTTGTTAGCAGGATCTCCACAATATGTTAATCACACATTATCTATTCTTGGGACTTTTAGCGATCAGCTGTGATTTGGGAGGAAACACTGCAGGAGGTCTGCAGGACTTGAAGCATTACACGGTGCTCATTGAAAAAGATGATTGTCATGTAATGCGTGGAGTGAGAGAAACTCTTTGTAGTCGCCCTCCACTCCGAAACATGGATGCAGGGTAGGGTACATTGAAAAGTTGCTCCTGAGATTCTCAGGTTCAACTTGCATCAGACAGCACTTGGACATTGACATGTGCTATTCTCATCCGAAAATTCTAATGAATGGGAGCTATTCCAGTCCAAAAATAGGCCAGAGATATCATCTTAGTGCATGTATGGGGAATCCCCATCTATCAATTCAGAATTCCCTAATAGTATTTTATGATAGGTTTTCTAAACCAAGTATAAGTCCCTGTGGACAGGATCCTCTCTCTGTTTTAGGTTGTCACTCATTTAGTTAATGTTTATTGTACTTGTTTTATGTTATGTAATGGGCACTTGCAGCGTCCTGTAGGGTGACCCTGGACACAGGGCACACGTTGAGAAGCGGGGAGGGTAAGATGCTGGCTTGTCACTGCGACACTTACCGCGCTCCCTCCCGATGGGACGCACGTAGCCGCAGCCAGGGCAGCGCTGGGCCTTTTCCGGACACCCCTAGGATAGGGATGCCCAATAAACTGGAGAACAGGGATAGTAGTTGTCACGGGTGATGCCACCATTCCACTACACACTGGAATGACCTTCGGCAGAAAATAAAGGAGCCACAGACAGATATAACATACCTCAGGTCCCTGGGAATGGTCAGGGCCTGGCAAAACGTGACTTCAATAAACTTCAATAGTACAAGGCAGAAAAAACAATGTTCCAAGTACAGGCATTAAGATAGACTTGAGAAAGAGTACCTCCACTCGGCGTTCCCAGACTTTAGGGCGCTGGTTGTGTGAATTAAAGATGAGTACCTCTGCACTAGGCCTTGGGAAGAAGTGCACTTACTGATTGCTCACATTCTCTCTCTCCACTTGGGGCTTAATCTTCTCTCATGCTTGAACAGTCAATCCAGGGAAACCTCTCTTCTTCTTCCATTCTTCACTACATGTGGGTTGATGGTACCCACATGTAGCTGGCACTCTTGGTCAGGAACCCAGAAGACATGGCCCCTTTCCTGCTCTCGGACACTTCTATTTATACTCTCCCTCATACCACGTGACAGGACATAGATTGATACATTTACAGGCAATCTGCAGGCTTTTGCAAACACTTAACTCCTCACTTGCTGCAGCTGTGCAATACACATAACAGAATGACAAGACAGTTTTGCACAGCTCACCAATATAAGACATGGCATGTATGACATAATGGAGGGGGTCAGGAATGGATGTACTGGGCCACTACACACTATATTTCCAAAAGTAATCGAACACCTAAGCAAGAATCAAAAAACAGATTTTTTTCTATATGTTAATACTTAGTGAGGCTCCTTTGGCCCTAATGACATCAGATACTCTCCATGATATGCTTTCTACTAACATCTGATACAATTCAGCTGGTATTTCCCTCCATTCATCCTGCAAACATCTAGCAGGTTCTCTCAAGGAAGATGGATGTTGTTCATATTTCCTGACCAAGTGTTTCAGTTTGTCCCAAAGATGTTCAGTGGGGTTCAGGTCAGGACTTTGTCTATGTCCTAAAAGCAACGTGAAACAGCATTGGATTTGTGACAATGTACACATTGTATAGTGGCAAGAACCATGAACACTGAGGTGTACTCTGACATTCTACACAAGAAACCATTAGACCGAGACCATGCCACGTAAAACATCCCCAGACCATAATGGAACCTCCACCCTGCTAAACTGTTGGCACACAGACTCAGGCAAAATGTGTTCCCCATCTTCCTCCACACCCAGGTAAGCCCATCTAATATGAAGATGGAGTAGCATGCCTTGTCACTCCACAGATCGTTCTTCCATTGCTCAACTGTCCGATTAGGAGGTTCCTTGCACCATTGTAGATGGGCCGATGCATCTTCTTTGAGAGAACTCACTAGATGTTTTTAGGATAAATGTAGGAAAATACCAGCTGAAGAGTATCAGACTTTAGTAAAAAGTATGTCATGGAGAGTATCTGATGTCATTAGGGCCAAGAGAGCCCCACTAAGTATTAACATATGGAAATAAATACTACTTTTGATTCTTGCTCAGGTGTCCAATTGTTTTTGATAGGGTAGTGTGTGTCCAGCACCCTGGAACTAAGGGTGCTTTACAATAAATATTAATTAAATAGGAATAAACAAAAGAATAAAAGAAGTGTTTTTAAGGAGACGGCTTTGTCATTGCTATTTAACCCCTTAACGACCAGCCCATAGTGTTTTTACGTCCTCCCGAAGTGGGCCTTATTCTCTGAGGACGTAAAAACATGCTTCCTGCAGAGAATAATGCCCCTCGGGCTGTGGACGTGACAGCTCCATGCTGTTGGTGTCCGCAGGTAGCTGACAGCATGGAGCTGTCATCCCGGGCTGTTCGGAGCCCCCCCCGGCATTGCGATCGGCGCTATGCAATGGATAGCGCCGATCGCAAAAAAGTAAATAAAAGTGCAATAAAAGTTAAAGATTCAGCTGCTCTGATGGATCGGATCCATCGGAGCAGCTGAAATTACTCACCGATGTCCGTCGCACGACTCCCAGCTGTCCCGATGCTCCGGGCGCCGTAGCCGTCCTTCTGCGCATGCGCGCCTGGCGGCATTACGTCAGCCGCATGCGCAGAAGGCCTGGCGGCGCGGGAGACTTAAAATCTCCTGGCTCCCGGCTCCTGTAGGTAGCCGGGAGGCAGGAGATGTCAGCGGGGACTGCGGTGAGCGGTCCCCGGTACCGCGATCGCCGTTATCCAATGGATAGCGGCGATCGCAAAAAAGTTAAAAAAAAGTGTAAAAAAAGAAAAGTTTCACCTCCCCTCATGGATCGGATCCATGAGGGGAGGTGAAAATACTCACCTCAGGTCCGCCGATGTCCTCCGGCCGGTGTCTGGACCCCCCGCTGGCTTCTGCGATGTGCCGATGCGGCGCGCATGCGCAGAAGCCAGCGAGCCCGGCAAATTCAAAATCTCCCTGCACCCGGCTGTCACAGATAGCCGAGTGCAGGGAGATATGACTGGGGACCGCTGTATGCGGTTTCCAGTCAGATGATCACCGTTATCCATCAGATAACGGTGATCATATAAAGTTAAAAAGTAAAAAAAAAAAAAAAAGTTAAAAGTAAAAAAAAGTTTAAAAAGTTAAAGTTTCATCTCCCCTTATGGATCGTATCCGTAAGGGGGGATGAAATTACGTACCCAAGGTCCCGGATTTGTTCCCTGGTGGGATGTTGATCCGCGGATGTTACCCCAGCTTCGGCGCATGCGCCCGTCAGCATGATGGCGGACGCATGCGCAAAAGTGAAAGATTGCCCAAGAAATATAAAATCTCCCTGCTGCTGGCTACAAAAGGTAGCCAAGAGCCTGGAGATGTCACGGGGAGCCGCGGTATGCGGTTACTGGTCACGTGATCGCCGTTATCCAATGCATAATGGCGATCACGTAAAAGTTCTTTAAAAAGTGGCAGTTTCATTTCCCCTCACCGATGCGATCGGTGGGGGGAGATGAAACATCTTCTCGGAGGCTTCCGCATTTGAATCCAGATGCGATTATCCTCCATGGACCCTTCCGGCTGCTGCGCATGCGCCCGCCGGCAAAATGCCGGACACATTCGCAGGAGCCGGGAAGCCCAGGAAATGTTAAATCTCCTTGCTCCCAGCGACCAACGGTTGCTGAGTGCTTGGAGCAGTGACCGGGGGCCTCGCTGAGCGGTCCCCGGTCACATGATAAAGTAGCGAACTAACATTAGGCCGGTCACGCGTGACCGGAGAGGAATTACAGGTTCTGCATGCGCTTGATCAGCGGTAATCCACGGATCAATCGCATGCATTGGATTACACAATTCCCCCCAATTAGCGGGTCGGAATTACGTAATCCACTCGCAGAAACAGAACACAGCATGCTATATTTTACCACGAATATCTGCGACCTAGAGCCCTTTGTGCTCTATGACCGCGGTTATACTCGCACCCCATATGCAAACACATTGTGTACAGGCTGCGGGTACCCGGGTCATCTCTAAGCGACGGCGCGGGAAATGCAAACAAAAAACCGCCTGTGTGAGTAGGCAGTTATGTGCAGTACATTACGCAACCGTACGCAGGGTCACAGCCGGGCTCACAGCTGGAATCCGCTGCAGGCCTCGGCAAGCGGATTCTGCATACGGCCGTGTGAGCCCGGCGTTATTCAGACCGCTACCTGTAATCCGTAATTTACAAGAAGCCCCGGGAACGCTCGCCTTCCTGCAGTTCCAGGAGCAGCTTGTTGAGCGCCTTCTCTGTGAGACCGCTGCACCGCAGCAAGATTACAAAGCCTCACAGCGCCACTTTCTACACCCCATCCCCGCTGCTGAGGTTACGAAATACCCCCCAAAATACATGAGAGGAGGGGGGGGGGATACCCGGTTTTCTTGCCCCATGTGCCCAGCCCAACCAGCCTCCGTAATTACCCCTGTCTTCGGACATAAAACACATTTATATTATTACCTTTATCTAATATTTAGGGAATGCCAAAAAATGGGGATGGCGGGGGAATTATTTTTAGGAAGTCAAATTTTTTTCCATATAAGTGGGCAATGGGGCCTGGGATTTATTCAGTTCTGCCCTGAAATCCAGCGGGCATTCCCTCCATTATGGGCCTAGCCATGTGTCCTGTAAGTAGATTAGGGCCACAATGGGTATGTTTCTGAACAGGGGACAAACAGGGGTATCTATTTTGGGGTGAAAGTCTTCATTCCTATGTACACTGTACAAAAAAAACAGTTTTTAAATTGACAAAATTGCCAAACAAATGAAAATCGTAATTTTTTCCTTTTGCTTTGCTTAGATTCATTCAAATACTTTGGGGTCAAAATATGCAGTACACCCCTAGATGAATTTGTTAAGGGGTCTAGTTTTTAAAATGGGTCATTTGTGGGGGTTCTCTATCGTTTTGGACGCTCAATGGCTCTACATGTGGGCAATGGGGACTGGAATTTATTCCGTTGTACCCTGAAATCCAACGGGTGCTCCTTCCATTATAGGCCTAGCTATGTTTCCTTTAAGTAGATTAGGGCCACAATGGGTATGTTTCTGAACACGGGACAAATGGGGGTATCCATTTTGGGGCGAAAGTCTTCATTCCTATGTACACTTTCCAAAAAAAACAGTTTTTAAATTGACACAATTGCCAAAAAAATGAAAATCGTAATTTTTTCCTTCTGCTTGGCTTAGATTCATTCAAAAACTGTGAAGTCAAAAAAGTCATTATACTCCTAGATAAATTCGTTAGGGGGTCTACTTTTCAAAATGGGATCACTTGTGGGGGTTCTCCATCGTTTTGGTCACTCAATGGCTCTACAAGTGGGCAATAGGGCCTAAATCTCCTTCAAGCAAAATTTCTGTTCCGAAAGCCACCGGTTGCTCCTTTCATTTTGGGCCCCACTGTGCATATAGACGTAATACTAGGGCCACAATGGGTATGTTTCTGTGCACAGGACAAACAGGGGTATCCATTTTGGGGTGCAAGTCTTCATTCATATATGTGCGGTACAAAAAAAACTGCTTTTGAAATGACAGAATTACCAAAAAATGAAAATCGTATTTTTTTTCCTTCGGCTTGGCTTAGATTCATTCAAAAACTGTGAAGTCAAAAAAGTCATCCTACCCCTAGATAAATTCGTTAAGGGGTCTACTTTTCAAAATGGGGTCACTTGTGGGCGTTCTGCATCGTTTTGGTCACTCAAGGGCTCTACAAGTGGGCAATGGGGACTAAATCTCCTTCAAGCAAAATTTCTGTTCCGAAAGCCACCGGTTGCTCCTTTCATTTTGGGCCCCATTGTGCATCCAGACATATGATTAGGGCCACAATGGGTATGTTTCTGAGCACGGGAGAAACAGGGGTATCCATTTTGGGGTGCAAGTTTTCATTCATATATGTGCTGTACAAAAAAACTGCTTTTAAAATGACAGAATTACCAAAAAAATGAAAATTGTAATTTTTTTCCTTCGGCTTGGCTTAGATTCATTCAAAAACTGTGAAGTCAAAAAAGTCATTATACCCCTAGATAAATTCGTTAAGGGGTCTACTTTTCAAAATGGGGTCACTTGTGGGGGTTCTCCATAGTTTTGGTCACTCAATGGCTCTACAAGTGGGAAATGGGGACTAAATTTCCTTCAAGCAAAATTTCTGTTCCGAAAGCCACCGATTGCTCCTTTCATTTTGGGCCCCATTGTGCATCCAAACGTAAGATTAGGGCCACAATGGGTATGTTTCTGAGCACGGGACAAACAGGGGTGTCCATTCTGGGGTGCAAATCCTAATTTTCATGTGTACTATAGAAAAAAGTCCTGTCTTTAAAATGACATATTTGCAAAAATATGAAATTTTTGTTTTTCTCTTCTAAATTGCATTGACTCCTGAAAAAAAACTATGGGGTTAAAATACTCATGACACCCCTCAGTGAATACGTTAAAGGGTGTAGTTTTTAAAATGGGGTCACTTGTGGGGGTATCTATCATTTTGACTCCTATGAGCCTTTCCAATCTTGGATTGGTGTAGGAAAACAAAGTGTTCTTCAAAATGCTGAAAAGTAATGTTAAATTTGTACGTCTCCTAAATGGTTAAAAAAAAACGAAAGTTTTTCCAATGTGCGCCCAAAATAAAGTAAACGGATGGAAATATAAATCTTAGCAAAAATTTCTATATTATGTTTGCACATATTTGAGATATTGCAGTTGGAAATGTGAAAAAATGACGATTTTTTCAAAATTTTCCCAATTTTGGCGCTTTTAATAAATAAACACAAATTCTATCGGTCTTTTTTTTCCACCTAAATGAAGTACAACATGTGGCGATAAAACAATGTCAGAATCGCTTGGATATGCAAAACCTTTCTGGTCTTTTTCCATGCTAAAGTGACACGTGTCAGATTTGCAAAATTTGGCCTGGTCATTAAGGCGTAAACAGGCTTGGTCACTAAGGGGTTAAACCGTTTGACTCACGGTCACCCTGAAAACCTGAAAACCTACAAGCTAAACCAGTGTAAATACTACCTACTAACCAGATAACGTTGTGCTATGTACGAGTTTTTGGAATTTATATGCTGAGAATATGGCATGCTAAGTTAGAGATATTGTCTGCTTCTTCATTCGTTGAATCAAAGTGAAGAGCCTTCACTTTGATTTTGCTGCCAGAGAGAGTAAATAAGCTTCACTTTTATTGGTTTGGCTCAGTAAGAGGAAAAATGTTCTGCCAGTGGGGAAGATATGCTTCTAGATTGGGGAAATATAGTATGTGCTGCCAAAAGGGAAGATGTCTAGTCTGCTAACACTGAAGATGGAAGTTGTGGTAAGGAAGAGCCTCCATGATGTTCTGGGACAGATGGAAATGTTAACTAAGTCTCAGGCTTCTTTCACACAGGCTACATGACATCGCCGCAAGAAAATCACAGCGATACCATGATTTTCTGGTGCTACAAAGTCGCATGACTTTGTAGCACCACTTGCAAGGATTTTTGGAGGGTGGTTGAAATATAAGCCCTATCCCGCAAATAAGCCCTAGAGAAAAAAATGTAAAAAAAGAATACATTACCTTTAGAAGCGCTGTCTGGCTCCGCTGCATCTTCTTCCCGATTCATCTTTTTCAATGATCCATTGAATGGCTGTGACTGGTTCATTGAGCGCTGGCTCTGATTGGCTAAGCATCACAGCGCTCAGTCAATCAGAGGCAGTGCTTCCAGGAGGCGGGATTTTTCAATCCCCGGCCAGAAGAGAAGATAGAAGATGCAGCGGAGCCAGAAGGCGCTTCTAAAGGTGATGTAGTCTTTTTTTTTTTTCCTGCAGCTAAGGCTTAGTTTAAGGCTTTGACAGTAGGATTTCCTACTGTCAAAGTTGCATCACATCACAAGAAAACCACATTTTCATACGATGCAACAGAGAGGAAGGCTCCATAGGGAAACATGGGCTATAAAACCTCGTGAGTCTGCTAGGTTTTTGACTCGCAATGTCACATGCTACAAAACCTCGCCTTAGACTAATGTCATAAATAGTCTTTTAGGCAAAAGTACTATGTTTTTGGCAACTTTTTTTTGTCTCTTTTTTCCAACAAAAACACTATATCCAGATGTTTTCTGTAGATCAATGGTAAAATATGAATCGCCGTACAAGCACTGCATTTTGTGTAGCATTTGTTCCAATTTTTGGTGTGTTTTTTCAAAATTGCAGCATGCTTTGGGTAGGTCATTTTTTTCTGGCATTTTCCCATCGTCTTCTCTATAGAAAAGAAGAAAATAACAAACAAAAAAACCTCTGTTACCAAAAAAAAAATGCCACAAATGAAAAAAACCTGTGAAAAACGTAGGGCTCATCAACAAAATTGCATTGTTTTTTTCTGACTTTTTCTAAATAGTAGAAAATAAGACTGTGAAGGCAGCCTTACTCATAGAATGGTAGAGTTGGAAGGGACCTCCAGGATCATCAGGTCCAACCCCCTGCTCAGTGCAGGATTCACTAAATCATCCCAGACAGATATTTGTCCAGCCTTTGTTTGAACACTTCCATTGAAGGAGAATTCATCACCTCCCGTGGTAACCTGTTCCACTCATTGATCACCCTCACTGTCAGAAAGGTTTTTCTAATATCTAATCTATATCTCCTCCCTTTCGGTTTCATCCCATTGCTTCTAGTCTTTTCTTGTGCAGATGAGAATAGGGCTGATCCCTCTGCACTGTGACAGCCCCTCAGATATTTGTAGACATCTATTAAGTCTCCTCTCAGCCTTCTCTTTTGCAGGCTAATATTCCCAGATCCTTTAACTGTTCCTCATAGGACATGATTTGCAGACCGCTCACCATCTTGGTAACTCTTCTCTGAACTTGCTCCAGTTTGTCTATGTCTTTTTTAAAGTGGGGTGCCCAGAACTGGACACAGTATTCCAGATGAGGTCTGACCAAGGAAGAGTAGAGGGGGATAATTACCTCACATGATTCCCCCTCCTCATGTACTATTTTTTTTTGTTCTTGTTTGTTGTATTTATAATATTCATTATATCTATATCTTTTTAAACATCAGAAATGAGGGTAGAGTAATGAAGCAGTAAATCAGCCACAATGTCAATTTCCTGCAAAACAGCTGCTGACACATATAGTGATATTATTCTTACCTAGTCCTTTCCAGCCATGGATTTTCCATATGCATCATCTGTCTTCACTCCATTAATACTGCAGTGTCTGTGCGCTGATCAATATTCAGGTCTCTTTTGGTCTGCAAGTCTTCCATTATTATTTTCTTAGCTATTGTTGTTAGTGGTGGTGATGGTTTTTTGCAATTTTGTAGCAATTCACCTTTAACCAGGTTGAAATAACAACATGCAAATAAACCCAAAAGAAACAATTCTGTTCTCTAAAATGTTCATTACGTAATTATTTAATTGTTTCATTTTATAGTTTAAGCATCCTAAAAAGTTGAGAAACTTTGCAAATACTTTGCTTTGCTGTTTTTGTATGGATTTTAAATAGAGATGAGCGAGCACACTCGTTAAAGACAGATACTCGAGTGAGTATCGTCCTTTTCGAGTACCTGCCTGCCAGCCCGCAAAGTTTCGGATGTTGGCGGGGGTGAGCGCTGTGTTCCGGGAGTGAGCAGAAGGGAGCGGGGGGGAGAGAGAGAGATCTCCCCCCCCCCCTGTTTCCCCCCGTTATCCCCCACCACCCCCTGAATCTTTGCGAGTGAGCAGGCAGGTACTCGAAAAGGACGATACTCGCTCGAGTATCTCTCCTTACAGTGTACGCTCGCTCATCTCTAATTTTAAATCATTTAAATTACTTGCCAAACCCAGGACAAAAGTGAACATCCTGAGCGGCTACTGCACCATGATATCTCTGACAGATCAGGGGCAAGAACACAGCTGTAATATAATACCTGCTCCTTCTGTAATTGTTGAGATCAAAGAAACTCTGATACTGCCAATAAACCCTCTTAGTGTTACCATCAAGCATAATCCCTATACAATTGCAATCAAAATTATTCAACCCCATTTGCAAATCAGATGTATTGGACAAATTTACAAACTTCTAGTTGTTTGCAAAAAACACCACAATCAAACTAAGAATTTAAATATCTCAACACTAGAGATGAGCGAACGTACTCGTCCGAGCTTGATGCTCGTTCGAGTATTAGGGTGTTCGAGATGCTCGTTACTAGAGGCGAGCACCACGCGATGTTCGAGTTACTTTCAATTTCATCTCTGAGACATTTGCGCGCTTTTCTGGCCAATAGAAAGACAGGGAAGGCATTACAACTTCCTCCTGTGATGTTCCAGCCCTATACCACCCCCCTGCAGTGAGTGGCTGGGGAGATTAGGTGTCACCCGAGTATATAAATCGGCCCCTCCTGCGGCTCGCCACAGATGCATTCTGACAGAGATCAGGGAAAGTGCTGCTGATGCTGCTGCTGCTATAGGGAGAGTGTTAGGTGTAATATTAGGCTTCAAGAATCCCAATGGTCCTTCTTAGGGCCACATCTGACCGTGTGCAGTACTGTTGAGGCTGCTTTTAGCAGTGTTGCACTTTTTTTTTTTTGTATATTGGGCGTGCAGAGCATTGTGTCCTCAGTCTGCAGTCATTGTACATAGTATAGGGCCAGTACTGGTGAGGCAGGGACAGTGAAAAAGGTGAAAGAGATATACTGTCTATATAGGCAGTGGGCTTTTTCAAACAAATTTGGGAAAAATACTATATTTGGGCTGCCTGTGACCGTCTTGAGTGTACTGCGTGTCTGCTGGGGGTAGTAATCCTAACTAATACGCAGCTAAGTGTTACAGCAGGCTTGCGCAAAATTGTTTCCTGGCTCTGCGTTGCCCGTTACATCACCGCCGTCATCCCGTCCAGAGGGAAACAGTATACATATATACGCTGCCTACAGTATCTGTCTGCTGTCTCAGCTCAGCCTTTAAAAAAATAGAAGCAAAATACTTAAGGCCTACTAGTGGCCTTTGGACACTTGACTGCTTCTGCGCTGTGAATTCCACTAGCTCAGTCATACGCACCTACGTCTCACTACAGGCTTGCGCAAAATTCTTTCATGGCTCTGCTGTGCGTTCCATAAGCGAAGTCAGCCTCCAACCACAGGCCAATAAGTGGCACATTTAATTACAGCGTTCTGTTTCTGCACTACTGGTTATACAGCATGCTGAGGGGTAGGGGTAGGCCTAGAGGACGTGGACGCGGGCGAGGACACGGAGGCCCAAGTCAGGGTGTGGGCACAGGTGTATCGCAGCCGACTGCTGCGGGATTAGGAGAGAGGCACGTTTCTGGCGTCCCCACATTCATCTCACAATTAATGGGTCCACGCGGTAGACCTTTATTAGAAAATGAGCAGTGTGAGCAGGTCATGTCGTGGATGGCAGAACGTGCATTCAGCAATCTATCGACCACCCAGAGTTCTACGCCGTCCACTGCTGCAACTCTGAATCCTCTGGCTGCTGCTCCTCCTTCCTCCCAGTCTCCTCACTCCATTACAATGACACATTCTGAGGAGCAGGCAGACTCCCAGGAACTGTTCTCGGGCCCCTGCCCAGAATGGGCAGCAATGGTTCCTCTCCCACCGGAGGAGTTTGTCGTGACCGATGCCCAACCTTTGGAAAGTTCCCGGGGTCCGGGGGATGAGGCTGGGGACTTCCGGCAACTGTCTCAAGAGCTTTCAGTGGGTGAGGAGGACGATGACGATGAGACACAGTTGTCTATCAGTGAGGTAGTAGTAAGGGCAGTAAGTCCGAGGGAGGAGCGCACAGAGGATTCAGAGGAAGAGCAGCCGGACGATGAGGTGACTGACCCCACCTGGTTTGCTAAGCCTACTGAGGACAGGTCTTCAGAGAGGGAGGCAAGTGCAGCAGCAGGGCAGGTTGGAAGAGGCAGTGCGGTGGCCAGGGGTAGAGGCATGGCCAAACCGAATAATCCACCAACTGTTTCCCAAAGCGCCCCCTCTAGCCATGCCACCCTGCAGAGGCCGAGGTGCTCAAAGGTCTGGCAGTTTTTCACTGAGAGTGCAGACGACCGACGAACTGTGGTGTGCAAGGTTTGTCGCGCCAAGATCAGCCGTGGAGCCACCACCACCAGCATGCGCAGACATATGATGGCCAAGCACCCCACAAGGTGGGACGAAGGCCGTTCACCGCCTCCAGTTTGCACCACTGCCTCTCCCCCTGTGCCCCAACCTGCCACTGAGATCCAACCCCCCTCTCAGGACACAGGCACTACCGTCTCCCGGCCTGCACCCACACCCTCACCTCCGCTGTCCTTGGCCCCATCCAGCAATGTCTCTCAGCGCAACGTCCAGCCGTCGCTAGCGCAACTGTTTGAGAGCAAGCGCAAGTACGCCGCCACGCACCCGCACGCTCAAGCGTTAAACGTGCACATAGCCAAATTGATCAGCCTGGAGATGCTGCCGTATAGGCTTGTGGAAACGGAGGCTTTCAAAAACATGATGGCGGCGGCCCGCGCTACTCGGTTCCCAGTCGCCACTACTTTTCCCGATGTGCCGTCCCAGCCCTGCACGACCACGTCTCCCGCAACATTGTACGCGCCCACACCAACGCGGTTACTGCCAAGGTCCACTAAACAACGGACACATGGACAAGCACAGGCGGGCAGGGCCACTATATCTCCCTGACGGCACATTGGGTGAATTTAGTGGAGGCTGGGACAGAGTCAGAGCCTGGGACCGCTCACGTCCTACCCACCCCCTGAATTGCGGGCCCCAGCTCGGTGCTGGTATCTGCGGCGGTGTATGCTTCCTCCACTAAACCACCCTCCTCCTCCTCCTACGCAACCTCTGTCTGGCAATCAAGATGTGTCAGTAGCAGCACGTCGCCAGCAGTCGGTGTCGCGCGGCGTGGCAGCACAGCGGTGGGCAAGCGTCAGCAGGCCGTGCTGAAACTACTCAGCTTAGGAGATAAGAGGCACACGGCCCACGAACTGCTGCAGGGTCTGACAAAGCAGACCGACCACTGGCTTGCGCCGCTGAGCCTCCAACCAGGCATGGTCGTGTGTGACAACGGCCGTAACCTGGAGGCGGCTCTGCAGCTCGGCAGCCTCACGCACGTGCCATGCCTGGCCCACATCTTTAATTTGGTGGTTCAGCGCTTTCTGAAAACCCTCTCACGCTTGTCAGACCTGCTCAGAAAGGTGCGCCGGCTCAGCGCACATTTCCGCAAGTCCAAGACGGACGCTGCCACCCTGCGCACCCTGCAACATCAGTTTAATCTGCCAGTGCACCGACTGCTGTGCGACGTGCCCACACGGTGGAACTCTACCCTCCACATGTTGGCCAGGCTCTATGAGCAGCGTAGAGCTATAGCGCAATACCAACTCCAACATGGGCGGCGTAGTGGGAGTCAGAGTCCTCAATTCTTTACAGAAGAGTGGGCCTGGTTGGCAGACATCTGCCAGGTCCTTGGAAACTTTGAGGAGTCTACCCAGATGGTGAGCGGCGATGCTGCAATCATTAGTGTCACCATTCCTCTGCTATGCCTCTTGAGAAGTTCCCTGCAAAGCATAAAGGCAGACGCTTTGCGCTCAGAAACGGAGGCGAGGGAAGACAGTATGTCGCTGGATAGTCATTGCACCCTCCTGTCAGCGCGTTGAGGAGTGGGAGGAGCATGAGGAGGAGGGGGAAGAGACAGTTTGGCCCACTGCTGAGGGTACCCATGCTGCTTGCCTGTCATCCTTTCAGCGTGTATGGCCGGAGGAGGAGGAGGATCCTGAAAGTGATCTTCCGAGTGAGGACAGCCATGTGTTGCGTACAGGTACCCTGGCACACATGGCTGACTTCATATTAGGATGCCTTTCTTGTGACCCTCGCATTACACGCATTCTGGCCACTACGGATTACTGGGTGTACACACTGCTCGACCCACGGTATAAGGAGAACCTTTCCACTCTCATACCCGAAGAGGAAAAGGGTTCGAGAGTGATGCGCGGAGATCAGGCAGCATGTACAGCACAGGCAGGGGAACACTATCCAAGGCCTTTGACAGCTTTCTGGCTCCCCAGCAAGACTGTGTCACCGCTCCCCAGTCAAGGCTGAGTCGGCGGGAGCACTGTAAAAGGATGGTGAGGGAGTACATAGCCGATCGCACGACCATCCTCCGTGACGCCTCTGCCCCCTACAACTACTGGGTGTCGAAGCTGGACACATGGCCTGAACTCGCGCTGTATGCCCTGGAGGTGCTTGCTTGTCCTGCGGCTAGCGTCTTGTCAGAGAGGGTGTTTAGTGCGGCTGGGGCAATCATCACGGATAAGCGTACCCGCCTGTCAACCGACAGTGCCGACTGGCTTACAATCATAAAGATGAACAAAGCCTGGATTTCCCCAGACTTCTCTTCTCCACCAGCGGACAGCAGCGATACGTAAGCAATACGTAGGCTGCACCCGCGGATGGAAGCATCGTTCTCTATCACCATAAAAAACGGGGACCTTTTAGCTTCATCAATCTGTGTATTATATTCATCCTCCTCCTCCTGCTCCTCCTCCCGAAACCTCACGTAATCACGCCGAACGGGCAATTTTTCTTACGCCCACAAGGCTCAGTCATATAACTTTTGTAAACAATGTTTATACGTTTCAATTCTCAATTCAATAAAGCGTTGAAACTTGCACCTGAACCAATTTTTATTTTAACTGGGCTGCCTACAGGCCTAGTTACAAATTAAGCCACATTAACCAAAGCGATTAATGGGTTTCACCAGCCCTCTTGATAGGGCATGGGCAATTTTTCTGAAGTACATTTGTACTGTTGGTACACCAATTTTTTTGGGCCCTCGCCTACATTGTAATCCTAGTAATTTTTAGCCAACCTGCATTAAAGCTGACGTTACCTCAGCTGTGCTGGGCACTGCAATGGGATATATTTATGTACCGCCGGTGGGTTCCAGGGAGCCACCCATGCTGTGGGTCCTCAGGGACTTCCCATTAGGGATTTGTACCTGCCAGTGTCTATGTATTAAAAACCCCGGTCAGACTGGGGCATGCAGTGTGGGCCGAAGCCCACGTGCATTAAACCTGACGTTACCTCAGCTGTGATGGGCACTGCAATGGGATATATTTATGTACCGCCGGTGGCTTCCTGGGACCCACCCATGCTGTCGGTCCACACGGAGTTGTAACTCCATGTGTCCACTTCTAAAGAACCCCAGTCTGACTGGGGCATGCAGTGTGGGTCGAAGCCCACCTGCATTAAACCTGACGTTACCTCAGCTGTGATGGGCACTGCAATGGGATATATTTATGTACCGCCGGTGGCTTCCTGGGACCCACCCATGCTGTCGGTCCACACGGAGTTGTAACTGCATGTGTCCACTTCTAAAGAACTGCAGTCTGACTGGGCCATGCGGTGTGGGCCGAAGCCCACCTGCATTAAACCTGACGTTACCTCAGCTGTGATGGGCAATACAATGGGATTTATTTATGTACCGCCGGTGGGTTCCAGGGACCCACCCATGCTGTCGGTCCACATGGAGTTGTAACTGCATGTGTCCACTTCTAAAGAACCCCAGTCTGACTGGGGCATGCAGTGTGAGCCGAAGCCCACCTGCATTAAACCTGACGTTACCTCAGCTGTGATGGGCACTGCAATGGGATATATTTATGTACCGCTGGTGGGTTCCAGGGAGCCACCCATGCTGTGGGTCCACAGGGACTTCGCATTAGGGATTTGTACCTGCCAGTGTCTATGTATTAAAAACCCCGGTCAGACTGGGGCATGCAGTGTGGGCCGAAGCCCACATGCATTAAACCTGACGTTACCTCAGCTGTGATGGGCACTGCAATGGGATATATTTATGTACCGCCGGTGGCTTCCTGGGACCCACCCATGCTGTCGGTCCACACGGAGTTGTAACTCCATGTGTCCACTTCTAAAGAACCCCAGTCTGACTGGGGCATGCAGTGTGGGTCGAAGCCCACCTGCATTAAACCTGACGTTACCTCAGCTGTGATGGGCACTGCAATGGGATGTATTTATGTACCGCCGGTGGCTTCCTGGGACCCACCCATGCTGTCGGTCCACACGGAGTTGTAACTGCATGTGTCCACTTCTAAAGAATGCAGTCTGACTGGGCCATGCGGTTTGGGCCGAAGCCCACCTGCATTAAACCTGACGTTACCTCAGCTGTGATGGGCAATACAATGGGATTTATTTATGTACCGCCGGTGGGTTCCAGGGACCCACCCATGCTGTCGGTCCACACGGAGTTGTAACTGCATGTGTCCACTTCTAAAGAACCCCAGTCTGACTGGGGCATGCAGTGTGAGCCGAAGCCCACCTGCATTAAACCTGACGTTACCTCAGCTGTGATGGGCACTGCAATGGGATATATTTATGTACCGCCGGTGGGTTCCAGGGAGCCACCCATGCTGTGGGTCCACTGGGACTTCACATTAGGGATTTGTACCTGCCAGTGTCTATGTATTAAAAACCCCGGTCAGACTGGGGCATGTAGTGTGGGCCGAAGACCACCTGCATTTAATCGGATGTTACCTCAGCTGTGATGGGCACTGCAATGGGATGTATTTATGTACCGCCGGTGGCTTCCTGGGACCCACCCATGCTGTCGGTCCACACGGAGTTGTAACTGCATGTGTCCACTTCTAAAGAATGCAGTCTGACTGGGCCATGCGGTTTGGGCCGAAGCCCACCTGCATTAAACCTGACGTTACCTCAGCTGTGATGGGCAATACAATGGGATTTATTTATGTACCGCCGGTGGGTTCCAGGGACCCACCCATGCTGTCGGTCCACACGGAGTTGTAACTGCATGTGTCCACTTCTAAAGAACCCCAGTCTGACTGGGCCATGCAGTTTGGGCCGAAGCCCACCTGCATTAAACCTGACGTTACCTCAGCTGTGATGGGCACTGCAATGGGATATATTTATGTACCGCCGGTGGGTTCCAGGGAGCCACCCATGCTGTGGGTCCACTGGGACTTCACATTAGGGATTTGTACCTGCCAGTGTCTATGTATTAAAAACCCCGGTCAGACTGGGGCATGTAGTGTGGGCCGAAGACCACCTGCATTTAATCGGATGTTACCTCAGCTGTGATGGGCAATGCAATTGGATTTATTTATGTACAGCCGGTGGCTTCCTGGCACCCACCCATGCTGTGGGTGCACACGGAATTCCCATTGCGGAGTTGTACCTGCCTGTGACTATTTATAAAAAACCCCGGTCTGACTGGGGCATGCAGACACCTTGACAGAATGAATAGTGTGTGGCACATGGGTTCCCCATTGCTATGCCCACGTGTGCAGCTCCTGATGGAGGTGGCACAGGACTGGATTTCTCATTGCTTCTGTACAGCCTTATGGGCTATCGCCCCGCCCCTTTTAAAGAGGGTCGCTGCCTGGCCGTGCCAACCCTCTGCAGTGTGTGCCTGCGGTTCCTCCTCATGGCAGATGCACTTATAAATAGACATGAGGGTGGTGTGGTTATGAGGCCAGCGTGTGGCATGAAGGCAGCTGAAGGCTGCGCAGGGACATTTTGGTGTGCGCTGTGGACACTGGGACGCGCGGGGGGGGGGGGGGGGGTTGGCAGCATGTAACCCAGGAGAAGTGGCAGCGGAGTCTCATGCAGGCAGTGATTGTGCTTTGTTGGAGGTAGTGTGGTGCTTAGCTAAGGTATGCCATGCTAATGAGGGTTTCTCAGAAGTAAAAATTGTTGGGAGGGGGGGGACCACTCTTGCCGCTATTGTGGCTTAATAGTGGGACCTGGGAACTTAAGATGCAGCCCAACATGTAGCCCCTCGCCTGCCCCATCCGTTGCTGTGTCGTTCCCACCACTTTCTTGAATTGCCCAGATTTTCACAAATGAAAACCTTAGCGAGCATCGGCGATATACAAAAATGCTCGGGTCGCCCATTGACTTCAATGGGGTTAGTTACTCGAAACGAACCCTCGAGCATCGCGAAATTTTGTCTCGAGTAACGAGCACCCGAGTATTTTGGTGCTCGCTCATCTCTACTCAACACAAATATCTTCTGCCAAGTCAACGCAAAATGCCACTTTTTTGAATATTTTTTCTTTATTGAAATTGTTTTAAGAAAAAAGAATAAACAATATTACAAACTTAAAATTGAGAGCTTAATCCAAGTCTAAAACATAAACTATGTAAAACATAGCACAGTAATTAAACATACTAGCATTAAGGCCCATTTAGACCGGATGATTGTCGGGCAAACGATGCCCGACACTCATCCCTGTGTTACCACGCTCCCTTGCTCCTGCAGGGAGCTAGCACAGCTGGCTCGCACACGGAGTGGCCTTTAAAGAGAATATAAACGTTTAAAATTAACATGTAGATATATAGATAAGGAATGGATAAGTATTAAGAGTAAAAGTAAGATGTTTACCACTACTAAATATGAAAAAAAAAATTAATAAATGTAGGCAGGGTATAAAACAGATTAAAATAATACACCAAATTATCCCATGTATCTTACGGGCCCCACACGGGCATCACATCTCTTTTCATAAGGCGGTATTAAAAGTATGGACAATTGTGGGGGATTCTTGGCAATATATTCTGTTCAAGGTGCCCAGGAGGAAAATGTGGAGGTTTTAGTAACATATCTATAGGAATATAATTCCTCCAGTTGATGCGTAAGATTGATGGAGTTAATAACTTCACTCAGAGAAGTATATTTGAAGATTTCCATTTTTAGCAATTGCTAGGCAAGCTGCAAGGAGGATGTGAGAGATAAGAACTGAGTAAAAAGATGGGGGTTTATCTACAAGTAGAAAACAAAGGTCCAGCGTTGGATCCGAAGCCACAAAGCGATGTGTTACAGTGTACACAAAATTAAAAAATATTCCAAAAATAACGAACAATAGGGCTAGACCACCACATATGAAAAAAGGTACCCTTGAGGTGGCAAACCCTCCAGTATGTATCAGGAATCGCATTGTTCCTTTTGGCAAGCCTAGCAGGAGCTAGATACCAATGAAAGAATATTTTATGTGAGGACTCCCAATGCCTGATTCTATGTGAGAGATTTTTAGTCCAAGAGAGCTGTTTTCCAGTCTTCTATTTGGAATTGTTGTTTAAAATCGTGTTCCTAAAGCTCCGTATGTGAAGATTTACTTTGAGATGCTAGAAAAAAGGAGTCATCATGAAAGATAGAAATGACTTTGGGTGCCCAAGTGGACAGGGCAAAAAAGGTGAAAGCAGACCTGGAGAAAGCGGGCCTATGAATATCTACAGAGCGAAAAGCTTGTTGCAATCTTAAAAAAAAACACAGACCACTGGAAATCTGAAATAACTTACATGACGTAGAAAAATCTAAAATAAAATTATTTTCATATAAATCACCAATTTTTCTTATGCCCAAAGATTCCCAAGGTCCAAATTCAAAATCATTAAGAATAGAAGGTAAAAAACAAAGAGGAAAGGCCAATATCGGAACCAGACGTACTAATGAAGAATCATATTGCTGCCAGACAGAGACCGAGATTTGTACCGCCTATTTCGTAGGGCCTAGCTAAAGAAGACAATTTTATTCTGGCATGAGAGCCACCTCAAATAAAATTGTTATAGATGGATTGAAGCTTAGTGAAAAATGAACTTGGGATAAAAATACTACATTCTACAAAACATTTAATACGTGGTAAGATGATCATTTTGACAGCTGCTATCCTTCCCGCCCAACAGATGAAGGGTTTACAAACATTTTTTATGAGCTGTGGAATGTAGTCAACCATTGGTAAGTAATTTTTAGTAAATGTATGGGAGCTAGGGCTTGTTAAATGGATGCCTAAATAAGATAATGGTTGTTCCATACATAAGGGAAGGAATATGTTGCCTGATTTTATCATCAATCCCAACAATCAACAGTGAGATTTTGTGTTATTCACCTTATTAAGAGTACTAATTGGGCCTGCTTTAAGGAAAAAATAGAATCTGTTATTGCCAAGATGACATCATCAGAATAGAGATGTATTTTGTGTGTCGGATGTCCTAATTTAATTTCTTTGATGTTTTTTTCTATTCTAATCTGTTCAGCTAAAGGTTCCATAAAGAGAGCAACTATAAGGGGTGATAGAGGGCATCCCTGCCGAGTGTTATTAGAGATTTTGAATAAAGGGGAAATACACCCAGATTTAAACACCCGTGAAGATGGAGTCGACTATAACAATACAAACGCAGATTTAATGGGGCCTGGGAAATAGAATTTTTCTAAAGTAGCTTCTAAATTTCCCAAGTGAATCTGATCAAACGCCTTTTCTGTATTTAAAGCTATAAATAAAGATGATATACAACCAAGATCAGCAGTTCTAATAAGATTTAGGAATCGGCAGACCCCGTTGGGGGCCTGTCTCCATGAGACTTGATCTGCATTAACCAACATAGGGAGGATAAAAAAGCCAATTACTTAGAATTTTGGTATTAAAATGTAACATCAATATTCAGTAAGGAAGGACAGAAATTGGCTGGCGACATGGCTGCTTTAGAGGGTTTGGGCAAGGTAACTAGAAGAGATTCTAACATTTCTGGGGGAAGGCATCATTATTCATAGCTGCATTAAATACTGATACCAGATAGGGGGCCAGAAGGGAAGAATATTTTGGTATAACAACCATTGGAAAAGAGCATTTGGGCCTGGGGATTTGAGTGGTTTCTGAAGAAAGCTCAAAATTTCTAGCCATTCAGGTTGATCTGTGTTTATGTCTTCTCTCAGACTATAAAGAGAAGTGTAATATGACGCAAATGCATTAGCAATTACTTGGAGATGGGTAATTTTATGTCCAGTGGAATCTAGAAGTATCTAATGTTGCGTCCTCCGGACGTACAACCTCAAAAACACAAACAAAAGGCATAACTGTGCAAAGGAAACATAAAACTATGGGGAATTCTCTCCCTATAGTCCCCTAACCCGGGAGGGGGCGCTGCCTACTCGGCGGACCATTCGCTCTGACAAGTGCAGGCCCGCACGCGTGCCTGGGCCACTGATAAGTCCCTATCAGGGAGCCCTAGCACAAAAGAAACGCGAAGCAGAAAACCAAACAAAACAGAAAAGAACTTAGCTAGCATGGAGAGCTTCAGCCAAGATGTGTTCCTCCGTCGCTGTCCAAAGGCAACTGAAGTATTGACCAGCACAGGAGATAATGCTGGCACTGTTTAAGTAGGAGCCAGGCTACTCAGCACCAGGTGCTGACTGACATTACTCCTGCAGCTACCACACCCCCTCAGCTCCAGGAGAAGCAAGGGCACACCCAAAACCTGGTCTGGACTGCAAGCACGGTGCATGCTTCAGAACGGCTGCAACATCTAATTCTTGCTTTTGAGCTAAGACTCTTAACTTGTTTGGCCAACAGTTCCCCAGTACAGTTATGATGGACATAAAATTGCATGTTCATTCATCGGGAAATAATGCCATGTTTTAACAGCCAAAAGGCTCTGGAGCTTGGCACATAAATTAAATACCTTCTCAGTTTTATGTGACGTAGAGTTAATTTTATTAAAGGAGTCGATAGTGTTGATTTGAGAGGTCAGGAGAGTCAACTCATCCTCTCTTTCTTTTAGTCCTGGAACAGTATTTTATAAACAGGCCTCTCATATATACTTTATGGGCATTTAACACTGAAAGGATGTTAGGGACCGACGAAGAGTTAATGCTAAAAAACATTTCTAATTTGGTTCTCGGATTAGGTTCATATTCTGGATGTGAAAGAATATATTCATTAAGTCTCCAAGGGAAAGAGGGAGAATAAGGGAACCTCTCATGCAGCGACCAAGACACTGGGGCATGATCCAACCAAGTGATGGTTCCGATCTCAGCCCGTATAATTTCCCTCAAGCCCTTAACATCCAGAAAAAACAAATAAATTCTTGAATAAGAAGAATGAGGTAGAGATAGAAAAGTATAATCTCTTTCAGAGCCATGGAGGCAGTGTCAATCATTTTGTAAAATCGAAACAATAAAAGAGGGTGATCTGGATCCAGAAAAGGAATCCATAGGCTGATCCATAACGGAATGAAAATCACCCCCAGTCAAAGTGCCCTTTCAGATTTTAGTAGTTTCTTTCAAAATCTGTGTAAAAAAATCTAGCTTGCTGTTTATAATAAGTAAAATATGCATTATTTATCTTACAAACGAGGATCATGAACCGCCATGAAGGATCTAGTTACAGGTTCTGCTGGGAAAATGATACTGAATTACTAATTGTAATTAAAGGCCCACGCAAAAATAATCTTTCAAACGATTGAAAGTTTTAGCGATCTTTTTGCATAAAGTGTTAAAGGACACCGATGGCCATTAACATTTTATCATCTTCATTTGCATGTAAAAGGGCCTCTATGAGCTTTTTTCATGTAGGCCATCCTGTGATTAATCACGCCCAGCTGCATTTTTCTCATCATGGGTTCCTGCAGAATACAATGTTAACTGCTGGCTCCCCATGGAGATAACAGCCTGTGGTCTACTGACAGATAAAGGTGCTTGCTTTATCTCCAGTAGTTGAACGATGGATTTTAAGTTCATCGTTGAAACAAAAAGTGCCTGATGTCCACATTTACATGTAACGATTATAGCTCAAATTCGGTCATTCGAATCAATTTTGAGTGATAGTCCTTGCGTGTAAATGGGCCTTACATAATACTCCACTTTTTTCCTATCAGGGCAAAAAATAGACGTGGAAATTTAGGGTATGTTTATCTTTTATAAAATGAGTTTCTGCAGCAAACAATATGTCAGCAGTCAGCACATCATTTGAGGGCCTCGTACCAAAGCAAGCTACGCTTAACTGAGCTGTTCAATCCTTAAACATTCAGGGAAGAAATAGTAATAGGCATAGTTTACAAATAAACAGAAGTGCTCTGCTGTCTTCATGGTAAACAGTGTGGTGAACACACAGAATAAAAAGGACCTCTTATTAATAAAAAAAAAAGTAACAGAGGTACTTCAAATAAAAAATACGTAAAAACAATAGTGTTCACCTAAATAAATTGAGGGTATTAACATGTTGAAACATCATGAATAGCTCCATAGTGCAAATAAGTATCAGAAAAAAGCAAAAAAAAAGTCAAAGAATACAAACGTCATCGATAAGTACTTATTAGTTAAAGGGGTTGTCCCGCGGCAGCAAGTGGGTCTATACACTTCTGTATGGCCATATTAATGCACTTTGTAATGTACATTGTGCATTAATTATGAGCCATACAGAAGTTATAAAAAGTTTTATACTTACCTGCTCCGTTGCTAGCGTCCTCGTTCCCATGGAGCCGACTAATTTTCGGCCTCCGATGGCCAAATTAGCCGCGCTTGCGCAGTCCGGGTCTTCTGCAGTCTTCTATGGGGCCGCTCGTGCAGAATGCCGACTCCGTGTAGCTCCGCCCCGTCACGTGCCGATTCCAGCCAATCAGGAGGCTGGAATCGGCAATGGACCGCACAGAAGCCCTGCGGTCCACGGAGACAGAGGATCCCGGCGGCCATCTTCAGCAGGTGAGTATGAAGACGCCGGACCACCGGGATTCAGGTAAGCGCTGTGCGGGTTGTTTTTTTAACCCCTCCATCGGGGTTGTCTCGCGCCGAACGGGGGGGGGGGGGTTAAAAAAAAAAAAAACCTGTTTCGGCGCGGGACAACCCCTTTAAGGATGATGTCCATTCTTGCCAACAAAGGACCATTTTTGTGCAACCCGAGATGGAGACTTGTTTGTTGAAAGAGGTGGAGCTTGTTCAAGAGGAGTGTCCCATTTCTTCAGGAGGGACAGTCTATCTGACAGACACTGCAATGTGGGATGCTCCATTTCTGGAAATAAGAGAAAGCGGCCATATACTTACTGATATACTGGAGTGGGGGGGAGAGGGAGAGAGAGAGGGCTCCCCCCTGTTCCCCGCTGCTAGCCCCCGCTCCGCCGTGCCCCCCCCCCCTGCCCCCCGGCGCACCCGAGTACTTTTCACCCGAGTAGTGAAGTACTCGAAAATCGCGGTGCTCGATTGCGAAATCACCCTTACCGAGTACGTTCGCTCATCTCTACCTATTAACCCTTTCCAATCCACTGTCTGACGTCTAAAGACATTCTGATTGAAGGCTGTACAGCTCCGATGTCGGAAGACGTCCGGCAGGGTATTTTTATTGAAGATTACTGGCCTCTCTGTTGTTGGGGGCCTCTCCAGCATTTCACATTCCGCAGTACTGGCTCTAGCCAGCAGATGGTGCCATTGTATAATGGCAGAAAGAGAAAGCCCCCTAGGAAACCCTGAATCCAAAATTGGATTGCAAAGGGTTTATGAAGCCATATTTAAATCCAGCGAGTTGCCCTCCACCACATAGGTGAACCACACTGGCACTGGCACCCTGGGCTCCCCCAGCATTCAAAGCCTGTGACTTTTTTTGTCTGTTTTATATCTTTCTGTTATTTTATTTTTGAAATAAGAAAATTAGTGGGAAAGCCCTATTTGTATTTAAGGTTGGCACAGTGGAGAGCTGAAGTAACTGGAATAAATGGTCTATAAAGTTTCAGAGTCCCTGGAGAGATATCGGGGAACATTCTTGTTCAAGAGTTTCTCCTAAAGGTCCATTTACACGGGACGAATGTCGGGCAAATGATGTCCGACGCTTGTCCCTGTGTTTCCTCACTCCCATGCTCCAACATGGGAGCTAGCAGAGCTGTCTCACTCACGGAGTGGCCAGCAGGGAGGCGGGGCAGGGCAGGAGATTTCTCTCAATTCAGATAACACAGCGGATGTTCAGTAGTGAACGGCTACTGTTTAAACTGAACGATGAGCGATGAGCTCATCGTCCATCATTTATGCAGCATAAATGACGAGCAATGTGCTCATCGTTCTGTTTAAACAGTGGCCGTTCAGTAGTAAATCTGAATGGAGAGGGGCGGTGGAGCGAGAGGAGAGAAATCTCCTGCACTGCCCGCCCCTGCTGGCCGCTCTGTGAGCGAGACAGCTCTGCTAGCTCCCATGCATGAGCACGGGAGCAAGGACACAGGGACGAGTGTCAGGCATTGTTTGCCCAACATTCGTCCCGTGTAAATGGACCTTTAGTCTGATAAAAGTGGATTCGAGCTAGCACGTCCCTTGGAGCGGCCTCTGGTGCACAGCGAGCTTTAAGAATCCTATGTGCTCTATCTATGGTATATTCCAATGGTGATAGAAATGAAGTAGCAATTGAAAGAGCTGGAGTAGGAGGTGGGGGTGTGGGGCCTCAACAGGAGACATGGACTCTGCAATTCCTCGAAATGTGATGTTATTTCTTCGTGATCTATCATCAAGATCTATGACTTTTTCGCATGGACAGGAGACCTATTCTTCCAGGACATTGAAGGCGTTCACAATGCTGAAAGCTCCAGGCACTGCGGTGAGGGCCTCCTCCCTGGTCACTCCATGTGCCACTGCGAGAGCCAACTGCCTCAGGACGCCAGTGTGTATATACTGGGGTGGAAGTACAGCTGGTGGCCCAGAAATTTAGTTTGTGGCTTCGGGCCCAGAACTAGGCTGCAGTTCACCTGTACCTCTGGAGGCTCGATAAGCCGGTCCACTCGCAGCGCCAAGTGTGCAGGTGCTGTCCACAGTTCCCACTATATGCTGTGGATGGAAATATTCTTAAAAATTTCCTCAATGTTGAAGAGCCTCGGCCATGTGCATTCTGCCACAAGGCCATCCAAACGGTATCCCCCAGAAAATGCCACTTTTAATGACTATCGCATTGTGAGAATTGTTAAACCCCCTTAATAGAATCTCTCATAAGAGCACACATTTGCAAATCAGTTGTTGTCTCAATCACACCTGATACAAGTAATTGAGGGCTTCCTTAGTTGCATCAGATGTGCTTGAATAAAACATCAAATGCGTGGACTGGCTAGGGCTTTGTTGGCATGCATCTTGAGTGCATGCTAGAAATATGACAAGTCAATAGAGTGGTCCAAAAAGTTACGAGATCACTACCTTGCACAAACAAGGAAAATGATACTAGAAGATGGCAAAATTAATAAATTTCCCTCTATGTTTCCATCTGTATCTCTAGGAAAATTCTTTAAGATTGGCGTAAAAAAAACGCTCTTAATAACATTTCTAGCGGCACAAAATGTGTCAAAAACATGGAGAGGCTATTCATGTGTTAGGTGTATTTTGGCACCTCCATGCACCTACTCAGAAATGTGCACCACATCCAATTTGGCATTCATTTCTGGTATAATTTATGGCAGTTTCTTGCATAAAGCCATACTAATATTATAAATGCAAAAGTAACTAAGTCTGTTTATTACCTTTTCACGGCTAAACTGCTGAAGCGATTTTGATGAAATTTGGCAGGAAGATAGCTTGCATCTTGAGGAAGGACATAGGCTACGTTTTATTTATTTGGTGATGCGCAGATGCACCTCCACTCTGCCGCCGATGCCGCATCGCGAGACGGAGGGGAAGGAAGTGCACATCATAAGCTATGCCTACACAAACAGGCACACTCGTGAGGGCAGATGTAATTGCCACACGTATGAAATTAGTGATATTCCGCCGCGGGGGAGCGCTGACAGGTCTCAGCAGTGAGCCTAGGCTCACTGCGGAGAATCGCAGCAAATTGCGGCATGCTGCGATTTAGATCCCGCGAGTGAAGAATTGCTATGATTCTCCGCTCGTGGATGCTGGCGCTACGCTTTCCATGGAAAGCTTCACACAGCATGATTCAGCGGCAATTTATCGCCGGCGGGTAATCGTCCGTGGACATGCAGCCTAACCGTGAAGGTGTGCATAAGGAAGCCTGTAAAACCACAGGTCCCAGATACACAACCTTAACACAGTGTTTCTTTGACTTTGCAAACTATGGCAGGGCATTCATAAAAGATTCATAAATAAAAGTCACACCTTTTTGCTAAAGTTAGGATTTGTGCAAAAACTTTTTTGCAGTTTGCACTGCCATTGGTCAATTTTTAAAAAGTGGTTGTGGCCTATAGGAAGTGGACGTGGCTGCCGCAGACTGACACGTTTATGTGTAACTACCTTGCATTTTTTTTAATCTAATCTGTGTTTTGCTATATATTGAAGCGTGGTCATCAGATTCTTGGATTCTAATCATTTTCGCAGCTCGAGCACTGCTGGAGCTACACACTAGATCTGACTTGCACTTGCACAGCATATTAAAAGAAGACCAAAAAATGGATAAAAAATACGATTATCAAAAGGCAACCATTTCTTACACAGCTGAGGTAAAATAAAAGCTGCGCTGTGATTGGTTGGTATTTCTTGTACTGCTAAAGTAAAATAAAAGCTGTGCTGTGATTGGTTGCTATGGGCAACACAGATTTCTTTAAAATCTCAATCCTTTTTAATGTGTTTTTGTTTCATGTTTTAATCCTGGGCAACGGCGGCTATCTCCTCAATAATCACATACATGCGGCAATGACGTCTGCCCTCACGTCTCTGCCCATTTGGGGAGGCCTAGCCTATGATGTGCACCCCCTTCCCCTCCACTCCGCCGCACTTAATAATCACATAAGTATGGAAATGACGTCTGCCCTCACGTGTCTGGCCATTTTGGGGAGGGAAAGGGTTACTCGTACCCCCTCGCCTCGGTGGCAGTTTAGAGCGCCAAAGTGGGTAGACCATGGGCATTTAAAGATGGTTGTCATGGGTGGGTCTGTAATCCCTCCTGACAGTGGCGATAACGGTGCTCTGCTCAGCTGTCGCCCAGTGGCACAAATAGCATATTTGGATATGTTGGAAATGAACAATTGTTTTGTCACAGGTGACTCCAGTACTCCAACCTGAACTCATAAGTCTAATGATGGCGGAATAACTTGACATGAGTCCAGCAGCTTGAATTAGTAAACAGGGAGCACGCCGTTTTACTGAAGCTTAGTTGCAATAACCGATAGATAGGCAACATTATGCAAGTACACAACAATGCAGTGAATTGACACAATGAAAACAGTAGCTTGACAATATGAATTTCCATTTATCTTCAACGCTCTCTCTCTCTCTAGTTCTAGAGGTAACTTAGTATTAATCTACCCAATTGTTATTAGTCAAGGGATTACTGGAAGTGTTTTATGAAAGAGTGAAATAAGAGTTGTAATGGCCGCTGAACTAATTCTGGCTTTGAATTCACTGGGTATTTTGATTCACTGTTAGGTGGGAACAATGATCTCCAACTCTTTCCTCCTGACTGCTGGAAAGACAAGGGAGTGGAAAGGGACCTCCTACCTTTGCTGGACTGCTGAATCACTGAACACACGCTGAACTGCGGACACCTCCTTTCTGCGACCACCTCTTGCTGCCTCTCCTCTTTTCTGACTGCAACTGACTGACTTACTCCTTGTTCACTTCCTCTCTCCTTCCCGCACTTTCTCTAAACTCCAACCCCTCTGCATAGTGACCAATGTAGTGTTTTCTCACTCTGGACTTACCCACAAATGAGTGGAGGTGTGACATATAGCCAATAATCAACCAGCTATTGCCAGCACTAAGCTCTCAGCTTAGGAAAGGGGAGAAACAGGGTTTCTCTGACTCACGGCACCTTCTATGCCTAAGGGAAGCATATGGACAGGTGTGACAGGACCAATCGTTAGTACAACTGTTCTGTAGGACCCTCTGGGACACTACATAGCCATGAAAAGGTAACAGACAGACATGGTTACTTCCGCATTTATAATATTAGTATGGATTTTGATATTTGAAAGAGAATCTCCCAAACAACAGACTGGATAACACATAATTGCCTACATGATCAATGTATCTGAAAGCTGCATTGAGACATTTTACTAAATGAGTATTGCAAGGATTTCATCAGCTTGTAAAATATAATTCCCGCAAATGATATTTGCAGCATAACCCGTGATGTGTATTAATTAGCGTGCTGCCATTTTCTAGTAATCAGGCCTCCTATCACTACAGCCAACACATGTCACATTCTGGGACATACGATCATGTAATGAAAATTAAGCAAGAAAAACATTTCATACAGCGTAACTCACAGTGAGTTATCTAGTTCATCCATCATAACATTTCAATTATGCTACAATTACGGCCACGTATAGCAGCATACCGGGTAGAGAAAACACAAGCTGTTTATCCAGGCAGGAGAAAGCGACTGAGGTATCAGGTCTGAAAATTATTTTCCGAGTTACTGTAAAATGAAGATTAATGACGCTGGCCTCTGCTTAATTTCCCAAAGAGCAGTTTTTTAGCATGAGAATATTTGTAGACCTAAATATGAGTGGAAAATAAGATGGTATTTCCAGGGCTGTTATTGTGAGACGAGATTGTAAATAGCAAAAACTTACATTTTACTGTTACTCAGGGTATGGATGAAGAGGGGGTGATGAGGCATGTGCGCTGGCTGTTGGGTACCGGGTAGAGATGCTGACAGGCTACATGGTCTTGATCATGTAAGAGTTGTTTGCCATCTTTTTCTCTGATGTCCTAGCCTATGGATCGGTCATCAGTAGTTAATAGACTTTGGTCTACCATCTGGGGCCCCTGTCCATCAGCTCATTGTCCGGCCCACTGTCAGTGTAGCGGGCTGGACGTCGTAATCAGCGGTCAGCACAGAAAGGTCAGCCGCTAGCTTCACTCCCATTTAAATCAATGAGAGAGCCATGCTGCTACTCTACTTCCTGCCTCTCCCTTGGTCAGGATGTAACATCCAGTCCTGACCAGGACAGGAGTAAGAAGTGGAGTATCAGCACAACTGTCCCATTGATTTCAATAGGAGTGAAGCCAGCATCTGCACTTCATCCCCTGTCTGCTGATGGCAGCATCCGGTCCACTGCACTAGACAGCAGGCCAGATGAACATCTGATAGATGAGGGGTCTGGGCATTGGACCCATGGCCATCAACTACTCATGATCTATCCAAAGGATAGGTCATCGGTGGAAAAGAGGGCAGACAACCCCTTAAAATACTGTAGTAAAATCCTGCCATATTTGCTTTGTGCCCATGTGCAGCAGATCCACTGGATCCCGGGACCCTCTTCAGAGTCCCAGGTGAGCAGTTTGGGCCAATCAGAGCAGCATAGTCAGGGAAATGCTGCAGCCAGGTTGGAAGACCAAACATAGTCCTTGAGAACTGTCAGATTCGTGACACAATGGCACAAATCGAAGACAGCAGCATGGCTGACCCTAAATTTGTGTGACCCATGTGGTTGCACAGGGTACTGGCCGCTGGATTGTGGGGCATCAGCGTATTTAGGGTGGGGGCTCCATCTTCCCCTCTGCAGTGGCTTGGAACATCATAGGTGAGGAGTCAGAGCCAAGAGGAGGATGAGCCATGTAACTCCATAAGACTCTGCAACATGGAGGAAGTGAGCATATTAAACAAGTAAGACTTAATCTGCACTGAAGAAGGACTTCTGGGGCTTAGAGCTGAACAATTGTATAATGGGGCACAAAAGAGGCACTATTGAATAATGGGGTCTCAAAGGGGCCACTATTGGAATGTAGGGGCATGCTTACATTGTGAGGGCACAAAAGGGGCATGATTACATTGTGGAAGTGCAAAGGGCGGCACTATTACAATGTGAGGACACAAAATGATGTGCATTTGGTTCTGCTGTATTAATATAGGAGCAAGCTAAAAACATTTCTGTATATAGTATTCAACATGACAGAGAAATAACACTATGCCACAGTTTTGTCTAATCACAATAAATAGAAAAATTGTAGAATAGATAACTGCTTGCTTAATGCTGATAGGCTGATGGTAATGGTTTACTGGTAACCACTGTTTAGTGTTGTTAGACCAAATAGTGACCCCTCAGCAGACATAGAAAGCAAACTAGTCTCCAACCGTATCAGGTTCTATTGTCTCCTCCCAGGAAGACTGATCTGTTATAATATAGGAGTCACTTAGTTACCAGACGCTCTATTTAGGTCTGATTTCAAAGTAAACCTTGGGAATGAACCAATTCCTAGATAGGTAAAGGTTCTGCCCAAAAAGGTTTACAAGTAGAGATGAGCGAGCACCAAAATGCTCGGGTCCTCGTTATTCGAGTCAAGCTTTTTGTAAAACTCGAGAGCTCTATTCGAGTAATGAACCCCAGTGACTACAATGGGAGACTCAAGCATTTTTGTATGGGACCCGCCGGATGCCGAGCTTTTTTTTTTCTTCTGTTCGTGTTGTCTCTCTTTCTCTCTCTCTCTCTGCCAAGCCAGCCACAAACTACCGTTGATGTGCGCAGCACTGCAGTGGGGAGGGGTCAAATCTGACACATCAGTGGCGGGGAGGGACCAAAACTGGGGCGGGGTCGAACACAGAGTGATGCTTGATCAATTAGTGTGCACCATCGAGTATGCTAATACTTGAATGAGCATCAAGCTTGGAAGAGTACGTTCACTCAACTCTAATTACAAGTGAACACTCTTTCTGTTTCCATATAGGAGTTCATTCAACTGTTCAATAGATCAACTAGATCATAGATTAAGTATAGGTTATGGGTTCTCAATAGACCCCCTTATGCAGATTTAGTAAATACCAGATACTTTCATAAAATCTGAATTTACTATAGATTCTAGCTTCAAGTTAATCAAATACCAGGTGCAAAAGAACACTTCTGGATTATCTGAGAGTTATTCGGTTCAACGCGTTACTCTTGACTGCTCATCTCATCAGGAACCTAATAATGTTGCATTCTGTACAGCATAACTAAATTTAGGTCAATACATCTTTAGGTGGTAGTATGCTGAAATTAGAGATTACCTGTAAACTATAGGAAGTTTCGTAAAAAAGAATCTAGTACTGCAACTCATAGAGCTGATCCATTATTATTCAGAATAGATCCCTCTATGTATTGGAGTACTTCCAAAAATGATCCGAAAGTATCCCCAAAAATCCGAACAGTATCTGTCGCTAAACCCTATAGTGATTTTGGTTAGATAACCTAGGCTTAGTATAACTACTCTCCAAAGAGCATTGGATCCAAATCAGCGAGTCCAAAGCCACAACCACAGAGAAAAATAAAAGAAAATAAAGTAAGTGAAACAGGAGCTTAGCAAAATCCCCAGCCTTAATGGTAGGCTGGAGACTAATGGTCAGTCACACCAACAGTGCTCTCTTAAGTAGTCCAAACTGGTATCATCCCTCCTGGGGGGGCCTTACCAACAAACACCAATCGTCAGGCTTTACATCACGGCACATTCCCGTCATACGCCTGCTGGGAGCGTGTCACAAACTGACATGGATTGAACTGATTAGCATGATCAGTACCGTATTCTAAGGGACAAAAGAGTAATCTCCCCAGGTGTGCATATCAGGTCACATATCATGGATGCATCCGATCATCCGAAGGAATGACCCTACCGTTGTTCCAGTTGGGTTCGTGATTCTGTAATAGGAGGTGACGTGGTCTTATCTGACAGTTATCACGTGACCACGCTCATTTCATACGTCATGCCATTAGGGACGTGGTTAATGCCCATTGCTTGGGCTGTATTCTCTTGTTGAGGGGCGTGACTATAAAGCACACCCGAACATGTGATGTATTGACGCGATAGATTCTGCTCCGGGACAAGGCTACAGGGATATCAATGTGAAGAGTCATCGGTACTAATTCTCATAACCCATCGTCATCTCTTTAAATAGTTTTGATGTCATCATAGGTCATGTTGAACAAGCATAATAGTGGAACATGCGTAATTATGTCACTTATCCTAACACTTATGACTAACCCTAAATCGATGAAATGGAGGTTTCAACATTGCTATAAATATAGCTCATGTGTACCAATAAATAGACTCATGAGAGGCAGATTATAGCAATTTCTGCCAATTTAAAACCCCACTGATCCTCCATTAGAGTCCAGACCTGCTTCTGGCGGTTGGTACCAGCAGTATTGTAGGGAGCATAAGGTGTAGACATCTGATAACGGAGATCTAATACCAATTAAATAGTGAACTTGCATAAACCTGGGATAGATACTATGAATACCATCATACTGTATAGTCACATATCTTTCATAGAGGCTTATTCTTTCAAAAAACAGATTTTAGCAGGTAAAGTCCCTCATCACAGAGATCTGGAATCCTACTAATGGGGTATAGACAAACATAGGTCAGTAATGACATCAGCCATAAGTGATGTCACTCGCAGTCTGGTTTATAGAAAGTTACTGAATGATATTTGTTCGTTCAAACCTCTAGGGTGCACACAGTCAAATCTAAATATCCATTCTGTTTCTTTTTGCAGCAGTCTTTTGTCCACGTTGCCACGCCTGCCAAAGTATCTTACTGACTCAATGCCCTGAAATACAATCTGATCTATGCCTCCATTATGGTTTTGGTGCATGTGATTTGCAGGCAGAGTACTGTCCCCTCTCCTAACATTGCCAATATGTGCCAATATTCATCTCCTAAATTATTGTGTTGTTTCAGCCACATAATGTTTAGGGCATGGACACGTGGCAATGTAGACCAGATTGCAGGAACGACTATTCAGGAACTGTCTAGTTTTGAAGGACTTTTTAATGACTTTACATGCCATGCAAACAGCACATGGTAAAGTACCACAAATCTGAGAGCGATTGAACCATGTCAGAGTCCTATATGGATACAGATGACTTTTAACAACTCTATCCTTCATATAACATCCTCGTCGGAAAGTTAACAAGTTTGGGAAAAATAAAAGTTAAGTTTTAGGAATCTTTTCAGTGAAAGGTTTGATAGAATAAATTGGATTCCTCTGCCTCTATGAAACCGGAACAATTATCTTTTCATGTAAAAGGGCCCCAAACTAAGGCTACCCCTGGGTGACATTGCGGAACAAAAGGGTCTCTTTTAGAGATGAGCGAGTATACTCGCTAAGACTAACTACTCGAGCGAGTAGTGCCTTAGCTGAGTATTCTCCCGCTCGTCTCTAAAGATTCGGGGGCCGCCGGGGGGCGGGGAGCGGCGGGGGAGAGCGGGGAGGAACGGAGCGGAGATCTCTCTCTCCCTCTCTCCCCTCCGCTGCCCCCTGCTCACCGCTGCAACTCACCTGTCCCCCGCTGGCAGCCAAATCTTTAGAGACGAGTAGTTAGCCTTAGCGAGTATATTCGCTCATCTCTAGTCTCTTTAATTACTTTAAAATGTGTTTTTGTGTGGTAGATTATAATTTGTAACCTCATTTCACTCTTTTATACACCTTGGAAGGTGCCTGTACTGCTTTAGGACTGCATAGGAAAGGACATGAGAAGTAAAGTATTTGAAAAATTATATATTGTAGGTTAATATGAAAATAATAGCTAGACCAAAACTGTAAAATTGTGTGCTTAGGTGGGCCTATGTCTTAAAATCCTTACATTAAATTTAACAATGCCGCCGCATGCTATAACAGAGCTGCCAGCTGTCATAATTTTGGATGCATATCCAGGCCAGAGAATGTGAATAACAGATCTACAAATTATTTTCCAAGACACCATAAAATGAAGATTAATGACACAGACCTTTGTTTAATTTGCTAACTAGGAAGTTTGCGAAAGTGGCAGAAGCTCGCCAAAAAAGAGAAGCTAGGGTTGATTTGGCCTTGTCTATTTTTAGTTGAATTTCAATGCTCTTGTTAATCCTAAATCTGGAATCTATATGCAATGTAAACCACAAATAAGCCACACAAATTATATCCCTAGCTTTAGAATATGCCAATATACTAGCTGGGCTGCAGTTATGACTACAATTAAACGGGTGATTCAGGATTAGAAAAATGGGTCCACCTTTTACAGAAAAAGTACCGCTTATACACGTTTAATACCTGCACACAATTACACAATTGTTGTTTACACTAACCACATAATAAATGCAAGATTCTTAGCACACATTGTGATCAAAATATGTGAACCCATGCACCACATCCAGGTAAATCTTATTGGATGGGTTCCAAACTCTATAGGTACCTCTCTTTGGGCTAAAACCCCTCCAAATTAATTGGAAAGCTGAATATCTGAGAGCTGCTGCTTACACTTGTCGTGTATTTCATTTGCTCACCTATCCCAGATCATTCAGTGAGTGTATATAGCCAGATTTTCAGTTTCCCCATTCATTTGGTGGCTTTTTAGTTCAAAGAGAGGTTTCTATAGAGCTAGGAACCAATCCAATTGGTTTTTCTTGGAAGAGGCAGATGGGCCTACATGTTTTGATCAAAATTTATGCTAAGAACCAAACATTTTTTATGCAGCTATTATAAAGAACAGTTTATACTACTCATTCCGTGAATCCAGCGCTGTAAAGCTTCTCATAGCCTGGAATGTTTTCACACTTAAGCTGCATTTAGACTGAACGATTATCGTTTAGAAAATCATTGAAATGAACAAAACTGAATGATAATTGTTCAATTTAATTGCAAGCCAATGACTGAATGATGAAAGAGTATCAGGTGGTTGTCATTTGCCGTTCAGTTTCAGCCGGCATAAAAATCAGCGTCAACTCGTACACTTTTCGTTCTGTTTTACACTGAATGATAAGTGAACAAGAACTCAACCAGAATTGTGCAGTCTAAATAGTTTGCCCGAGTGCAAACGAGCTGTTGATGACATCACCAGCTCGTTCGCTCTGGCAAATGAGAATCATGAAATTCTTGTTTTGTCTAAAAGGGCCACAAGGCTTCCTGCGTGTCACTTTGTTACTGGTATATTATGTATTAGTTTCTAGAGGGGTAAGTCTGTGCAGGAATGCACATATTGTCCCTGTCCACAATTTTTACGTCACATGAAGCTCAGTACAGTAATGTGAAATTGTAGCAAAAAACGCATTTTTACACAGATTAATCTCTAAAGAAAAGGACATATCATCTACCAGTTTCTATAGAGCTATGGTTGTTTCTAGTCATACTACAACTAATTGAAAAAAAAAACTGTTGAAAGTTATGGGGGTCCCAGCAGATTTTTTTTTTACTCTGGGACACCCTTAATCTGGCCCTGCCTGGAAGAATTTATAATTTTGCTCATTTAGTGGCCTTTTCCCTGGAGCTATTATGACCTGCGACCCACCTGCTAACAGTACCCTGAATCATCTGGGAATTCTCTGTGTACAGCAGGTGAAGCTGTGTCAGTTTACAGAAGTCATTGTGAGAATAGTAATTACTGGATTAGTGTGAGAGTGAGAGTTACATTTACAAAGAGCAGTGGTTCGGTGAAGCCATTATGTTATATATGTTTGGCAGTCTGCATGGCAGGATACTATTAGATATGCGAATACACTAATCGGAGCAATAGAGTATCGCCCAATTATATGATCATCTAATTTACATTTGACTGGATTTAATAGATCCAAAGATTTTAGAGGGCAAAAAAGTTTTTTAGAAGACTATATGGTAACATTTCTTTAAAAAGGGTTGCCCAGTTGTAAACTATTGATGGCCTACCTTATCCTGGGGCTTGTCACTTGGGAACCCTGGTGATCAGCTTTAGGCCATCTGCACATGAACAGATTTGCATTGTGGATCCGCAGCAAAGTCAATGAAAGCCGACCGACTCGCGGCCTGTCCACAATTGACATTACGGACAAGTCACATTATCGCCTAGCGATGCAGTGGGAAAAATAAACACAAGTCTGTGCTGCGCACCCATTAGACTTAAGAATTTGTGCTGAATAATTAGATATTCAGTATTAATAAACATTATAGGTATCGCTGGTTTAGTGGTTACCTTACCACTAGAGATGAGCAAACCTACTCGGTTCGGATGTTTTTGAACTCGAGCACCGCTTTTTCCGAGAAACTCACTACTCGGACGAAAAGATTCAGGGGGCGCGGGGGTGAGCGGGGGGTTGCAGAGGGGAGTGTGGGGGGGAGAGAGAGAGCTCCCCCCTGCTCCCCACTGCTACCCCCCACTCCACCACACCGCCGCCCGGCGCTCCCTGAATCTTTTCGTCCGGAAAAACACCCGAACCGAGTAGATTCGCTCATCTCTACTTACCACTATTGATCGGGGGTTTAGGGTTCAAATTCTACTAAGTTGAGCATCTGTATGGAGTAGGTATGCTCTACCCATGTTTTTGTAGTTTTATTCTCAAAAACATACTGATTAGAGATGAGCAAACGTACTCGTCCGAGCTTGATACTCGTTCGAGTATTAGCACGTTCGAGATGCTCATTACTAGAGGCGAGCACCACGCGATGTTCGAGTTACTTTCACTTTCATGTCTGAGACGTTAGCGCGCTTTTCTGGCCAATAGAAAGACAGGGAAGGCATTACAACTTCCCCCTGCGACGTTCAAGCCCTATACCACCCCCCTGCAGTGAGTGGCTGGCGAGATCAGGTGTCACCCGAGTATATAAATCGGCCCCTCCCGCGGCTCGCCACAGATGCATTCTGACAGAGATCAGGGAAAGTGCTGCTGATGCCGGAGCTGCTATAGGGAGAGCGTTAGGAGTGATTTTAGGCTTCAAGAACCCCAACGGTCCTTCTTAGGGCCACATCTGACCGTGTGCAGTACTGTTGAGGCTGCTTTTAGCAGTGTTGCACAATTTTTTTTTTTGTATATCGGGCGTGCAGAGCATTGCGTCCTCAGTCTGCAGTCATTGTACAGAGTATAGGGCCAGTACTGGTGAGGCAGGGAAAGAGATATACAGGCTATATAGGCAGTGGGCTTTTTCAAAAAAATTGGGGAAAAATACTATATTTGGGTGACCGTCTTCAGTTTACTGCGTGTCTGCTGGGGGTAGTAGTCCTAATTAATACGCAGCTAAGCGTTACAGCAGGCTTGCACAAAATTGTTTCCTGGCTCTGCTGTCTCCGTTACATCACCGCCGTCATCCTGGCAGAGGGAAACAGTATACATAATATTATACGCTGCCTACAGTATCTGCTGGGGGTAGTAGTCCTAATTAATATGCAGCTAAACGTTACAGCAGGCTTGCGCAAAATTGTTTCCTGGCTCTGCTGTCTCCGTTACATCACCGCCGTCATCCCGCCAGAGGGAAACAGTATACATAATATTATACGCTGCCTACAGTATCTATCTGCTGGGGGTAGTAGTCCTAATTAATACGCAGCTAAGCGTTACAGCAGGCTTGCACAAAATTGTTTCCTGGCTCTGCTGTCTCCGTTACATCACCGCCGTCATCCCGCCAGAGGGAAACAGTATACATAATATTATACGCTGCCTACAGTATCTGCTGGGGGTAGTAGTCCTAATTAATACGCAGCTAAACGTTACAGCAGGCTTGCGCAAAATTGTTTCCTGGCTCTGCTGTCTCCGTTACATCACCGCCGTCATCCCGCCAGAGGGAAACAGTATACATAATATTATACGCTGCCTACAGTATCTATCTGCTGGGGGTAGTAGTCCTAATTAATACGCAGCTAAGCGTTACAGCAGGCTTGCGCAAAATTGTTTCCTGGATCTGCTGTCTCCGTTACATCACCGCCGTCATCCCACCAGAGGGAAACAGTATACATAATATTATATGCTGCCTACAGTATCTGTCTGCTGTATCAGCTCAGCATTTTTAAAAAATAGAAGCAAAATACTAAAGACCTACTACTGGCCTTTGGCCACTTGACTGCTTCTGCGCTGTGAATTCCACTAGCTCAGTCATACGCACCTACGTCTCACTACACGCGTGCGCAAAATTGTTCCTGGCTCTGCTGTGCGTTCCGTAAGGGAAGTCAGCCTCCAACCACAGGCCAATAAGCGGCACATTTAATTACAGCGTTCTGTTTCTGCACTACTGGTAATACAGCATGCTGAGGGGTAGGGGTAGGCCTAGAGGACGTGGACGCGGGCGAGGATGCGGAGGCCCAAGTCAAGGTGTGGGCACAGGCCGAGCTCCTGATCCAGGTGTATCGCAGCCGACTGCTGCGGGATTAGGAGAGAGGCACGTTTTTGGCGTCCCCACATTCATCTCACAATTAATGGGTCCACGCGGTAGACCTTTATTAGAAAATGAGCAGTGTGAGCAGGTCCTGTTGTGGATGGCAGAAAGTGCATCCAGCAATCTATCGACCACCCAGCGGTCTACGCCGTCCACTGCTGCAACTCTGAATCCTCTGGCTGTTGCTCCTCCTTCCTCCCAGCCTCCTCACTCCATTACAATGACACATTCTGAGGAGCAGGCAGACTCCCAGGAACTGTTCTCGGGCCCCTGCCCAGAATGGGCAGCAATGGTTCCGAATCCTCTCCCACTGGAGGAGTTTGTCGTGACCGATGCCCAACCTTTGGAAAGTTCCGGGGGTCCGGGGGATGAGGCTGGGGACTTCCGGCAACTGTCTCAAGAGCTTTCAGTGGGTGAGGAGGACGATGACGATGAGACACAGTTGTCTATCACTCAGGTAGTAGTAATTGGAGTAAGTCCGAGGGAGGAGCGCACAGAGGATTCGGAGGAAGAGCAGCAGGACGATGAGGTGACTGACCCCACCTGGTTTGCTACGCCTACTGAGGACAGGTCTTCAGAGGGGGAGGCAAGTGCAGTAGCAGGGCAGGTTGGAAGAGGCAGTGCGGTGGCCAGGGGTAGAGGCAGGGCCAGACCGAATAATCCACCAAGTGTTTCCCAAAGCGCCCCCTCGTGCCATGCCACCCTGCAGAGGCCGAGGTGCTCAAAGGTCTGGCAGTTTTTCACTGAGAGTGCAGACGACCGACGAACAGTGGTGTGCAACCTTTGTCGCGCCAAGATCAGCCAGGGAGCCACCACCACCAGCCTCACCATCACCAGCATGCGCAGACATATGATGGCCAAGCACCCCTCAAGGTGGGACGAAGGCCGTTCACCGCCTCCGGTTTGCACCGCTGCCTCTCCCCCTGTGCCCCAACCTGCCACTGAGATCCAACCCCCCTCTCAGGACACAGGCACTACCGTCTCCTGGCCTGCACCCACACCCTCAACTCCGCTGACCTCGGCCCCATCCACCAATGTCTCTCAGCGCACCATCCAGCCGTCGCTAGCACAAGTGTTGGAGCGCAAGCGCAAGTACGCCGCCACGCACCCGCACGCTCAAGCGTTAAACATGCACATAGCCAAATTTATCAGCCTGGAGATGCTGCCATATAGGGTTGTGGAAACGGAGGCTTTCAAAGGTATGATGGCGGCGGCGGCCCCGCGCTACTCAGTTCCTAGTCACCACTACTTTTCCCGATGTGCCGTCCCAGCCCTGCACGACCACGTCTCCCGCAGCATTGTACGCGCCCTCACCAATGCGGTTACTGCCAAGGTCCACTTAACAACGGACACGTGGACAAGCACAGGCGGGCAGGGCCACTATATCTCCCTGATGGCACATTGGGTGAATTTAGTGGAGGCTGGGACAGAGTCAGAGCCTGGGACTGCTCACGTCCTACCCACCCCCAGAATTGCGGGCCCCAGCTCGGTGGTGGTATCTGCGGCGGTGTATGCTTCCTCCACTAAACCACCCTCCTCCTCCTCCTACGCAACCTCTGTCTTGCAATCAAAATGTGTCAGCAGCAGCACGTCGGCAGCAGTCGGTGTCGCGCGGCGTGGCAGCACAGCGGTGAGCAAGCGTCAGCAGGCCGTGCTGAAACTACTCAGCTTAGGAGATAAGAGGCACACGGCTCACGAACTGCTGCAGGGTCTGAAAGAGCAGACCGACCGCTGGCTTACGCCGCTGAGCCTCCAACCGGGCATGGTCGTGTGTGACAACGGCCGTAACCTGGTGGCGGCTCTGCAGCTCGGCAGCCTCACGCACGTGCCATGCCTGGCCCACATCTTTAATTTTGTGGTTCAGCGCTTTCTGAAAAGCTACCCACGCTTGTCAGACCGGCTTGGAAAGGTGCGCCGGCTCTGCGCACATTTCCGCAAGTCCCACACGGACGCTGCCACCCTGCAACATCGGTTTCATCTGCCAGTGCACCGACTGCTGTGCTACGTGCCCACACGGTGGAACTCAACGCTCCACATGTTGGCCAGGCTCTATGAGCAGAGTAGAGCTATAGTGGAATACCAACTCCAACATGGACGGCGCAGTGGGAGTCAGCCTCCTCAATTCTTTACAGAAGAGTGGGCCTGGTTGGCAGACATCTGCCAGGTCCTTGGAAACTTTGAGGAGTCTACCCAGATGGTGAGTGGCGATGCTGCAATCATTAGCGTCACCATTCCTCTGCTATGCCTCTTGAGACGTTCCCTGCAAAGCATAAATGCAGACGCTTTGCGCTCGGAAACTGAGGCAGGGGAAGACAGTATGTCGCTGGATAGTTAGAGCACCCTCCTGTCTATATCTCAGCACGTTGAGGAGGAGGAGGTGGAAAAGCATGAGGAGGAGGGGGAAGAGACAGCTTGGCCCACTGCTGACCATACCCATGCTGCTTGCCTGTCATCCTTTCAGCGTGTATGGCCTGAGGAGGAGGAGGAGGAGGATCCTGAAAGTGATCTTCCTAGTGAGGACAGCCATGTGTTGCGTACAGGTACCCTGGCACACATGGCTGACTTCATGTTAGGATGCCTTTCTCGTGACCCTCGCGTTACACGCATTCTGGCCACTACGGATTACTGGGTGTACACACTGCTCGACCCACGGTATAAGGAGAACCTTTCCACTCTCATACCCGAAGAGGAAAGGGGTTTGAGAGTGATGCTATACCACAGGACCCTGGCGGACAAGCTGATGGTAAAATTCCCATCCAACAGTGCTAGTGGCAGAAGGCGCAGTTCCGAGGGCCAGGTAGCAGGGGAGGCGCGGAGATCAGGCAGCATGTACTGCACAGGCAGGGGAACACTCTCTAAGGCCTTTGACAGCTTTCTGGCTCCCCAGCAAGACTGTGTCACCGCTCCCCAGTCAAGGCTGAGTCGGCGGGAGCACTGTAAAAGGATGGTGAGGGAGTACGTAGCCGATCGCACGACCGTCCTCCGTGACGCCTCTGCCCCCTACAACTACTGGGTGTCGAAGCTGGACACGTGGCCTGAACTCGCGCTGTATGCCCTGGAGGTGCTTGCTTGTCCTGCGGCTAGCGTCTTGTCAGAGAGGGTGTTTAGTGCGGCTGGGGGAATCATCACAGATAAGCATACCCGCCTGTCAACCGACAGTGCCGACAGGCTTACACTCATCAAGATGAACAAAGCCTGGATTTCCCCAGACTTCTCTTCTCCACCAGCGGACAGCAGCGATACCTAAACAATACGTAGGCTGCACCCGCGGATGGAAGCATTGTTCTCTATCACCATCAAAAACGTGGACCTTTTAGCTTCATCAATCTGTGTATAATATTCATCCTCCTCCTCCTGCTCCTCCTCCTGAAACCTGACGTAATCACGCCGGACGGGCAATTTTTCTTAGGCCCACAAGGCTCAGTCATATAATTTTTGTAAACAATTTTTATACGTTTCAATGCTCATTAAAGCGTTGAAACTTGCACCTGAACCAAGTTTTATTTTAACTGGGCTGCCTCCAGGCCTAGTTACAAATTAAGCAACATTAACCAAAGCGATTAATGGATTTCACCTGCCCTCTTGGTTGGGCATGGGCAATTTTTCTGACGTACATTAGTACTGTTGGTACACCAATTTTTTGGGGCCCTCGCCTACAGTGTAATCCAATTAATTTTTTGCCCACCTGCATTAAAGCTGACTTTACATCAGCTGTGCTGGGCACTGCAATGGGATATATTTATGTACCGCCGGTGGCTTCCTGGCACCCACCCATGCTGTCGGTCCACATGGAGTTGTAACTGCATGTGTCCACTTCTAAAGAACCCCAGTCTGACTGGGGCATGCAGTGTGGGCCGAAGCCCACCTGCATTAAACATGACATTACCTCAGCTGTGCTGGGCACTGCAATGGGATATATTTATGTACCGTCGGTGGCTTCCTGGCACCCACCCATGCTGTCGGTCCACACGGAGTTGTAACTGCATGTGTCCACTTCTAAAGAACCCCAGTCTGACTGGGGCATGCAGTGTGGGCCGAAGCCCACCTGCATTAAACATGACATTCCCTCAGCTGTGCTGGGCAATGCAATGGGATTTATTTATGTACCGCCGGTGGCTTCCTGGCACCCACCCATGCTGTGGGTGCACACGGAATTCCCATTGCGGAGTTGTACCTGCCTGTGACTATTTATAAAAAAACGCAGTCTGACTGGGGCATGCAGACACCTTGACAGAATGAATAGTGTGTGGCACATAGGTTCCCCATTGCTATGCCCACGTGTGCAGCTCCTGATGGCGGTGGCACAGGATTATATTTCTCATTGCTTCTGTACAGTATTGTGGGCTATCGCCCCACCCCTTTTACAGAGGGTCGCTGCCTAGCCGTGCCAACCCTCTGCAGTGTGTGCCTGCAGTTCCTCCTCATGGCAGACGCACTTATAAATAGACATGAGGGTGGTGTGGCATCAGGGCAGCTGAAGGCTGTGCAGGGACACTTTGGTGTGCGCTGTGGACACTGGGTCGTGCGGGGGGGGGGGGGGGGTTGGGCAGCATGTAACCTAGGAGAAGTGGCAGCAGAGTGTCATGCAGGCAGTGATTGTGCTTTGTTGGAGGTAGTGTGGTGCTTAGCTAAGGTATGCAATGCTAATGAGGGCTTTTCAGAGTAAAAATTGTTGGGAGGGGGGGAGGCCCACTCTTGCCGCTATTGTGGCTTAATAGTGGGACCTGGGAACTTGTGATGCAGCCCAACATGTAGCCCCTCGCCTGCCCTATCCGTTGCTGTGTCGTTCTCATCACTTTCTTGAATTGCCCAGATTTTCACAAATGGGAACCTTAGCGAGCATCGGCGATATACAAAAATGCTCGGGTCGCCCATTGACTTCAATGGGGTTCGTTATTCGAAACGAACCCTCGAGCATCGCGAAAATTTCGTCCCGAGTAACGAGCACCCGAGCATTTTGGTGCTCGCTCATCTCTAGTAAAAATGTAGGGAAGAAGACATCTCTAGATTTGAGCTGTCAAAAAAGATCATTTTGTTTGTATACCATATAATCCCATAACCCCACCATATTACATAAAAAAAAATCTTTTTGCAAAACTATATCTTTGACATACAGTTGACTAGACTACACCAGGTCTAGGTTCACACTTCCTGGTAGAACATGCTAAATTTATTTAAGAGGGTCCTGCTGGCCACTAGAGGACCAAAGGATCATTCAGTGGCCCAAGGCACTGACACAATAATGGGTCCCAAAGGTCCTGCAGAAGATAATCCTACTTTGGATGTAACTTTGGAACCCATCACTGTTTTGGATGTAACTTTGGAACCCATCACTTACCTCTAGGATCAATTTCTTATGGGATGAGTCACGAACAACTGCTTAGATTTGATTGGTCATATGTCTTGCGTGTGCAATAAAAATAACCCTACAATTCAAAGAGGTTGTCAATAAGTTCTGCATAGATGGAAGGTGGGCCCTCAGAATCACTTCCTCTGCTGTGCCCCTGGTACCATAGTCTGATATTGGACAGATGCCACATGCCATGTAACACAGAGAGGGGGGTTGTGTCAGATCGGTAAATGGGAGATTTTTTGGGAATGCTTTTATTAGAATAGATTTTTAAAAACACATAATAATTAAAACTCCTATAGTCTGCCTCACAAAGAGAATGCAGCCGAGAGGTATATTATCGTTAAACTGTACAACTGTCTGCTACATTCTCTTCCTGAGACAGACTATAGATAAGTATTGATTGGAGAGAAGACTGACTTTATGTCTTAACATTGGCAATGATTGTGAACATGCGTTCATTCACCTGACCGTTGCCTCATGGAAAAGGGCAGCGATCAGCAGATAAACGAGCAAACTGTCATTTGTTGGCTAATCCCATCTTTGTGCATCCTAAAAAATAATCGGTCTCAGCAGAACATCAACACATCTTCCTGTGTGAAAGGTTGTTATGAGCTGACTGCCATTAAAATGAGTGAGGAATGAACGACCATATCAATGATATCTCCAATAGAGTATGATCAGTCTGTGTAAAAGGCATGTTAAAAATGCGCCAATGTTGATAATCAGCACTGATTTAAACCTGATATCAGTCCATGTAAAACAGACCCAAGTGTCATATTTGGCAAAAATCAAACACAGATCAAAGACTTTCCTTGGAAATGGTCTTCATTCCTTTCAAGATCTTGTTTCCATTTTTCTCCGCATGACACTGTCTCTGAGATGATCAACACGTTCATCTCCTGCTGCTTTCATCATTTCTATGATCTGTTTGGCTACATGTTCCATCGTCACCCACATCACCTCTTGCTACTGTAACCTGATTGACTATCCTTCAGAGGGGTTGTGCCAAATTATAAAGTTAACTCCTATCCACAGTGTCCGACTGCTGAGACCCCCGCAAATCCTGCAGGCCCAAATTTCCTTGCATGGATAGAGCAGAGTTCATGCATAAGTCAGACTCTGATGATGATAAAGTTATCCCTTTAATATAAAAAATAGGCACCATGTCAGTGAAGGGTACACTTAAAGAACTTTAGATCTTACTGGAGACCTCTACATATTTACATTTTGTATTACATTTATATAATAAATGAAAATGTAAAAAATACATGAAATTTTATTCATTTTATAAGAGTTAAACGAAAATTAGTTCTCGGATATTGAAGTAGAGGATAACAATAACCCCTATGATGACAGAAGCTGGAATTGTAAGCCTGGGTTCACACAGGGCGGATTTGTTGCAGTTTTGCTGCGTTTTTTCCATTGCGGTTTTGCCGCAGAAGAACTGCTTCTGCGGCAAAACCGCTTCAAAGGTTATTTTTGTCGTGCGGATTTTCTTGTGGAAAAATCCGCAAACGTTTTTTTTTCCGCAGCGCTTTTTTACTTTTGCAGCGTATTTTGCTGCGTCTATAGAGGTCTATGGACAAAAAAACGCTGCGGAAAAGTCAAAAGAATGGACATGAAAAACCGCGCTGCAGTTGCATTTCCGCACTGTGGCAGTGCGGAAAAAATCCGTTCTGTGAGAACAGCTTTTTGCCCAAACATATTTGTACTGCATTGCACTGCAAACACAGTTGTTTTGCCGCAGTGCGGATATGCAACGACAAACCGTGGCAAAACCACTGCAAATCCACCCTGTGTGACCCAGCCGAATACAGTTTACTATATCACCTGGAGTAGTGTATAGTATAATAGGTTTAATGTTTATTTTATGTCTCCAGCTTCCTCTGACTTTGCTGCAGTGCCATCCACAGTCATTCTGCTACTTATTTCGATCACAACGGGTTACATTTAGATTGACATCACTCATCATTATCTGCAGACTGCAGCTAGGCTTCAGCAATCACCAGTATTTAACACAATTAGCAGGAGCATTATTCTAGATCGTCATGGATAGATTTTCCCTCCCTGGTAGGGTCAGTCAATTTCTCAAGGTGATTTGAGAAAAACAATTAACTTTGGAGTTGACTTTATGAGGAGGTTAGTTCTAGGATGAAGATTATTTTTAATTTTCTTTAAGAAATATATATTTTAACATAAATGAATCTATGTAATTGACATCAATTTTATCTTTTTGAAAAAAATAAAATTAAAATATTTGTAACCTTCTTTGTTTTTTTTTTCGTTTTTCCCTCTCCTCTTTCAAAAAAACCTAACTTATTTATTTTTTCTGTGAAATAGCTACATGGGGGCTTGTTTATTGTAGGATGAGTTTTATTTTTCAGTGGTACCATTTAACGTACCATATAATGCATTGGAAACGTCAAAAAGTTTCTAAGCGAAGAAAAATGGAAAAAAAAAGCAGTTGCACCAATTTTGGGAGGTTTTATTTTTACGTTGGTCAAGGTGCAATAAAAATTACATGTTATCTTTATTCTGTGGGATAGTACGATTACAGCGATACCAAATTTATATAGTTTTTTTCTGTAGTACTATTTCGAAAAAAATAAAATGCCTTCTAAAAATATATTTCCTGACACCATCTTTTGACCCCCAAAACTTCTTTATCTTTTCATTGGTGCAGCTGTTGTATAAGAGCTAATTTTTTACGAGGTGACCTGTAGTTTTTGTTGGCTCCATTTTGGGGTATATACAAGTTTTTGATAACTTTTTATTCAATTTTGCCTTGAAGGCAAGGTGAGCAAAAAAAGAGCAATTCTGGAATTGCATATTTTTCTTTTTCTGCCATTGTTCACTGTGTGGAATTAATAAAGTGATATTTTAATAAACTGGACTTTTACAGACTCAGAGATACCACATTTTTTACATTTATATTTATTTCTGCTAAAACTGGGAAAGGTGTGATTTAAAAAAAAAAATGTTTAAAATTTTTCAATTGTTGTGAAAATTTAAAAAATCTTTATTTTACTTATTTTTAGTCCCCAAAAGGGACTTGAACTTGTGATTGTTACATCGCCTATACAGTATACTGCAATACTAAAGCACTGCATTATATTGTATTCTGACAGGTATTCTATTAAAATGTGCCACAATAAACAATCATTCAAGGCAGCACCGGGAGCCTTTGAAAAGCCCCAGGCTGACATCACACCTAGATGGGGCTGTTCAAGGCATTTCAAGCTCAATTGGGACATTTAAATGCCACTGTCAGATCTCCAATGGCAGCTGTTGCAAGTGGGTGTCTGCTAATAAACAGCTAAAAGGAATCTGCGAAACAAAATTTCAGAATAGAAAATTTCTAACATCTTTATTGAGAGAATTCATTTAAAACAGTAAAATGATAACCCGCAACAAGAAGAACAATAGGATTGCATATATACCTAGAGATCCTCATAAATACACTCATATACAAGTGCATGACTCCAGCAACTCTCATAACCAAAATATGTAACAGGGAAAGTGGATTCAATGTAAGTAGAGTTAGACCATTGTACAGCACATACATAGTAGCACACACATAGGAGACACATACAGACCCTCGTGTCTTTTGTGGATTCCTTTTAGGTGTTTCCCTTCATGTTGTTCCACAAAACATTATAGTGTGTCTTCATAAGTCCCACTTTATAGTTTGTGTAAGCGGATGTCGGCTATGCAACTCTTGAGCCCACTGCATTCAATGACACCCGACATGCTCCATACATGTACAGCGCACATCGGGAAGGAGTTTAAAATTCTAAGATTACATTTTATAATACTTAAGGCTGGCCTTAAGCTTTATGGTGCAATGCCACCTGTTGTCGTCCCCCCACTCACCAATTAGGTGTATGAAATGACTTGAATTTCTAATTGCAAACAAGATACAGTGAGATACCCCAATATAGTGCCATACATTTGCAAAACAATAATTCCGTGCAATCGCCTACATAACAATGCTATACAGGGCCATCACCACGTACTGCAAAAAATATTGCACAGTTGCTAAGTAAATTCTACAATACAGTGATCAAATAATACCACCATAGTGCAACCACATCATTGCATCACAAATGTGTGTAATGTGTGTAGCAGAGCTGCGTGTGGTGTGTGTGTCACAGGCGCATGTAGCGGAGCTGTGTGTGGTATGTGTGACACGCATGTAGCAGAGCTGTGTGTGTGTCACATGCACATGTAGCACAGCTGTGTGTGATGTGTGTGTGTCACACACGCATGTAGCAGAGCTGTGTGTGCTATGTGTGACACACATGTGGCAGAACTGTGTGGTAAGTGGTGCATTGCGCCACCAGAAACACTGTTACTATAATTTCCTAATAATTACTAGTCCTAATGTATTGGCTGTTTGCAATGTTTTGAAAGCTATACAGGAGAAAGTGAAATTCTATCATTTTGTATCAAGGCTGAGCTTCAATATGGTCTGGATTTAGGTTGCTTTGTCTCCAGTGAAAATTAGTAGAGCAAGATATTAAAAACTTAGCTTATAGGGCTAAAAGTAAGTGACAAATGCCCTTTAAAGAGGACCTGTCAAGTCCTTGGGTCAGTGGAGCCAACTGCATAACCTCTGCTGCAGCCCCACTGCCTCAATCAAAGCTTTTCTTTTCTTCAACCTCCCCCAATTCCCTCCAACACTCTGAATGTGTCAAATGGGCAGTTTTCATTTCTCACTGTCAATCAAATCTTATGTTGTCACCAACATTGAGCAGTGAGGCCGCCAGTTTACCAGATTCAAAGCTCTAGGAGCAGAACCCATCAGGACAGGTAACCTGAAAGGAGAAATAGAGAAAAAAGAAAAGCTGAGACAGAATCAACCAGGCAATAGTGGCAAAGCTGTGCAGTGGGCTCCAGTGACTCGAGGACATAACAAGTCCTCTTTAAACAGATGAAAATTGAGTGGGGAACTCATTAAAGAATTTGTGCCAGAATTCTGGCATTAAAAATGTGCAATTGTTTGGGCAACTCGTACTTTTGACCTTTTTATACCCTGCTTGTGCAGTGTCCAAGGAGTGGGTCCACAGCTGAGGAGATAGAGGGGTAGATTGAGGCCTTGTCACGGGGCTCTACCATCTCCTCCCCTGGGGGGAGGCAAGGGACCCGTCCAAGTTACTGGTGGGGGAATTTTACAGGGTAACCAAGTACGCGGTTTACCTTAAGTCCTTTTGTCACTCGTGACGCTACCATTCCGTACTCTGCAGTGAATCCAGAAGTTAGTAATAAAGTCCACACACAGGGCTAACGTTTCAGAGCAAAGCCAGGATCGGTCGTTTGAGCTCGTTCACTTGGATAAATTGTTTACCATCTATAAACTATATATCAGCCAGCACACCACTGGTGCACAAGAATAGTGGTGTGACAGGGAGGATTCACAAGATGTCAGACGAGTCCACGGTCTCAGTTATCTGTGAGGTTTTGCTCCCGGTCACTTTCCTTCTCTCTCTGAGCTCTCTACTGGTCAACACTCACATTTAGGGGTAGCACTCAGCGCTGCATGGAGGTTCCTCTCACTCTCTCACAGTCGTCCATGTTAATAGCAGGGAGGCCTGGGTGAATAGGGCCCAGGGTACACATCTGGCAATCGCTCAGCTTCTTCCATTCTGGGGATCCTAGTAGGATGAGGCGCAGCTTCTCCTACTCACTAAGAGGTTCTCACTCCAACTAACTTGCCGACTTGCATAAGGCCTATTTAGACGGGACGAGTGTTGGGCAAATGATGCCCGACACTCATCCCTGCACATTCTCGCTCTCATGCACCTGCACGAGAGCTAGTATCAGAGGCTCACAGCAGAGCGGCAGGAGAATATTTCTCTCCTCGCGCTCTCCTGCCCCTCTCCATTGCCTTAACATAGCAATCAGCGATCTGCTCATCGTCCATTGTTTATGCTGCATAAACAATGAACGATGAGCTGATCGCTCAGTGTAAACAGCAGCTGTTCAGTACTGAAAAACCACTATCGTATGTCAATAGAGCGAAATCTCCTGCATCCTCCCCGCTGTAAGCCAGCGATACTAGCTCCTGTGCAGGCTTAGGCTCAGACTCAGCTTCAGACGTACACGTAGCTGTAGACTGACTCGCACAGCATCCTTGCATACATATACATAAAAACATGACCACGTGGCACACAACAAGATACATTTTACAGACATAACCCAGACATTAACCCATTCAGTGCTGCAAAGGTGCAATACACATCAAATTCACTCACATATAAGACACTGACAATACAAATGCACAAGACAAACACATTCATACTTATGTAGGAGCCCTGTAAACTCTGGGCCACTACACTTGCCAATTTTTTAATGGTCAGCAGGGTGTACAGAAAAAAATAAGTGGGGCCTCCTACAGCACTCACATTATCACAGAATCTCACATTTTGGCATATGAACTGGCCAGACATGCCAAATTAATTAAAAGCCATAAGACTCTTAATATATTTGAGGTACTTCACTCCAGGGCACTTTTTAACTTAGCGTGGCATATAAAATGCTGTTTAGGTAAATTTCCTTTACGTGTTCTAGTTTGTATTTCTCAACTGCAGTCCGCAAACACACCCAGCAGGATATGCTTTAAGGATTTCCTATACACTTGTGCTGCCCCCCGCGTGGCCGGCACTCACTCCTCTCTTAACCATTGAAGATTCTGGAAGACTCCTGTGATGGACCGCTTACCACACCTAAATCACTCACATTTATAATGTCTAGCATACCAAGTGACAGGGCATAAATTGATACTTTTGCAGACATATCCCAGCCACATATCCCTCTCATATGCTGCAGCTGTACATAGCAAGAGACTAGACAATTTGCAAAGTGCATCTACACAGAAGACATGACATGTATGACAATTATGGAGGTGCCAGAAATAGGTGTTTCGGGCCACTACACTGCCTGTATGAACTAGCCACTGCATCTGTGTAAACAATGGAAGGGATGCAAGCGCTGCAGCAATGTGCTTATCTGCAGGGATCCCAAAGGTTGACCCAATGCCAGTCAAACAATGATGGCCTAGCTAAGGGAAACCCTGGAGACCTTTTAGTGATTTTTTTTCTACATGAAAATATTTTAACTCAAATATATCAATTTAAGTGATTTTTTTAGCAATATGTAAAAGTCAAGTCACTAAATGTCTAAGTTAGCCTGCATTATGATACCTCTTTTTGATCATACTCTCCTACGCACAGATGTTACCCATTATATTTAATATTTTGTTGACCTTTATGCGATACATGTCAGATTTTGCTTGTTGTGCAGTCTTATTATCAGGGTTTTACTAGCTATGGTGCTATACTAATAAAGATTATTATTATGGATCTTTTCAGAGCATCTCCATCCATAACTGCGCCATTTTATGCTTTTACTATAACAAATATTTTAGAACAACCCTGTTTTTCATATTATTGTGTACGGACTTCCTCATGCAATCTGAAGGATTTTTAAAAGAGGTATTGCTGCCTTCCTTGAATGTAATAATTTTTCAAGTTATACCTTCTTCAAACTGGCGTAATTCTGATCTATGTGCTGTCCGTGTGCAACAGACCTCACACATACAACACACAAATTCATAATAGCTAGGGATGAGCGAGTATACTCGCTATGGCACTACTCGCTCGAGTAATGTGCCTTAGCCGAGTATCTCCCTGCTCGTCCCTAAAGATCCAGGGGCCGCCGCAGCTGACAGGTGAGTTGCGGCGGGGAGCGGGGCAAAGCGGGCGGGAGAGAGGGAGAGAGAGATCTCCCCTCCATTCCTCCCTGCTCTCCCCCGCAGCTCCCTGCCCCGCGGCGGCACCCGAATCTTTCGGGACGAGCAGGGAGATACTCGGCTAAGGCACATTACTCGAGCGAGTAGTGCCTTAGCGAGTATACTCGCTCATCCCTAATAATAGCCAATCTGGCTACTCACACAGGTCCATGTAAAAGAATTGCACCATGTCCTACCTACTTTGATGCATTTTTAAGGCCTAAAAAACACACCGGCACATGTGCAAATACGCTCCCTACTACAGAGCATCTTTGTGCATTAACCTGGCAAAACTTAAAAAATTTTTACAGTTCAAATTTCTCAGTATTGCACGTGAGTCCAAAAAAAAGCGAAAGATAGGTCCTGTCCTGTGTTTAGCACATACCCGTGTGGGCAGATGTGCAAGTTTGCGCATCTCTCATAGTTCTCTATGGAGGTCTTTGGTGCGCAAAACACAGAAAGATAGGTCAGGTCCTATTTTTCTACCCCGTAAAAAAGTGAGTGTAAACCCATTGAAATCAGTGGGTTCTATTCTCTGCGTAATGCACATCGGAACTGCCCTTGCACATAATCATGGCATTTTATGTTCGTCTGTCAAAGCCCTAACTCGGACATCATTTGCTCATTCAAGCTGGATATCTGCAGGTCTAAACGGACCTTTAACCTATTCTCCATTAAGTCCTGTTGACAATGCCAGCACTATATAAATGATGGGTAGTAGGACTAAAAGGTTCGGACATGGTTTATATGTGTTGGAAACTGCCTATTGAAAACCATCCAGGTGGACCTGCAATCTACTAAAGTGCGGAGAGAGAAGTGTGTGCAGCACACATGGAGGTGAGCACCTGTGTACACACAAACACCGGCTCACTACAAATGGCAGATGGAGACAATCGTCAGCTTCACATTACTACTGATCCTATTGTTCCCCTCACAACGGAGAACAAAACCCGCTCTCAAGCCTTTGTTTCTTATTATTCCTATAAATGAGGACATGTTGCAGTACAAACATGACTGTGTTTTGGACACCGACTGTCTTGTCACATCAGAAGATTAGATCAGAATGGATCATTGTATCTACTGCACCAACTGCTTGGCTCATCAGGCAGCAGAAGGATCATTAAAATAGACTTTTCGCTTAACATCTTGTACTTAATTAAGCTAGGTAATTTTTTTCTGAATTATTGATCCATCCTGTTCAAGTGATTTTCAACATTAATTTAAAAACAGTCATAATTACAGTCTACTAAAAACCACAAAGTAGATGAAAAGCATCAAACGATTTCTCAGAGGATCGCAATTGGAACATGAACTAACCATTTGAAAACCATGTGTTGTCACTATGCCAGGGTTATACCATATCTTTCTTCATCCATGTAGGGTGTAGGAGGAGCTTCCCTGAAGAAGTGAGGGGGCCAAACACATTGGGTGGATAGCGTTTAAACCTGCTGATTTCGGCAGGACCAGACAATCATCTAAATGTGTATGGAGGCCTTCTGAATTTCCCAATATCGGGGAAGATAAGGATAGGCAGTTCGATTTCAACTGCCTGATTTTGGGGAGAGATGCCATTACCAGACAAGTCTAGCCTTGGCTCTCTCTTCTCTACATTCAGAACATATGCATGGAGGCTGCCGAACATGTATGTGTATAGGGGGGTCAGGAAAGATAGCTTACAGCTATGTATGCAAGCCTTAAAGGGGTTTTCCACGAAAATACTATTGATGACCTATTATCAGAATAGGTCATCAATAATTATCCTCCGGGGTCCGTCGCTCAGAACCCTGACTGATCAATGGGAGCTGTGCCTGCAGTTACAAGTGCTGGCCACTACATGGGAGGTTGGCACAGAGACTTCTGCTCCAAATACACAGGAGTCGGAGCAGAGTCCTCCGCACCGACCTCCCTATAGTGACCGGCGCTGGTAACTGCAAGCATGGTTCACATTGATTTCAATTTGTGCGTCGCGAGATATGTAAAACTCGCAGGAATATGAACCCCAATCTTTTGAATGGGGTCATATACAGGAGCAATTTTTTTTCCCGCATCGCGGAAAAATACCATGGTATGTGCTATCTTTGGATGTTCCCTTGGAACACCTTGCCATTGCCCATTGTTTTCAATGGGGCCAGCACAGCATCGCACGGCATATGAGGTAGACGTGAGTGCGATGCGATGCAAGGTTTACCAAAACAATGGGAAAAAATTCTGCGATCCTCCACTGCAGCTAAGAGCATTGCTACTTCCCCAAAGTGATGCGGGATGGTTTTAACACAGAAACGCCTCGCAGCCGTGGGGACATCGTACGCTGGTGAGTGTGATATTGGGCTGAGACTCACCCGTGTGAAATAAGCCTTAGGCCTTGGTCACACGAGCGTTTTTTCCCGCGATTTGTGGATCGCATAACGGATGCGCATCCGCAAATTGCGTGTCCGGGGCCGACGATTCGCTGAAAAAGCTGCACCTAGCAGCGTTTTCACTGAAACCGCCCCGCACTGCCCACTATCCTCTGCCACAGCTGTGGCAGAGGAGAACGATGTTCGCCCATTAAATTCAATAGAGCCGGCAACACAGCCGGCTCCGTTGAAAGCAATGGGCCGCCGGCGAGCGCGTGATGAATTTTCGGGAAGGGCTTAAAAATATAAGCCCTTCCCTGAAAAACATCCTAAAATGTGTAAAAAAACCAAACATATATACTCACTAGAGATGAGCGAAAGTACTCGGATAAGCACTACTCGTCCAAGTAATGTGCTTTATCCGAGTATCTCCCCCTCGCCCTGAAAGATTCGGGACGCGCTGCAGAGCGGGGAGCTGCAGGGGAGAGCGGGGAGGAACGGAGGGGAGATCTTTCTCTCCTTCTCTCCCGCCCGCTCTGCCCCGCTCCCCGCTGCGACTCACCTGTCAGCAGCCGAGCGCTCCGAATCTTTCAGGACGAGCGGAGAGATACTCGGATAAAGCACATTACTCGGACGAGTAGTGCTTATCTGAGTACGTTCGCTCATCTCTAATACTCACCTTTTCCCTGCAGACGGAGTTCAGCCGCGGCTGGCCGGCAGTTCTCCTGGACTGCTCTGTGTAGTATTCAGCAGGCGGGGATTTAAAATCCCTGTCTGCTGAATGGGCTGCCTCTGATTGGTCAGAGCCCTCACCAATCAGAGGCAGCTCTCACTCACCCATTCATGAATTCACGAATGGGTGAGTGAGTGCTGCCTCTGATTGGCTGAGCGCAGGGACCAATCAGAGGCAGCTCTCAGCTGTCATTCAATAGCTGGCCCCATTGAGCGCATATATAGAACACAGCGATGCGCAGAACGCAGATAGGCACGTTCTGCGAATCGTTGTGTCCTATAATTGATCGCACATCCGCATAAAAAGCGGACATGTGACTGATCCCATTGGGATGCATTTGGTCTATAGATCTGCAGATCGCAAGCGCGTCTGCAGATCGGACCAAAAAACGGTCGTGTGACCAAGGCCTTAGGCTGTGTTCATGTTTTTTGTTGCATTTTTGAACCACAATAAAATCCCATAAAAACTGCATGTATTTTTAGGAACCTGCATGCAATATTGAAAAACGCATGCGGATTTAAACAATACATGCATTCTTAATTTCAACTGCATGCAGGTTTTTGATGTGCTTTTTTAATTGTGTGTAAGGGCTCATTACATGGGTGCATGAGTACAATGCTGCGAGTCTCGGTAGAGGCAGCAGAGACCGGGTTGGGCTGTGATAGGCACTGCAAATGCCTGGATTTTTTTTACTTTTTATTGTAGTTTTATGCAATTTAGGCTAGGCTAACATGAGCGTATTTGAATGGTGGCAATTCTAATACATTGATCTCCGCTGATACACTCACACTAGCATTTTTTCATTGCATATAACACACAGGTGAAAAGGAATGCAGCATGTTCGATTTTACTGCGCATTGCGTGCCGTAGATTCCTATTATTCCCTATGGGTGCATACAAAATTCTGTACATACGCAATTACAAGTGAAACCAGGAAGCCTATGCATGACAGCGTGCATGAAATACACTGTCATGCGCAGGGAAATATCTCTGCAATATGCGGTGATACGCAGATCCACACCCAAGTAAAATCTATATAAGCAGGGTTTACTCAGCGTCTTACCACACCCTTGTGTGAGCCTGCCCTTATCAGCTAACGCAGTAGTTTGCAGAAAACCACTGCTAGCTGCGTATGACCTACAAATAATTTGCAGCGGTTGGACTGGCACTGTTTATATTTCCCTTCATACCCGAAGTGATGCGAAGCTGGTCTTACATGAAAAGGCCTTGCATCCATGGGGATTTCACATAGGTGGCGAGCGCGATATGGAGACGGGATTCACGGTTATCCTGAAGTCAGTGTTGTCCGCTGGGTCACACCTTTCTCCTTGATTTTTTTATCCTGCCACAGAGTACCATGGCAGCTTTCTGCGCAACAGACAGAAAGGGCTTAAACACATGGGCGGGTTTTAATCACGTTATGCGGATGTGATTTTCACGTCTGCCTAACGGAATGAAACAAAACCATTGATTTCAATGATTTCGTTTCCGCTATCGGGATTCAATGATAGGATTTGCCCTATCTTTATCGCATTTAGTTTTTCTATGTATGAGAAAGAGAGGCAGGATCTTCCCCCTTGTTTTTTACAAACTCACACGCACTAGCACGAAGTTTGAGTAGTGAAAAAACAAAACAGTTCCTGCGCTAATACGCTCCATAGCAGCGAACATGTTAGTGCATGCGCCCATGGGTTTTTTTCCCAAAGAAAGGGCAGGTCCTATATTTTCTCGAATGAGAGAAACACACTCGTGAGAACGAAGTCATGGAAATCAATGGCTTCAATTCATCGGGTGATTTTCACGGGCGCAAAAACGTGCGCAAACATATTCGTCTGTCTAAGCCCTCTATTTGTAAAACAAGCAGTTTGTGAAGCTACATATCCAGCTTGTGCGGCTCCACCACCTGTTTTTGCCAGATTCTCTCTGCTGCTAAGAGTAAATATGGAGATGTTTGCACTTAGCTTCTCTGTTGCCTTCTCAAATATACCTGTTTGTAAGTGACATACCCACAAGCGTGTCACAAAGGGAAACGACAAGTCTCCTTTCTTAGCAACAGAATATTTCCAGCTCAAAGTCATTGGCATATGGGACTGTAAGCAAAGTTCAACTTAAGACAAAAATACATGATGCTACAGCGAGCTTTCGGGTCTTCTATCGATCCTTCATTAGGCTAAAAATTTAGCTTGATGAAGGGTCGATAGAAGACCCGAAAGCTTGCTATAACATCATGTATTTTTGTTATCCATTAAAAGGTATCATATCTACAAGATTACTTGGTTTCTCTCACTGAGAACAATCACACTTTGCTCTACTGGCTAACACCGTACCAAACACCCTTTTTTTCCCGTTTTACTTAAGACTTAAAGGGGTTGTCTCGCGAAAGCAAGTGGGGTTAAGTACTTCTGTATGGCCATATTAATGCACTTTGTAATATACATCGTGCATTAAATATGAGCCATACACAAGTTATTCACTTACCTGCTCCTTTGCTGGCGTCCCCGTCTCCATGGCTCCATCTAATTTCGGTGTCTTCTTGCTTTTTTAGACGCGCTTGCGCAGATGGGTCTTCTCCCTTCGGCTCGGCAGCAGTGGCGTTTTGGCTCCGCCCCCTTGTACGTGTCATCGCATAGCTCCGCCCCCGTCACATGTGCCGATTCCAGCCAATCAGGAGGCAGAATTGGACATCTCTTGAGAAAACATTGGCCATTATTGCCAAAAATGTTGTTCAGAGATTGATGAATTTCACTTTCCACCATGTTATCATACAGACGCTGTCAGAGCCTGAGAGATAAGCTTGTAAGATCAAACCTGGGTTCTCTTTGGGTAAATACATAAAACTGTGCTATGTACCCCTAAAACTGTGAATCTTCCCTGTTTGAACTGTTCATGCTGTAGGAATGTGGTTAAGAGTAAGCAATCTGTGCATCCATATAATGGTAAAAAAATTATTAATTAAGCATTGATACACTTTACAGTTGCATATTCAGTTATGTTATTTCTATGATTTTGTGCTCTTGAATTCTTATTTACATTGGAGAGACCACTATGGAGATACTTGTTGAGAACTGGGAAGGGTAACATCACTCCTTAGGTAGAGCACCAGTAAGGTTTTTGAGGAGACTTATAAGTCCAACCATGCTTCTCTGGGTAATATGCAAATAAGGAGGATGGAACAATACCTTTGCAGCGCCACCTGTTGGATGGCGACTTTTCTTCAAATCAATGCCTGACCCTTTATACAGGTCTGTAGAGCAATGATTGGGAATTAAAAAGCAAGCCAGACTCCATACACAGACAGCTGTTTCAGGGTGTTTGCCCCTCATCAGTGTGCAGTAGGATCCTGGCTTGGCTAGGTAGAGGCCTATGATGTGGGTCGGGAGGGGTAACATTACTCCTTAGGGAGTGCACCAAGAAGGTGAGTGAGGAGACTTATAAGGCCATCCATGCTCCTTTGGGTAATATGCAAGTAAGGAAAATTGAACAATACCTCTGCAGCACCACATATTGACGAGACTTATGATGCATCTGAGAACTATATATTCAAAAATGGTAGATTTACCCATTCCAAAACACTTTATAGCTAAAGGCCATAAAGTCAATCAATTGAGGTTTAGGGTCATAGATCACGTTACAGTTTTGAGGAAGGGAGGTGATAGGGAATGGTGTTTAAAAAAGAAATTGCGATGGATTGACAACCTTAAGAGTTTATCTCCTAAGTGTCTGAATCTAAAATATAACATTTATCCATATACAGTCATTGTCACAAAAAATGAAGCACCCAGAAGGAGTTTCTGCAATCAAATGAAACTTCCTATGTGTGATTGTAACGATGATATAAGTAATTACAATATCAGAGCAAAAGGAGAATTTATTGAAGAAAACTGAACCCTTGAAAGAGGCTCTAGTACCCTGTTGCACCGCCTCTAGCTTGGATGCACAATATGATACAGGTGGGCATGAAGGCATACAAGTTCCATATGGTATCCTGCAGCATATCATTCCACATCTTCTGTATCTAACCCTCTAAATCATTCAAGCTCATAGGCTGTCGAAAAGGCTGTCCCAAATGTTCCTATACTTGATTAATTGGCGATAAATCTGGCAATGTAGCAGACCCCGGAAATGTGGCAATGTTGTGGAGACATTCCTGTGACCCCCTTGTGTGCATGGCCGTGCATTATCCTGCAGGAAAATGGCTCCTGGAAGCCACCATGAGAGGAACACATGTGGCTGCAGGATGTCCTAAACATATCGTTGGGCTGTCATTGTACCATTACTGGGGTTAACTGATTGTTGTATGCGATGGCCAACCAGACCATCACACCAGCAGTGGGGGCAGTATGCCGCTCCATAGGAAAGGCAGGATTGAGATGATCACCCCTAGGTCTCTAGACACGAACACGTCCATTGTCAGTGCCAAAACTAAACCTGGATTTGTTGCTGAAGACAACCCAGTTCCATTCCGTAGCAGTCCAGTTTTGTTGTTCATGAAACCACTACAAACAGAGGCAACGTCGGATGGGTGTCAAAGGCAATATATGTAATGGGCACTGTGAGTCCAACTGTCCTTCAGCCAAGTGCCTGGAAATGGTTCTGACATACGCAGGGGCCTGTAACGATGGTGCCACCTGTCTCTGGATGGTGGACACTTGGGAATGCTCCTGCTTGTCAGACAATCCTCTCTACTGGTGGTCTGTCAAGGCCATCCTGAGCCTGGCCAGCTTGTGTGCATGGCCCTGGCACCTCCTAACATTCTGGTCAGAATGGCCCAGGTGGCATCCTATTGGTCGATACGACCATCCAGCTTCCTGCATTCCAACAATACACACCCTCTCAAACTCTGTTAACTGGCAAAAATATCTTTGCATCATAGAGGCATCTAGTGATAAAACTAATCATCTAATCACGCCACAACTCTAATCATTTGCATATCTGCCCAAGATGTAACTGCATGTTAGGTTTTTCTGCAAAACGACAACTCTTTCTAGGTGCAGTTTTGTTTTTTTTAAATAAAGAGTGTATATGATAATTGACGGCTTCAAAACTTGTTTGTAAGTGAAAGAATCCAACAGCACTACACAGTAAAATACAAAAACTCCAATTGGAGCAGGGAGGAAAAAAATGCAAAGCCGGAAAAGGGTTAATAATGAACCAAAAGCCAATATGCAGGGAATGAAGTAGAAGAAACCGGCAGCATTCAGAGGTGATATTAAATAAAATTTCAAACCTTTATTGTTCCATATTTAAAAAGATCTGGCAACGTTTCAACCTTAAACAGGTCTTTGTCAGGCTTGACAAAGACCTCTTCAGGTTGAAACGTTGCCAGATCTTTTTAAATATGGAACAATAAAGGTTTGAAATTTTATTTAATATCACCTTTGAATGCTGCCGGTTTCTTCTCTTTCATTGGCTTCAAAACTTGTGGCATTCGTCTCCAGTATTTTTTGTTATTTTGGAATGTTTTTGATATAATTTGGGATTTATTTATTGTTTTCACTTTGGTTTTAAAGTTGATATTTCTTATTTTTTTTAGATGGCTCTTGAACCCCTGTGGAGTTGTTTACTTGGATTTTATGTGAAAAGGGTGGAAGAGCATTGGATGAGACTCAGTGTCGGAATCTCCTGCGAATCAGAGCTGGATTTACACTACAATCTAATTCATGTTGATATTATGAATTTGATTAGTATAATTTGGGATCATGACCTGTAGTGGATGCATTGGGTCTCTAATAAAGAGTTATGGAAATACTATTGTTATGTATGACCCTTTATAGTGTCATTTAAGTAATGGGTTCACACTGCCTGATGTTGTTTATATATCTGGTCTGTTCGAGGTATGGAGGTGGTCTGCTGTGTGAATCCCTCCATATCTGGAATCAGGACTAGGATTTGGAAGTATCCCAGTACTTTAAATGACTACAAATGACAAATTTTGTATTTAAGTCACACCTCTACACAGGGAAAGTGCAAATCAGACGATTAAAAGTAATATTCCTGGGGAAGACGGTTTGTGTAGACTTCTTGCCAATAATGCCATTGAAGAACAATGTAGTTAACCTCCTGTAGGCTGAAATGTCTATTATAATAACAGATACATGTAAAGTTTATGTGGCTAAGATATCAATTTCCTCGAATTCTGTCAAGGCTAAGAAACCTTTTCATATTCTGTACCTATGTGAACGTTCTTGTAGCTCCGAGAATTCTGTTTTTCTGGTCTTTCCAATGTGAAATATACACATGCCTAAAGTAATTGGATTTTGAGCAAAATTATGAATAGAGTCAGTGAGAATAATGTTTCCTTTGAAGCTGCAAACCTTAGCAAATAGATGTCTGAACAGTGGAACATTTTCTAAATTGGTTTCAAGCAAACTAGTCTTTTTTAGTTGACTAAAAGGTTGGGCAGAAGTAGGGACTGGGTGGACCCCCGGCTCACAGCCTTTCACATGAGTGAAATCTATTATGTAGGTCTCATGAAGGAGGGAAGTATGTGTTCTTACTCTATACTCATTGCTCTTGTACAACTACTCTTATGGCTTAAACAGACAGGCGCATGCCGATATGCAGCGCATTAGTGCATGAACCACAGTTTTTTTGACTATTCAAACTCCGTGCAAGTTAGGAAAAAAAGGTGGGATGATTGGTCTTGCCCTATCTTTCTCGCGGGTATGTGCGGGAAAGATAGGGCAAGTCCTATATTTTCTTGCTCATGGTATTAACCCTTTCCAATCCACTGTCTGATGTCTTCCAACATTCTGATTGAAGCCTGTACAGCTCCAATGTCGGAAGACGTCCGGCAGGGTATTCTTACTGTATATTACTGGCCATTCTGTTGTCGGGGGACCTCTCCGGCATGTCACATACTGCAGTACTGGCTCTAGCCAGCAGATGGCACCATTGTAAAATAACAGAAAGAGAAAGCCCCCTAGGAAACCCTGAATCCAAAAATGGATTGCAAAGGGTTAACATGCGAGAATCATGCTAGTGAAAACAAAACCATTGAAATTGTCCCATTTTGTGGCTGTGATTTTCACGCATGCTACTCCCTTTTCGTGGAATAGAATGCCAAATTAAGGCCAGCTGTCTTTTTTTCCCTGTGTGTCACGCAAGGTAACTCCCTCCCCTCCCTTTTTTAAGCTGCCATAGACTTCTATGACAGTTTTCTGCATATCACTCTAAAAGATAAGGCAAGGCCTATCTTTTTTCGCACACAGAATTTGCAGACAAGAAACACGCTTGTGAGAATGAATGCATTGAAATCAATTACTTCGCTGTGTCACGTTTTACGGGTGTGCATTTCATGCACGCGAAAACTTCCGCAAACACGTTTGTCTCTTTAAGCTCTTATTATATTTTTTCTTTCATCATTTAGTGTATCCAAGTGCCGCTAACAAAAGGTCAATGTGTTGAAGTTTCCATTGTGTTTGCCATATGCTTTCCTATGCAGCCAAAAATCATAATGTAGTATACACTTTTTTTTTTTAATCGAATTCTAGGGGTAATGTATCATACGTAACTTTATGGAACATACATCTAGGCTATACTTTCAGTGTAAATAGACCTTTATACTCTTTATACTACTTTAGGATTGTATTTTTACTACTTTGCAACTACTTTGCATCTTCTAATGTTGAGAAACTTTTCAACTCTTTTTCTACTACTGTGCAAATTTGCATGTACAGGGTGATCATAATTAAAGTATTCCTATTCAGAGGTGTCAAAAGAGACATCTCCTGGATATTGAACCAAACTTTGTAATAATACTATTCAGGACATGCATAAGGAATACAAGTGAAAAACTAAATAAACAGAAGACATTGCTACAGTTGTTGTTGAGAAGTCTGTGATGAAACTGCAACAGACAAGCAAGGCACATGCTGTTTCAAGACAGTTAGGCCTCCTTCCCACGAACGGATTTACGTCGCGTAAATTCGCGGCAAAAATCCGCTGCGTTGCCCCCTGCTATTAGGTTCTATTGAACCTAATAGCACAATGCTCACGATGCGTAATTCCACCGCGGAATTTCGCACCGTGAAATCTCCCGTTCTCACCCGCGGCATGCTCTATTTGCCGCGGGTGTACGCGCTGACGGCTCCCATTGCAGTCAATGGAAGCCGTCCGTTCACGCTATCTCCCGCTGTAACACAGCGGAAGATAGCTTGAAAAAACGCTTCCCCGCCTACCGCCGCGCGGGGAAGCGTCTTCACGCTATCTTCCGCTGGTAAGTATGGGGTCTCTGGGGGGCGCCGTGACGGGCTTCACTGCGGAATATTCTGCAGCGGAGCCCGTCATGCTCGTGTGAAGCCGGCCTTAGGCCGGCTGCACACAGCCGTGACAGGCTCCGCTGCGGAATTCCGCGGCGGAGCCCGTCACGGTGCCCCCCAGAGACCCCAATACTTACCTCCGGATCCGGAGTCTTCCGTCCCGCATGACGCTTCGGCGCGCATAGAGCGGTGGGCGGGGAAGCGGTTTCATGCTATCTTCCGCTGTGCTACAGCAGAATATAGCGTGACGGACGGCTTCCATTGACTGCAATGGAAGCCGTCCGCGCATACACCCGCGGCAAATAGAGCATGCCGCGGGTGAGGACGGGTGATTTCACGGTGCGGAATCAATAGAACCCAATAGCTGCGGGCAACACGGCGGAATCCGTCCGTGGGAAGGAGCCCTAATTTCCACGGGCAGATTTCCGCAGCGTATCACGCGGTGGAAATCCGCAGCATTGCCCCGCAGCTATTAGGTTCTATTGAACCTAATAGCACAATTCTCACGGTGCGGAATTCCACCAACGAATTCCGCCCTGTGAATTCTCCCGTACTCACCCGCAGCATGTTCTATTTGCCGCGGGTGTACGCGCGGATGGCTTCCATTGCAGTCAATGGAAGCCGTCCGTCACGCTATCTACCACTGTAGCACAGCGGAAGATAGCATGAAAACGCTTCCCCGCCTACTGTCGGCCGTGTCATATGATGCGGCCTGCGCGTCATGTGACGCTGTTGGCGTGTCATATGACACGAACGGCGCATCACATGACACTGCCGATGCGTCATGCACTCTACTGCGCATGCGCGCCAGAGCTTCATGCGGGACGACGGGCAGCGGATCCGGAGGTAAGTATCGGGTCTCTTGGGGGGCGTCGTGACGGTCTCCGCTGCGGTATTCCGCTTGCAGAGCCTGTCACAGCTGTGGGCATTAGGCTTTAGACATGACCCAGTCAACAATGCTGAAAATCCTGTTTCTGGTGGTGAAATTTATAACTAATTTTTTTCACATGGATTGCTTCTTCGTGTCCTGGATAGTATTATTACCAAGTTTGGTTCAATTATGCCCAGTAGATGTCTCTCCAGACATCTCTGAATATGGATACTTCAGTTATGATCACTCTGTACTTTGCTAATTGCATCCTTTACTCATACTACTTCTACTTTACAGTCTGCAAAGACAATTGGGGGTTTCTCTACTTACTGCTTCTGCTTACAGTCTTTCACAGTTCAGATAAGTCTCTCTGACGTTTAATGTGATCTATGTTGTATTTACATCTGTCTCCTGACTATTTATGTACTTGTGTAAAGTCTGGTTCATTGTAAGCTCATGTAACATTTACTTTACATATACTGTTGTGCATTCCTTGCAGCCATTATCCCTGTTTCTAAGTAGGGAGAATCAGGGTCGCCCCAGGTTCATGGCGTGGGTTTGCCCTCATTAGGGCAAGTGCTCTGTTTTTAGGCAGGGTCTCCTCATATTATAGGTTAGAGACAGGTTCACTTTTTGGTTTTGTTATAAATTAGAGTTGAGCGAACATACTGTTATCAAGTATTAGCGTACTTGATGGTGATCGTTACTCGAATGAGCATCAAGCCGTGTTCGACCCCGCCCCAGTTTTTGGCTCCTCTCCACTGTGACGTGCCTGTTTTGGCCTCTTCCCGCCGTGACGCAGCGCGCGTCAATGGCAAATTTTTTGTCTGGCAGGCAGGGGAGAGAGGGGGAGAGAGAGGGAGAGAGGGTGAGAGGGAGGAAGAGGGAGAGAGAAAAAAGCTCAGCACCTTGCGTCCCACATACAAAAATGTTCGAGTCTCCCATTTTAGTCAATGGAGTTCGTTACTCGAGTAGAGCTCTCGAATTTTACGAAAAGCTCGACTCGAATAACGCAGACCCGAGCATTTGGGTGCTCGCTCATCTCTATTATAAATATATTGTGTTATCCGTGTTATTTATTGTGTGTATATCCGTGCTTTTTGGACTATATATTATGTCCAATCTGGATGAGGTATTTTGTGCCCAGTTCAGATGCAACAAATGGCTTCTGTGTATATCCTGTGTAAGAATTATATTGCATCTAATACTGGGACATAAATATGTAGCAAATTTTGCCTTTGTTTGGTAATTTTCTGCCACAAGTTATCTTATCGTCATCCATTGAAAAGCTATTGTTAACTTATGTGTAAGGACTGTGGATGTGGAACCACTGTGTCAATCTACCGGATAGGTGCAGATCCGACCCAGCACAGCTGACAGCCAACCCCAGCGTGGGAGGTAAGATACCAGATAAATAGCCCCGTATACAGATAAAAACTAGGGAAGGTATCTTGCCCTGAACTGATAACCAGGAGAGGGAGACCCCTGCCTACAAGCGGAGCACTCGTCCCGATAAGGATGACTCCACGGTCTTCCTCTAGGCGCTGACTTACCCTGGCGGGCCAGAACGCCTATAAAACAAAGATAGAACAACACCGGGGAGTACAGAAACAAAGGAGGAACAAGCGGACAAGGATAAACAGAGAAGCGGACAACAGAAATAACAGACCACAGAGTACACAAAGAACACAAAGTAGCAAGGTAACTGCCGAAGCTGCGGCTGGATAGGAAGTGATGAGAGATGAGCGAACGTACTCGGTAAGGACAGATACTCGAGCGAGTATCGTCCTTACCAAGTACCTGCCTGCTCGCCCGCAAAGATTCGGGTGCCGGTGGGGAGCGGCGGGGGAGAGTAGGGGGGAACGGGAGGGAGATCTCTCTCTTTTCCCCCTGCTCCCTCCTGCTCACTCCCGCAACACAGCGCTCACCCACGCCGGCACCCGAATCTTTGTGGGCGAGCAGGCAGGTACTCGGTAAGGACGATACTCTGTCCTTACCGAGTATGCGCGCTCATCTCTAGAAGTGATGGGAACAAAACTCTCAACAACACTGCAGCAAGGTCTGAAAGGCCCAGGGCAGCTATATAGGGCGGTGATTGGAAAAGGAGCATCAGCTGAATCGGGGACCAGAAGCTATTAACCCTAGGAGTGCTGGAAGAGAGTGATTATAAGCTCAGGGAACAGAGAGAATGGGACGACGCCCACATTTGCCAGACACAGAAGCAGAAGATTGTGTCTGAACAGTGCACCTAAAATTATGTTAAACAATTGAAAGAACAAATAGACTATGGCACAGAATGTTATCTTAACACATTAACAGGGTTGTCCAGTTGTAATCTATTAATCACCTATATCATTAGGAAAAGCCACCAATAGTAAATTGGTAGGGGTTAGTCTCCTGAGACCCCCTCTGGTTATCAGTTCGCACTAAGCTGATTTCTGCGGGAAGCACACAGCTCTGTTCTCACTACAGTGGCCAGGCTTGGTATTATAGGCAAAGTTCCCATTTACCTCAATGGGAACTTTGCCTATAATACCAAGCTTGGCTACTGCAGAGAGAGCGGAGCTGTCTGCTTTTTCCAGAAATCGGCTCAGTACATAAGCTGATTGGCGGGGGTGCCAAGTTGCAGACCTACACGGATTTACTATAGATGGTCTATTCTATAGATAGACCATCAATAGCTTACACCTGCACAACTCTTTTAAATCTCAAATTAAACTCTGCTACTTCTATGTAAAGAACATGTGTTGGATACATCGAATTATATCTACAATATATATTGTAATATTCATGTGCTAAGATGCTAAGACCTTTCAGCTCTTACATCTATTTATATTTGCAATAACACTAATAAAACAGATGCAAATTACATGTCATGTCCACTGATGTAGTGGGTGGTGAACTAACATCTACTTTGTTTTTCTTTTATTAGCTTGATTTATTGACAAGATGGAAACACAAACTCTACAAAGGTTTTTCAGAAGTCATACAGACAAAACACAGAAAGTTGTGACTCCTGTCTTTAGATAATGAATACATGTATTAGTACTGTAGCTATTCTGCGGGATCAGACCAGACAGGCAAGACTTCTGAAGTGCATCAGTAGGCAAAAAATCTGTTGCCACTTAACCTGTTGTCCTTCCTTGGACTATTTTAGGTAGGTACTATTAGCTCTGTAGCTCAGACTTGTTTGTCTCCTGCTGTTTCTGGCAGGCGCAGGCGTCGTCCTGCTTTCCCTGTAACTTGAACTGCTGCATACTTTTCTCTAGCACTTCAATGATTACCTGCTCAGTGCTCCTAGCTCAGCTGTAGGGCATTGGTAATCACCTCCCTATTTAGCTGAGCTGCAAACCCTCCCTCTTTGCTCAGCATTGTTGTGTGTATGCCTCTGACACCTAACATAGGTCTGGTCTCTGTCTTCTAGTCTGTGCTTATCCTGTACTGTATCAGTGTTTGTTTATTTACTGCTCTCTGGTCTTTGTACACATCCTGTCTTGTATCCCATTGCCTGTTCCTCTGCATTTTCCGTGTGCGCGTCTCCTTTTTGCCTTCCCATCCCTGCACTATTCCTAGTCTTGTTCTGTGTTTTTGGTGTGTTCAGTGTCCCGCCAGGGTTAGCCAGGGCTGAGAGGCAGACCACAGGGCCGTTCTTATCAGGGCGCCTACCCCGCTTCTAGGCAGGGTTGCCCTCATCTCTCTGACTAGTGATGTCATCTAGACATGACAATTTGCCCCTTGTATGTTCACATGTAAAATTTGCCACTGAATCTTCCACAGTGAATTGCGCCTAAAAAACACATCAAAATCTGCAGCTTTTTGCTGCGATTTTTGGCATGGATCCACATACAGAATTTGTCATGTCATTTGGCAAAATATGCATGAGGAATTTCAATGCGGAAAATTGTGTTTCTGTGAGTTTCCACAATGGAATTCAGCACCCATATTTTGCCCATTGACAGGACCAAATCCGTATGCGGATCCACGCAAAAAAATGCGACATGGATTTTGATCTGTTTTTTAGAGACGGAATTCACGCAGAAAATTGTGTGAATGTACCTTCAGACTTACTCATTTCTCCTGCTTCCAACCCATCAACTTCAGGAACTGTTCACTTGTGGCCAAATACTGTATAACCCAGCACTCAGCAGGTGCCATTGTCACAAGATATGACTAATTGGTTTATATACACAAAATTGTTTTAAAAAATATTGTCTCATGAGAACCAGAAGCCCTTTGCAGATTATCTGGTGTGGCAATCCACTGTTATTACTGGGAGAAAGCTGCAGCCTGCCATACATACCAAGCCAGTTCCACCAGAGAGAGAGCGACTCTTTATGAGGGTCTCTGATTTGGCTCATAGAGAGGAGCCCTGATGCTCTTATAGGGCATAAAAAAATGGATAAGACAATCGTTTTAGGGTCATTCTTAATTTTCTGGCTAAAGTGCAGCTTGGGGGAAGTATAACGGACACTTTGCACAGTTACTTTTCGTGCACTGCTAGGCGATTGTTAAATTCAGTCCAACCTAAAAATCGTCCTTCAGCCTTAAAGGGGTTGTCCCGCGCCGAAACGGGTTTTTTTTTTTTCAATAGCCCCCCCGTTCAGCGCGAGACAAACCCGATGCAGGGATAAAAAAAACAAACCGGGTAGTACTTACCCGAATCCCCGCGCTCCGGTGACTTCTTACTTACCTTGTGAAGATGGCCGCCGGGATCTTCACCCTCGGTGGACCGCAGGTCTTCTGTGCGGTCCATTGCCGATTCCAGCCTCCTGATTGGCTGGAATCGGCACACGTGACGGGGCGGAGCTACGAGGAGCCGCTCTCTGGCACGAGCGGCCCCATTCAGAAGAGAGAAGACCGGACTGCGCAAGCGCGTCTAATCGGGCGATTAGACGCTGAAGATTAGACGGCACCATGGAGACGAGGACGCCAGCAACGGAACAGGTAAGTGAATAACTTCTGTATGGCTCATAATTAATGCACAATGTACATTACAAAGTGCATTAATATGGCCATACAGAAGTGCTGAACCCCACTTGCTTTCGTGGGACAACCCCTTTAATCAGCAGTTCTCCACGGGTAGTTCTGATAGCTTTGTTTCCTGCTGAGAACAAAGGAGCAGAATGGAGATAATAGAGCTTGCAGTAATGTCTGAGATCAGTCCCAAAATCTATGGGGTTTGTGATAATCAAACTGACTATAGATATAGCATGGTCCAATAGTCCACCCTCTTTTTAGATTAGAGTGTTCTGGGCTGATTTACTGAACAAACCATCTATAATAGATACGAACTTAGCCTAAATAAACGAGAGGAAGAATCATATCCTGATGATCGCAAGTGTAAATGCGGTACGGTAAAAGTCAGCCTCCAACAAGGGAGGTCTACTGAACTAGATAGAACAGGATTCAGATGTAATTCATGTGGTTCACGTTCAGAAGTAATTTATGTGGTTTTTATGTGGTTCAATGCATTTCAGTTGGACCTGCAACTCTTCATGAACCAGGTGGTCAGAGATATTAGAAATGACTAGGAGGGGGCCAAAATGTTCACTCCCCCCCCCCCCCCCCCCCCTTCCCGTTCCAGACAGAGATTTTAGTGTCTAAATGTTACTGTAATGAATACCAATAGACATATACTTTCAAGCACCAGGATAAATGCTTGGTGAATCCTTATTACTATGGCAAGGATAGATGCCTGAGGGTCTAAATGATGCGACCCTGAGGTATGATATAAGAAGTAGTTCTATCAATGAGGTTGGACAGAGCTCTTATATTCCTTGCATATTATCATATAGCTAGCTCTGAGATCCCTATAGATCACATAGAGGTAGTCTAATATGAACCAGATCTGACCTCCTCAACCAAGTAGCTTAAAACTAGGTCTAGATTGCTTGATAAAACACTAACTAGAACCTAAGCCATCTATGATGGCCAAAATACTGAGCTATCTAGGATGAGAACAGACGCAGAAACAGGGGACAATACCCCATTAGGCTAGATAGAGAGAGAGAGAGAGAGAGAGAGAGAGTAATATAGCCTCCAGCCCTGATGGTGGGGTGGTGGCCGTATGACTGCGCTGGGAGCTGTCTCATCTTATATAGTCCACAGCAGGGTTAGTCCCACCTTTCAGAGTAAAGGACAGCCTATCATAGGCAGGGGCATAATTAGCCATGTGCATAGCAAGGCACGCCCCCAGTGATGTCAGTCCGTGGCGATTGGTCCAGATAGTGGGTCCCTCCAAAGTCCATTTTGCTGGTAATCAATCTAGTCTCGTATAGATTTTTCCCCTTTGGAATACTGTGACACGCACGAGTATATTTGTTTCTTTTCTTTTTTGTCCTTATCATTTATGATTTGTTCCAAGCCCAGTGTTTTTAATATTTATCAATAAAGACATGAGCGGACAGTGATTGCGATTTCCGCAAGTGGAAATAAAATCACAGCATTCTCTATTTTTGTGTGGATTCCATTGAAGTAATTAGAAGCTGTCCGACCCGCGGCGCATCTGCAATTAACATTGCAGATAGGTTGCATGTACCCGCGTCATCGCCTAACGACCGAGCGGGAAAAACAGAGATTTGGAAAAAAAATTCTGTACTGCGCATGTCCGACAGCAAGCCACCATAGCTGTCTGAAATACAGAAAGTACAAGGTACGTGCAGTCGCCAGGGCCCGATTCCTCTGCGGGCTTCCGCATGCGTAATCCGACCCGTCCGTGTGAGACCGGCCTAAGATGGCTAAATGTGGAAGGTAGTGAGTCATTGATGATAGCTATCTCTTCTCTGTACACTCAATATAGTATTCAAATGTTTGGCCATTCAGTCCTTGGACTACAGCGTCTGGTGTTGTGGACTTTTCAAGTGACTGCCTGCTTGCAAAACCTGTTGCTTTGAAATAGTGAAGGATGAAGGGTGACTGCAAATAACACGGCACTTGGCAGTATTCTGTAGAGACAGCGGCTACGTAAATCAACATGAATGACATTGAAGAGGCAAGCCACTTTTTATCAAAACCACAGAATCAGCACAAATACAAGCCCCAATGTATAAATAGTCTGTACCTATGAGCTCAGGCCTAGACTGATAGGTGTACTGTGTATTTGTTATGGCTGCCAAAACATTGTGTTCCTCCACTGTAATTATTGTACTGGTAGAATTGGGAACAGTTGGTTGCTATGTAGTAACAAATGAATGCTTTGTTCACATGCAGTGTCTAAATACACTACTGTTCCAAAACTATCTTAATTAGCTTGTCATTCTAGAAATGTTAATGCAAGAACAGCAATTCTGAACACTTTCCAAAATATTCCATGTTTTTGGAGAACATCCACTCGATTTTTTTTATAGGGCTTAACATTTTAATGGAAATTAGTGTTTCAATAAATGTTCTTCACCTTCTGATTACTTGGTTGCCTCATGAGTTGTTTAGATTGGGTCCCGTTGGAGTGGCTTCAATTCGTCAATGCATTACATGGACTACAAGTCATCTGTATATAAAATAAGTGATCCCTTTGAAAGTATGTTAAGGCCGGTTTCGAGAATCTTGCACGCTATTCACACAAATCTCCCACCATATGAAACCCATTCTTTTGCATGGAGTCTTATACATGAGTGAGGTCCTAATTTTTCGTGTTCCTCAGAAAGCATCACCCATTGTTTTTAATGGGACAGTAAAGCACACGGCATGCTATGTGCAATCAAGGGCGATGCAAGGTTTCCCATTGAAAACAATGGGAAATACTTTCCGATCCTCTAATGCGGCTGAAAGCTGCAATGGAGAACGCCTGATTCACAGAAGTGATGGGAGACGTTTTTGCCAGAAAAGCTCCTCACATCAGCAAAAAACGCACGCTGGCAAGCGCGATATTAGCCCAATATAGCACTCATCCGTGTGTAGGTACCCTAATGTCTGCATTAATCTTCAATCTATATATATAAAGACGAAAGCCCTCACTCACTCACTCACTCACTCACTCACTGACTGACTGACTCACTGACTGACTGACTCGCCAAAAGTTCTCCAACTTCCCAATGTCGTAGAAACATGAAATTTGGCACAAGCATAGATTATCTCCAAAATAGGAAAAGTAATTGGGTCCCAACTCGATTATTCAATTCTAGCGCAAAAGAATTGGCGTCGAAATTTTACGTACATAATCTAAATCTGTCACTTCCCAATGCCATAGAAACTTAAAATTTGGCACGGGCATTGATTATGTCATAAATAGGAAAAGTTAATGGGTCCCAACACGATTATTCAATTCTATGCGCAAAAGAATTAGCGTCCAAATTTTACGTACGGAATCTAATTCTCTCACTTCCCGGTGTTATAGAAACTCGAAATTTGGCACGAGCATTGATTATGTCATAAATAGGAAAAGCTAATGGGTCCCAACTCGATTGTTCAATTCTATGTGCACAAAAATCAGCGTCCAAATTTTACGTACATAATCTAAATCTCTCACTTCCCAATGTGATAGAAACATGAAATTTGGCACGGGCATTGATTATGTCATAAATAGGAAAAGTTAATGGGTCCCAACTCGATTATTCAATTCTATGCGCAAAAGAATTAGCGTCCAAATTTTACGTGCGGAATGTAATTTTTTCACTTTCCGGTGTCATAGAAACGTGAAATTTGGCACGAGCATTGATTATGTCATAAATAGGAAACGCTAATGGGTCCCAACTCAATTATTCAATTCTAGCGCAAAAGAATTGGCGTCGAAATTTTACGTGCAGAATGTAATTTTCTCACTTTCCGGTGTCATAGAAACAGGAAATTTGGCACGAGCATTGATTATGTCATAAATAGGAAAAGCTAATGGGTCCCAACTCCATTATTCAATTCCACGCGCAAAAGAATTAGCGTCCAAATTTTACGTGCAAAATGTAATTTTCTCACTTTCCGGTGTCATAGAAACGGGAAATTTGGCACGAGCATTGATTATGTCATAAATAGGAAAAGCTAATGGGTCCCAACTCCATTATTCAATTCTATGCGCAAAAGAATTAGCGTCCAAATTTTACGTACATAATCTAAATCTCTCACTTCCCAATGTGATAGAAACATGAAATTTGGCACGGGCATTGATTATGTCATAAATAGGAAAAGCTAATGGGTCCCAACTCGATTATTCAATTCTAGCGCAAAAGAATTGGTGTCGAAATTTTATGTACATAATCTAAATCTGTCACTTCCCAATGCCATAGAAACTTAAAATTTGGCACGGGCATTGATTATGTCATAAATAGGAAAAGCTAATGGGTCCCAACTCGATTATTCAATTCTATGCGCAAAAGAATTAGCGTCCAAATTTTACGTGCGGAATGTAATTTTCTCACTTTCCGGTGTCATAGAAACGGGAAATTTGGCACGAGCATTGATTATGTCATAAATAGGAAAAGCTAATGGGTCCCAACTCCATTATTCAATTCTATGCGCAAAAGAATTGGCGTCGAAATTTTACGTGCGGAATGTAATTTTTTCACTTTCCGGTGTCATAGAAACGTGAAATTTGGCACGAGCATTGATTATGTCATAAATAGGAAACGCTAATGGGTCCCAATTCGATTATTCAATTCTAGCGCAAAAGAATTGGCGTCGAAATTTTACGTGCGGAATGTAATTTTTTCACTTTCCGGTGTCATAGAAACGGGAAATTTGGCACGAGCATTGATTATGTCATAAATAGGAAACGCTAATAGGTCCCAACTCGATTATTTAATTCTATGCGCAAAAGAATTAGCGTCCAAATTTTACATGTGGAATGTAATTTTCTCACTTTCCAGTGTCATAGAAACAGGAAATTTGGCACGAGCATTGATTATGTCATAAATAGAAAAAGCTAATGGGTCCCAACTCCATTATTCAATTCTATGCGCAAAAGAATTAGCGTCCAAATTTTACGTACATAATCTAAATCTCTCACTTCCCAATGTAATAGAAACATGAAATTTGGCACGGGCATTGATTATGTCATAAATAGGAAAAGTTAATAGGTCCCAACTCGATTATTCAATTCTATGCGCAAAAGAATTAGCGTCCAAATTTTACGTACATAATCTAAATCTCTCACTTCCCAATGTGATAGAAACATGAAATTTGGCACGGGCATTGATTATGTCATAAATAGGAAAAGTTAATAGGTCCCAACTCGATTATTCAATTCTATGCGCAAAAGAATTAGCGTCCAAATTTTATGTACGGAATCTAATTTTCTCACTTTCCGGTGTCATAGAAACGGGAAATTTGGCACGAGCATTGATTATGTCATAAATAGGAAAAGTTAATGGGTCCCAACTCCATTATTCAATTCTATGCACAAAAGAATTAGCGTCCAAATTTTACGTACATAATCTAAATCTCTCACTTCCCAATGTGATAGAAACATGAAATTTGGCACTGGCATCGATTATGTCATAAATAGGAAAAGTTAATAGGTCCCAACTCAATTATTCAATTCTATGCGCAAAAGAATTAGCGTCCAAATTTTACCTGCGGAATCTAATTTTCTCCCTTTCCGGTGTTATAGAAACGTGAAATTTGGCACGAGCATTGATTATGTCATAAATAGGAAAAGTTCATAGGTCCCAACTCGATTATTCAATTCTAGCGCAAAAGAATTGGCGTCGAAATTTTACGTGCAGAATGTAATTTTCTCACTTTCTGGTGTCATAGAAACGGGAAATTTGGCACGAGCATTGAATATGTCATAAATAGGAAAAGCTAATGGGTCCTAACTCGATTATTCAATTCTAAGCGCAAAAGAATTAGTGTCCAAAGTTTATGTACGTAACCAAATTCTCTCACTTCCTGATGTCATTTTATATAAAGGAAACGTCGCATGGTTACCTCCCCGTGGTGTTTCCTGGGTAACGCAGAGAACTATGCAAAATGGTGAACATATTTTTTCCCTCAGTATCTCTAAAGTAAGCACGACTTCATAAGATTTTCCGTGTGAACACCAGATAAATACCAGTACCAAATTAACTCGGGCGAAGCCGGGTATATCAGCTAGTATATATATAAAATAGGATGTATGTATGTGTGTATGTGCCACCATAACTCATGAACGCCTGGAGCACTTTCACCCAAACTTGGTACATATTGTAGCACAGCGGGGGTTACAGAGCACTCCAGACCGCCACTTTTCTTCTTGTTAGGTTTATTTATACAGTCCTTAACAGAAACATAAATAACTGGGTCTCCAGATAAATGGTAAATGATAGCAACAACAAAAAGTCTCTGTTTAGGTTTAATCCTCCTCCGTCCGGAGGTGACACTGGTACGTCCTCAGCTGAGGAGACCATACAAGTCTATGGAGGTGCACAGACCTGTGGATGTCCAGAGTGCAGCTGGTCCTTCTGCCTTCAATCTCTCAGACTCTAGTCCAAGGGCAGGCGTATCCCCTCCAGGGGTCCTGCTGCAACCAGGTAGCGCCTCGTCCACAGTGCCTCTCTCTGTTCACAGTGGAAGTCACAGAGTAACTGCAGCCTGTATCTCCCAGGCGCACACACCTCCTTCTACCTTCCACCTGTCTCCTTAAATGGCATGCTGGACAGGTGGTAAGATCTGGCCTGGAGTGAAAGAGGACCGGACTACCTCAGATAGGCTAATAACCTCTGTGACACATACCTTCCACTCCAGACCATTCCTCTTACCCTGTTACAATATATAACTCATCCCATGGGACAACTTTGGGGGGTAAAAGACAGACCCACTACCCCTGGGTGGGGTGATAAAGCCGGAATTGCACTTGAGCCAATGGTTCGTACTTCACAGACGACCTCCTCCTCATCATATACTAATTTATTACACAGACGACCTCCTCCTGCTCAAATACTAATATATTACACAGACCTCCTGCTCCTCAGATAATAATATTTTACACAGACAACCTCCTCCTCTGCTCCAACTACCACACAGCTTCCCAGCAGCACTAAGCCACTATGTAGCACACAGAAATGAGCCCAGCACCCACTCTTATGAAAGCTGTCCAAAAGAAAATCTGGGTTGCCCATAGCAACCATTCACAGCGCAGCTCTCATTTTACCTCAGCAGTATAAGAAATAGCAAGCAATCACAGCACAGCTTTCATTTTACCTCAGCAGTATAACAAGTGAAAGCTGAGCTGTGATTGGTTGCTATTGGCAACAAAAATTACAGGGGAAGTCAGTGAGTTTTGTATTTTTAATTACACCAGTAGTACACAGACCTCCTGCTCCTCAGATAATAATATCTTTCACAGACAACTTCCTCCTCCTCATATACCAATATATTACACAGACGACCTCCTGCTCATGCAGTAAGATATTACACAGATGACCTCTTCCTCCTCATACACTAGTATATTAAATCAGTACTCACATTACATATATATATCTACACACACATATTTAAATTCTTTTTCTGTCTAAAAATAAAATACATGGGCATCGCTGGGTAATCAGCTAGTTACTAATAAAACGTGCCCATTGTTAATAAGCAGATTGAGTAATTATTTCCAGTGCAGGGAGAAAAGTAAGTGAAAATACGCCAATTTCTTCTCCAAGAGCTAATTGGCAAAAAGTATTTTAATTAGAGGGGTTCTGTCAAACAAAAAAAAATCTATACTTTCCTATTCCTCCCCAGGCAGTCTTCTTACTGCATCTGCTTCTAGCTTCTCCAATCTCCTGGGTCACATCACCGCAAGCCAGCCGGATCCTCTTTTTTTCTGTAATGTAGCATCCATTCACTACATTCTTCTTCTCGCGGCAATAGTATATGAACACTTGCAGCAAGACAGCACGCATGCTCAGTCTCAGCAAAAGCCCGGCATAGGATTCGGCATTCCCTAATAGACAGTGAACACTATGCCACTAGTGATGTAATGTACACTGACCTGCAGGAAGCAGCATGTCGAGAATGTATGTTACGTCACAGAAAGAAGAGGGTCCGGCCGGCTGGAGATGACATGACCCGGGGGACTGGAGGAGCCAGGAGAAGATCGGCGAGGAGAAGATGCGGTAAGATTACTGCCTGGGGAGAAATAGGTAAGTATAGGATTCTTTTTTCTAATGATAGAAACCCTTTAAGGAGATGAGATTGGAAGTGAGGATGTCACAGGGACTTTGCCCATTAAATGAAGGCACACAAATTCTGGTTACTGACATATCTGTTCTTCTCAAGAAAGATTTCTTAGCATTAACCATACCTCCATACCATAACTTAAATCGGGATATGTTTGTCTGTCACATGCAAATAAAGATGCCCTGCATGTGCAAAAAGTACAGTAAAATACGCCGATACACGTGCAAAAAAGCCTCATACATAGCGCAAAAATGTTGCACTGAGATTTAATATTCTAATTATAACTAAGAAGTGGTAAAAATATGATTCTAATGGCCCTTTTACACGGCCTGACAGTCGGGTAAACCATTGCATGAGCGCTGACATCACCATTAAGGTCGCCAGCACTCATGCAGGGCATTTAGACTGAAAGACATCGCTGGCTTCTCGCTCAGTGCTTCAACTTCTATGTGATGCCCTGAGTGGGAAGCGATTACGCACAATGAGAAGCCAGCGATTCATCAATAGTTTTTTCACGGACTGACTTAAACAACCACAAACGAATAGCGAGTTATTGTTTTGCATTTACACTGCACGGTTATCACTGAAATTCATTTGTTTGAATGGATTTTGAGTGATAATGGTTATGTGTAAATGGGCCATAAGGGTTCTTTTACATGGCGGAATTAATTGTTGGAACGAATTAACCAACAATTGCTTTCAAACAACATCCATTCATACGCATAGATAATAGTTTACATTTTTCCGTCATTTTTTTTTTTTTCATTCAGCTCATTCAGTCCATCATTGGTCTGTCAGGAGAATCTGGAAATGCCTGGAATGGTTTGCAAATAACTGAAGGATCGATTTTCACACACAATGACTGGCAAACAACACATGAGAATATTCATGCCTGCATAAAATGAACAATAAGAGAACAAAATATTGTTAAATCATTGGCCATTGTTCACACTGAACGATTTGTTCATTTTCACACAATTGAATGATTATTTTAGCAATAATTGTTTTGTGTGAAATGGGGAAACTGGTTACATCTGTTGTCCTGAATGGAGACTTTACCTAACAAACCCCAAGAGATCCATGTATTTGCCTAACAATGCCTTCACAGACATTGCCGCTGCTTCACTGTGGTGCAAGAGGATGGTCTTAGGTCAATCAGAGTTCATAGATGGGAAATGAAGATTAAAAAGCAAGGGAAAGAGAATGGTCAACTGTGGTCAGACATGGGTTCATGACTTCAATGTTCTCGGCAGAAGGCAGGGAATTTGCCATCCAAATTATCTGACACTTCAATGGTTAAATAATCAAAAGTATAGAGAACTTTAGAGGATTGAACATAAAAGCATCCCCTTGTGCAGTGTATTGTGTGTCCTATTTCTCTTTCTTATTCTAGTGGTCTATCCTTGAGTCTGTTCACAATGCTAATAACATGAATATAATAATAATGCTATTTAACCACACATATAATGTAGGCAGCGAAAACCAGCCTACACAAAGCATGAAGTAACATATCAGGACCCAGGTATAACAGATTCGTTCTCTGCTGCAGCTACCTCTTACCATAACTTCATCCCTTACTCCCCACTTAATTAACGACAATACACTTTTCCTTTGGATAAAGTTACCTCAGTAATAACCATAAAACCCTTAATTAATTTTCCCCTCCAGTACGAGGAAAGGTCATTGGAGCCACGGCATCTGTCGCCTCCCCAGGTACTGGTGTATCTTGACGCCACCGGAAGCTTGGGGATGACCTGACTTTGCTGGGGTTTACACCCCCTGTCAAGCCCCTAGCTTCCGATTGGCTTGTACAAGAGCGGCAGGGAGGACACTGAGAGCCAAGGTTGTGACAGCTCAACTCCCGGCCGCCTCCGCTCCCCGGTCCAGCGCTGTGTTTCTTGCGGTGCCTCAGCCCCCCCCCCTCCACTCCCCGCTCCGGCGCTGCGTTGCGGTGCCTCAGCTCCCCACGCCTTCGATCTCTGGTCCGGTGATGTAGTTCGAGCGGTGCTGTACTTATTGCTCTGCCTCAGCTCCGCTACACCTCCCCACTCCGGCGCTGTACTGCAGTGAGAGTGAGAGTGGGGAACATGACAGGGAGCCTTTACCCACTCCAGTCCCAGAATGACTGCGGGGACAATTGCAGGCAGGTCGCAAAGAAGTCAGTCACTAACAGACAATCGGAAACTAGGGGCTTGACAGGGGGCATAAACCCCACCAAAGCCAGGTCAGCCCCTAGATTCGGATGGCGTCAAGATACACCAGTACCGCCTCCCCATTCCACGTATATAAATATATATGTATGTTCACCACAAAATGCCTCCAGTCGCATTCAAACTGGCTCAGAGACCCACCAGCCTTTTCCCAGGCTAGACCACACCACCATCTCCATAGGGATTACCCCCCTGCTATAGCCCAAAGGTGACAGACCCAATATTAACAAACAATAAACTGAGGGGGAAGATGGCTATCAACCCCCTGCCTCCTCCTCCAACCAATAATTTGTGACCAACTCCAAGAACCCTCCCACCCGCCACCACAAGCCCGTTCTGACAACCTCAGATCTGCGCAGCCCCCCCAAACAAACAATGCCATTTCTATCCCTCCTCTAATTGCTAGTGACCACAAATCTATGCGCACCTCATTTAGGTGAACACCGTCGCTTCTCTAAAAATTACCATGGCCATTTTCTAAATCCATATGCCGCACTGCAATTTCACCATTCCTTGCCACGAAACTGGAGACTTCCCTATTTAGCTTAATCTGTTTATTTAATCCTTTTTCCGACATTGCGTCTCTCCATACTTTATGTAGTACAATTTCCAACCAAATTACCACCAAACTTGGAAATGATATCAATAAATGCAAGATATCATACCTGATATCTTTTGGTAACTCTGGAAAGGCCTCCTCCCCAAATCGTTTCCTCCTACATGCAGCGCCATAATATTTGGTGCTCGGTCCAAACCCGCAAAATGCTGAAACTTCGGTAAAACCTGCCACCACAGCAATCCCCATATCCCTTTCCATCGCACTATTGCAGATCCTAACTCAAAACCTAATTGTCTTCCTTTTGGTCGTACTTTTGCCCTCTCTCCTCACCAACAAACATATGAATGCCTCAAGATCCAAACTAGTGCTTGATGGTGATCTGTAAAAGAAAAACAAATACAACCAGTGTAGAACGAAACAACTCCTTTCCTATGGGCGAACATACTCCCTTAAATTCCCATTCCCTTCATAATCACTGTTGTCTAATATAAGATTTAAACCTACCCAACTCTCATCTCCCTATCCTCGGCACTCAAACCCCATTTTGCTGCCTCTGTTGCTGCCCCTACCTTAAAAGAATGGGATCCAAAATTGGTACTATCCATGCCAATGTTCCTTAGTGCCTTTCGAAAAACAGCAATAAATTGAAACCTGAATAAAAAGGACCCATCTGCATACTTCAACAATGGCCCAATCCTTACACCAGCCATCCCATCATAAATCTTCCAACATCCCACCGGGCACATCTATGCCCCTTACACCTGTCCAATCAAAACCCTTCTTCATTTTCCCATCTGGTCTGTCTTGGATCTTTGAATGAAACACTGAAGCCAGTACTCCAAAACTCTCACATCCTCCGCAAATAGCCCCCCACCTATTTTTCTACTAGGAGAAACCAATTCCCCTAACCACAGTGCCCCAAAAAACGCCAATGAAAAGGCCAACTAAAACAAATCCAGCTCCAAAACTCTGGCACAAATTGTTTTCAATGTAACCCCCAACTCTTTCAACAATTGAAAAGACACTGGCCTACGTTTATCCAGACTCCCCTTTCCCTTTCAAAAACCTTTTAGGGCCTGTCCAACCAGAAAACTTTTTGTGACATCCCAAATGCCCCTTAACTTAAAGCCAAAAGTCACAACGGCCATAAAACGGTTTACCCTTGCCATCGGTAATGCCCCCATATATGCATTCGCCATCCATTGCTTTAATGCTCCCTCTCTATCTTCGTCGGTCCTTATGTATCATAATGACTCGAGCCACCATTCCATTTCCTCCACGCTGCTTCATATGCTCTCATTATACCTCTTGCCAATGATACACTTATCAGATGTTCTGCTGCTAGCTGACCAATTTCCACAGCTGAGCTGGGCAAATTTTTCCTTCTACTTCTGACCCCAGAGCCTCCTCTCAGAATGGCTACCACTGAAAATGAGAGCATTCACTATTGAATTTTGTACTCCTGTTTTTGTACCACCAGCACCCACATATTTAACATCAATGCTTGAAATACCAGCTGTCGCAACAAACTCCCCACCGGGGGAGCAGACGCAGTAAAATTGTCGATAGCCTGCACCTTCGCAAAATTATCACAGTGAAATCTCACAATCTTGTCTTTTAAAGATGTCCCCTATAATGACACAGCAACAACAATCGGAAATAGCTCAGAAAACACCAAATTCTTAGTCAAACCAAAACTTCTCCATTCCTTTGGCCAACTTCCCGCACACCATTGCCCTTGAAAATAGGCCCCAAAGGCTGTGCTGCCTGTGCAGCCCAAGACGTAGCACTGGAAGATGGCGCGCTCTCCTCTCTCTGAGCCGCGGAGTTTCGGGAGCTGTCCCAGGTGCTGATAAAGCTTCTCTCACCATCCTCTGCAGCTAGGCTTCACCACGGACCGACGTAGCCACCCAGAATTCCTTAAGCAGCCGATCAATCTCCATTATGTGAGTATGATTCTTCTTCTCCTGTCCTTCCTTCTTCTCTCTTTCTCCTCTTCTTTCTATGATGTCACCAACTGCCTTTCCTGCACTTTCCTGCTCCTCTTCTTCTTCTTCCAGCTCCTCTTTCCTTCTTTGTAAGCCCTTTACCTCCCTCACTTTCTGTTAACCCGGTCATGCCTAGTTTCCACCCATGGCCCTGCAGGCCTAGTTACGGTCTATACTGGAAGAGGCTCAGATAAATTTCAACCATAAGGTATAATGTAGATGTCAGAGCTATTTGCAAGAGGCCTATAGGGTGACACACGTTGACTCAATGGCTCTGCTGGCACTCCATATACAGCCATATAATGCTACCATATGGCACTGTATTTCAAATTATTTCTCCTACAAGCAATGCTTTTGAGGGAGAAAATCTCTATAATATGATGTTGGATGGAGCATGCCATAGATTTGTTTTCTGTCAGATTCTGCGTTGGAGGGGTTTGAACAGGGTCCACTCGGTCCTTGGGGAAGGACTTGGTGAGGTACCAGTTTTGGGTAGGCTCTTTGGTCTACCATGACGAAAGAGGCTGGGGTTTCAAATCAGGGACCTCCCGCTTGTAATGTAATGTCCGGTGAGAGTCAAGGTGCATCTCATACCCTGGCTTAGGTGTGACTATAATCAGCAAAAGGTATCACCCCATGCTGGTTCCACATCTTAGATGTTTCAATAAATTAACTTTGAGTAGAACAATATAACAGTTCCAACTTGTACAACTCCGATGCTTAAGTGACAACACTGCTAGGCAACAGGAAAGAGGCCATATCAGGAAATCGGTTAGGGGAAGACGGTGAACTCAAGCTAATTCTGAGGTGCAGTTTCTGGTTTCCCTTTCAACACCACAGGGCTTCTCTTTGTCTACTGTGTAGACCAAGTATCATCACACATTGTGAGTCTGCTCTATAGGAGCCCTGTGGGACCACACCATTCTCACTCTTGTCTTTCTTCTTCTCACTATGGCTGCCCCACGACTTCCTCTTCCTCCCTCATGTGGACTCTCCCCTGCCTTATGGAAACAAATTTAACATACATGTTAAACATCACGCACAGATAACCCCTGGAGGTCACCCCATATATTAGTATGAATAGACCTCTATAAATGCAGTACAATGGTTCCGTTGCATGCTGTGTGATGTACAAGTGAATGTAATGCAAGGTTTTCCATTGAAAACAATGGAAAACATTTGGCGATTCTCTAATGCACCTGAAAACTGGAAGATCACTAATTCACAGAAGTGACGTGAGGCATTTTTATGGCAAAAATGCCTCACATCGGTGTGAAAATGCATGTTGGCGAGTGCGATATTGGTCAAGTTTTCTTAGCCCGATATTGCGCTCGCCTGTGTGTAGGCAACCTTAAGTGTATTTTTAACCCCTCAAGGCTTAATCACACAAGCGCATTTGCAATGGGGTCATTCTCACTTTTGCGTGCACAAAAATAAAACGCAACATGCTGCATTTTTGTGTGTATTTGCGCACCTAAGGCACCATAGGAGTCTATAGGGTGCGTAAATGTGCACCTGATCCCTGCAAAATGCCGCAATTTCACTGGGAAATCAATAACACCAGGGACTAATTGGGCTGCAAAACCCTTTCAATCATGGCGCGGGTGTGCAAAAAGTACAGTAAACAGTGCAGATACTCAGGCGATAGCGCGACCTTCACAACTCAAAAAGTCATGCTATCAGGGCCATATCTGCATCTACGCTCATGTGAAGAGGCCTTAAGGACTTCAAGGAACAACTTGTCTGGTGCACACATTTGTGGTTATACACAGGAAAAAGCATTGCGAGTGAGTGGAGGCACAGCAGGCCAGGAATCATTGCAGTCCGCCTGCCTCCATTCACAGTAAGCAGGCAGTCATTCATAAGTGAACAACTGCCTGTTTACAAAAATACAGCTGTAGTAACCTGGACTGACACTACAGAATAGAAGTACTTTACCTGCAAGTTAGGAGCAACTGTTCTAACTACCAGTTAACAAAGGGTAGTTATGCTGGCTTTTATTTAATAAGAAGAGGGAGTCAGGATAGGGAACTAAAGAGTTATGGTTATTTAGGCAGATCACCATCATAAATCATGTAGCTGGAGCTGAGCAGTGACAAGCACCAGAGGGAGGGAGTCTCCGGCTCATTTTGAGTGGCACAGTTAAAAATTCTAACAGTGTTAGGAGGCATAAGTCGAGGGAGAGTACAGAGGGAGTGAGGAGCTGAGATGGACATGGAGGAAGGTGACAGCCATGTGATGCCCTAGCACGCAGTTTCTCCCCCTTCTCTGTCCTGTCACTGGAGAAGCTTAATTACAGATTCCAGAAAGCCTGTGTGAAGCTTGTTAATTACCCACAATGCGGAGACCAGCCTTCCTCTGTTCTCAAGACTTTTTTGAAGCAGTGCTTTTCATCCAGACTTCTACTGACACAGATCCAGTATCGCATGCTGCCAAGATTATGGAATTTCCAGAGGGTTCTATTTCGTGAGTACTGGAGAATCTTTAGCTCAGTGTTTCAGTTTGGCAAAACTGGTTAGCCAGATTACAGGGGTTCCTTCTCAAAGTATGTTTATCTATGTATAAAGTGTTAAACTGGGTATATGCAAGTTGTATATGCAATTTATGATCCTTAATATTAACGCAGACAGCCACATGCTTTAAAGTAAATGGTGTGCCTGCCGTTTACCATACATGTGTTAATCTTATTTTGCTACCAAGAGATTTTGAACTAAGGCACTGGTGTCACAATCACCTCATTTCACTAGTCATCCAGATCCTGTTATATTCGTTCAATGGTGCACAAGATTACAAAGAGCACACTGCACTCACCACCACCGTGACACGGCTCCACAGTCACTTCTTAGAAACTGCTCAGAGAGTGCAGGCCTCTTCTGGCTTGTCGCACATTCCACAGCCAATTTGCCCGTATGAAGGAGCCCTTAATGACTTAACTAATTTTAGCCTCAGTAGTATCCCCTTTTGTGCTCCAGTGATCATAACATTTTAATTTTCCATGCTTGCTGTATGAGACCTTTAATTTTGTGGAATGAGTTCTAGTTTTTATAGGAACCAATTTAGGGTACATATAATGTATTGAAAAACTTTTTATTTATTTATTTTTTGCAGGGGGCAATGGTAAAAAGCAATTTCACCATTATTTTTTTTGTGATTTATTTTTTGGACAGTGTGGTATAAATATTGTGTTTTATACCTTATTCTACATGTTATTACAATTATAGACTTTATTATGTTTTACCACTTTTCCACATGTAAATACTTTTCTTTTACAAATATACTTTGTGTGGCACCACATTTCAGGACCAGAGTATTTTTTTTTTTTTTACAACAATAAATTTTTATTGAAAAGCTTGCTTACATGAACATTTGTATTCATTAAACTTTACAAACAAACACATCAATAAGTGACATATAATATGGATCCAATTACATTATAGTTCGGTTGGAGTAAAGAACTCAGCTAGAAGTTTGTCACAAAGCATTTTCTATTTTCTAAAGAAAGAAGAAAGTAGGTGAGTATTAATACGGGAGCACATGGGGTAGGGGGGGGGAGGGAGGGGGGTTGGGAGATGTGGAGGGGGTGGGAGCAGAGGGAGGGGAGGTTAAAATATATTGATAAACAAAGACTTAAAGAAGGCCTGGAACAAGGCCTGTAAGTGAAACTTAATCAGCAAATATTACATAGGACCACACAAACTTTATTCTAATTTTGAGAATTTTCTTAACCATGGATTCCATGTCTCATTAAATTTAGAAATCCTGTCGTTGCGTAAAGCAAGTATTTTCTCATATGAACTATGTTCAATTATCAGATTGATAAGTTCTGAGCGAATCGGTGGGATTTCGGACCTCCATTTTTTAGTAATTAGATATTTTGCACCTAATAGGATATGTCCTATGAGGTTTTTAGAGTGGGGGTCTATCCCACCTGAGTCAATCAGAAGGAGGGCCAGTTTCGGGCTAAAGGGAAAGTTCCCCCCGAACACGTCTCGCAATAATCGGAAGGTTTCCCTCCAAAAGGGTTTTAATTGTGGGCATGACCAGAAAATATGAAGCAGGGATCCCTGCCCCCCACATCCCCTCCAACACTTGTCATCTAGGGCTAATTTTCTACATTTCAGAAGAGTTGGAGTAAAATACCACCTCGTGAGTACCTTTAAATGGGTTTCTATCAAATTTGCCCCTCGCGAGGCTTGTCCAGCCCATTTGAAGGCTTTCAGCCATTGATCTCTGGGAATTTCTAGCTCTAGATCTTTCTCCCAGTTTAATAAGTGGCATTTTTTGGAAGGTCTCAACATACCAGTGAAAATGTCATAGAAAAATCTAGTCTTTGCATTCATTTGGGTGTTGTTTAATATTGAAAGCACTACTTTTGGGATTTTCAGAGAGTTAATATTCTGTGCGTACAGAAGCGATGCAATTTGCATATGTTTATATCCTTCAGTTGCTGAGATATGAAATTTAGATCTGAGATCTTGGAAGGATAACAGATGGTCCTTAGAAAACAAATCTGAGATGTAGTGAATTCCACTGTTTATCCATGGAGTTAGCCTAAGGTTGGGAATAAGAAATTCTAGTGCTCTAAGGGGTATGTTGTAGTAGGTAGCGGGAGAATTTCTCTCAGAATTTAGGAGGAGTTCTTTCCAGGCTTCTATTGAAGCTTTCATCGGGGGTGAGAGTCCCGACAATATTAGATGTTTTTTAAGGTTGGGGGCGAATGTGGTTAGAGTGAGAGCATGTAGTAGGAGGGATAGAGGTCTTTGACTGTTGTGCTCCAGTTCTAAAGTTGGCCAGCTTAAGTTAGGGTTATGCCGTAGCCAGGAAGGTATTTGGCTAAGGATCGTGGCTTTACGATAAGATTCTAAGTTAGGGACACCCAGTCCTCCTTGGTTTTTGTTTAATGATATTGTGGATAAAGCCATTCTTGGTTTTTTATTTTGCCAAATATACTTAGATAGTTGTTTCTGGAAGCTTTCAATTGTTTGTTTTGGAATTTGTAGTGGTAGGGTTCGGAAAAAGTGAAGAATTTTGGGTAGAATAATCATCTTATAAGATATCACTCTTCCCAGCCACGATAAAGGCCGTTTGCTGAAGGAGTCTAGATCATTTTGTATTTGTTTTAGCAGGGGGGGGTAGTTGGCATTTGCTAGTTCTGAAATAGGACAGCATAATTTTATTCCTAAATACGGGATACTTTTAGTTTGCCATTGAAACGGGAATTCTCTCCCAATTTCTTGTTTTAGTGTGTCGTTTATATGCATGCCTAAAATTTGGGATTTAGTAATGTTTAGTTTGTAGAAGGATGCTTTTGCGAATTTAGTAAGGGTGTGATGAACTTTCCTGAGAGAATGTAGTGGACTATTGAGAGAGAGTAAGATGTCATCCGCAAATAGGCTAATCTTATGCTGCCGAAGTCCTGCGTGGATACCTTGTATGTCCGGGTTACTTCTTATATGCTCAGCTAGAGGTTCCATGACCAGCGTAAACAGGAGCGGTGACAAAGGGCAACCCTGACGGGTACCATTGGTAATGGGAAATGAATTTGATAGGGTTCCGTCAACTAGTACCCTTGCGGATGGATTTGTATACAGTGCAGTTATTGCGTTATAGATAGTGCCACTAAATCCGAATTTATTGAGTGTGGAAAAAGCAAATTCCCAATGGAGGCGGTCGAATGCTTTTTCCGCATCAAGCGCGACCAGAATTGAAGGAGTGTGTGTGATAGTGTTTTTGTGGATCAGGTTTATGATCCTTCTAGTCGCATCCGATGCCTGTCTTCCGCTAGTGAAGCCGACCTGGTCCGAGTGGACTATGTTGGGTAGAATTTTTAGGAGTCTGCAGGCTATTGTTTTGGCATAAATCTTTATGTCGCAGTTGAGCAACGATATGGGCCTGAAGTTGGCGGGTGAGACGGGATCTTTCCCTTCTTTGGGTATGGTCACAATCGTTGCTTCCAACATCTCTGGAGGAAAGAAGCGTTGTTGTATGCCTTGGTTGAATGCTTCTGCCATGTGTGATGTGAGCGGTGAGTGAAAAGCCTTATAATAATCGTTTGAAAAACCATCTGGACCGGGTGCTTTTTGGGGTTTTAGAGAGTGGATGGTATCTTTGAGTTCCAATGGTGTTATGGGAGTGGTTAGTTGGAGAAGTTGATTCCGTGAAAGGGATGGGAGCTTTATCTCTTCCAAAAAAGCGTCTATTATTTGGGTTGTTGGTTGGGGTGTTCCTGCATCATCTTTTAGGTTATAAAGCTTACTGTAATATTGTCGGAAGGCTTCTGTTATTTGAGTAGGATGGTATATTTTTGTTTTTTTGTTTTTTGGATCCAGGATGTAGGGAATCAAAGATTTTTGAGTTCTTTTTTTAACTATTCTGGCTAACATGCGGGAGGGCTTATTGTTTGAAATATAGAAAGTGGCTCGGGAAGATTTTTGTTCTCTGTCGTAATTGTCTAACAAGATATTTCTAAGTTTATGCCTAAGATCAAAAAGTTCTTTATGTAAGTCTTCTGTGGGCGATTTCTGTAATATTTGTTCTGTATTTGTTATTTGTGTAGTAAGTGTATTCAACTGTTTCATTTTTTCCTTTTTATGATGCGAGCTAATTTTGATTAGGGTTCCTCTAATATATGCTTTATGAGCATTCCATATGGTTAGTGGGGATACTTCCGGGGTAATGTTTTTTGCAAAATATTCCTTAAGGTCCGTTAGTATCTTTTCGCGATATTCTGGAATTTTCATGAGAAATACATTATTCCTCCATGTTTTTGCTTTTTCTTGTGTGTTTTCCAAGTTTATGGAAATTTCTGTTGGGGCATGGTCGGACCAGGTTATTGTGCCTATTTGGGCTTCTTTAAGCAACGGGAGAGCGTTTTTGTTGACTAGAATAAGGTCTATTCTGGAAAAAGCCTTATATCTGGCCGAGTAAAATGAGAATTCTTTCGAAGATGCATTTAGACATCTGAATGTATCAAACAGATTCTCTTTCTGTAGCCAGGGTAGTAAGGAGGGGGAGGATCTCAGGAGTCCTCTTGACGAGTCAAGTATTTTGTCTGGGACTGCGTTGAAGTCTCCGCAAATTATTAAAGTTCCCGTTTCACACTTCCTGATCCTCCTCATTATTTTATTTAGGAAACGTAGTGGGGCGTGGTTGGGTGCATATAGATTCACTAGAGTGAAAGGTTTGGAGTTTATCTTCCCTGTCAAAATAAGGTATCTACCTCCAGAGTCCGCATTTTGTGTGAGAATTTCGGTATTGATAGTATCTCTGAATGCTATTAGGACCCCTGCTTGCTTTTTAGGGGCACATGCTGTGTATATCTTGGGGAACTTTTTGTGGGTTAATACTGGAAAATTGGGGGGAGTGAAATGGGTCTCCTGGACACATAGAATGTCTGCTCTAGAAGAGACAGCTTCCCTCCAAAGAGAGGAACGTTTAAAGGGGGAATTCAAGCCGTTCGCATTTAAAGAGAGAATTTTAATTGGCATTTTTTTTTTTTTTTCCGTTATGTTTGGGATTTAAAGAGTTGAGACGTGGAAAATCCTATGTTATTTGGACCTGAGAACAAGTAAAATTTACTACTGTAAAAAGTAACTAGAAACTAGCTATTGTACAGCAAAATGTTAACACTTTCTTAGTAGAGCTGAATTATTTTCACAAATTATAACGTTACCGAATATAAGTTTAAAAGAGACAGGAAACAAATCACTTTGCAGATGTAAAGTGACGAAGTAGGATTTGTCTCAGGTTAAGAAACCTGTACAAAGATGGTGGGGGGAAAAAGTTCGCCTGGAAAAACGCCGAGCTCAGCCACCAATTATTTTTAACGGAGAAGACTTCCTCTTCTTAAGTGGTAGTTATTTGTAGAGGAATTCTTGGTCTACTGCTTGAGGTTTTTTCAGTGGAGGCTGATGGTGTTGTGGCGGGGGGAGAGCTATGCCCCACTTTTTGCAGATCTGGGTAGCGTCCTCTGGATTGAGAAAGACGTGGGTAGTGTCGTCTCTTCTTATCAGAATTTTAGTCGGGAAGCCCCATCTGTAAGGAATTTTTGCTTGGCGCAAAGCCATGGTAATTAAAGAGAATTTCTTCCTTTCCAGCATTGTGGCTTTAGATAGATCCGTAAATAGATGAATATTTTCATAGGGAGCTGGTAGCGGATTAGATTTCCGCGCTGCTAACATTAAAGCTTCCTTTGTCTGGAAAAAGTGCACCCTTGCTATGATATCTCTTGGGATGGACTCGGCAAGATATCTTGGCTTCGGTAATCTATGCGCTCTATCTATAGATAGATCTAGATTGGAGGCATTAGGAAGCAAAGTAGCCATTAGGCGGTTTAAGTAGGCAGGAATCTCAGATGTTATAATATTTTCCGGGACTCCACGAATTTTGATATTGTTTCTCCTGTTTCTGTCCTCCATGTCCGCAATTTTCGTTTTTAGTTGGGCAACTTCATCTACCAGCTCATAATGCGCATCTATTAGCGCATTATGCGACTGTGAGAATTCTCCCATTTTATTTTCTGTGTGTGATACTCTTTCTCCTATGTCCTCTATTGTGGTTTTCAGGGACTTTCTCAAGGAGTTGAAGTTAAGTTGTAGGGAGTCGCTTAAAGCGATAACCATCTCTTTAATAAATGATTCAGATGCTGGTTGGGAGGACGAAGGAAGAGCTGTGATATATTCTTTTAGAGATGGGGTTTGTTGCTCTTTGTTTAATATATCATCTATCTTGGGTCTTTGTTTGAGCGGGCTTACTGTGGGAGACATGTCTTCCAACAGGAGTAAAGAAGAAGCCGACGCCATTTTGTGGGCAGCATGTGAGGATATGCTATTCCTTTTTTCTGCATTTTTATTATGTGCAGGAGGTACTTGTATCTCATTTTCTAAGATGTATGGTGAGCGCTCCGGTGAAGAACGATCTTGGGGCCCTATTTTGTTTTTATTTGGGCTATTTTGTGCAGAATTCTCCTGTGAGATATGTTTGATAGTGCCGGGCGCCATTTTGTGGGCATGCTGTGGGGCACTGCTGTGTCTTTTTTCTGCCTTTCTGTGTAAAGCAGGTGTGTCGGCAATTTCACTCACCGTTTGTCTGGATGAGAGTTCTGATGGGGATCTTCTGTGAGCTGGGGGTGAGAGAGAGCCCTCTCTTCTGCTTCCCGCGCTGGACGAGGGAGATGGCGGAGCGCTCGCTGCGAGGGCTTGTCTGGCTGTCGGCGCTGAGAAAAAATCATCCAGCCTTTTTGGATGCGGACGCTGGCCTCTGCGTCGGGACATCTCCAGGAGACAGCCTTGAACAGATGAGGTAACTTAGTAGCTTCTTCTTGTCTCGATCGCTGCAGCAGGACCTGGGATATGCAGAAGTCAGACAGCAGATCGGTCTTCCCTCCTTCCGGCACGTAGGTGGCTTGTGATGGGTCCGGCGGAGCTGTGGGGTGCAGGAGATTGCGAGGGGTCTAGTCGACTGTGTGGGTTGCGGGATGGCTTATGGTGTAGCACAGCGCGGCAGCCGTGGATGCCCCCCTCACCTCGATCGTTGCTGCGGGACCCGGGAGGTGCAGGAGTCAGACGGTGGCTCCGTCCCCCCCCCCCCCCCCCTCGCCACTGAGGTGTCCTGAGACGGGGCCGCCGGAGCCGTGGTGTGCAGGAGATTGCGCGGGGTCAGACGTTTGTGTGGGAAGCGGGACGTCTTGTGGAGTATCACAGCGCTGTGACAGTGACTGTACCTCTTATCCTGATCGCTGTGGCAAGACCTGGGATGTACAGGAGTCGAGCGGCAGCTCCGTTTCTCCTCTCTCCGGCACGTAGGGAGCTTGCAAAGGGGCCGCTGGTGTTAAGCTTGCAGGAGAACGTGCGGGTAGAAGAGCACTTCCAGGCTTCTGTATAAGGTGCCGAACGGCTTGCCACGTCTCCACCACCTCTCGCAGCCCGGTATCAGCCTTTTCCCGGTGTTTGGCAGTCGATCCAAGTGCTTTTTGTCGCTTTAGGAAGTCTTTGCTCACGGAGCTCTGAGATTAAGCGGCCATTTCAGTGCTCGGCCAGGCCACGCCCCCCAGGACCAGAGTATTTTTATTTTTCAGTTGACAGAGCTGTATCAGGCCTGCTTTTGGGTGACAACTTGTAGTTTTTATTGGTACTATTTTCGTGTATATACTATTTTTTTTAATTATTTTTTATTCCTGTTACAAGGGAGTGAGATGATTGGATTTGTTTTTAATGGAATTATCCGTGCTTGATAAATAATGTAATATTTTATAGTACAGGTTGTTTTTGATGTGGCGATACTACTTTTCTGCTCATTTGTGCCCCAAACATCCCCATAAAAGTCAATGGAGGATGAGCAAATGCACATGCAAGAAGATGCTTAATATGCTACGGAATTCCGCTGGCCTTACAGGCTGAAAACCGATTCTCTTAATTTACCTCTGCTCACAAATCTAAGGAATAGTCTAGGGAATCCTCAGCTCAGATGACAGGTCCCCCATGTAAAGCAATGACATCTTTTGATATTGGTAATTATTAGAGATGAGCGAACGCGTTCGTCCGAGCTTGATATTCGTGCGAATATTAGGGTGTTCGGGATGTTCGTTATTCGTGACGAACACCATGCGGTGTTCTGGTTACTTTCACTTCCTTCCCTGAGACGTTAGCGCGCTTTTCTGGCCAATTGAAAGACAGGGAAGGCATTACAACTTCCCCCTGCAACGTTTAAGCCCTATACCACCCCCCTGCTGTGAGTGGCTGGCGAGATCAGGTGTTCGCCTAATATAAAAGTCGGCCCCTCCCGCGGCTCGCCTCAGATGCGGTGTGAGTTAGATGAGGGACAGTGCTGTTTATACCGGAGCTGCTGTAGGGAAAGAATTGGTAGTTAGTGTAGGCTTCAAGACCCCCCAAAGGTCCTTATTAGGGCCACTGATAGCTGTGTGTTGGCTGCTGTTAGCAGTGGGATTTTTTTTTTTTTCTCAAAATCGCCTCTGCAGACCGTTGCACCTGGCATTAGGGACAGAAGTGCTGCATAGGCAGGGAGAGTGTTAGGAGTGAGTGTAGCCTTCAAGAACCTCAACGGTCCTTTCTAGGGCCATATTTATCCGTGTGCAGTACTGTCCAGGCTGCTGTTGGCTGTGCTGCATTTTTTTTGGGCTTCTCAAAATCGCCTCTGCAGAGCATTGCACCCTCCATTGATACTGCAGGGAAAGAATTGTATAGGCAGGGCCACAACACAGTTATTATTCATAGAATATACGCAGTGCTGCCTGTTGGTGGGAAAAAACTGAAAACAAATCTATTTGTCCAGCCTGTGTCCGTCCTTACGCCTGTGTAGACGTGTGAGCTGCGTGAAAAACATTGCTAAATCATACGCAGCCAGCTACGCTTTACTGCTGGGTTCGCCATTTGCTTTCCTTAATTGGGAAAAAAAAATACCTGCTCTCCAAGAGTTATAATAACTCTGCTACCCTCACGTTCTGTGACACATAAGCAGGGACACAGCGCAGTTATTAAACTTCGCAGGTTCATTGAATATACGCAGTGCTGCCTGTTGGTGGGAAAAAACTGAAAACAAATCTATTTGTCCAGCCTGTGTCCGTCCTTACGCCTGTGTAGACGTGTGAGCTGCGTGAAAAACATTGCTAAATCATACGCACCCAGCTACGCTTTACTGCTGGGTTCGCCATTTGCTTTCCTTAATTGGGAAAAAAAAATACCTGCTCTCCAAGAGTTATAATAACTCTGCTACCCTCACGTTCTGTGACACATAAGCAGGGACACAGCGCAGTTATTAAACTTCGCAGGTTCATTGAATATACGCAGTGCTGCCTGTTGGTGGGAAAAAACTGAAAACAAATCTATTTGTCCAGCCTGTGTCCGTCCTTACGCCTGTGTAGACGTGTGAGCTGCGTGAAAAACATTGCTAAATCATACGCACCCAGCTACGCTTTACTGCTGGGTTCGCCATTTGCTTTCCTTAATTGGGAAAAAAAATACCTGCTCTCCAAGAGTTATAATAACTCTGCTACCCTCACGTTCTGTGACACATAAGCAGGGACACAGCGCAGTTATTAAACTTCGCAGGTTCATTGAATATACGCAGTGCTGCCTGTTGGTGGGAAAAAACTGAAAACAAATCTATTTGTCCAGCCTGTGTCCGTCCTTACGCCTGTGTAGACGTGTGAGCTGCGTGAAAAACATTGCTAAATCATACGCAGCCAGCTACGCTTTACTGCTGGGTTCGCCATTTGCTTTCCTTAATTGGGAAAAAAAAATACCTGCTCTCCAAGAGTTATAATAACTCTGCTACCCTCACGTTCTGTGACACATAAGCAGGGACACAGCGCAGTTATTAAACTTCGCAGGTTCATTGAATATACGCAGTGCTGCCTGTTGGTGGGAAAAAACTGAAAACAAATCTATTTGTCCAGCCTGTGTCCGTCCTTACGCCTGTGTAGACGTGTGAGCTGCGTGAAAAACATTGCTAAATCATACGCACCCAGCTACGCTTTACTGCTGGGTTCGCCATTTGCTTTCCTTAATTGGGAAAAAAAATACCTGCTCTCCAAGAGTTATAATAACTCTGCTACCCTCACGTTCTGTGACACATAAGCAGGGACACAGCGCAGTTATTAAACTTCGCAGGTTCATTGAATATACGCAGTGCTGCCTGTTGGTGGGAAAAAACTGAAAACAAATCTATTTGTCCAGCCTGTGTCCGTCCTTACGCCTGTGTAGACGTGTGAGCTGCGTGAAAAACATTGCTAAATCATACGCAGCCAGCTACGCTTTACTGCTGGGTTCGCCATTTGCTTTCCTTAATTGGGAAAAAAAAATACCTGCTCTCCAAGAGTTATAATAACTCTGCTACCCTCACGTTCTGTGACACATAAGCAGGGACACAGCGCAGTTATTAAACTTCGCAGGTTCATTGAATATACGCAGTGCTGCCTGTTGGTGGGAAAAAACTGAAAACAAATCTATTTGTCCAGCCTGTGTCCGTCCTTACGCCTGTGTAGACGTGTGAGCTGCGTGAAAAACATTGCTAAATCATACGCACCCAGCTACGCTTTACTGCTGGGTTCGCCATTTGCTTTCCTTAATTGGGAAAAAAAATACCTGCTCTCCAAGAGTTATAATAACTCTGCTACCCTCACGTTCTGTGACACATAAGCAGGGACACAGCGCAGTTATTAAACTTCGCAGGTTCATTGAATATACGCAGTGCTGCCTGTTGGTGGGAAAAAACTGAAAACAAATCTATTTGTCCAGCCTGTGTCCGTCCTTACGCCTGTGTAGACGTGTGAGCTGCGTGAAAAACATTGCTAAATCATACGCAGCCAGCTACGCTTTACTGCTGGGTTCGCCATTTGCTTTCCTTAATTGGGAAAAAAAAATACCTGCTCTCCAAGAGTTATAATAACTCTGCTACCCTCACGTTCTGTGACACATAAGCAGGGACACAGCGCAGTTATTAAACTTCGCAGGTTCATTGAATATACGCAGTGCTGCCTGTTGGTGGGAAAAAACTGAAAACAAATCTATTTGTCCAGCCTGTGTCCGTCCTTACGCCTGTGTAGACGTGTGAGCTGCGTGAAAAACATTGCTAAATCATACGCACCCAGCTACGCTTTACTGCTGGGTTCGCCATTTGCTTTCCTTAATTGGGAAAAAAAATACCTGCTCTCCAAGAGTTATAATAACTCTGCTACCCTCACGTTCTGTGACACATAAGCAGGGACACAGCGCAGTTATTAAACTTCGCAGGTTCATTGAATATACGCAGTGCTGCCTGTTGGTGGGAAAAAACTGAAAACAAATCTATTTGTCCAGCCTGTGTCCGTCCTTACGCCTGTGTAGACGTGTGAGCTGCGTGAAAAACATTGCTAAATCATACGCACCCAGCTACGCTTTACTGCTGGGTTCGCCATTTGCTTTCCTTAATTGGGAAAAAAAAATACCTGCTCTCCAAGAGTTATAATAACTCTGCTACCCTCACGTTCTGTGACACATAAGCAGGGACACAGCGCAGTTATTAAACTTCGCAGGTTCATTGAATATACGCAGTGCTGCCTGTTGGTGGGAAAAAACTGAAAACAAATCTATTTGTCCAGCCTGTGTCCGTCCTTACGCCTGTGTAGACGTGTGAGCTGCGTGAAAAACATTGCTAAATCATACGCACCCAGCTACGCTTTACTGCTGGGTTCGCCATTTGCTTTCCTTAATTGGGAAAAAAAATACCTGCTCTCCAAGAGTTATAATAACTCTGCTACCCTCACGTTCTGTGACACATAAGCAGGGACACAGCACAGTTATTAAACTTAGATAATTCATTCACTAGAGGCAGTGGGGCCTTTCGTTTTCCAAAAAGGGCAAAAATTATATTTGGCCTGCAGTCTTGCGCCAATTTATTTCCTGCCTGGGAAATCTAATCACTGGTAATACAGCATGCTGAGGGGTAGGGGTAAGCCTAGAGGACGTGGACGTGGACGTGGCCGAGGACGCGGAGGGCCAAGTGAGGGTGTGGGCACAGGCCAAGCTCCTGATCCAGGTGTGTCGCAGCTGTCTGCTGCGCGATTAGGAGAGAGGCACGTTTCTGGCGTCCCCACATTCATCGCCCAATTAATGGGTCCACGCGGGAGACGGTTATTAGAAAATGAGCAGTGTGAGCAGGTCCTGTCCTGGATGGCAGAAAGTGCTTCGAGCAACCTATCGTCTACCCGCAGTTCTGCGCCGTCCACTGCTGCCAATCCGAATCCTCTGTCTGCTGCTCCTCCTTCCTCCCAGCCTCCTCAGTCCACTACAATGACACCTGCTCAGGAGCGGGAACACTCCCAGGAACTGTTCTCGGGCCCCTGCTTAGATTGGGCAGCAGCGGTTCCTCTCCCACCAGAGGAGTTTATCGTCACTGATGCCCAACCATTCGAAAGTTCCCGGGGTCCGGGGGAAGAGGCTGGGGACTTCCGCCAACTGTCTCAACAACTTTCTGTGGGTGAGGAGGACGATGACGATCAGACACAGTTGTCTTGCAGTGAGGTAGTAGTAAGGGCAGTAAGTCCCAGGGAGCAGCGCACAGAGGATTCGGAGGAAGAGCAGCAGGACGATGAGGTGACTGACCCCACCTGGTGTGCAACGCTTACTCAGGAGGACAGGTCTTCAGAGGGGGAGTCAAGGGCATCAGCAGGGCAGGTTGCAAGAGGCAGTGCGGTGGCCAGGGGTAGAGGCAGGGCCAGACCGAATAATCCACCAAGTGTTTCCCAAAGCGCCCCCTCGCGCCATGCCACCCTGCGTAGGCCGAGGTGCTCTAAGGTCTGGCAGTTTTTCACAGAGACGCCTGACGACCGACGAACAGTGGTGTGCAACCTTTGTCGCGCAAAGCTCAGCCGGGGAGCCAACACCAACAGCCTCACCACCACCACCATGCGCAGACATATGATGGCCAAGCACCCCGCAAGGTGGGACAAAGGCCGTTCACCGTCTCCGGTTTGCACCCCTGCCTCTCCCCCTGTGCCCCAACCTGCCACTGAGATGCAACCCCCCTCTCAGGACACAGGCACTACCGCCTCATGGCCTGCACCCACACCCTCATCTCCGCTGTCCTCGGCCCCATCCAGCAGTGTAGTTCAGCGCACCGTTCAGCCGTCGCTTGCGCAAGTGTTCGAGCGCAAGCGCAAGTACGCCGCCACGCACCCGCACGCTCAAACGTTAACCGTCCGCATCGCAAAATTCATCAGCCTTGAGATGCTGCCGTATAGGGTTGTGGAAACGGAGTCCTTCAAAAGTATCATGGAGGCGGCGGCCCCGCGCTACTCAGTTCCCAGTCGCCACTACTTTTCCCGATGTGCCGTCCCAGCCCTGCACGACCACGTCTCCCGCAACATTGTGCGCGCCCTCACCAACGCGGTTACTGCCACGGTCCACTTAACTACGGACACGTGGACAAGCACAGGCGGGCAGGGCCACTACATCTCCCTGACGGCACATTGGGTGAATTTAGTGGAGGCTGGGACAGAGTCAGAGCCTGGGACCGCTCACGTCCTACCCACCCCCAGAATTGCGGGCCCCAGCTCGGTGCTGGTATCTGCGGAGGTGTATGCTTCCTCCACTAAAGCACCCTCCTCCTCCTCCTCCTCCTCTGTCTCACAATCAAGATGTGTTAGCAGCAGCATGTCGCCAGCAGTCGGTGTCGCGCGGTGTGGCAGCACAGCGGTGGGCAAGCGTCAGCAGGCCGTGCTGAAACTACTCAGCTTAGGCGATAAGAGGCACACGGCCCACGAACTGCTGCAGGGTCTGACACAGCAGACCGACCGCTGGCTTGCGCCGCTGAGCCTCCAACCGGGCATGGTCGTGTGTGACAACGGCCGTAACCTGGTGGCGGCTCTGCAGCTTGGCAGCCTCACGCACGTGCCATGCCTGGCCCACGTCTTTAATTTGGTGGTTCAGCGGTTTCTGAAAAGCTACCCACGCTTGTCAGACCTGCTCGTAAAGGCGCGCCGGCTCTGCGCACATTTCCGCAAGTCCCACACGGACGCTGCCACCCTGCGCACCCTGCAACATCACTTTAAGCTGCCAGTGCACCGACTGCTGTGCGACGTGCCCACACGGTGGAACTCTACGCTCCACATGTTGGCCAGGCTCTATGAACAACGGAGAGCTATAGTCGAATACCAACTCCAACATGGGCGGCGCAGTGGGAGTCAGCCTCCTCAATTCCTTTCAGAAGAGTGGGCCTGGTTGGCAGACATCTGCCATGTCCTTGGTAATTTTGAGGAGTCTACCCAGGTGGTGAGCGGCGATGCTACAATCATTAGCGTCACCATTCCTCTGCTATGCATCTTGAGAAATTCCCTGCAAACCATAAAGGCAGCTGCTTTGCGCTCGGAAACGGGGGCGGGGGAAGACAGTATGCCGCTGGATAGTCAGGGCACCCTCCTGTCTATTTCTCAGCGCGTACAGGAGGAGGAGGAGGAGCATGAGGAGGATGAGGAGGAGGGGGAAGAGACAGCTTGGCCCGCTGCTGACGGTACACCGGCTGATTGCCTGTCATCCTTTCAGCGTGTATGGCCTGAGGAGGAGGAGGAGGAGGAGGAGGATCCTGAAAGTGATCTTCCTAGTGAAGACAGCCATGTGTTGCGTACAGGTACCCTGGCACACATGGCTGACTTCATGTTAGGATGCCTTTCTCGTGACCCTCGCGTTGCACGCATTCTGGCCACGACGGATTACTGGGTGTACACACTGCTCGATCCACGGTATAAGGAGAACCTGCCCACTCTGATTCCCGAAGAGGAAAGGGGTTCGAGAGTGTTGCTATACCACAGGACCCTTGCGGACAAGCTGATGGTAAAATTCCCAGCCGACAGCGCTAGTGGCAGAAGGCGCAGTTCCGAGGGCCATGTTGCAGGGGATGTGCGTAGATCGAGCAGCATGTACATCCCAGGCAGTGCAACAGTCTTTAAGGGCCTGGCCAGCTTTATGGCTCCCCACCAAGACTGTGTCACCGCTCCCCAGTCACGGCTGAGTCGGCGGGAGCACTGCAAAAGGATGGTGAGGGAGTACGTAGCGGATCGCACGACCATCCTTGGTGACGCCTCTGCCCCCTACAACTACTGGGTGTCGAAGCTGGACACGTGGCCTGAACTAGCCCTGTATGCCCTTGAGGTGCTTGCTTGTCCTGCGGCTAGCGTGTTGTCGGAGAGGGTGTTTAGTGCGGCTGGGGGAATCATCACAGATAAGCGTAGCCGCTTGTCAACCGACAGTGCCGACAGGCTAACACTCATCAAGATGAACAAAGGCTGGATTTCCCCAGACTTCTGTTCTCCACCAGCGGACAGCAGCGATACGTAAGCAATACGTAGGCTGCACCCGCGGATGGAAGCTACGTTCTCTCTCACCATCCAAAACGGGGACATTTCTGCTTCATCAATCTGTGTCTAATATTCCTCCTCCTCCTCCTCCTGCTCCACCTCCTGAAACCTCACGTAATCACGCTGAACGGGCAATTTTTCTTAGGGCCACAAGGCTCACTCAAATAATTTTTCAGAACAATTTTTATAAGTTTCAATGCGCTTAAAAGCATTGGAACTTTAACTTGAACCAATTTTTCGTTACACTGGGCTGCCTCCAGGCCTAGTTACCACTTAAGCCACATTAACCAAAGCGATTAATGGGTTTCACCTGCCCTCTTGGCTGGCCATGGCCAATTTTTGGGATGTACATTAGTACTGTTGATACAGCAATTTGTGTGGGCCCTCGCCTACAGTGTAATCAAATTAATTTTTAGCCCACCTGCATTACAGCTGACGTTACCTCAGCTGTGTTGGGCAATGCAATGGGATATTTTTGTGTACCGCCGGTGGGTTCCAGGGAGCCACCCATGCTGTAGGTGCACACTGAGTTTTTAATACATCTGTACACTTCTAAAGAACCCGTCTGACCGGGGCATGCAGTGTGGGCCGAAGCCCACCTGTATTACGCACGACATTACTACCTCAGCTGTGTTGGGCAATGCAATGGGATATTTCTATGTACCGCCGGTGGCTTCCTGGCACCCACCCAGGCAGTGGGTCCACAGGGAGTTAAACCTACATGTGTCCACTTGTAAAGAATCCCAGTCTGACTGGGGCATGCAGTGTGGGCCGAAGCACACCTGTATTACGCACGACATTACTACCTCAGCTGTGTTGGGCAATGCAATGGGATATTTCTATGTACCGCCGGTGGCTTCCTGGCACCCACCCAGGCAGTGGGTCCACAGGGAGTTAAACCTACATGTGTCCACTTGTAAAGAATCCCAGTCTGACTGGGGCATGCAGTGTGGGCCGAAGCCCACCTGTATTACGCACGACATTACTACCTCAGCTGTGTTGGGCAATGCAATGGGATATTTTTGTGTACCGCCGGTGGGTTCCAGGGAGCCACCCATGCTGTGGGTCGACAGGGACTTCACAATAGGGAGTTGTACCTGCCTGTGTCTATGAATTAAAAAGCCCGGTCTGACTGGGGCATGCAGACACCTTGACAGAATGAATAGTGTGTGGCACATAGGTTCCCCATTGCTATGCCCACGTGTGCAGCTCCAGATGGCGGTGGCACAGGATTCTATTTCTCATTGCTTCTGTACAGCATTGTGGGCTATCGCTCCGCCACTTTTAAAGAGGGTCGCTGCCTAGCCGTGCCAACCTCTGCAGTGTATGCCTGCGGTCCCTCGTCATGGCAGACGCAATTCTAAATAGACATGAGCGTGGTGTGGCATGAGGGCAGCTGAAGGCTGCGCAGGGACACTTTGGTGTGCGCTGTGGGGGGGAGGGGGTGCGGTTGGGCAGCATGTAACTCAGGAGAAGTGGCAGTGGAGTGTCATGCAGGCAGTGATTGTGCTTTGTTGGAGGTAGTGTGGTGCTTAGCAAAGGTATGCCATGCTAATGAGCGCTTTTCAGAAGTAAAAGTTGTTGGGAGGGGGGGGGGGCCCACTCTTGCCGCTATTGTGGCTTAATAGTGGGACCTGTGAACTTAGGATGCAGCCCAACATGTAGCCCCTCGCCTGCCCTATCCGTCACTGTGTCATTCCCATCACTTTCCTGAATTGCCCAGATTTTCACACATGAAAACCTTAGCGAGCATCGGCAAAATACAAAAATGTTCTGGTCGCCCATTGACTTCAATGGGGTTCGTTGTTCGAAACGAACCCTCGAGCATCACGGGAAGTTCGTTACGAATAACGAACACCCGAACATTTTGGTGTTCGCTCATCTCTAGTAATTATTCTATAGATTTTCAGAATTTTCATCTTCCATGCCTGTCTAAATGGGAAAGCAGGGCAATACAGGCCTTTCCTGCTGTGTGTTAGATAAACAGACGTGCCATTAGCTTATTCTACCATTAACTAGTGATGCGGTTGGTAAGCACAAACACCACTTGTATGTAGACTAGCCGCAGCCATCTGCCATGTCCAGGCTCATTACAACTACCTGATAAGACATATCAGGGTCCCTCAGTATCTAAAGAAAAAAAGACAGCTTGGTGGCATATACATAACAATGCCAGGGCTTACTTCATGCTAACTGACCTTATTAAAGGTAATCCCTGCTGCATTGTGATTGGCTGTTATAGGCAATAACTGCCGATTTTCTTTTAAACAGCTTTCATAAGAGTGTGAAGGCAGGCTACTTTTCCGTGCCCCGCCATGTACAATAGAGAATAAGGAGTTGAAAGCTTCCTAATGCAATAATAATAGGCACCAAGTACTCCATGGTGAACCACAGATACATAAACTATAGTTATAGGCATACTAAAGGAACAGGAACACTACAGGACCCCACCATGAGTACACTAGTGAGTGCCAGCTAGTGTGTGGCAAAACGGCGTTATTACAAATGATCTTCCTGATTTGAAACCCTGATAACTCATATTTAATGACACTGCAAAACATTAATTTGTTATCATTGAAAACAGAAACTCAGAACGTTTTACTGTGCAACATCGAAATGCTTTCCACATCAGAGTTGATCAATGTGGCCCCCTTTGTAACTCGACGCACATGGAACCTGTAGTCAAGTTCCTGCCATATAAGTTGTAGCGTATCATGATTGACTGATGCAATGGCTTCTGTGATGTGTCCTTGCAGATTATGCATGGTGGGTAGCAGAGGCAAAACTTGAAACTCCTGGGCCCCAATGCAAAACCTGTTACATTCCCAACTATAAGGCTTTATTCATAGTACTGGGCTCCCTAGTTGGAGAAGAGAGGCCTTATGGGCCCCTTAAGGCTCCTCGGCCTGGGTGCAACTGCATTCTCTGCACCCCCTATAGTTATGCCAGTGATGGCTAGTAAGGTTTCATGTAGATTCTGTCGTATCAGTGCTCATATCCTGGTCTTCATGACGCCAGTAGTTTGGGGATATGACGCAGTGATCTCAGATTGCCCGAAGCAGGCACGTTATTCCGCCTGGCCCATCTACCTGGAACTCACCGTCAATGTCAATGCTACCTATCAGCTGCAACCCGCGGCTCCATGATGTTCAAAATACCTGTGATGGTTTCCTCATGGAAAAAAAGGGGATTTTCACTTACAGATGTAGCCTTTTTCCTTAAAATTGGAGTACCACCTATGAATTGTCTGCTCACTTGGTGGGTCTTCACCAAATTTTGTTTTAAAATGACACACTAATAACAGACTGTTAGACATGAAAATCAAGGACACAAATCGCTCTTCTGTCTTCATTGGTAGTCATTTTGTTTCATATTCAATTGCAGCATCCGAGGAGCAGGCCCACAGCCGAGGAGACAGCAGGGTAGAGATGTTATCCTTGTCACCATCTCCTCCTCTGAGGGTAGCCCCATCACCGCAGGGGGAGATTACAAGGATAGAAACCGGGGGTTCAATTGTCACTCGTGATGCCACCATTCCTTCTCCTGGAGTGAATCTTGTAGACGAATAAAACAGTTGAACACCAGAAGGATATATTTTGGAACAAAACCGGGAACGGTCGATTTTGTCCATTTACTTAACTTCTCATTAAGGTTGAAAACAATAGCAGTAATCACAGAATACAAAACTTTCTATCTCAGGGAACTCATGGGGTATTGGAACAATCCACAGTCCAAGTTATCTGCAGGTCCTTTCACTCCCAGCAAGCACTTCTTCCACTGGCAAAGCACTCACACTTGTTCTCCTCTCTTCTCACTGATAAGCGGTTTAATTCTCTCAGTACTCAGCAGTAGTACAGAGGATTCTTCGGTTGAGCGGGCCTAGGCTGAGTATCAGGCAATTGCTCGGCCTCCTCCGTACTCCACACACTCACCGATTTGACAGCTTCTCTGTAGTGTCTGTGTAGCTGACTGACTTACTGACTGACCTGCATTGCATCCTTTGCAAACGCATATATAAAACACCATCACGTGACCACAAACTATACATTTTCCAGACAGAACAAACGAGACATTAACTCTTTCAGTCCTGCAAACATCCAATACACATACTTGAAATGCACTCTACAAACAAGACACTGACAAGACAGTGACACGACACAGACATAGAACATTCTGGAGGGGCCCCACTAACTCTCGGCCACTACACCATTAGCAACGACTATGACAGAAAAAAACTTTTTGGGGTTCATTTAGCAAAATTGTCTAATAGTAAGACTGTCCTTGTTGCTCATAGCAACCAATCACAGCACAGCTTTCATTTTAACTCAACAGCTTGAGAAATGAAAACTGTGCTGTGATTGGTTGCTATGGGCAACAAGGACCATCTTACTAATAGACAGGTCTGCTAAATGAAAATTTTTGAGTTTATGTTTCCATTGATAACAAATCTATGTATTTGAGTGTCATTAAACATGAGTTATGAGGCTTTCAAATTGGGAAGGTAGTTTCTAATAACACTATATATGAAAATATTATATTAAAACTCCCATGTGAGTTCCAAGACATCCACTGAAGAGAAGGAAAGAGGACTTTCTCCTGGTGTTGGTTCATGTTTTTAGCATTAGCTTTTGGGCACTACATTATGGGCACCATGTGGCACTGCCGTATATCCAATACTGTGGAAGGGCATCCTGTAGCAAATGTAAGGAACTCATATTAAGGGGTTAATGTTACCATGGTGAGGGACTAGAGCGATGCACCAAATAGTGCGCCCAAATTGCCACATGCACCAAATCTCAACACAGACAAATTTAGCATGGTCCTGAAAAACTTTCTAGAGGCTGAAGCTGTGGTTATAAAAGTGGACCATTTTGTGCTGATAAAATACTGCTCTCCAATAAATCCCGACAGAAAGTGGGATGAAATTATCCAACTACTCTTTTTCTTAGATCAATTAGAATGACTGGATGAAAATCGTTTTAAGCAGTTTATAATCCTGATCGACAATCGTTCAGTGTAAACAGCAGCTGTTCAGTACTGAGCAGCCACTGGTTACAGTGAATGAAGAGGGGCGGAGGTGGGGAGGGGAGAGTAGGGAGAGAAATCTCCTCCAGCAACCCAGCCTACCTGCTGGCTGCGCCGTAACAGCACATGACAGTCATCCTCTGTAAAAGGGCTATTACATGGGAATAAGCTTATTTAACAGGCTGGAGTTTGAACACTGTGTTTCTAATATCCTGTGAACGGGTGGCAGGGAAACTGGATTGAAAAGGGTTACAGGTGTTGTCGGGTTTTGGTAACAATGTCTTTTATTTAGGCCGACTTCAAATGGGCGAGAAAATCACACGAGATTTGTGGGTTTGAGACGCACAAATATGAACCGAAGCTATGCAGGGAACAAATCGCAGCATGATCTATCTGGCTGTGTGATCTCGCATGGGGGCCCCATTGATTGCAATGGGGTTGGCGGCAGTAGTGCTGGCCCCTTTGAAAGTAATGGGAAAAAGTCAGTGATCCTCCCCAGAGTGATGCAAGGCTGTTTTCCCATGAAGATGCCTCACATCCCTTGGTATTTCACATGGTGAGGAGTGCGATATGGGTGCGGGATTCACAGCCCTATATCGCGCTCGCCCATGTGAAGTTAGCCGTAGGGTCTCCTCTAGCCTTACAGATAGCAGGGGAGTCTCATTACTACTATAGTTACTACTATTCAGGTCTGTGTTTGGAAAATGCATGATGAAACTGTTGCATACGTCTTCCATAGATTTCCAGTAGGACACAAAAAATGTACAACAGGGGTGTATATTCTTTTTGTTAGCACTTGTATTGAAAAAATGTGGTTGACTATACATTTTAATACAGTTGTTGAAGTGGGTCCCAATGTTTACCAGCCAAACATGTCAAAAGTACATTCCTTTGGCATATGTTTGCGCATTAAAGGGGTTGTCCCGCGCCGAAACGGGTTTTTTTTTTTTTTTCAAACCCCCCCCCCCCCCCCCCCGTTCGGCGCGAGACAACCCCGATGCAGGGGTTAAAAAAGAACACCGGACAGCGCTTACCTTAATCCCCGCGCTCTGGTGACTTCTTACTTACCCGGTGAAGATGGCCGCCGGGATCTTCTACCTCCGTGGACCGCAGCTCTTCTGTGCGGTCCATTGCCGATTCCAGCCTCCTGATTGGCTGGAATCGGCACGTGACGGGGCGGAGCTACACGGAGCTACACCGAGCCCCATTGAGAAGAGAAGAAGACCCGGACTGCGCAAGCGCGGCTAATTTGGCCATTAGACGGCGAAAATTAGTCGGCTCCATGGGAACGAGGACGCTAGCAACGGAGCAGGTAAGTGAAAAACTTCTGATAACTTCTGTATGGCTCATAATTAATGCACAATGTACATTACAAAGTGCATTAATATGGCCATACAGAAGTGTATAGACCCACTTGCTGCCGCGGGACAACCCCTTTAAAGTCTATAGGAAGGTATACATCAGCAGATTTTTCCGGCATGTAGTCTGACAGTAGACCACAAGCATGGTGTACATTTAGCCTTATATGTGGTTTAAAGATGAGGTTTTCCATACGAGCAGAAAAGAACAAAGAAACATGAAGGGGAAATGTCAGAGCATGCACAATGCTAAGCAAGTGAAAAGCAGGGTGGGGTCGTGTTTAAATTACTACATGGAAAATGATTTTACAGGGCTGTGTACATTTGCATATGTAGTTTTACGTTAAATACTCTTGTATAAAACAGACAAAAGCATTATAGAGGTGATACCTTTATTGGCTATTTGCAAACTTTCAGGGCTACATAAGCGTCTTCATCAGGCTTGGTTATACCAGCCTGATGAAGAGGTCTAAGTAGCCTCGAAAGCTTGCAAATATAATTTTTATAGCTAGCTAATAGGGGTATCCCCTCTATAATACATTTGTCATTTTTATACAAGAGTATTTAACATTACATAGAGTTTTAGGACTAAAGGCCCGTTTACACGTAATGATTATCGCTCAAAATTTGTCCAAACGGACGAAAATGAGCAATAATTGTGACATGTAAAGGCAGGCATTGTGCACTTTTCGTTCGAATGATGGATTTAAGTTCACTTAAAATCCATTGTTCACACCTCTTGAAGACTGAATACATTCCATTTGAACAGACTGCAAGATGTTCTCCCAAGGTAGGTTTACACTAGCTGCAAGGAGAACAATGGAATGTGTCAGCAGCCAGGAGAAGAACAATGGAATGTGTAGGCAGCTGTTTGCACAACTGGAAGTGTGTTTAAACACACATGGGGTTCTGCAAACAACTCATGTGGGTCCTTTTACATGCAAATGAGGATGATAAATTGTTAATGGCCATTAACACTTTATGCAAATAGATTGCTAAATCTTTCAATTTTTCAGTCCTTTGAAATATTATATTTGCGTGTAAAAGAGCCTTAACACAGTATTACACTATGTTTGGTCTAAATTGTTTTAGGTCAGACTATTGCTGTTTATGCTTGACCTGGTTACAGCCATTGAGAGAATGGTCAAGTTGGCATATTTGCCCCAAGAATTGTACATCTAAGGTCCCAGCTCTAAAAAGCACACAACCTTCAGAATTCCGCTCAGCCTTCATGAGAACTTCAGACCAATGGACTGCATCAGGGGAGTAACTATAGCGGGTGCAGGGGATGCGGTTGCACCCGGGCCCAGGAGCCTTAGGGGGCCCATAAAGCCTCTCTTCTCCATATAGGGAGCCCAGTACTATGAGTAAAGCATTATAGTTGGGGGCCCTGTTACAGGTTTTGCATTGGGACCCAGAAGCTTCAAGGTATGTCTCTGTGCAGCATGGTTTGGGTATGGGTACGGGTACAGATACAGATAGAAGGGGGGCCCATTTTGCATCAGGGCCCCTGAGTCTTTAGTTACACCCCTGGACTGAATAGACTGCTACACTGGAGGAAATTTCTCTCCTCGCTCTCACCCGCCCCTCTCTATTCACTTAACATAGCGGCTGTTGAGTACTGAACGGCTGCTGTTTACACTGAACGATCATTAGAAAAATTTTAGGTAAATCCAAGATGGTGGCATTCAAAATGGCCGTCACATTGGTGACAAGGACCCTACAGCTTGTATGCAAAATTCGATCTCCATCTGCCAAACCGTTTTCATTCTATATGAGTGTTTCCACACTTTTGAGACACCCCGTACTTTATGCTAAATGACCACAACTTATAGCAGTTTGTATCATAATACAAAAAACAGTAAACCAAAAGATATGTAAAATATTGTGCAAGGGAGGTACAGTGCAAATCTGATACAATGTAACTAAAAAGAGATATTTCCTACTGTCCAGCCATATGTAACCAGAGATGTGTGTCCCAACACAATGATACAATGTGCTATAAACCAACATACAACATAGTGGCAAACTCAAGGCTATTATACAGAGGCAGGAAGTGTCCAGCTTATATTACATAATGTTCCAGACAAAAGATGTGAATCTCAGCTGTTTGCTGTAAACTTGGCATGGCACAATGTCACCTGACCTCTGCACCAATTTTCACACCTTGCTGTCCTCATTTTCTGTATTACTCAGTGTCCCGCTGGAACTCATCCAATGCTTCCTTGCTCCTTTCAGCAATCACAACTCGGCATTTTAATTGCAGCATATTCCTTAGATGTTTAAGCTCTAGTTAAGCATTAACCAAGATGAATTAACTTGCACGTGATTACAAATAGAAGAACATCTAATTATCTTTGGTGTCAAACTCTAGGGATGACTAAAGATTAAAAAACAAAAACAAGAAAACAAGAAGTCAAAATACAAATATTGACAGATATTCAGAGATATTAAAGGGGTTGTTTGGTTGAGAGCTCCCATTTTCACAATCTGTGTTGCGGAATCCCTCTCTCAAGTCCCTCATTTATGCGCCTGAGCTGGCAGCAGTTATAAAGAATGTGTTGTGGTGAGCTGGCCGCAATCAGGAAGTGAAGTTGGAGTGACGTCACGACATCAGCCCCTGTCCAAGTGGCCACAGCATCGGCACATGCACCCTTTCATTTGGTGTTGGTTACCGGAGAATGCCTTTTTCCTGTCACTGCAGAAGTTCCCTGAGGTGTCATCTGTCAGAAATCCCTCAGTAGGCTCTTCTTCATAACTCTGCTAACAACATCTCCTGTGGTGGATGGACTGATTGGCTGAAAGGGAGGTGCTTTCCCTTGCTGGCCAATCAGCTATACTGGAAGTGTATTTACTCTGGGCCTGCCCCTATTTGGGTGCCGGTGATTGTTCTGTCTGGAGGTGTTTGGTGAAGCAGCTGACTGCTGCCAGTTAAGCACTTGTGGCTGTTTATACTGTGTTATATACATAGCTCTTTCCTTCTGCATTAAACTTCTTCCCTTTCCCTCATCTAAAGACAGACTATGCCCTCCTAGCTCTTAACGTGGGGCCTTCCTTATCAGGGCGACTGTCTTGCTTTTAGGCAGGGTCTACCACACCAAAGTTGGTTTAGGGATAGCGTTCCTATGTCCACATTTCTGTTACCATCATTTGTCCTATCTGGTTTTCCCACATTCTGATGATATACTGTATGTCTATACTGGTCCTTTGTGGACATTTTTTAGTCTTCGTCTGACGTGTTGGTAACGTCTGTGAGGGGCACCATTGTTGTGCCATACACGAACTTTACACAGTGGAGGACCCAGCAAACCCATACATTGCAAGATTTAAATGGAAGCCGTGCAATAATCTGTCATTATTTCTGCAATACACAAAAAAAGGGGAGCTGCTGACACTGGTCTCCCAAATATTAGGACTTTGACACCTGCATGTAATATGCGGTAAAAAACTCTGCTGTGAGATGGCCCTTGAAGACATTTCGATAACTTTACAATGGGTTTTGTTGTGTTACGATAAGAGAACAATAGTTTTTGTAATGGCTTAAGATAACTTGTGGCAGAAAGATATCACAGACAAGTTGAACTGCTACATCTGTTGTAAATCTAATGTTGCAGAATACAAGGAGTGCGACCACAGAGCAAACATGTTTATAGAGGAGTTGGGAAACAGGACTCAATCAACAGCTAGCTAATTTGATTGACAAACATTGCCAGAACATTTAAATGTTTTTTTCTAGATTTACGGGTTTCTTTTTTTGCGCATGACATACAAAATAAAGTAAAGTTAAGCACTTCTGTATGGCCAAATAAATGCACTTTGTAATATACATCGTGCATTAAATATTGGCCATACAGAAGTTATATACTTACCTACAGGGGGTCCCCCCCTGTGTTGGCGTCCCCGTCTCCCTGGCGCCGACCAAATCCTTCTCCTGGCTCGAATAGACGCACTTGCGCAGTCTGCCTCTTCTGTCCCGTTGAAGGGGCAGCTCTAGCGTGCTTGCACCGTACAGGTCATCTGCGCATGCGCAGACCAGCTGTGCGGCGCGAGCACGCTGGAGCGGCCCCTTCAACGGGACAGAAGAGGCAGACTGCGCAAGCACGTCTAATCAAGGAGAAGGATTTGGTCGGCGCCAGGGAGACGGGGACGCCAACACAGGGGGGGGGGACCCCCTGTAGGTAAGTATATAACTTCTGTATGGCCAATATTTAATGCACGATGTATATTACAAAGTGCATTTATATGGCCATACAGAAGTGTTTAACTTCACTTTATTTTGCGGGACAACCCCTTTAAATATTACTGGTGAAAAATACAATTTGTCCCACAAAAAAAAGCCCTCAAACAGCTATGTGGATGGATAGGTAAGAGAGTTATGATTTTTTGAAAATGGCAAGGAAAAAACTAAAATCAATATTTTTTTCAAAAGGGGTGGTTCTTAAGCAGTTAATAATCAAACATGTGCTGAGTGGAGTTATTTCGAAGACCATCCACAGCTGCCAATGCTGTGAAAAGTCCTGGATGACAATGTAGGCGATGCAGTATGACTACTGTGTTTCCCCCCCAAAAAGACACTGTCTTATATTAAATTTTGCCCCCAAAAAGGCACAGTGTCTTATTTTCAGGGGGGTCTTATACTCAACTGGCCAGCGGTGTCTGGGTCCCTCGCGCTGGTCTCCAGCGTTGCAGCAAGTTGCAATGCATTCCTCAGTGTTGACATAGCACTCTCTTTCTGGTGATGGGGCTTTAAATACCCCGCCTCCAGCAAGCATGTGCTGTGATTGGATCACTCAGCCAATCAGAGCAGACGCTCGATCATTCAGAGCCATTCGTTGAATTACATTACTGAATGGCTGTGATTGGTTCATTGAGCACCCGCTTTGATTGGCTGAGTCAGCGGAGCTCGTGATCCAATCACAGCACTCGCTTGCTGAAGCTGGGGTATTCAAAGCTCCGTCACCAGAAAGAGAGTGTCAACGCTGAGGACACGGCAACTTGCCGCAGTGCCGCAGACCAGCGCAAGGGACCCAGACGCCGCTGGCTAGGTGAGTATTGCTGTTTATTTTGTTCATGTAGTTTAGCTAGGGCTTGTTTTCAGGTAAAAACACAGTATGTAAGGACCTTTCACATGAGCATACAGTGTTATCCCTACGGGGCTAAAATCAGTGCGTCTTCTCTTCAAAACCGCAAGATTAAATTCTGTAGCAAAAAACATAACAAAATCCACACTAATTGACAAAATCTACATCTGCTCTGCGCCCTGCAGACAATTCCATCCGGTGTTAAAAGGCCCCAAAGAGAAACAAGGCAAGAGGAGAATGACATACAGTAATACAAAAGGACACTCATAGAATGACAAAAGAGAAGACAGAAAGCAAATGCAGGCCAGGGGCTGGCTGGAGAACAATGGGGATATACAAGTGGTGAGAGACAAAGATCAAGGTAGAAAGGACATGAGGATCCCTGTTAGCAGCACAACTGATGAACTGGTGGCTAATCTGATGACAACAGGAATATCAGAACGCACATTCGACATTACTTGTACAGGCCAAGGCCCTCTGGCTTCTTCACTCACTAGTCCCTTGGCACAGAGCCCTTAATCGTTGCATTGAGCAAATGAGCAAGCAAGTCATTTGCTTTCAATCAACAACCATTTACACCTGCAGATAATCATTTCGATTTTTTTCACCAAAGCTTGTTCTGTCCATTATTATTGGTCTGCCAGGGAAATCTGGAAATGCCTAGGAATAGTTTGCAAATGACTGAGCGATCGCCTTTTATGCAAAACAGGCAAGCAATCAGCATTTTTTAATGTCTGCATAAAATGAATACTGTATGATAAGCGAATGAATTATCGTTCATTGCTCAATTGTTGGTTATGTTAACACTGAACAATTTTTTTTCATTTTCACACAATTCAATGATTACTTGAATGATAATCGTTGCATGTAAAAGGGCCCTTAAGGTGCATTAACACACACAGATGATCGCTCAAAATTCGTCAGAAATTGACAGTTTTGAGCGATCATTTTGCATAGGTACTAATGGGCTAGATCAGCCCTTTAGTACTTAATTGCATGTATTTAGAGAACAGCGGGTGGTCTGTTCTCTAAATACATCACTATTGTTCTCCAGCGGGACAGCGGCTGTTAACGGCTGTTAAAGAATGTTGTCAGCTGTTATCAGCGCTGCCCAAGGAGAACTCAGCGTGCGGTCCGTCTTATCTTATTGTTCTGAGGGACGTGGGTTTCATGCTGACCAGCGATGGATGAAAAGTGCACGATCGCTCAAAAGCCATCTTGTGAATTCACATTGTGAACTTTGAGCGATAATAGTGTGTAAAAGGGCCTTTACTGTAGGCACACACAATCTTAGGACTTGTTCACACGATAGACCTAATCGTGCAAAAAAATAGGGGCTAACTGCATAAAAACACGCATAAATGGTCGATTTTCCTTGGTCAAGTCCCGAGCTTAAGGCCTCATGTCCACGGGGAAAATCAGGCCCGCTACGGATTCTCCATGGAGAATCCATAGTGGGTCCCTCCTGCCCCGCGGACATGAGGGCTGAAAATAAGAATAAACAGACTGTGCGCGTCTTCTCTTCTGCGCGGCTGGATCTTCTTTCTTCGGCCCGGCGGATGTGCTCGGCACGCCGGCTGAGTGCCGCGCGCATGCGCCGGGCACCTCCGCTGGGCCGAAGAAAGAAGATCCGGCCGCGAAGCAAGGAAGATCTGCATCGCCCGGAGCAGGTGAGTTTATTCTGATTTTAGATCTCCCGCGGATCCGGACGACTTCCATAGGCTTCAATAGAACCGCGCGGGAGACCCGCACCTAAATGGAGCATGTCCATTTTTTTCATGCTCCAGGATTTTTTAAATTCACTTTTATTTACCATCCGCGGGTATTTATCTACCCGCGGGTGGTCAATGCATCCCTATGGGGTGTGGATGCGCGTGCGGGCGATCCGCTGCGGATTTAAAATCTTCTTTCCGCTGTGGATGAGGCCTTAATCGCGTAAAAATCGCCCATTCACACTATCTGGAGCGGAGTGTTGCAGAAAAAAAAGCGCTGCTGTTTGGGATTCTCTCAGAATGCTCCTAAAAATGTCTGATGTCTAAAATAGAGGCACCTGTCTTTTTTTCCAAGAGTTGGACACAACTAATCTCCCTCCCCCTCCCTTTTTTTCCAGCTCTCATAGGAGTCTATGGACACTCCTGTGCCTCAAGCACCAAAGATAGGTCAGATCTAGAGATGAGCGAGTATACTCGCTAAAAGCAATTGCTCGAGCGAGCATTGCCTTTAGCGAGTATCTCCCCGCTCGAGACAGAAGGTTCAGGTTCCGGCGGGGGGCAGCGGTAAATAGCGGCTGTCAGCAGGAGGGAGTGGGGGGCAGAGAGAGATCTCCCCTCCGTTCCGCCCCCGCTCTCCCCCGCAGCTCCGTGCCTGCTGCCGGCACCCGAACCTTCCGTCTTGAGCGGGGGACATACTCGCTAAAGGCAATGCTCGCCCGAGCAATTGCCTTTAGCGAGTATACTAGCTCATCTATAGTCAGGTCCTATCTTTTCACACAGCAGGGAATTTCAGTCGCTAATGTCCTAATTTTTAGAGGTGATTTTTTTTTGGGCGTGCCTAAAATTCCTTTGTCTGAATGTTTCCAAAGGAAACCAATGGTTCCAATAGTCACAATTATTTGTGTGGCTAGCTCTGCAAATTCCCTTGTGTTAACGAGCCCTTAAATGTGAACTAATAGGTACTACTAATATAGTGACATCAGAACTACTAACATTGTGATACATTGTATGTAGTACTAATATATTTACACTATACAGGTACTACTAATCTAGCAATATAGGTAGTACTTAATATAGTTGTATAGGTACTAGTATAGTGATAAATGCACTACTAATACGGTGACATATGTAGTTGAAATATAGTGATATGGGTACTACAAATATAGTGACAAAGCTATCACTAATAAACTGACATCAGAACTACTAACATTGTAATATAGGTAGTACTAATATAGTTAAATAGATTCTACTAATAGGCCAGTTTTACACGATTGTATTGTACTGTAATTAGAGATGAGCGAGTATACTCGCTAAGGCACATTACTCGAGCGAGTAGTGCCTTAGCCGAGTATCTCCCCGCTCGTCTCTAAAGATTTGGGGGCCGGCGGGGGGCGGGAAGCGGCGGGGGAGAGCGGGGAGGACTGGAGAGGAGATCTCTCTCTCCCTCTCTCCCCCCCCCCCCCCCCCCGCAACTCACCTGTCACCCGCGCCGGCATCAATCTGGCATCAATCTCGCTTGTTTTTTGCCCAATAGAAATGTATATTACCAATAAAGTATAATACCAATGAATGCAAATACAAAGCAAATAATGATGAAATACAGATGGCGTACAGATGCATCCATATTTTGATCACTTTCCAGAGACTATAATGGGTGTATTTTGCATTACAATTGGACAGAAGTAGTGCATGCTGCGTTTTTAAAACACAAGCTGTGAAAAATACAATCATGTAAATAAGTCTCATCCTTTTGTTCAGCTGAATCTGTATTGCTCTTTCACGGCGGCAGAGGAATCAAACTTTCTAGAATCTATTCACTGCGTGACTCCTAAAATATAACTTTTATTAAATAGTCTAAAATATACAGATATAAGGGACAAACAACATATATAGGACGTTTCTACTGATATTAGCACTGGATAGGCAGTAGAATAATGAAGGACTAGAGAGTGGCAAGGGTGGAACTGATGTGGAAGGTAGATGACCCTACATAATCAGAGCGTCCACCAAAGTTTACGTATCTTTCAAGGGTTAATGATTGCAAATACCCTATAAAACTACAGTGCCCATACAATATGGACTCCAGTATGGACAGTGTATGGTTCTTTAAGCGGCTGGTTCAACATGTTTCTGCGGTACAATCGGCTCTTCAGGAACCACAATGGAACTTCCCTAGCATAATAGAAGTGCAAACCGAACAATAATCACACTTAGCACTTTAGTCCTTGTGGGGTAGAAAAAAGAGAAAGAAAGAACCCCCCACTTAGATAAAAAATTCTTAAGGTGTAAGCTGCCTTAATATTAGGTTGTAAAGGTAAACAGGTGGATACAAAAACCGTTCCCACTACGATATGTGGGTATCCATTTAGATAGGGTATCCACTTAGTAGCCACATGATCAGACCAAATGGCAGCCTTTGATCATGAAAAACGAACTTGATAGTCCCTAACCTGGTTAAAATCGATATATACGCCAGTATGAAGAGGGTAACCCCCTAAAATTAATGCTACTACCCTGGTGCCTAAGCTATTATCAGAACAAGGTCATAGACTGAGTAGCCAGAAGTAGGAAAGGTAGTGGTGAGGTCCACCAAAATAACAAAGCAGCAGTCAAAGCCTATAATCTCCAGTCTTGATGGTAGGATAGAGGTTAACTTTCTGATTGCTGGGGATCTCTTCTCCTGTCACTGCGGGGGTCGCTTCTCCCACTGCAATGACATCTGTATGAAGGGAATGCCGGCCGCACGTGCGATCCATTCATTTCATTGAGGCTGAAGGAAATACCCGAGCAGGTGCCGCTTGAGTATCTCGGCAGTCCCATTGAAGTGAATGGAGCAATGGTATGCTGGCGCGACCAGCACTCCATTCAGTTTCCTCCTCACTGCGGTCAGTAACCCTGCATTAAGAAGGATGGGGAACGCGGGACCCCTGATCTCAGGATCGGCAGAGGTCACAGCAGTGAGACCCCTCCACCAATAAGTAAGTTGTTCTCTATCCTGTGGATAGGAGATAACTTGCAATCTTGGTACAATCCCTTTAACATAGTTACATAGATGCTAGTAATATAGATGCGTAGTGATACATGCACTAAAATACAGTGCACATACTGTAGGTATTAGTAATATAATTACATGGGTATTATTAACATTCACAAACTACTAATATAGTAACATGGCTAATACTAATGTTGTGACATATGTACTATTCATAGAGTGAAACAGGTATTGCTAGTATAAGTGATATGTACTATTAATAAAGGTTCTACCAATATAGTAATTACAGAACTGCTAACATCATGTAGGTTCTTTAGTAAGCTTTAAAGGGACTGTCTGGGATTTTTTTCTACCAATGAATGATCGGTGGGGGCCCTTCACTCAGATCTCCACCGATCAGCTGATTGCTAACACCGCAGTCACTATGGACAGCGCAAAAAGCACATCACACTGACCGCAGCACAGCAGCAACCCAGGTTGGTATTGCAGGTTCCCATTGAATTAATTGAGAGTTGTGCATGAAATAACAACCCCTAGGCACAGAGGGAAGGTTGGCATTAGAAAAAAAATCTAAAAAGTACCGAACAATCCCTTTTAGGAAATATAAGAAGTTAATGTATGGTAAAATATATGTATATTCTAAGTTATGAAGAATAGTAGCAATCTTCTCATTCATACTACTGGTAATGGAGCGTAAAGGAAGAAGGTTGGATGCATTACTCTGTATATTCATCATGCAGTTCTAGGGTTGAGTAAGTTTGTAATATGTATCTATTTGCCTCATCCGCTTTATTCATGAACACCCTCAGCAAGCACTGGGCCTGCCAGAGTTCACCCTTCGTAGGTTCGTTCACATCAGTGTCGGAGATTTCATTCAGGAGCACCATCGCTGATTTCTGCTAGAAACCGAGGTTAAATAGTGCTGCAAGCTGCTCTATTTTGTCCTGTAAATTCCCAAAAAAATGAGGGACTGCTCACCAGAAATCAAACGGACTCTCGTTATAGTCAATGAGGGGGCCATTCAGCGCCATTCGGTTTCATCATAAGACAGAGACGTTCGGCCAAGGGGCACCATTTTCCTGCTGGAGCAGGAAAACAGAATCCAATAATGCTGACATGAACGAGACCTAATGTGTTAGGTACACATTTTGTAGTTTCTCTTCAGCTTCCATAAGAGGGACTATCACCAGTCATCCAGACCGAGAACAAGAACTCTGACTTCCTTGAAGGTGTTGATGGCTTATGAAAAGATAATACTGCTGAGCTATCCTAACTTTTCCCGAATTTCCTACTGTGTTCTTGGCCTGATATTAGAAAAACTCTTTCATGAGAGGTGGTTTGATGGACACAAAGCACAGCCACACCCCAAACAGGCTTGACTTGTCCAATTTCTTCAAGTTCTGCAATACTGAATGCACCATACAAGTATAAGACAAGTTGTAACATGTCTGAGGCCAAGACCCTTGTTGTAGCAACAAGTTTTTTACCATTTCCTCAGAATGTATAATCTGTGTTGATGAACTGTACACAATGTAGCTTCTGTCTGATGCAGCTTTTGTTCCATCTACTCACACACCAGCACAATAGAAAGTGACTATCAAGGAAATGGCCAGCTTGACTCACCAGTGTCACCTTTGGTGGAGCTATAGGTCACAGGATAGGAGATAGCTCGCTGATCGGTGTGTGTTTAACCTCTAAAACTTCCGCTGATCTCGAGAAAGGGGGACCCGTGTTCCCCTCTGCGTTTTACTGCGGGGTCACCTCTCCCTTTGCAGTGACATCAAAATGAATAGAGTACTAGACCAGCATACACAGTCAGCGCTCCAATTATTATAATAGGGGGGGCGAAAGTACCCAAGAACTTGTCACTTAGCTATCTCCGGCAGTCACACTGAAAATGAATGGAGTGCCAGCGCTCCATTCAGTCTCTTCCTCACTGTGGGCGAGGGGGGTACAGTAAACATGTAGTGTGGAGGGCGAGTGTAATGGGAACTCCGTTCTTGGGATCAGTGGGGATCTCAGCAGTGAAACCCACACTGATCAGCAAGTTTCCCCTATTATGTAGATAAGTGATAACTTGTGATCCTGGTAAACCTCTTTAAACAAAGGTGCCACTTCCTTCTACACATTGGTAGGTGTCCCAGAGTTTGGACCACCACAAATAATGATGGAAAAAACACTTTCTTTGTTTTTCTATCCATTACAACTTCTGACCCCTTTCTATGACTTGTCTGAAACTGAATGAAATCCCATCTCTTAGCATGGTTAAATATAAGGTTCCTTGTAACACGTGGGTTGGTAACTTCCCTCATGAGGTGCCCCTTTAAGAAAGAAACCAATCACAGACTAAAAATACTATAGTGAACCTTATTAAACGCAATTGTAAGCACAATCCAACTTATCACTTTCTGGTTACTGTCACTTTCAGAGGCACAATAATTTTGGAGGTTTCAGTACACACAATATATTTATTGTTTCAGACAAATTACTGAAGAGAAAAAAACGAACAGTCGTAAAACTATTTATACCAAGTGATAGCACACCCAGACTTCACATTGTGTTCCTTCACACAGTCTCACTTCACACCACACAGTCTCACACCAAGATCCCAACATCCAACACATGTCCAGCATCAATTTCACTAATTTACAGGCCCTGTTTTCAGTGGGTCCATCTCCTGGCAACTGTTCCCTGTGTCGCAGAGCTCTGACTTCCTGTGTTTCAAAAATTTGGCCGCACTCACACTCCTCTACAGTTACATCTAGTAGGCAGTTTGACTAGGGGACAACTCTAACTGCACCTCAGGTCATCACCACACTCCCACACTTAACTAATAGTAGTATAGCTGTCACACCAGTGTCCCAACTTTCTCATAGGTTCCTACTACGCTGTCCACTCCAATCAGGTAATTCTGGACCGCATTGCCAGGCTACTTCTCTGGTATGGAGGCCAACCAATTAAAACTGTAGCTATGTCACTGGTCCACTAGAACAGCAGTGCCTCTTTAATTCGAATCAGGACATAACTGCAGCCTTTCCCAGGTTTGAACACAGCACCGTCCAACCGCAACACTGGCTCCCAAAACTGGCTGATTCCCATTCCCAGTGGACTTCCCAAAGCCAATTACATGAACAAATGTTATACCTCAGCCATTACCATCTAGTCTGCAGCCCACATGAAACACTAGAAGGCTCAACTCCTGTATTGTACCCTGTGTGATAAAACTAGGGTTATGGTTAGTGAGGGAAGGTACAGTTTCCCTAGATTCCTCACCTATGTGAGGAGAGTCCACCTGCTGGGTAATTAATCCAATGGGTGGATATTTAAGAGCACCTCTAGAGAACACAGAAAGCAAGTCTGTGTAAGCTACTGTTGAGGACTGTAAGTGCAGTTGCTGAAACCTATTGCTTGTGAGCCGGTGGGGAGAAGTCCCTCCTGTCAATAGAAAGGGATAATTAAATAAATGTTTAGTAATTGCCGGATAGGCAAGGTTTTGATTTGTTCCTGTACTGTTTTGTTTAGTTTTAAATGCAACCGTGCTGAATAAAAACCTGACCAAGTGTCAGTTGAAACATATTCCTGGCGGCTGACTTCATGTTTTAGAGAAGATATGTGGCCTTTGACTTCAACAAAGGCAATCCCAAGCTAATCCTACCACACCTTTTATCAGCTCCCAGACCAAGACTGACCCCTTGCTAGCTCTCAGTCAACTACGTAAACTTTACTCCAGAGTTTACTTGTCGCAAAGAAGCCATACTGTTAGCCTCCCAGAGATTTGCTCCGGTTTGGTAGACGACTTCAGAGCTCCGCACAGACCCACATCATGTCTCCCAAAATCTGGTAACCACCACTGTCCAGATAACCAGGTCCTGATCTAGCTCACTCACAGGCTGTTAGCACACAGAATAGAGCCAACACACACCTGCAGAATAGAGCCAAGTCATCTCCTTGTATGTACACTTATTGTCCCCACCTGACAGTGTGTTGGTAGCAATGTCTCCACACCCTGTCCTCAGTCAGCATCAGGCTCTTCTTGGCTTAGCCGGTCCACTGCAACTATCATCAAGAAGACGGCCATTCCTTCAAACAGTCACAACATCATACCCCGACTGCAATATATCACGGCCGGTCATCTAGCCAAACTAGAAAAACTAAACAAGATATATGCAGTGCGGTATGTTGATGAAGTGCGGTATGTTCAAGTACGGCAATCCTCACGGTTGTCACCAGCACGTCAAGCCTTGATGAGCTTAATGTCCGCAATGCATGAATTAAGACACCAACACATGGGAAACTCCAATATTGGAATAGGAACACTCTCCCTAACCAACTTTGGCTTGGTAGGCCCTGCCTAAAAGTAGGGTGAAACTTGACAAGATATCACGTTCACCAACGTGCGCTTTTATGTGGATATGAGGCGGTTTTCTGGCAAAAATGTCTCCCATCACTTCTGTGAAGTAGTGATCCTACGGCGCGACTGGCAGTTGTTTTCTATTGTTTTCAATGGGAAACATCACATCACACTCGTGTGCACATCGCATGGCGTGTAATGTGTTTTACTGTCCCATTGAAAACAATGGCCGATGTGTTCCGAGGACCTATTTTTTTTTCCTCACTGTGATGAGGGAAAACATTACACAAAAGAATGGAGTTCATATTCATGCAAGTTTTGTGTGTCTTGCAGTGTGCAAAATTCTCAGCCATGTAAAACCGGCCTTAGAATGCTGAAAAAACAACCCCTCCAAAAAAAAATTTGCAAAAATATGTTTTTTTTTTCCATTTTACTCCACTTTTACTAGAGATGAGCGAGCACGCTTGGATACAGCAGTTACTAGAGCGAGAATCGCTCTTCTTGAGTAACTGCTTACTGGTCGGAGCGTGCTCGGGGTGGCGGCAGGGGTGAGTGGCGAGCAGCGGGGGGGAGAGAGAGAGATGTCTCTCACTCTCCACCCCACTACCCCACGCTGCCCGCCGCTCACCCCTGCCCCCCCCCCACGAGCACGCTCTGACCAGTAAGCAGTTACTCGAGAAGAGCGATGCTCGCTCGAGTAGCTGCTGTACCTGAGCGTGCTCACTCATCTCTAACTTATACATTTTTAAAAAGCCTTCCAATACATTATATGGCATATTAAATAGAACCATTGAAAAATACAGCTTGTCTCGCAAAAAACAATCCCTCATTTAGCAAGATCACTGGAAAAATTGAAAAGTTATGATCTTTTTTAAAATGGTGATGGAAAACGAATTTTAGAAAAAGGCTGCAATGAGAAAAGATTTATAATATAATATATGGGGAAATTTATCAAAGAAAAAAATTGTAAATTTAGGGGGTGTTCCTGCAAACTCTTACACTGTCCAATCAGTGCTGACAGTACCAGACCATGTAGGGACATGGTAACATCCAGTTATCGATTTATTCATAAGTTCTAGGAGGAATACAAGAAGAACATAGTAACAGCGTGTTAGGCCAAAAAATACATATGTCCATCCAATTCAGCCTATTACCCCCCCCCCCCCCCCCCCCCAATATTGATTCCGAAGAAAGAAAAAAAAACAATGATGTAATAGCCAATTTTCCCCATTTAAGCGAAAAAAATTCTTCCCTGACCCCAATCTGGCAATGAGAATAATCCCTGAATAACCAACCCTTCTGAATTTATTAATGATTATAACTAGAGTTGAGCGAACATGCTCGTCTGAGCTTGATGCTCGCTTGAGTATTAGCATACTCGATGGTGCTCATTACTCGAGCGAGCACCACGCCGAATTTGACCCCTCCCCGTTTTGGGCCCTCCCCGCATTACCACTTCCTGCTGTGATGGAAAGGAAGGAAGGAAGGAAAGTTCGGCACCCGGCGGGTCCAATACAAAAACGCTAGAGTCTCCCATTGACTTCAATGGTGTACGTTACTCGAATAGAGCTCTCGAATATTACGAAAAGCTCGACTCGAGTAACGAGCACCGGAGAATTTTGATACTCGCTCATCTCTAATTATAACATATAATATTGTATTGCCCAAGAAAGGCGTCCAGGCCCCTCTTGTACCCTTTTATCGAATTTGCCATCACCACGTCCTCAGCAGCAGCACAAAACAGAATTCTATCCCCCGAAATTATTTCATGGGGAATACAAGTATTTGCTAAAACAGACATGTCAGAAGATCCTCTTCAGATGATGATCCTTATTTGTAACATACAAATACAAGATTACCTAAAGCCTAATCGGTGTTACCTCCCTTCTCCCCCAGAAGGCCAGAGAAGCTACAGATGGATTAGTTATTTGCTTTGGGCCCAGACAGCTCTGTGCTCTCACTAGGGAAAAATCCCATGTCTCAGCAAGTCTTTGAAAGTAGCACTTTCTCCCATTACTGCCTGCTATACCCTCCCATAGCTGTAGGCATCTTTCATAGTCGAAAATGCATACACATGTCATAAAAACCAAGGATAACCAGAACAGAGGAGAACCCTGGAAGATAATGGGACTTGTAGAGCTTCAACTATTTGCAAACTTTAAATAACCATATTGTCTTGTATACAAGTTCTGAAATTTAACCAACCCTCAGAAATGCTAATTGATTGTCTGCATGCTGGGTGTAGTTAAATGCTGTATAAATAAGACCAGAGGAGGGTACATGTGGAGTGTGGTTTGTAACAGTGATAAATGTTATTAGTGCCATGCACCCTATTGACACGTGTTGACATTATAGAGGGTGGTACCCTGCTCATGGATTGCTGCCATTAGGCAGAGAGATCAGTTTCCCCTGGAGGACTTGCATGACCATGTATTAAATGATCACCCACTGACTTCAAACATGGATATACTAGCAGCTGATCGCAGGGGCTTCCAGCAGCATAGCCCCTGCAGTGAGATCACTATTGAAGCCATTTCAGGAAAGGGAGTTTTCCTAAGTTTGTTTGTTGGTACAGAAACTATTAGAAAACTTTTGAAACAAGAATTTCCTAATGCAGAAAGCCTATTTATTTGGCTTTTAAAATATTTTTCTCTTCTCAGACATTTACGGCATATCCACATGATGCATGTGGATATACCATAAATGTCTTATACATGTGGGTTTCCCAGTCCCCTTCCTACTTATGGAGGTGACCGCTGTGTAAGGAGCTTCCCGAAGGGGTTAGAAGGTTGTTGTGGTGATGGATGAAATGCGCCAAAATGATTGCGTGTATTAAAGTCTGCACCAAATCTTGGTGCGGTAGAACTGAGCATATCTAAAGGCACATAAGGAGGCTGGCACATATAGGGGTCAATTTGATGCTGTGCAATGGGAGAGAGCGCAGTGTGGGGTACAGTGAAAAATGCTGCCAGAGCAAGGAGAACAGGGGGACTCAGTGGAAGTTAGAGGAGCTGCTGCCTGCAAGAGATAGGGGTTTATGCTGCACCACCATGGAGACTGTAAAGAGAGGAATCAGAGACTTCTTGCTGCAAGAGAATAAGAACACGCTATATCCCCAACCCGAAACGATATCTGGACAGTGACAAGGATCAAAGAAAACCAAAGTAGAGTCTCACTTCCGGCCCCAGACAAGCCTGGGCCGGCAAGAGCAATGACCATGTGCAACGCAACTGTAAGTGAGGTCGGCCTCATACCATATTGTACCTGTGCACACCATTATGGACATAGTTATGATTCAACAGGCGTGTTGTATAAGAAAGACTTGGACTGTCAAGATACATAACATTACTCACAATCACAGACTGAGACAATAACATAGGAATATGAGCCTACGCAAGGGAGACACGTTGATGGGAGTTTGAGCTCTGTGCTTCCAATCATACTGTATTGATAGGCATAAGTGTTGACCCTTTAAGGATGAGCTCTGTGTTACAGAATTTGGGCCCATTTACAGGGCCGTAGACATTTTACGTGCGCCTGCCGTTGACGTAAATACACCTGCATGGCAAAGGGGTCCGGCACATATACTCTGAGGCTGCAATGCAATGGGGCCTGCGGAGACATTCCCCCTTCCCTCCCCCTCGTCGGCTCACCCCTCCCTTCTGGCTGTTTGCAATGGGAGGGCGCAGGATGGGGTGGAGCTAAGCTTCCGCCCCATCCCATTGCAAACAGCGGCAAGGGGGCAGAGTGGAAAAGAAGGGGGAGGGAGATTAGCAGTTATGCTGCTAAACTCCCTCCCACCTCCCTTATCCGACAGCTAGAATAGGCTCCCATAGGAATCTATGCAGCTGCCGCTGCTGATGGAGCTGCGCCCCTGTGCGCTGCTGCATTGTAATCCAATCCATCAGAGGGGCAGCGTATATCGGCCAGACATAAGAACCCGGCCGATATACGCCCTTTATGTTATGTATTTCTGTTCAGCTGGACTGATTTTTGTACTGCACCATTGATCCTAGTCTTTCTTGCATTATTACATATTGTATACAAACTATTGTGAATCCTAGGATCTAGTTATCCATAGTAAACAACAAGATATTTGAAGGCAGAAGTTTAATTGCATAGCCATTATCCCATTGTCAGTCCTTTCTCTGTCTGGATATGGTAGCTAACAAGAAGGGCATGAACAGCAGCTCAGGAGCCCATTGTCACTGGCAAAACACAGGGTATGGAGTGGAAGCAGATCACTCCAATCCCTGTGTAGTGGCCAGCGCTGGTAATTGCAGATTGAGCCACACCTGCAATTACCAGTTCCTGCCACTACACAGGGGTCAGAGCAATCTGACAGGTGACCACTCCCTTCATTTCTGTGAGAGTTGCGGAAACAGCTGAGCATCTCTCTTTATTTCTCTGCCTGAATATGGTGGCCGGCTGTCACGGGTGGTGGTTTAGCAACACAGGATTGAGAATACAATGCAGCAGATGGAGTAACCAAAGTTACAGCAGGCACCTGAACTGCTGATTGGTCGGGTCCTGAGTGTCGGACCCCAGCCGATCAACTGCTGATGACCTATCTTGTGAATAGGTCATCAATAAAAAAAAAAAGCTCAGAAAACCCCTTTAATAGGACATATAGCAAAGTTTAGCTTGCCCTAACCGAACTGTAATAAAGCAGCGTAAGTAAGGATCAAGGGATAGAGTAGCGCCACATAGCAGAGAGTCAATATATAGTTTTTTTTGCCAAAACACAATGAAACATCTCAGCCCCCTTGGATCCCTTTAACTACTGCTGCTTAATGCTTGCCTGCTGCAGCTGCAGTTACATATTGAGAAAGTGAAATCTACAGGTGTTATATGTCCAAAAATATACTTTAATTATATAATGATTGCCTCATGTGGCACAGACTATTAAGGCAGCAGAAATGCAGTCCTAAGCTCTTGCTCATGACCTGAAGGTTGTAAGTTCAATCCCTCCATGGTTCAGGTAGCCAGCTCGCATATATTTATATTCCACAATACTTCTGCTTGATTCAACCCAAACAACCAATCACTGTGAATCAGCCAACTCTAACAACCAATCAGGTTGCTGGAATTGTGAATCAGCCAACCCAAACAACCAATCAGGTTGTGAATCGAGCAGAAGTGTTGTGGAATATAGATACATTCACCAGCTCAGGGTTGATTCAGCCATCCATCCCTCCGAGGTTAATAACATGAGTACCCAGCTTGGTGGGGAGTAATAAATAAATGTAATTGAAAGCACCGTGGAATAGGTTGGTGCTATACAAATAACAAGATGACTAGTGGCTATGCTACCCTTTCATTACTGGAAGAAAAAAAATCACTTGACCTTTAACCTCAGACATGTGCCTTGTGACCTGTAAAGTGCTATTTCTGGTAAATTAGTTTTTATTAATAAAATATAAAACCAATTCACACTACGTGTAAATTTAAAAGAAAACATATATCAAGTAGCAATTGTCAAGCAATAGTATAATGCAAAAGAGGTTCCATTAAGCAACCTATTGCAGATGTCTCCACAAATCCCAACCTGCCCAGACAAAGTGTACCTGGACAGAGGCAAGAAGAAAAGGGCAAGTGTAACTGAACAACGGAGGGGGAAAAGAGAAATAAGGGTGGAAATGAGAGTAAGGGGATAAAGTGCATTCACATGGGTGAGAAAAATGCAATAAAATACAAGATTTTTACTTGTGTAACCCATTATTTGTAGTGGATGTATTTACATGGGACATTTTTTCCTTGCCCCCTTGTGAATGCACATTATATAGAATCTGCAGACCACTACCTTAAAGGGGTTGTCCCGCGCCGAAACGGGGTTTATTTTTTTTCAATAGCCCCCCCGTTCGGCGCGAGACAAACCCGATGCAGGGGTTTAAAAAAAAAAACGGATAGTACTTACCCGAATCCCCGCGCTCTGGTGACTTCTTACTTACCTTGCGAAGATGGCCGCCGGGATCTTCACCCACGGTGGACCGCAGGTCTTCTCCCATGGTGCACCGTGGGCTCTGTGCGTTCCATTGCCGATTCCAGCCTCCTGATTGGCTGGAATCGGCACACGTGACGGGGCGGAGCTACGAGCAGCAGCTCTCCGGCACGAGCTGCCCCATTCAGAAGGGAGAAGACCGGACTGCGCAAGCGCGTCTAATCGGGAGATTAGACGCTGAAATTAGACGGCACCATGGAGACGGGGACGCTAGCAACGGAGCAGGTAAGTGAATAACTTCTGTTTGGCTCATATTTAATGCACGATGTATATTACAAAGTGTATTAATATGGCCATACAGAAGTGTATAACCCCACTTGCTTTCGCGGGACAACCCCTTTAAATGATCAGGTATCGCCACCTCGGATCCAATTAGGCACGGCTGTAGTAGCTCTGCATGTAAACCATTAATACCATGTGTGCACAAAGATGTCATAGAGATTCCTATCCATAGCCATCAGTTCCTTCATGCGCATGATATGATTAAGACACTCTGCAAATTTCACCCTGGAAGGCACGGAAATTGGTTAGGTAAAATGGCGGAGGAGACCTTCGCTAACCCTAGAAATAGCCCCTGGTAAAAGGGATAGTAATGCTATCTCAAGAGTCGAGAGCAGGGAAGAGCCTTAAACAGTATTATGTAATTGAAAGACTGAAGGACTAAGCAATCCCAACACATGTGTCTAGAAGCACCGTCAGGGCTTCTTCAGACGAACGCATGTGCAAATACAGTCGCCGCTGTGCAGCATATTTGCACATAAACTAGTTCAAATATTGCGTGAGTTTTTTTAAAAAAAATGGAAAATAGCTCCTTCCCTTTCTTTCTCACTCGTATAAAAATTATGTGCGAGAAAGATACGTCAAGGCCTATTTTTTTCTTGCGCATACCGTGTTTCCCTAAATGTAAGACATACCCCTAAAATAAGTCCTACCCTGATTTTGAGAAGGGTTAAGGGGGGGGGGGTGAAGTATAAGACCTGCTCCGAAAGTGCCTTAGCTACACTACGTGAAAAATGGAAAAGCAATACTTACCTAGCAGGTGCCGTCCGGGTCCATCCCGCTGGTCTCTGCTGTTGCGTTCAGGTTTGCTTGCTGGTAACAGGGTTTGTAAACCCCGCCTCTGATTGGTTCTCAAGCAACGCAACTCAGTCAATTAGAGTCAGCGCTCGATTAACCAATCACAGCCATTGAATGGTTCAAGCGATGTTCTGCTGGTGTAAGTATAAGACATCCCCTGAAAATAAGACTCTATGCTCTTTTGTGGCAAAAATTAATATAAGACAGGGTCTAATTTTCAGGGAAGCATGGTAGTAATATCACGCAAGAATCACACTAGTAAAAACGAAACCATTGAAACCAATGTCTTTGTTTCTTTACTTTTTGCGGGTGTGATTCTCACGCCCGCAAAACCTGACAAAAACACAGTCATCTGTTCAGAGAGACAGCGCAGCAGGAATCTGAGGCTGTAGAGAACATCTTATGAAGGGAAACAGGACTTCTATATCAGCTGGATAAAATTCTATAATTCCTTTCTTGGCATCTTCCAGATAATGTGGATTTGTGAGTTAAAAGAAATATTTTACATTTTTCTTCAGAGAAGCTTCTGTCAAGTTCTGCTTCCCATTCAGAGATAAAGGGAGGGTCCCACAGGGATACAGAGTCATCCCCCCTTCCCACAACAGTGCACAGACCCAGGAAACTGTGTGTGATGGGGATGAGGATTGGAGACATGTTCGAACCGACTAAAGGGACGTGTGAGATTAGACCAGGAGGCTAATATGAAACTAAAGTGTTGAAGTTAGGTATAAAGAAACCAATCTCTGCTTGGGAATAAAGAAAGGTACCCGCAATACCCGGCCAAAAGTGTTGGTTACCTATCAACTGGGTCAAGAGGGCCAGGCTTAGAGGAAAGGGCCAACGATGGAGTGTAAAATCCAATAAGAGCACTAATGTTTTAGACCAGAAGGACGTCTTAGAAAGTGACAAGTGATATGGTGGGGTCGTACATAGCAGATGGGAGAGGTTGGGAACGCAGTAAACTCCAGTCACCCATTTTTATGTTTAGCATTGTGAAAAAGATCTAAGATGCATGAGGCTAGTGCAGCCTTGTGGTACAGATTAAATCTGAGACCTATGCCACCTGAGGATTTAGTCAGAACTAAAATGTCATATTTGATTTTAGGACATTGGCCTTTCCATATAAACTTTGTAAGAGAGATTGAAGTTTTGTAAAGAATGGTTCGGGGAATTTTAATGGGTAAGGTTTGGAAGAAATATAATACCGAAGGACCAATATGCATATTGACAGCAGCCATTCATCCAAGCCGAGATAAAAAAAAGGGGATTCCAAGTACTGAGGTCTTGTTCTATGGAACATAAGAATAGTTGGTATAATACAATTTATTCAAACCTGGAACTAAATTTATACCAACTTATGTGTAGATTGACATTTAACCCTTTCCAATCCACTGTCTGACGTCTAAAGACATTACGATTTAAGGCTGTACAGCTCCGATGTTGGAAGACGTCCGTCGGGGTTCTCTTACTGTATATTGCCAGCCTCTCTGCTGTTGGAGCCTATCCAACGTGTCACCTCATGCAGTACTCGCTTTAGCCAGCATGTAGCGCCATTGTGTAACGGCACAGAAAGAGTAAGCCCCCTAGGAAAACCAGGATACAAATTGGATTAGAAACGGTTAAAGGGAAGATACGTCTGGTTGGCCTGCATAGTTTAGGATGAGAGAGTTTAAAAGTTGTGTAAAAGTTCTCATTTGAGAGTGTTGACTTAAAAATTACTCACAGAGCCAAACTCCTCAAATTCCATTGAGATAGTAGGAATCGATAAAATTTGGGCAGTACTGTAAGGGGTAAATTGTCTGCATGTAAATCTGGCATCTACGGGTTGCCCGGACTATACAGGGAAAAGAAGAATTGTTAAGAAAGGCAACTGCCAAATGTTCCATCGTTACCACACATAACAATGGGGACAATGGGCAGCCCTGTCGGGCACCATTTAGGATAGCAAAAAACTCGGTCCGGATTCTGCTAATACAAACTTCCGCTGTTGGGGTGTCATAAAGGGCCATAATCCGAAAAAAAAACAGAAGCCAACTCAATATCTTCTAAAGTTGCCTGCAAGTAAAGTGCTATTTCATCAAAATTTACTTTAAGTACAATGGATGATCTGAACCTCAGTCTTCACCCAAAAGTGGAAGCTGAGACTCATGAATCAAACATTATTAAAGAAATACCCCAGACAAAACTGACACACTGTAAAATAACTAGTGCTGAGGGGACGAAGAAATTACCCCATACTTGTAAAAAGTTGAAGAACCCCCTCATAGGTTAAGAGAATGGAGTTTGTATTTTATACAGTATTATGCTATATTTGGTTTTATGTACCGTATGTCTTCATTTTGCAGGTGGAGCCTTATGTTTTAAAATGACTTTCCAGTCTCAGGATACAATTCTCTCCCGAGGCCAGAGGGTATATTACCTGCAGTTACTTTTCTCTTTCATCCCTCTGATCTGCCAGTTCTGTCTCCTTTCAGCCTTTCAAGATGAGCAACATAATCTTCAAGGCTCCTCGTGTCTTGTGAGTCCCTAAGGTTTTTGGCCAAAATCCAACTAATACCTCGCATTTATTACGTATTATTTACATGCAGTGCGGCTTTTAAATGCTGCGGGTGGGGGCCCAGGAAGTTTTGGACCTATCTTTTTGGACAGAATACGCTGGCTGGTCCCATAGACTCCTAAACTCCCTCCCCCTCTTTGCCCCTTGCTGGCTGTTGGCAAAGGGAGGGGGCGGGATTAGCACACTAGCTCCCGCCCCGTCCTTTGCAGACAGCCGGCAAGGGGCGGAGAGGAAGTGGGAGTTTAGCACAGCTAAACTCTATTCCCTCGACTGACGGTATTCCAGGTGCGGCGTATACTCCGGGTGCGGCGTATGAACTGTCTGAATGGGTGCATAAAAAGGGAGATGCAGCCACAGCTACCTCTCTTTCATGCTATTTTCGGCCATGCTGTGGGCGTGACGCAGCTGACCGAAAATCGAAGCGCCCATGTGAAAGAGCCCTCACACACACACAGCTCTCCATGGTGCCGCACCATCATAAATCGCTTCCCTCCTGTCCATACATAACCCAGCCTGCATGCTAACACACTCAGACTAAACACCCCTCTAATACAAACCTCTCATGCTCGCCTCCAGGACTTCTCTAGAGCAGCACCCATCCTCTGGAATGCTCTACCACAAAACATCCGGCAATCTCCGACACACAGAACTTCAGATGTGCCTTAAAGACGCACCTCTTCATAGAAGCACACCAAATCTCCTGATCTAGTCCCCCACTCCCACAATATGCCCCCTACACCTCCCTTCTAACAGTTTTCCGCTTTTGCCTATCATGTACACTCCCTGCCCCGCACCTTCTGTACTAACCCCAAACCCATTTGTGTCCCAAAAAAACTGGATATCACATGTTATCGTCGCATTGCTGTTCCCCCTTGCTCCACCGCCTGCCCGTCTACCTTCCGTATCACCCCACCCCCTTTGTTTCCAAAAAATTGAATACCGAATGTAACTTTTGTAATTTTTGTTTTGTTTGTGTTTCCTTTGTGCCTTGAAAGCGCTGCGGAATAAGTTGGTGCTATGTTAGCAGGTCGGATTTTAGAGCCGATTATTCCACTGTTCCGGAATATTCCGTGCTTTGTGAAAGGTCCCTTGAACAGACTGTTTTTCCGTGACAGATCCTCAGAGATAGTAAAACAGGTTTACAGCATGTAAATGTTTTGGCTTCGGATTTCATAATGGTTGTTTAACCAGATAACAATGAGCTGGTATTAGAAAATCAAGACAAAAAGGACAAGGTCACTGAGGACTGAAATTGCTGTAATGTGATCTCTCAAGGCAAGGCCTCACCATAGTGTTTAATCTGCATTTAACCCGTTATTACTGCATCTGTTTGCTCACAAGAACTATTATACACATTCAACACTCTAGATGAAGCCTTCCTGAGATATAATATTATTAGCATGTTGCGGCAGGCAGAGTTAGCCCGCAGGACGCACTGCGACACGTGCTAAATTCTGCTCCAAAATCCGCTGAGCAACCTGCGGATTTTGATACGATATTGAAAATGGCTTAAATTTGCCTGTAATTCTGCACATTAGGCTCCTGCACACCAGCAACTGCGCAAACCGCTGAAAATGGAACCCATTGATTTCAATGGCTTCCTTCACATTCCTTGGATTTGCGCACCCAAGGCTCCATAGGAGTCTATGGAGGTACGCTAATGCATACCCGTCCACACGAAATTGCGCACATAACCACACAATTTAATTGTGTTAATTGACAACACTGGGGACTAATTAGGCTGCTCAGCAGGTTCAATAACGGCATGGGTGTTTCCCGTGCCGATGTGAATGGGTCTGGCAGCGCAAAAAGTATACTAAGCAGCGCGGGAACACGTGATAGCGCTCCATTCAGAGCGCAAACATGTCATGCTCTCGTAAGCGTATTAACGCATAAGTTTGTGCGCAGGAGCCCTTAATCCACAGTTAGACCTGCGGATCCAGGTGCGGGATTCTGCAGTGGCAGCTTAAGCGGAATTCTGCGGTACGTCCTGGTGGAATAATTCCACCAGTGTGAAAGGTCCCTGACAAGTGGAGATTGTCCAAAGTGGATGACCCCTTTATGATCACATGGGTGGTCATAGCAATCTTATAGATGACATGACACTCACTTCTTAAAGATGAAGAAATCATGACTCAGATTGTGCAGTTGTCCACCGTATGACTCAAAACATGTGACTCTTGGAAGTGACATCACTTTGTACATGGAGCTCTGTCATACATAAAACCGTCCTGTCAATGACACGGCTTTAAACAGCTAAGACCGGATTCACACAAGTGTGTGCATATTTGCGGCGCACACAACTGCGTTTTTTTACTCTACTTTTAGGGCGTGTGAAGTCCGAGTAAACGAAAATTGTAGTATGTCCTATTCCTGTCTCTTTCTCGGACAAGAACAGCACATGTAGGTATATTCACATGGGCATTTTTTTTTCCAGTCCTGAATTCCATTTTCCATCTGATTTTTACACACTTAACCCCCCCTCCCCAAAAAAGCATGATTGGTTCTGCACACTTTTTTTTAGGTTTCCATGGTTCTATGAAATTAAAACAGATCACAATTGCATCAGACGAGTGTAAACCGGTTTTCTAAATGCTCCAAAAGACTTAAACGGGCAATTTTTGTCCGAAAATCGCAGCAGTGCTGTCAGAATTTCCCATTGTTTTTAAAGGAGATTCTCAGGCAGCCTCCTACAGCCGCTGGAAAGTGCGCGATTTTCGAGCAGAGTCTGTTCTATTTTGGAGCGTTTATCGCACCTCATCAATGATAAAAATAAAACGTAACAAAGCGGCGCAATTTAAATTGCGGCGCTTTGCCACGTTTATGTGCGAGGGAGGCCTAACATAGCGTATCACACATCTCCTACCCATTTGCGTGTGCCTTTGTGCATCCACATTGACTTCTACGGGGGCCTTTGGTGTGCAAATGTGCAGGAAAATACACGTGAGAACGAACCCATTGGAATCAATGATTTCTATTCACTGCATATTGTGCGCGCAAATATGCTTGTGTGAATCCAAGCATGTGACTTGCAAGTGACATCATATTGTACATGTAGCTCTGTGCTGTATAAAATAGTGCACTGACTACTGTAGTAATACGTATGGCGAGCTTCTCCTTTGCAAACTACCATATGCTGTCCTTATATGGCGCAATCATTCTTAATAGATGGCAATGATTAAGTAATTCAGCAATCAGCACAGTGCGGAGAAGAGAGCATTGTAGACACAGCAGAATTGTCAGCCATGATAAGGAATAATATCTGCAAGCATAGCAGTAGCACTCCAGCCAGAACCTATAGAATAGTATAATCAGCTTCTCTCCGGGAGTGAAGGGGTTACTGTGGAGCTCCCTGCTGCGTTTTCCCACGGCCGTCTTTGGACTCCGCCCACACTCTGCATTGTGACGTCACTGAGCTGGAGTGAAGCGCCCACAGCCTGACAGAACGGGTTCCAGTACGCATGCGCAGCCTGATCAGCGCTGCAGCAACCGAGGGACCACGTCACTTGGTCAAGCTCTATTACTGCAGTGGAAGCTACAGTAAACTCTGCAGTGTGTGACAGCAACCTGTGCTGTGGAATAGAAGGAGCAATATATAACATGCACACACACACACGCTATATATATATATATATATATATATATATATATATATATATATATATATATATATATATATATATATATATATATATATATGTATACCTAATGCGCCTGCATATTACATGCAGTCAACTGGACTAACGAGACCTGTGCAAAGTCCAAATTAGTCTGTGGCGCACATCTATGCCTTCTTGCCTGCTAGTTTGAGAACAAACATGGATGAGAGGTTTATAAAGCGAGGTGCCGTAACAGTGTTGTCCCATTGTGCCACATTACTTTTGAGCACTGTGTTCCATAAATGTAGCGCAGATGCGTTCCGCTAGCAGGGGGCTGATACTCTTCTATAAGTGACCCCATGTGTATGTGAGCGGCTCTTCTACTGCTGTCAATCAGAGCTTCAGGACACCCAGATTGGTTGTCACTCAGCTTTGCCGGAAACCTATTGTGGAGGAACACCAGCACAGAATTTATAACACCTTGAAAGAAAAAGGCTTCACTGGGGGTCCCAGATTATTACATATATGTGCTGCCATCCTGCACCGGATTACCGGGATATACAATATTATTAAATGTATTGTTTTATGTGTTATACACTATCATCATATATTATGACTTATACACTATCATCCTGTTTATTTGTGTTCTACATTACACATATGACACTGTCCTGCACATTCATGTTGCTTATATAGCGCCATCATATCCTGCAGTGCTATATAGAGACATTGAGGTTCCTTACCCCAGACACATACAATAACCTGTATGGTTTTAGAGTGTTGGGAAGGAACCATAGAGCGAGAGCGGACAAACTCCACGTACATGTCTTTGGTTAGTTGTCGTTGGTTGAATTTGACCCCAACACATTCCTGTATGTGTCTTATGCATTATTACATATAAGACACCATCTTCTATGTGTATGTTATCTATTATGACATATCTAATACTATTCTCTATATGTGTGATACAGATTATTACATATATCATGCTGTCCGGTATATGTTATGTATTATTAGTAGGGATGAGCGAGTATACTCGCTAAGGCACTACTCGCTCGAGTAATGTGCCTTAGCCGAGTATCTCCCCGCTCGTCCCGAAAGATTCGGGTGCCGCCGCGGGGCGGGGAGCTGCGGGGGAGAGCAGGGAGGAACGGAGGGGAGATCTCTCTCTCCCTCTCTCCCGCCCGCTCTCCCCTGCTCCCCGCCGCAACTCACCTGTCAGCTGCGGCATCCCCCGAATCTTTAGGCACGAGCAGGGAGATACTCGGCTAAGGCACATTACTCGAGCGAGTAGTGCCTTAGCGAGTATACTCGCTCATCCCTAATTATTAGATATATGACACTATCTCATACATGTGATATGTATTATGATATCCACTACTATTCTGCTCATGTTAGGCAACGTTCACACTGGTGTTTGTGTTTCCGTCTAGCTATTCCGTTGTGGCAGTAGCTAAACAGAAGGGAAACGGAAAGGAGAAATGGATGCAAATAGATAGTTTTCTGTTTGCTTCCGTTTACCATCAACAGCAATGTTTAAAAAACCTGAAATGTTGCAAACTGTTTTGGTTCCGTTTTTTGAACTGGAAACAAGTGTAGCAGTCTGCGCGCTTTCGTCAGTTTAAAAAAATAACGGAATGGCAACGGAAAATTGACTAATGGATTGAAAATGAAGGCCTCCAGTTGCAATGCATGTCTATGGGCACAAAGCTGAAGCGCTTTCTTTACGTTTAGGTGCTCCCACGACAGAACATCTAGGCGGTGTGAGCTTAGCTTTAAGGCTTAAACATACGGCCCCTATGGGGTGTATTAGCGCATAAACCAGTGTTCTGCTTTTTTTTGACTATTCAAACTCCATGCAAGTCGTATCTTTTCTCGCTCATTAATACTGCGCTAGTTTATACTAGTTAATACTATGCTTTCATTTTGACCCGTTTTGCAGCCGTGATCTTCACAGCCACAAAACGGGACGAGATCATGGTCATCTGAAGAAGCTCTTATAGATATTAATATATATATATATATATATCATACTATCTTGTGCATGTATGTTGTTTTATTACATATATATATATACACTATCTTATATACATGAATATCAGTTTACATATGTGATGTTATCCCATCCATATGGTATGTATTATTACAGTATGACACTATCTTGTGCACATTATTACATATCGGATAACTATTCTGTACATGCCTTATACTGTATATTGTTACTATATCTGATACTATCCGCTACATGTAATAGTATATATCACGTGTATAGAATAGTATTAGATATACCAATAGTAACAATATATAAGGCACGGACAGGATAGTGCTATACATGTAAATAACCATAACACACATGTACAGTATAGTATTTGCTCTATAATCTGTACATGATAGTATGAAATGCACTGTGGTAACAATGCATAAAGCATGAACATGATAGTTACAGACATGAGAAAATATATAATACTGTATACATGTACAGTATTGTATCATCTATGTAACAGTATATATTACATAGCTGATACTATACTGTACTTGTATGTTATGTATTAATACATATATGGCACTATGCTGTTAATGCTTTACATATCGTTACATACCAGATACCATCCTGTACATGTCATATATAGCGTTGCATATCTGATACTAGTGATATTATATATCTGATACTATCCTGTTCATGCCTTATATATTGTTACATACCTGATACTATATATATTTGATACTGGTGATATATACTATCACATTTCTGATACTGTCTTATTCATACCTTATATATTGTTACATATGTGATACTATACATAGCTTATACTGGTGATATATACTGTTATATATCTGATACTATGCTGTTGATGCCTTATGTATTTTTACATATGTGATACTATACAAATCTGACATTACTGAAATATACTATTAAACATCTGACACTATGCTTTTCATGCCTTATAATAATAACCTTTATTTGTATAGCGCCAACATATTCCGCAGCACTTACATAGACAGGGGGGAATAGAGAAAGACAAAAGTACAAAAATTACAGAACCACGGTTACATAGTAATCAGTTGATGGAAACAATAGGGGTGAGGGTCCTGCTCACACGAGCTTACATACTACAGATAGTGGGGTGATACAGAAGGTAAAGGGCTGGAAATGTGCACGGTATGGCGAGGTGGAGATGTGCACGGTATGGCGAGGTGGAGATGTGCACGGTATGGCGAGGTGGAGGGTGAGGGATTCTATACACCTAGACAATGGTCAGAAATTTAGCCGTGTGACGGCAGAATCGGTATGACTGCAGGTGCTGATTGATTACGGCTAGCAAGGATTGCAGTCAGTAGGTCAGGGATCATGTTATCAGGCGGAGTACAGAAGGGTTTATTTAGGGAATGCAGTATGCCTCCCTGAAGAGGTGCGTTTTTAGAGCACGCCTGAAGTTCTGTGAGTCCTGGATTGCTCGGGTAGCCTTTGGTAGTGCGTTCCAGAGGACCGGTGCTGCTCTGGAGAAGTCTTGGAGGCGGGAACGAGAAGTTCAAATTAGAGGGATGCGCAGTCTGGTTTTGTTAGCAGAGCGGAGAGCCCGGGCTGGGTGATGGATTGAGATGAGGGAAGCAATATAGGGGAGCGCTGCGCTGTGGAGGGCTTTGTGGATGAGGGTGGTGAGTTTAAAATGATTTCTGTATTTAACAGGCAGCCAGTGCAGTGACTGGCACAGGGCAGAGGCGTCCGAGTAGCGGCTGGACGGGAAGATGAGCCTGGCTGCTGCAGTCAGGAAGGATTGTATTATTACATCTGATATTAGTGATATATACTATTACATATCTAAAGCTGTCTTGTTCATGCCTTCTATATTGTTACATATGTGATACTCTACATATCTGATACAGGTGATATATACTAGTACATGTCTGATACTGTCTTGTTCATGCCTTCTATATTGTTACATATGTGATACTCTACATATCTGATACTAGTGATATATACTATTACATATCTGATACTGTCTTGTTCATTCCTTTTATATTGTTACATATGTGATACTCTACATATCTGATACTAGTGATATATACTAGTACATATTTGATATTGTCTTGGTCATGCCTTCTATATTGTTACATATGTGATACTCTACATATCTGATACTAGTGATATATACTATTACATATCTGATGCTGTCTTGGTCATGCCTTCTATATTGTTACATATGTGATACTATACATATCTGATACTGGTGATATACATATCTGATATTATTCTGCACTTGCCCTATATACAGTTACTGTGCCCCTGTTCTCCAGTCCTGCAGGTGCCACCTACATGGAGGTTTGTCCCTCGTGTCCCCCTTCAGCCTGTAACCCCTTCCCTGCCCTGCAGTGAGGAGCCTCCCCGCCCTTCCCCCCGCACAAGGAGTTAAGTGTCAGCTTGCTGTGAGCCGGAGCAGCAGGATGTCCCTGTACATAGTAATGAGCGCCGTCACACTGACGTCTCTTCCTGCCTTTATAAGGCGGCGCTGCAGTGAGTGAGCCGGCATAAGGAGGAGAGGAGGGGGGCGTACAGGAGACCAGGAGCCACAGGGACACGTGCCCCCCGTACTGAGGACAGTGACATAAGCCCAGACCCTCCTCACTGCAGCCGGCCGGGGCTCCCTGTAACCCTGGGCTGTAAAGAGAGACACTGTACCGTGCACACCAGATATATATATATACACTGAGCTCCGTCTATTCTTAGCTGCTCCGCACACAGACGTGTCAATGGGGGATTACGGGTTCGGGTTACTGCAGACAGCCGGGAGCGGCGCTGGCAGCGGAGGGGGCACCGGCTTATTTGGTGGGGGAGCGTTCAGGAGCAGCCAGCAGTTCGCATCGTCAGCGGGCAGCGCCCTATTCTTGCCCGGCTACCCGCAGGTCATGCAGGATGAGCTGCTGTTAGGGGTGAGCTGTGCCCCCGGCAAGCACAGTAAGAACGGCGGGGGGCATCACCAGGTCTCACCGCCTGCATTGCTGCTGCAGCACGGTGCCCAGGACAAGCAGCTGGGGCACAAGAGGAAGGACTTCAGCCCCCAGGAGAGCTCCTCGGCGTTCAGGGAGGAGCTGAAGAAGCCCGGGGAGGTTAATCATCGCCAAGGATCTCCCAAAGCGGAGGATCTGGGTGTGGAGGGTCCTGACAAGCTGCTGCCAGCCTCCCCTTCCTCGTCCTCCTCTTCCTCCTCCAGCTCTTGTTCTGCAGAGGAGGTAGCCGCTGCTGGGGACACCCATGTACAGTCAGGATCTCCTCCATCTCTTGGTGCTCACCAGCTGGCAGCCAAGAACAAGCTCCAGATGGACGGACAAAGTGGGCATCTACTGAGCGGGGGCACCAACCTGCTGGGCAGCCCCTTTCCCGGATCTCCTGACTTACCCAGCAATCAGAGCCCCGGAGGGTCCAGTTCTTCTCCTTCATTGCCCGGGTTTGGTACCCCCTGGTCTGTACAGACCTCATCTCCTCCACCACCTCCACCATCCCAGCTCCCCCAGCAGCAGCCAGCTGCGCCCCACCCTACTGGGCACAACCTGAACGCCCTGCAGAGCCCAGAGCCTGACAGCTTCTACCCTGGCATCCCTTCCTCCATCAACCCGGCTTTCTTTCATAGCTTCTCCCCTGTGTCTGCCAACCCTTGCCCTGGCATGAACGTTCCCGGATTCAACAGCCCTTTCTCGGCTCAAATCAATATCACTCAGCAGCAGCAGCAAAGCAGAAGGTCTCCAGTGAGCCCCCAGATGAACCCCCAGCACCACCAGGCTGCAGCCTTCCTACAGCAGAGGAACAACTACAACCACCATCAGGTAACCTGGCATTGCCTAGTGGATCTCTAGCAACCCTCCACATTGTGTCTATTCATGTGATTGTGAGCCCCAGTGGGGACAGCGATGGCACTATACAGCACCGCAGAATATGTTGGCGCTATAGAAGTAATGGACTGAATCTGGCCATTGGGGTGTCTTCACACGGGCATTTTTTTTTTTCACGCGTGAGTTCCGCTCGATTGCGATATGGTCGGAATTCGCACATGGAAAAAAAACCTTTAATTCAAAAATGTTTAATTCACATGAGCGATTTTTCTCTTGGACCGAGATGGGAAAAAATTGCAGCCTGTCCTATTTTTGGGTGAGTCTTGTTTAAGAATCGCCCATTGTTTCTTACGAGAGCCTGAAAAAAAATGGCATCGCGTGCAAATGCTATATTTTTTTTTTCTGTTTTACTATTGAAACAATGCGCATTTTTCACGTGCGGGGATGTGGTGCGTTTTTTGTTAAAATCGTATTGCAACCACAGGCAAAAATCGCTGGTTTATAAGTACAATATCACTAGTGCGAATACACCCTATATATAACAATCGCGTGGCCATAATCGTGTGGCTGGTCTGAGACCTAATGTAGTGTCGGAATAATCACTCTCAACAGATAAGAAGCCATTAGTGCTGGTAAAAGCTCCTAGCTTGTACTGCCGGTGCCTGGGAATTGGGACAATGCGAATAGCCCATTGTATTGTATCATAGTGGAATACCGTGTGCGAACACGTAAAATACGGGGTGGGCTATATGGTCACTGTAGGGGCCATTGTAGCCATAAAATGTGCACTTCTCTACCGAGTGTTCTAATAGTGGATACTAATGTATCATTATATGTTTCATTGTATATGGAGACATTTCCATTGACACAGTGTTGTATCAGGCCTGGGTAGCATGTTGGCAAGCGGATGATGGGTACCCCCATTGTTAGGAAGCCCCCAATCCCATTCATGTATAGCAGAGGCCTAGTGATTCAGGTCTCCATGTCACCTTGTTGTGATCACAGTCATTGTGTGTCTGTCATTTATCACAGTGTGTTATCTGAAAAATGGGCTTGTGATGTCTTCCAAGCTTCATCTGTGTTCTTATCTGCAGTGTGACATCTGTGTGTCTCATCTTACAATAAGTGGGAGATTAGGTTGGATCACCGGCATCTTAATATTTCCTTATTTAACCTGTGTGCCAGATACATATACACGGATGTAGCCGGGCTGAGAATATGGCAATCAGGTCTTCTATTACATAGGACTGCAGGTGCACTTATCTCGCCTCGGAGATATACACTGAGCTCTGCGATATGGGTGTCCATATTTGACCCATGTAGTTGAGAAGAATAGGCTGTGTCTGTCATGAGCGATGAATCACACTAGCCACTATGATATATGGCTTATTGACCTGTGCTAGGCCCTAATTACAATGCAGTACCTTGCAATAGATTACAATGACTATTATTAGCAGTATGACCTACTCTGTAATATGTCATTTATATAACCTCCACTAGACATTATACGCCGTTATATATGCAGTACTATGTCCCTCCATTCCATAGTCTGTGGGCTCCTTATGTCACATGAAGCGTGCATTATAATGCATGGAAGTCATTTTTCCTCCCACCTCGGGCATTGCTGCTTTATGGCCTTTCCAGCTGCCATTTTGTGTGTTCTCAGTGTACAGTATATATTGCAGGGCTATTTTGTATATGTAAATGCCTCCTCTAGTAAATAGGATGTTTGTTCGGCTCGTACAGGATGTGGCTTTTAGCCGCTGTGTGTTCTGCATGATAAATGCATGGTATCTTCTGCTTATCTAGTAATCTATCCAGTATATATATATCTATCCAGTCATTGTATATCCAGTATATACATCCAGTCATTGTATATCCAGTATATACATCCAGTCATTGTGGATATATATATATCCAGTCATTGTATATCTATTCAGTATATATCTATCCAGTGTGTGCGTGTGTGTATATATAATATATCTCCAGTATATCTATCCGGTCCTCGTATATCTATCCAGTATATATATCTATCCAGTATATATTCCAGTCATTGTGTGTGTGTGTGTATATATATATATATATATATATAGTCATTGTATATCTATTCAGTATCTATCTATCTATCTATCTATCTATCTATCTATCTATCTATCTATCCGGTCCTTGTATATCTATCCAGTGTATATCTATCCAGTGTATATCTATCCGGTCCTTGTATATCTATCCAGTGTATATCTATCCGGTCCTTGTATATCTATCCAGTGTATATCTATCCGGTCCTTGTATATCTATCCAGTGTATATCTATCCGCTCCTTGTAAATCTATCCAGTGTATATCTATCCGGGCCTTGTAAATCTATTCAGTATATATCTATCCGGTCCTTGTAAATCTATCCAGTGTATATATGCAGTCCTTGTATATCTATCCAGTGTATATCTATCCGGTCCTTGTATATCTATCCAGTGTATATCTATCCGGTCCTTGTATATCTATCCGGTCCTTGTATATCTATCCGGTCCTTGTATATCTATCCGGTCCTTGTATATCTATCCAGTGTATATCTATCCGGTCCTTGTATATCTATCCAGTGTATATCTATCCGGTCCTTGTATATCTATCCAGTGTATATCTATCCAGTGTATATCTATCCGGTCCTTGTATATCTATCCAGTGTATATCTATCCGGTCCTTGTATATCTATCCAGTGTATATCTATCCGGTCCTTGTATATCTATCCAGTGTATATCTATCCGGTCCTTGTATATCTATCCAGTCCTTGTATATCTATCCAGTATATATCTATCCGGGCCTTGTAAATCTATCCAGTGTATATATCCAGTCCTTGCATATCTCTCCAGTATCTACCCAGTTCTTCCATATGCTGTGTGCGTACAATGAGGTATAAATAATTGATTATAATGTACGGTATATTATTTAGGATCTCATTTCCTGTCAGGTCGGCTTTTCTCTCTTCACGCCATACTGTTCACTTGTCGAGGTCAAACATGGAAAGTGCAAATTCCAAATGGTCATTTCTGTTTCTGTAGTACTCTGCTAATGAGTACTTTCACTAAGCTTTTATGTAAAACTATAGATCTGTACTGTGGCCATTGTATAGCCATACATAAAGCTGGGTTTGTCATTTGGCACAATCTGTAGCCAGCTTAATGAGAGAGCGGAGCTGAATGACAGCTCTGCTACATCTGTCACAGCTCTACTAATTAGTGCAAATTGCCTCTATGACATTCTGGGGTCAAGCCTATGACTATTGTTCACACACGCTGAGGGTCTGACACACATCACTAATGCCGAGAGCATTTATGTGCGGCCACTTAGCTTGTAGGCCTTAGTGGGGGAAAAAAATACTGCTGGCCATTAGAGAAGTCAAATTGACTTTTGGACCCATCTGGTTGGACCCGGAGCCTATAAATACATAATAGATATTACATGGATAGATATAGACCTTAGATATATGTGTAATGGTTAGATACACATAAGAAATGGTAGATATGAGATGGATCAATATTGAATACATAAATATTAATATTTCATATTAGATGGTTAGATATACAGGGTGGGACATGGAAAAGTAGCCCGCCACCACACTCTTATGAAAGCGGTCTAAAAGAAAATCTGTCTTTTATTGCCCATAGCAACCAATCACAGTGCAGCTTTATTTCTTATACTGCTGAGGTAAAGTGAAAGCTGTGCTGTGATTGGTTGCTATGGGCAACAAAGGAAGATTTTCTTTTGCACAGCTTTTATAACAGTGTGATGCCGGCCTAATTTTCAATGGCCACCCTGTATACAGACATATATATATACACTGTATATGAGATAGGACAGATCAAAATACGACTACCTGTCCGTCCATGAGTGAGTTACATGCTCTGCCCCTGATCACATGACAGTGACATCATCACAGGTCCTTTACGCACACAGCTGCTGTTCGGCTAGGTGATCGTTAGTATTCCATAGCAACTGAGGCCGCAGTGGGTTTGCAGGAATTGTAGCCCGCCCATAATCTGCACAGGGATGAAGGACATGTGCTGACATCACTGTCATGTGATCAGGGCCGGAGCATGTAACTCACTCGGGATGAAGGACCTGGGATGACATCATCGTCATGTAATCGGGGGCGGAGCATGACGGTGGCATCATCACAGGCCCTTCATCTCGAGTGCTGTGCTGCTTGTGATCCCTGTTGTATGGGACGAAGAATGTGTGTAGCAGAGCTGCGTGTGTGTGTGTGACGTGCATGTAGCAGAGCTGCGTGTGTGTGTGACGTGCATGTAGCAGAGCTGCGTGTGTGTGTGACGTGCATGTAGCAGAGCTGCGTGTGTGTGCGTGACGTGCATGTAGCAGAGCTGCGTGTGTGTGCGTGACGTGCATGTAGCAGAGCTGCGTGTGTGTGCGTGACGTGCATGTAGCAGAGCTGCGTGTGTGTGCGTGACGTGCATGTAGCAGAGCTGCGTGTGTGTGCGTGACGTGCATGTAGCAGAGCTGCGTGTCTGTGTGTGACGTGCATGTAGCAGAGCTGCGGGTCTGTGTGTGACGTGCATGTAGCAGAGCTGCATGTGTGTGTGTGACGTGCATGTAGCAGAGCTGGGTGTGTGTGTGACGTGCATGGAGCAGAGCTGCGTGTGTGTGTGTGTGACGTGCATGTAGCAGAGCTGCGTGTGTGTGTGTGTGACACGTGCATGTAGCAGAGCCACGTGTCTGTGTGTGACGTGCATGCAGCAGAGCTGTGTGGCACATTGCGCCACCAGAAACATTGGTACTATAATTTGCTAATAATTACTAGTATTAGATGTATATTTAAGGTATCAGAAATTAGAATAGGTATATATGTTCTAGATAGATATTGGGGTCCTTTTGCAGGGAGTGATTAATCATTAGAACGAGCAAATGATGACAGAGCTACTTGCTTACAAACGCCGTTCGTTTTACACTTGCAGATAATGCTTTACATTTTTTCATCCTAGCTCTTTCAGTCGATCGTTGGGTTGTCGGGGGAGTCTGGGAATGGTCTGTGAACCACTGAACGATCGGCTTTCACAAAAAATGCCTGGCAAACAACGATGATTTTTTATGCCCGCGTAAAACGAACGGCGAGCAAACAAATTACCATTCATCATTCAACCATTGGCCATGTTTACACAGAATGATTATTTTTCATTTTCGCACGGATTAACCATTAATGGTTTGCTAATCGTTCCGTGTAAAAGAGCCCTTAGATATGGATGGATAGGAGAGGTTATACATGGATGGATGTAGATACACGTCTTGTGTCCAGTAAATTCATTCTACATTAAACTGCCGCTGGTGAGGATGGTCCTCACAATTGTTCTTTTCCCAGTGTTTTCTGCCCGTGTTGTGTGCCTTCCCCTCACATCAGCACTAGAAGTGCACGTTCTTTTGTCTTTGATTCATTTATTAATAGATGTGTACAGCTTGAACACGCTTTGATACGCGAGGGGATTTTGCAGGACATCACAGAGCAGTGGATGTAGTCCTCTCCGTCAGCACAGGGATTAAATGGCATTCACAATTTGAAACTGAACAAGGGAGGATAAAGCCTTTAATACCCCAATTGTTTTCCTTTTTTCCCCCTCCCTGTGTTTTGCTGAGGTATATCTTACAGGGTAGAAAACCCGACGTCATGATCTGCTGATGTACACACAGATAATTCTTGCCTTGGAAATGTCAGCTTGTTTACTGGGGCTCATATATCAGCCATGGTTGAGCTAGCCGAGGGTTTCCATATAAATAAAGGACATACAAAGACACAAAGTTGCTACATTGAAATAGAATAAGTTCTCGGTCACCGAAACCATCTTTCTCTCTTGACCTCCAATTGTAACGGAGCTGAATTAGGACCTCTTTCCACGGAACGATTATCACTCAGTTGATCGCCGGATCGTGCGATGGGGAACGATAATCATTTTTGTAAACGCTGCCAGCGACTGAGCGACGGAGATATTTAGTTCTTAGCTCTCTCTGCAGGCATAAATGAAACAAAGATCATCTTGTGTGAACAGGCAGTTGTTCATCTACGAATGACTGCCTGTTTACTGTGAGTAGAGATGGGCGGCCGAAAGCCATCTTTGCCTATATCCACTAAACAATTATCGCTGCTGTGTGAAAGCACCGGAACAGTAATCGTTAGGACAACTATCCCATGTAAAGGGATTCTTCGTTATTTGCTACAGTGCATTGTGATTTTACGTATCGCTCCTTCAGCTCTGCTACATATTTAGTACATTTAGTACATGACAAGTACTACTATTACCTATGTGGGGGGAGTAAAAAAAAGGCACATGATTTTTGACTATCCCACAAAATCCAGAGGGACCGCTTACATGATACCCCCTTCACTCAAGAGGGGCAATATTTAATGCAGCCTAATCTTCTGTATATGCAAGATAGATCATTCCAAATCATAGTATATAGAATTTCCTCAGTCTAAGGGTCCATGTAAAGATACTATATGGCTGCACGCGGGTCTATATGACCACCCTGCAGACCCTGTGCTCCACCGTACTATACAAGGCACCATATTTTCCTTAATTTATGGGACATAACTCCGATATAGGCCCATAGCGAGCTGTGGATACCGTATTATAGATCCATGCGGCATGAATCCATAATGCAGCCATGGTTCTTTACGATTAGTTTATATGCCGTTCGTGTCCACTGTCAATTCCAACTTCATCTACAATAGTATGTTGATGACCAAAATTACCATTTCCAGTTTATGATCATCGTTACCCTAATTGAAACTAATCAGACATGCTAAAAACTTTCCATCATACAGGACCCGCTGTAGCGGTAGGCGTTGACCCACAGAAATGGTTAATCCACTTTGGAGCTGGCTTATCAATGACCTGGAATAGAAGCTGATAAGGGTTCAGGTCACCTTAATATTGCAGGTCTTTCCTTTTGGCAGGAGGCTGCTGTACGGTCCGATGCCAATAGCGAGTCAGAATAAAATCTGCTCACCCCAATTTTAATGATCCCTTTGTAATGTATGGTCTTGGTGGGCGACTGGTATGAAATAAGGGAGAGGGTGGCACATTCCTGGGCACTATACAGGGTTTGTCATATGATGGCCTGGGAGTCATGTTTTCTCTCTGCAGTACTTGACTCATCCTTCTACTGCAGATCATTACAAAAAAAGAACCAGTGCCGGACTGATGACGCAGGATTAACTCTTCGCTTCCACTTCTGATGTGTTCATGTCCATTATTGGAGACGGTGCAAGAATAGCGACATTAATTACTAGAGCTCTATACACAAATACCTGTGCAAATACTATGTGAATGAAAGTTGGTACAAGCGCTTTAAAGGGAATCTGTGTCATTGCAGTGGTTTGGAAGAAATTAGCATTTCATTAGCAGTGACGACACGTACAGGGCTAGTCTTCAATACTCAAACTGTGGCTAGCTGATATACTCACGGGGTTAGCCGTGCCCACCTTGCCCTCCGGCCACTGATTGAGAGCTGTCTCGCTGTACCCAATAGGGAGACTATTGTCAATCAGTGGGCAGGGTGGATAGGGCTAGCCACATCTCATGACTATCAAGGACTACTTGTTGTAGTCCTCTGCGTGGCTGCTACTATGAAATGTAAGTTTATACCAAACTACTAAGGGGGGTTGAAGCAGGCTGAACTAGATGAACTTTGTCTTCATTCAGCCTAACGTACTATGTTACTACATCAATACATAAAACTGACACATCCCTGTAATCTGCATGCCTGTCCCTACCTCGGAGAGGGCAGCATAAGGCCTTATTCACACGAGCGTTTTTACGCAGCTAATTTAGCTACTTGCGACCAACGGAAGCAATGCATTCACTGAAATGACCAATTTCATTAGCCATGTAAAAACATCCGTCTGGCGAAGATAGGACATCTATACATATCTTTCGGCCGCGATCAGTTAATGGCTCCCATAGGCTTCTATGGGAGCTCCCAGCAAAGGGGTGGAGGGAGATTAGCAGCGACTAGCATTGCTAGACTATGTCAGCTGGCTCTATTGAGCTATTAGAAGTATCTCAGAAGATTTATGTCGTCCGATGGAATAATGGGTTGTGGCATATACACGCCGCACAAGGAAGCCTGAATGGATGATGAAGCGCAAATTTTAGCAACGACTTGGTGACCGATTCTATTTAACCCACCCAGAATAAATAAGACCTGAGATGTGTCAGATTATCAAAAATTCTAGATTATTATAAAGAAAATGTACCTATGGGTCCGTTCAGGCGTAGCATATTTTGGTTCAGGGACACGACAAAATCCGCAGCATATTTTTTGACATGGACTGTTAAACAGTTAAAAAAATTGTAGCATGTTTTATTGAGGTCTGACTTCTTGGATGACAGTCACCCATTCCAGTCAGTGGGTAGACAAAACATAGTACAAATGGAGGAAATCTGTGTGTATTCCGTTTTTTTTACTGATCATTGCTAAACTATGGTAGGAAAAAATTGGGTAACCTTCCCTTTTTTTTACTTTGCATATGAGAGAATACTGATGAGGCACAAATGCAAAAAAAGGACATGTGCCATTTGAGTGATGCAACACAAACATACACATGCGTTAAAATCGGTCAGTTTTCACACACTAAAATTGGATATGCTCGTCTGAACACTCTCTGAGTATAGAGAACCGCTGGGAAATAATCATCTCCATCTTGGCTCTGTTTGCCGGACTATTAGAGTCCAGATTAAAGAAATTTAGCATCATACTATATTCTCCCCATCCGTACATTTGATGCACTCATGTACGTTTGGTCATCCAGAATAGATTTGATCTATAGGTGGACATACTGTAGCTTGGATACTTTATACTACTTCAGATGGTGGGGGCTATTTGAGGGAAGATCCCACCACCAAAATCATCCTGATCCACCGATGAAATACTAATAGAGGGCAATAGTTCAGCTCTTTCTCCGGGTATGTTAGCACAACTTACCTAAAGAAGGTATGTAGGTCAGGAACACTATCTTTTCTCCTTGGGGAGAGCACCTAGAAGGTGAGTGAGTGAGGAGACTTATATGCTCCCCTGGGTAATATGCAAATAAGGGAGATGGAACAATACCTCTGCAGCGCCACCTATTGGAAGAGAGCATTCCTGCAACTCTTTATACAAGCCTTGTGTATGTATATGTATATATATGTATGTGTATATATATATAATATAATATAGCAATTAAACCTGGAGCAGGAAAATATGTATACTTGTTCTGTTCTCCACCATTTCTGGATTGAGTATGGTTAGATCTTGCTTACTATGTTCTAGTGACGGATCCCAGGCATGAGGCATAGAACGCCTCTACCTCCGTGTCTCCTAATGAATGGATGGCCAAGCTGGCACTGCCCTCTGTCGTAGTCAGATTATTTTGAGGTCTGTGATCCTGTGCACTTTCAGATGTTCTCCATGGCTATTAATGGATGCTGTTAATAGACGTGACGACTTCAGGTTTTTAATATATCCGTTTGGCTGAACTAAATCTTTACAGCCAGCAAAAATGATCCTGGTGCAACTGGGCGGCTGTGAAAAAACTGATGATCCCTTAATCCTCCGCATTAATTTTAGTTACTGTTGCAAACTAATCACCCTCCCCTCCGTGTCAGACATGGAGCGGCATTCACTTGGGCTCCGTGTCAAAAATGTCCTCGGCAGAGCCAGAGAGATTTAGGTTTCTCTAAATCTTTTTCTTTGGCAGGGCAGACACTGGATAATAGACTGTTATCATTGGGTGAAGGTTGAGCGATTCAGAGGATTTGGTTTCCATTTTTGGGGGGCAGGACATCATTTCATGAATGTTTTTGAGGGGAAAAAATTGAATGTTTTTGTCTTTGCTCGGTTATTGCATTCATCTGAGCCTTTAGCATTCGCACGAGCGTTGTGTCCGCGTGCACAGGACGTGCTTCTATAGGAAACAATGGGGACCATTCGCAATACAGATGAAAGTAAGCAGGTACGCGTGGCGCATTTGAACGCTTATGGGAAATTGTTGCTGGGGATTACCCGCCTAAAAACTGCATATAATATGCAATAGGGTACGCTGGTGTGATATTGGCCTTATTGTAATAGCCCTTTTACATGGGCTGACAGTCTTTCAAATGACTGCACAAGCGCTGAGGTCGCCGCTAAGGTCTTCAGCGCTTGTGCAGAGTGTTTACACAGAAAGACTTGCAGCTGGATCACGCGCTTCTCATCTGCTTCACGCTCAGGGCTTCACCTCCTATGTAATGCGCTTAGCAGGGAGCATTTGGACAGGACAAGAAGCCAGCGAGGTTTTTCTAAGCTGACAGAAAAGTCAGCAGGCCTCACGCACACAGGCGGATTTTTGCTGCGGATGCAGGGCTGTCGTCCAACTCTGGGTTCCGCAGCAATAACCCGTCATAGCATGCTATGGAAAAATGATTCTTCATGCACAAACCAATTGCGGTTTCCGCTCGTAAATGAAAAATCGCAGCATGCTACAGTTTCCTGCAATTCCCACACAGATGGCTTCCATTGAAGTCAATGGTAGCTGTTCGACCTGTAACCCATCCACAATTGACACTGCGGAACGAGCCATGGATTCCGCGGGAAAAACATCTGTACTGCACTTTACACCAAGCCGTGCGAACGAGTACAGAGAAGCCAGAAGAAGACAGGTCTGTGCGGACGTTGACAAAGACGACGACAGGTATGCAGGGTCACCCGCCGCGGTCAGGGCCGGATTCCATGTGGGATTCCGCAACCAGAATCCGGACCTGCCATGTGCATGAGACATAACAAAACGATAAGTGAGCAATTAATTAATTAATTTATTTTTGTGCATTTGCACTGTACGACTATTGCTCAAATTTGTTCGTTTGATCGATAATCATTACGTTTAAATGGGCCTTTAGACAGCTTGATGAATAAAGCCAAATGTAATTGAATATGATCTTACACTGACATGCCAAAAGTCATGGGATAGAAGTATGTAATTGGATTATAAGGTGGCGTAACCTCAGTTGATGGCTCAGGCACGCCGACACCTGTATAACATGTGAGATGTTATCTTGTGAGTAAGGTTGAACACTGGCCAGCGGGCTCATGACATGACGACGTGAATAATCGGAGGTCAAACAAAACATGATAGTGGGTGCTAGACGGATGACACATTTCGTTTTTGAAGTTGTGTTGGCATTTAATATTCTCAGTGTCACCAGAAACGTCATAGAAGGCATTGCCATCCCCACTAGACCGTGCAGTGCGTAATAATAATAACTGGCAAAGTTTGACTAGAATTGTCTGTACAAACAAACTAGCAACTATGGCAGAAATCACATCCGCATCCAATCCAGGAGGCCCCACACACATATCCGGCAGGTCAGTGCATGGGAGCCGAAGACGCACCAGAGTGCCTCTGTTAACACCCCAACACAGGAGTTGGCACAGCACCTGGGCTTGTGAGGTTAGAAGGACCCTAGAGGACTAGGAACAATGTGGCTTGGCCCGATGAGTCACAGTACCAACTATTTCGGGCTGGTGGTAGGTTATGGCCGACCACAGATGCCTACATTTTCCTAGAAAGCAAAAACTTTGAAACTGCTGTTCTTGATAGTAAAGGATTATAATGAACGCAATCCAATCTTTGTGAAGGAAACCTGATGTGAACCCCTTATAGACCAAGCACTGTAAATTTACGGTGCTTGGTCCTGGGCTTTAATCCCGGTCATTAGTAAAAATAGATTGCGGGATTAAAGCTCCTGTCCCTGTAATCTATCTGGAGCAGATTAGGTCCTCTTCTGTTTTTTGTTTTTAACCGATTCTGTCGCCTTCTTTACAGGTTACATAGAGCTCATTGAACACCAAGTAGTGAAGAGAGAGAGCGCAAGTGTTACTTCCGCTATCCAACCTGGTGATCACGTGACTGCCGGGTGCCTCCTGCCACTGCAAAGCTGCAGGGTCCTTGCTCTGTTAGGGGATATTCTCCTCTGTAACTGGGGGGCTCCTATGGATGCACCAGCTAGAGTGGAAGAGCGTGAAATAAAAAAAAAAAAAAGACAATGTGAATGACCCCAGAAGTCTTATATGATGTCATGGAGGTCATAGATGTTAGAAAAAAAAAAGTTGCAAAAATAAGGTAAAAAAAACTAATAAATTAAAAGTCTATAAAAAAAAATGACTGACTTACGACACCAACTAATGTGACCTGTAATCCAAGACTATACAAATTATATATCAAAACGTCAAAGAAAATGAGGAAACCATTTTCGTACTTTATTTTTAAAATTAGTATATTTATGCTAAAATAAACAATTATAAATTAAAACACACACACAAAAAAGGAAAAGTTAGAGAAAAAAGATATTAAAAAATAGCCCTATGCTTCACGGAGAAAAAAAAGCAGCAAAAATAATTTTGGTAGATTTATGAAAAAAAAATTTGGCAGTAAAACCACCACATGGGTAAAATCCCTAAAAAAAAAACCAAACACTGCCTGGTCCTTTTGGACGAAAATACCCTGGTCCTTAAGTCGTTAAAAGGAGATCTATGTGTAGCTTTGGTTGTCTTTTCTGTATCCTCTATGGTTCAGTAAAAACATCTACTAGACATCACATAATGATTCCGCTTATAATATGAGCAGATATCCTGTATATTGAACCATTAGCTGGTGGATTGGTAAAATACAGTCATCCAGTTCACAACCTTCTATGCTTTGTTTCCTTCTTAACATGGTAAATAGCAGTAAGATGTCCCGTTAGTCGTTTTGCAAGGTTTTGTCTGCTCTATCAGTATTGGCGCATACTACGTGAGGACAGATTTAATGTCAGGACAGTGTCCGGGATATGGGGTTCCCTGATATATCCCGCAACCCCTGTCCCTGCCTACTTGCCCCCCTGGGCTAACCCCCAGGGCGACAACTGGGCGGCGGTCCCTACCCTCACTAGGGAAGCGGGACACGGGGAGACAAACAGACACTGAAGACAAACAACGGTGGAGCGGTCAGACAGTCCGGGTCGGCAACAGGAGGGTACGCAGTACAGGGGGGTCAGGCAAAAACGTAGTCAAGGTCCAAAAGCAGAGGTCAAGAAAGCCGGGGTCACAAACAGGAGTCAAAGAATACGCGGGTGCAGCTGGAAGACCAAACTAACACTGGCAAGGCCTGAGAGAAAAACACACCTATTTAAATGCTGTCAGCGCTCCCGCCCCAGAAGCTGATTGGGGCGGGGAGCCTGACAGCAGCAGGGCTAATCAGGGCGGTGCTGGGGGCACGCCCCCAGTCTCACTGCACAGACAGTTACCAGGGAAGCCAGCCTGGTAGTCAAGCGACTAGAAGCACCAGCTGCCTCCCTAGCAACCCGGCGGCGACCAGTCTTACAGCGGCCCGGGGAGATCACAAGAACCGGGGTACCTCTGCGCCGTGCTCCTGTACCCCGGGTGGCCGGACCGGTGGTGCGGGCACGGCGGCCCCGAGAGTTGCCGGTTCTGACAGTACCCCCCCTTCTACGGGGGGACACCGGACCCCCATGGCCAGGTGCGGGCTTAAGCGGGAAAGCCCTGTGGAATGCCTGGACTAGGCGTGGCGCATGAACGTCCCTGGCAGGGACCCACGTCCTATCCTCAGGGCCAAATCCTCTCCAGTGGACCAGGTACTGCAGCACACCTCTAACCCGTCGGGCATCCACCAGCCTTTCTACTTCATACTCCAGTTCCCCCTGTACCAGAGAAGGAGGAGGCGGGTTCTGGGTGGGTAGAACTGGAGTCACATACTTCTTAAGTAAGCTTTTGTGAAAAACCTTGTGGACCTTCCAGGGGTCAGGAAGTGCCAACTTATATGACACCGGGTTGATGACCTGAGAAACAGTAAATGGGCCAATGAACCGAGGAGCAAGTTTCAGGGAGGGAACCTTGAGTCTCAGATTCTTGGAAGACAACAAAACTTGCTCCCCGACTACAAAAGGTGCAGAGATGGTACATCTTTTATTTGCGTATTTACGCAGTTTCTCTTGGGAACCCTGAAGGTTCTTACGAACCTGGGCCCAAACTGTGCACAGTTCCTCAGAGGATATGTCGGCGGCCGGATTGTTCGAGACCACAGGAGTGGAAAGCGAGAACCGGGGATGAAACCCATAGTTACAAAAAAAAGGTGACAATTGGGTCGACGAGTTAACATGGTTGTTGATAGCAAATTCGGCGAGAGGTAAGTAGTTGGCCCACTGATACTGGTTATCAGAGACAAACAGTCGCAGATACTGGATAAGTTCTTGGTTCATTCGTTCCGTTTGTCCGTTACTCTCGGGATGGAAAGCGGAGGAGAAGGACAAATTTACGTTTAGATTTTTACAGAAGGCTCGCCAGAAGCGAGCGACGAACTGAACCCCTCTATCTGACACAATGTCCTCGGGGATCCCATGTAACCGAACAATCTCCTTGATGAACATTTCAGACAGAAGTTTGGCGTTAGGCAACTTGCAAAGCGGAACAAAATGTGACATTTTAGAGAAACGGTCTACTATTACCCAGATGACCGTATTCCCCAGCGAGGATGGCAGATCAGTAATAAAATCCATGGACAAATGGGACCATGGCCTGGACGGAATGGGCAAGGGAAGAAGAGGACCCTCAGGACGTCTCCTGAGATTCTTCCCCCTTGCGCAAACCGGGCACGCGGACACAAATACCCGTACCTCCTTGGCCATGTGCGGCCACCAATAGAGTCTGGATACTAACTCCAGCGTACCCCTGATGCCGGGGTGTCCAGCTAGGACAGAAGCGTGTGTCTCCTCTAACACTTTCAATCTCAGTGACAATGGGACAAATAATTTGCCTTCCGGAAGGGCTTCAGGAGCAGATTGTTGAGCGGCGTGAATGAGAGGTGAAAGGTCGGAGGAGACAGCAGCGAGGACCACCCCAGGGGAGAGGATGCTCTCAGGCTCCGGCTCGGCAGGTTCCGGAGAACCAAAGCTCCTAGACAGGGCATCAGCCTTGACATTCTTAGAACCCGGTCTATAGGTAACAACAAAATTGAACCGAGAGAAGAACAAGGCCCAGCGGGCTTGCCGAGCATTTAACCTCTTAGCGGAATCTAGATAGGTGAGGTTTTTATGGTCTGTGAGTACCGTGATCTGGTGATGGGCTCCTTCCAAAAAATGCCTCCACTCTTCGAAAGCCCACTTAATCGCCAGCAATTCCCGGTTGCCTATATCATAGTTCCGTTCGGTGGGAGAAAACTTCCTAGAAAAATAGGCACACGGTCTAAGGTTGGTGAGAGTGGAGGGACCTTGGGACAGTACCGCTCCCACACCAAACTCAGAGGCATCTACTTCCACCAAAAAAGGGCTGGACAGATCTGGTTGTACTAGGACAGGTGCAGAAGAGAACGCCGCCTTTAGGGTATCGAAGGCCCTCAGAGCCTCAGAAGACCAGGTCCTCACATCTGCCCCCTTTCTGGTGAGGTCCGTTAGAGGTTTAGCCACCACGGAGAAGTCTTTGATGAATTTGCGATAGTAGTTGGCGAAGCCGAGGAAGCGTTGAAGGGCTTTCAACGACCCTGGCTGGGCCCACTCCGTGATGGCTTTCACCTTTTCAGGATCCATCTGGAAGTCGCATGGCGTGATGATATACCCCAAAAATGATATCTTTTGTACCCCGAACACACATTTCTCGAGTTTAGCAAACAGCTTGTTATGTCTGAGTCGAGCTAGTACAGTCTGAACGTGAGTATGGTGACTTGGCAAGTCGGAGGAAAAAAATCAAAATGTCGTCTAGATATACAACCACGAACACCCCCATGATATCCTGAAACACTGAGTTCATGTACCCCTGAAAAATGGCGGGGGCGTTACACAATCCAAAAGGCATAACTAGGTATTCAAAATGCCCGAGGGGCGTATTGAAGGCGGTTTTCCACTCATCCCCCTCCCGAATGCGGATGAGGTTGTATGCTCCCCTGAGATCAAGTTTAGAAAACCATCGGGCACCAGCGACCTGGTTGAGGAGGTCAGGAATGAGTGGAAGGGCATACTGGTTTCGGACTGTGATTTTGTTTAGCTCTCTATAGTCAATACAGGGCCGGAGACCCCCATCCTTCTTCTCAACGAAGAAAAACCCGGCACCCACCGGGGATTCTGAGGGCCGGATGTGCCCCTTGGCCAGGCTGTCCTGGATATAGTCCCTCATGGATTCTCTCTCAGGAACCGTAACGTTATAAATGCGGCCCTTAGGAAGTTTGGCCCCAGGAATCAAGTCTATTTTACAGTCCCATTCCCTATGAGGGGGCAGAGCTTCAGATAATTGTTTGGAGAACACGTCAGAAAACTCGGAGAGGTAATCTGGTAGGGGGGTCCCCTCGCAGGTGGAGATTCCCACCTTCACTGCACAAAGGTGGTTGGCACAGCGGGGACCCCACTTTACCAGTTCCAACGTGTCCCAATTTACTACCGGGTTGTGCTCCCGGAGCCAGGGGAGGCCTAGGACGACGTCCACAGACAAATCTCTCATCACTAGAAAGGTGCAGGTTTCCACGTGTAAGGCTCCTATCGTAAACCTTACTTCGGGGGTAACCAGATGAACCACCCCTGCTTGCAATGGGGTGGAGTCCACTCCTGAAACCAGAATCGGGGTCTCTAAACGTAAAAAAACCCCGGACAGTTGAGCAACGAAATTAAAGTTAACGAAATTCGCCGCAGCCCCAGAATCAACAAAGGCTTGCCCAGTACGGTGGAAAGCATGAAATTCTAGGGTGCAAGGCAATAACATTTTGGATAACACAGGGAGTACCTTAGCTCCTAGACAGTCCTCCCGACAACTGCATAGGAGCGGGAGTTTTCCTGCCGTGGCTTCTTAGTGCAGGTGGCAATGCGGTGACCCGGCTCCCCACAGTAGAAGCAAAGATTCTTCTTCAGGCGATATTCCCGTCGCTGCTTGGGGTTCATGGCTCCCAGTTCCATGGGCTCGGTGGTGGGAAGTGAGAGAGTCAGGTCAGTAGAAGAAGTGGGCGTGGGGAGTGGAGTGGCCCGAGCGGCGTGTCGGCCCCTCAAACGTCGGTCGGCCCGAATAGCAAGCGTCATGGCTTGCTCCAGGGTTCTAGGCTCTGGGTGGGCCACAAGTAGGTCCTTGAGACCCTCAGACAGACCGGTCAAAAATAAGTCTTTTAGGGCGGCATCGTTCCACCCGGATTCCGTACAATGTTGACGGAATTGGGAACAGTAGTCCTCCGCCATCTTACAACCCTGGCGCAGGGCCAGAAGTTTGGAGACTGCGTAGCCCGCCCGGTCGGGTTCGTCATAAATTTGACCCAGGGCGGAAAAAAAGGCGTCAAGGGATAGTCGGGCTGGAGAGCCTGCTGGTAGCGAGAAAGCCCAATCTTGGGGGTCCCCCCTCAGGCGGGTAATTACAATTCCCACTTTCTGATATTCAGTACCAGAGGAGTGAGGTCGGAGATCAAAGTAGAGCTTGCAGCTCTCTCTAAATGCAAAGAACTGACCTCTCTCTCCAGAGAAGCAGTCCGGCAGCGTGGCTCGGGGTTCTGACATAGTCCCGGGAGCGGAAGGGGGCTGCATGGGACCTGCAGCCGCCACTTGTTCCTGTAGCTGCATGCGGGCGGTTAGGTCCTGGACAAGGTTAGTAAGGACCTGGACCTGGTTCGCTAACGCAGCCACGGCCTCCATCGAGGGATTCAAAGTAGCCGGGCGGATGCACGAGTCTGACCTACCTTCGGCCAGTGTTACTGTCAGGACAGTGTCCGGGATATGGGGTTCCCTGATATATCCCGCAACCCCTGTCCCTGCCTACTTGCCCCCCTGGGCTAACCCCCAGGGCGACAACTGGGCGGCGGTCCCTACCCTCACTAGGGAAGCGGGACACGGGGAGACAAACAGACACTGAAGACAAACAACGGTGGAGCGGTCAGACAGTCCGGGTCGGCAACAGGAGGGTACGCAGTACAGGGGGGTCAGGCAAAAACGTAGTCAAGGTCCAAAAGCAGAGGTCAAGAAAGCCGGGGTCACAAACAGGAGTCAAAGAATACGCGGGTGCAGCTGGAAGACCAAACTAACACTGGCAAGGCCTGAGAGAAAAACACACCTATTTAAATGCTGTCAGCGCTCCCGCCCCAGAAGCTGATTGGGGCGGGGAGCCTGACAGCAGCAGGGCTAATCAGGGCGGTGCTGGGGGCACGCCCCCAGTCTCACTGCACAGACAGTTACCAGGGAAGCCAGCCTGGTAGTCAAGCGACTAGAAGCACCAGCTGCCTCCCTAGCAACCCGGCGGCGACCAGTCTTACAGCGGCCCGGGGAGATCACAAGAACCGGGGTACCTCTGCGCCGTGCTCCTGTACCCCGGGTGGCCGGACCGGTGGTGCGGGCACGGCGGCCCCGAGAGTTGCCGGTTCTGACATTTAAGTTGTATTGATTCTTTTTTGAGCATATTTGACCCTCAGAGATTTGGGGTCTTTTTACAAATAACCATTATTGTTCAAAAAGTTGTTGGATCATGCAGATCTGAACGATCGTCGTTTAATACAAACATGGCCAACGGTGAACGATAATTTTGTTCCCTTATCGTTTGTCGTTCATTTTATACAAACCTAAAAATCATCATTCAGTCTCTTGCAAGTCGTTATGTTTAAAAAGTGATGGTTCATTCGTTCTCATTCACCAGCACATTCCACTGAAAGACCAACAATCGAGTGATCGAGCAAATGAGGAAAAAATGTCAAGTATTATCTGCATGTGTAAACTGACTGCGTTTCGCACGATTCCTCGCTCCGTGTAAAAGGACCTCTAGAGGTCCTTTTACATGAGACACACCCAACAGCTGTCTCAGTGGCTATCTGTCCTGTGCTTTTGAAGGGAGCCATTAGTCGTTAAGTGGAGGCAGAGTGCGCCAGAGATCTCTTCCAGCCACCCGCCTCCATTCACTGTGAACAGGTAGTAGTTCAAAGATGAGTAACCACCTGTTCGTACGGAGCGAGAAGTCATCATTTCTTGCTCAGTACCCCTTTGGCTCCTGCTCCTGCACAAGACAACTATCTGTTAAAATCTCTCGTTTGAGTTATTTTTGGGCTGATAGTTGACCCGTGTAAACGTATCCTATTGGGCAAAAAAATGTGTCATATGTAACTAGTTCATAACCGTAAGGCCTCACGCACATGAGTGCTCATCTTCTGTAGGGCCTTACTGTGTTTCTGTACAGCTCCGAATTCATATAGAGTCATAGGACTGTATTTCTCTTGGATCACTTATGAATCCATCAGAAACAAATTGCGGTTTGTTCCATCTCACATGATACTAAGGAACACCATATGGCGGCACACAGCCTGCAGCTATATAGTACCGAGCTGAATGGACTCCATATGCCTCCATAGAGCTCTATGCATGAGGTCTCATGTTGCCTATACTTGGTTGACCTTCTATGCTTTCTTCCCTTCGCCATTCCTAGTTCTCACTATGTGCATCTTCACGAAGCTCCTGCTTACATTAGGGCATTAGTAATTAGGTACCTACAGCAAGACCCATAACGTACTCTGGGCATCAGCAATATCACAAGATGTATCATTTCTTCCTTTGCACCAGCTTGTATGTCTCCTATTGTTTGTGAGGATGTGGAATGTGCAGTTGATCTTCTTTAACCTTTTGTCCTAATATCAGCAACATTTTCCTGCAGTAGACAGCTGAGATCAATGTGGGGACTAGTCATAAGGAAGTCACATGCCGTACGCACCATCCCTTTTCTTAAAATATCCCCATGCTGAGGAACTGAGGCTCCCGTCTGTGCACTTTTACTTTCTGCAGCTCTGCCTGGAGAGCATGTCCTCTATACATACAAGGTGATGCGGCATATTTGGTGGTCTCCAACCTGCGACAGAACTACAACTCCCACTGATTGGAGACCCTGATGTAAAGTAAAGCAAATGACTCTTGTGTTTTCTGTACTTCCACTCGTAGGAGTTTCTGCTCTGTGTATTGAGACTAATGACTAATTATTATGTGGGCACTCCAGGTGGTAATCCAGGTGGCCACTAGCATTGATTGATCACGTTACAAAATTGGTTGGCAGAAAGTACTGCCTTCCACTGCTAGTTGTTGGCACATTGCCCCATTTTGCTGTACGTGTCCGTTGATGTCCTGAACTCTCTTGCAAGTGAAGGTAGGATCTTAGGGTGGCTTTACACCAGACAACTATAGTCCAAATAGTCGATCGAAATAGTTGCTACAGCAGGTTAAAGTACAGATGACTGATAGCTCACTGTAGTGACTATCCCAACTGATGGACACTTTGCGATCATCAATAGTTGATTGGCAAGGGTCCACCACTTGGAATCCTAGTTGATTCTTGGCACTCAGTGCCTGTAGTACCAAACCGGGCCACTGCAATACAGTGCTATCTTCTGACAGCGGTGTCAAGAATCAGCTGATTGGCAGCGACTCTGAGCGGCAGACCCCTCTGTCAATCAACCGTTGGTAACTTATTCTGAGAATAGAAGTCCCTGTAGTGCCACCCTCAGGCCAGATTCACATGACCGTATGTGTATGCCCAAGAATCTCAGGCGCAATACATTTCAGACAACATATGGACACCCGCCATGTGCATCATTGTATAAATAAAGTTTTTATGGCAGTTTTCACACTGAGCCAAATAATAGTTTGACCCTTCCTGTTCTGTAGAGATCTCTTCTCTGCAATTATTTCATTATCATAGGCAGCATTTAAAATGAAAGGTGATGGTCACAGTTCACCTCCTCCCCCTCCTTGCAGAATGACCTCAGCACGGGTCACTGAGCATGCCTACAACACTGTCCCATAGAAGTCAATGGGCCAGCTCCTATCCATTGTGTCTGTCTGACATGTGACTGCTGTAAAGCATATCTACAAGGTTGTATTCGCACCATTTCACACGCGAGTTCTGTCCGAAAGCGCTATGGATGGAACTAGCGCTTCTTAATAATACATTGATTTCAATGTGTTTATTCACATGAGCGATCTTTTTTTCTCACTGCGAGATTGAAAAATCGCTGCGTGTCCTATCATTGTAAGGGATCGCTTATTTTTTTTTTCCTACTGGATCTCTCAAAAAAAATTGCATCCCGCTTGCGTGCCATGCGATTTGCATGTGAGTGCGATTTTCACCATTGCAATTTTTTTGCACACGTGAAAAACACAAGTACATATACAATGCATGTTTTAAGCAAAAATATATCATGCTCACATCCAGAATTGCAATTTTACAAGCACAATGTCGGTCTGAGTTACTCGGACAGATATTGCGTTAACCTGTGCGAATGCACCCTTAGGCTGGGTTCACACTGGGCGCATTCCCGGCGGAAATCCCGCGGTTTGGCCGCAGCAAAAACCGCGAGATTTCCGCCGCGGAAAAACCTGCGGCGGCTTTGAAGCGGCCCGACCGCTCGCTCTTCCGCTGCAGCCGGCGCTCCCATAGAGGAGAGCGCGGCGGAAAGAAAAGATAAACAGACGTGCTGCATATTCGGAAACCGCGGCTGCGGTCGCCGCAGCCACGGTTCCAGCCTGACTTACGGCAGCGGATTGGCTGCCCCATGCTTTCTCAGAAATCTCGTCCACATGGCTGGCTAATCCCGAGAATTTCCGCGGCAAATCCGCCCTGTGTGAACCCAGCCTTAGTGGTGTTAGTTCTAGCTCAGGCTAAATAGCCGCCCCCATAATTATATACAGACAATGGGATTAAAAAAAAATGTACAATCAAGAAATAAAACTGGTTTAGAAAAATGGTAAATATATCACTATTTGGTTTGAATTAAAAACCCAAGGTGCCGCATTCCCTTTAAGTGTCGGGTGACGTTTTATATAGAAGGTGGCGGGATCAGGTATCCGCTGTAGTCTTGTCGGTCAGGCACTGTGAGATATTTTTACGCTTATTCTGCACGGCAGAGACACGTTATATTAGTTGTTATGACCTGTTATCTGCATAGAACCCGGAATCCTCCGCAGCTACATTTCATCCGTCATCCCCGGATTCTTTCATAATTCTTCAGCACAATATGACACCCACAAAAACACCCTCATCAATTACTCATTCATGCTGCACAGTTCCGTCTCCTTGCCAAGCGTGTTTAATATTCTCTATTTATGGAACCCTGAGCCACCCATCACATGCTTGGCACCACCTTGCTGTGTTTCTATATACATCTCAGTAAAATACAATGTAATATACACACACGTGTACCCAACGCTAAGGTGGGCTGCGCACCGCATCTGACTGGTTTTCAGATATTCTATTAGGAAATTATTAAAGGATCATAATCTATTAGCCAAAGTAAGAGGGGGTGCTGATGAGCCTACCTAGAAAAACTTGAGCTAGGAAGCTGAAACTGCCACACTATTCTACATATTCCCCCAGGATGTACTTGTGATGTCTCTCCTCCAGCTTTTTAAGTCCCTGCAAATAGAATTCTTCCGACTTCTGGTCAAACCGCTTGTTTACAGCATTAGTTGCCTCCAAAACACTCCCAAACCGTTGTCCCTTTAGGCCGCCTGCAGACGGGCGGGATTTCCGCCGCTGGAAGCCTGCATAGGATTGCATTAACAAACGCAATCCTATGCAGATGGCCGCGGTTTGGCCGTGCAAAATCTCGCGCGGTAAACAAACCGCGGCATGTTCTATTTCTGTGCGGGGCTCGAAATGTCACTCGCCCACCGCCGGCTCCGGTCTGCGCATGCGCCAGCTGCCCGGCAGCCGGCACATGAAAGGTCCGGAGCTGCGGGGCGCGGGTGAGTACGCACTGCTCTCTGCAGGCGCTCGGGTCGGGTCCCGCGACGAGAATTCTAGCTGCCGGATCCGACCCGGCCGTCTGCAGGCGGCCTTAGGTGTTTTTTGAGATTGGGGAACAGATGGTGGTCAGACAGAGCCAGGTAGGGCAAATAGGGTGGATGGGGCATCAGCTGAAAGCCTAAGGTGTGATTTTTGCAATATTGGCACCAGCAGTGTGTGACGGGGCATTGTCATGCAGCAGGATGACACCTTTGGAATGCTTTCCTCAACGTTTTTCCTTAATATTTTGCCTCAGCTTTGTCAATAACAAACAGTTATATGGTGCATTGATGGTTGAACCCTTTGGCAGGTCGTCCACCAGCAGTTGAACACATTTTATATTTCTGCAAGTCATATTTTACATTGCAACATAGTAATATATACATACAGATTCAAAGGGTTTTTCCAAGATGGGTCATCCGAAGTTAATTGCCGAGGACCTGCTGCTCGGGATTCCTGGTGATAAACTGATCATCCAGCCCACTGTCAGTGCTGCGGGGCCGGACGTCATTGTAGGGGAGGTCAGCGGAGGTGCCTTAGCTCACTTCACTCCCATTGAAATCAATGGGAGCAGAAGAAACCATTACACTTCCAGCACTTTCCCCCACGACACAGCAGATGGCCATAGAAATTGTAATAGCTGCTCCCGCTCTGATTGATTTCTATAGGAGTGAAGCCAGCTAGGGCACTTCTGCTGCCATACCCCATGTTGCATATCCTGCCCGCTGCACTGACAGCGGGCCGGATCATCAGCTTATCACCAGTGATCCCAAGCGGTGGGGTTGTCCCTCGACAGAAAGTTATCCTCTATCCACAGGATAGGGGATAACTAGTTGATCGGTGAGGGTCCAAGCACTGGGATTCCCGCCATCAACAAGAGAATGGGTTCCAAAAAGTCCCCACATGAATAGGACTGCAGTGCACACGCACGACCACTGCACCATTCATGCAAGGACATGTGGGACTCTCATTCTCGTAATTGGTGTGGGTCCCAGTGGTTGGACCCCCAAAGATCAACTAGTTAGTTCTTCTCTATTCTATGGATAGGGGATAACTTGTATTGGCGAGACAACCCCTTTATTCTCCCCCTCTCCACTACATCTCTAAACGGTATTTCCTAGGTTTACTTCCATCCTTATATCATAAGTTAAAGGGGTTGTCCCGCGAAAGCAAGTGGGGTTATACACTTCTGTATGGCCATATTAATGCACTTTGTAATATACATCGTGCATTAAATATTGGCCATACAGAAGTTATACACTTACCCCCTCCGGTGTTGGCGTCCCCGTCTCCATGGCGCCGACCGAAGCCTTCTTTTGCCTGGATTAGACGCGCTTGCGCTGAAGGGGCCGCTCCAGCGTGCTCGCGCCGCACAGGTCTTCTGCGCATGCGCAGACCAGCTGTGCGGCGCAAGCACGCCGGAGCCGGACAGAAGAGGGCAGACTGCGCAAGCGCGTCTAATCCAGGCAGAAGATGGCTTCGGTCGGCGCCATGGAGACGGGGACACCAGCACTAGAGGGGGTAAGTGTATAACTTCTGTATGGCCAATATTTAATGCACGATGTACATTACAAAGTGCATTAATATGGCCATACAGAAGTGTATAGACCCACTTGCTTTCGCGGGACAACCCCTTTAAACACGATTTGATGGCTCATTTTCTTTTTGAATCTTTGTTCTCAAGGCTGTGTTGAAAAAAATCTTTTAACCCCTTAGTGATATAACTAATTTCAACAATGAGAACCAGTAAATTCTTTTACCTTTTGTGTTCCAGGGAATAACCTTGATGAAAAAATAATGTAGCAGTAAAAGGCCTCATATTTTACGGAACCAGTTCTAGTTTTCATAGGAACCAATATAGGGTACATAGCTTTTCTTAAATTTTAACAGAGAGCTATTTCACCATTACTTTGATGGGATTTATTTTTACGGTATTTACTCTTTGATATAAATATTAACTTTATTCTACGGGTCATTATTATTATGACAACACCAAATGTATACAGGTTTTTTATGTTTACTACCTCTTTTGCACAATCTAAACTTTTTTTTTTAGTCCAAATATTTTGACCAACTCCAACTGTCATCTCAGGTCCTTCAGTGAGTTACATGTGATGACGTCTTTCACTATATTATAAGTGGCATATTGCGCCATCATAAACACTAGTACTATAAATAATGCTAATAATAAATGGGTTTTTATGGATGAGGCAATACCAACTACGTAGTTTGTGGAAGAATTGTGTAAGAGGAGAAAAACGTAAAAGGAAAATTCTCAGTAGAACACCAGGATACCATGAACAGCCAGGGGGCAGAGGAATGATTAGATGAGCACGTATTCATCTTCTCTTTCCTTTTCTGCGCGGGTAAAAGACCCCCATGTGTGATGCCATGTGATATTTTGCGCAGTGTTGCGGATTCTGCATAAGGGCTCAGAATATTTAAACATGCCTTGGGGTTGGTTCACTATAGAAAACTGTGCAACTAAAGTGGTGTTGCCTGTAGCAACCAACAGAAATTCCAACTATTCACTAACTTTTACTAATACAGAACAGACCAACTATATTATATGACTATTGCAATGACTGACTAATGAAATTGTTGTGTCATGCTAAAACCAACACGACTTGACAGCTTGGTACAGAACAAGCACTTGTACCTCTTGTGTGATGCTTATTTCCTCATAGATTGTAAGCTCCTGTGAGCAGGGCCATCACTGCTACTGTTCTATTGGTTTAATAGTGTACGTTCTGTCTTATTTTTGTCGTTTATCCCACCTACTTGTACAGTGCTGCGGAAGATGTTGGCACTATATATATATATATATATATATATATATATATATATATATATATATATGATGTATTAGTATGATTAGGTGGGACTTGTTTGTTAACGGAGCTGTTGTAGGGAGCTGTGTCCCACCTAGTCACCTGAAAGAAGGCCTTTTATTGACAATCCTATTATCACTAATGAGTGTTTATAGCTTGTGTCTGCGCCTGAAATAGTTGTGAGTCCTCATATTATCGCCGTACATTGTTATTAGCCGATCCCTCTTGGTTTGGCCGGTTCAGTCACATTGTTGCAGTTGGTGGTGTTTTGTTGTCTTGTGTTTGGTGTGAGCGGAGTCTTGGTAGCTAGAAAACACTTTCTTGTTGGTGTTTACATGCAGAAACCCAAAGGAAATTCTTCACTGCTGAACAATGCCTGAGCAGTGACTGTGTGACACGCAGTGCCTCGTTCTAGGATGACGTACACAAGCCTCTGGAACAACAATGGTTAATGTGTATTATATACTGGGTTTATGACCTTGTCCAACATGCTCTCCCTTCACCCTTGATCTGCATAGAAATGGCTATCGAGTTCCCCGTTCGCTTATATTGGGGTTCTACTGTCACTGGACGGTTGCAGTCTTTGCTGTTGCAGTGCCATGATTGTATTGTATAGTAAATAACAGGAAATATTACCCTACTGTAGAGCAGTTTTTGCAAAATTTGCTATGCCAAGTACCCCTTAAAGTCAGTGATTATATGATGGGGTCCTGGCGTCTGAATTAGGGTTTCCCCTTTCTTTCAGGGGCATCGGAGATGTAGTCCGGGGTGTGGTGAACCATTCCAGTTCTGAGGTCAGGAGTGCTAGGTCTAGTTCATTTAGAGTCACCATTGTGTCCTTATCCACAGGCAGAGACACTATACTTTCGAGGACTCCAGGCCAGTAGGGCAAAAACGATTGCAATGCAGAATGTTGGGGGAGCAGAAATGCTATCCTAAGCTTTCGCCCACGACCTGAATGTTGTGGGTTCAATCCCCGCATGGTTCAGGTAGCCGTCTCAAAGTTGACTCAGCCTTCCATCCTTCTGAGATCCGTAAAATGAGTACCCAGCTTGGAGGAGGGTAATAAGTAAATTATCGGGAAGTGCTGTGGAATAAGTTGGCGCTATATAAATAACAAGATTTATTTTATGTATTTCATTTTTTACCTTCCTCTGGATCAACGTTTGGGGGGGAGGGGGGGAGGATAGGCTGAACCAGATGGACATATGTTTTTTTTTTTGGCCTAACATGTTATGCTACTCTGTTATACTCACAGTGTACCATGAGATGCTCCCAGACCAGTCGTCTATTGCAGCATTGCTGCTTTCTCCATTTCTGGTCTACTCGCTCAGAGCGCCACTCTTCGTTCCCACCCCCTCTTAAAGCCACGGCAAACTATAGTTCTCTTGCACAGCGGAACATCAAGTGAACAATAAAAAATCTACCACATTTACAATTATACTAAATTCTTCACTTGATATAAGCACAGCATGGAGACATTCCCCCTAGAGACATGGCATGTACCCCATGAGGTACATGCACAACAGAAGTTAAAAGGGTATTCCAAGAGTTTTACTACTTTTATCTTCTCAAACAAAGCAAGGAGCATTTAAACTTTTACCAATAGGCGTGCTGTACCTATTCCATGTAAATCTCTTTTTTTTTTTCCCCACCATCTTCCGACATTCTGGTGATCTCTCGGATGCTGTGCTCTTCCAAGTCCTGTCCATGGCTTGTCACATCCGGCTTGAAATTGGGTGGGCGGACGGACAAGGGTAGAGCTTGACAGCAGTCCGGAGCATTGACAGTCCCACTAAAGTTGCTACTGTGCATGCTCCCGCAGCATAATTAGCGCAACAAGCAAAAAAGTCTGCGCTTAGGTTTCTGGTCGGTGTAGTTGATGAGCGGCGGAAGTGGTGTATGAGGAAATGCCACGTTTAAACACTAGCGGGAAGCTGCAGGAGGAGAAATCGGGGAGCTGTTAAACTCCCGCTATACCTTATTGCAGAGTTTATCTGCACATAGAGATCGGATATTGCCACTGTTCGAAAATGTATATGAACATCGCAAAACCCCATTAAATATGAGTACTACTTATACATCAATTACCGTATACCTCTGTCATTGGAAGCACCTCCTTACGATCTGATGATAGAGCAGGAAAGATGTCAGGAAGCTGAAGTCCTCAGCTTCCCTTCACTATTTGTATGACAGGCAGTAAACAGGTTGCCATAAACAGTAGTCTATATTCTGCTGCTGATCTCAACAGATTACCACCACCGCTCCGGCCAACATGTGAGGGGACCTCTTCCAGTAATAGTGTATTAAGCAGTTGCCGTGTATGTAGCGTTCTAATATACAAGTGCCGGTTAGCTGTAATGTAGCCGTGAATATGTGAGGTTTGAGGGTGTTGCACCGGTATGAGGATGGGTGGAACTTATTTGGCTTTGGTTGCTACACCCAGGACTTTCCCGTGTGGTTGCGGTCACTCGCACCTTACATTTTGGTAGCACTGGTATCACCGCAGTCAGTGGTTGTGCCTTATAACCAGCACATTTCGGGTTTCCTGCGACTATGAATAGATGAATCCCATGATTTGGGTGGTACTTTAGACTTGCGTACAGTCTGCTCTTTCATCGTACACTTCTGTAAATTCCCACTTGCTTGATGGAGAATTCCAGCTACATTCCTGAGCTAGTTGTTATATAGGATGTACAGGGTGGATGTGTTTATATACAGGGTGTAGCCAAAAAGACGGATCCAGTACTACATCTCATCACCGGTGTCCTATATTAAAATACCTGAATAGATCGTCATGGATGCGCTACACGATGGTAGGCACAAGGGTCCCCGTGGACCTCAGAACCTGGATTTCAAATTTGTGTTGTGGCCCCTATAAGGGATGGAGAGGAAAAAAATAATGGTAAGCTGAAAAGTAGGATGTGAGAAGCAGAAATCAACTTGCCGCATCTCGCTTAGGTGTGGCTCACACGGAGGATCCGTAGTAAAACGCTGGCATTGAAAACCATGTAAAAATCACTTTTTCGCTCACCCTCGCGGATGCAAATTGCGTATTCCGCAAGCGGAGAAAAAAAAAAAAAGCAGCATGCTCTATTTTATGAAGTTCACTGGAGGCTGTCCGACCCGCAGCCCATATGCAATTAACATTGCGTATGGGCCGCGGGTACCCGCGCCATTGCTGAGCGACGGCACGGGAAATACAAACAGTCAAAAAAAAAAGGCGAGCCACCGCAGTCATCCACAATACGAGAAAACAAGGTATGCGGGGTCGCCGGCCGGGCTGACATGTGGAATCCAATCCGCCTGTGTGAGCCTGGCCTAAGTCCTGTGGGACCTCTGCTTTGATGGAAGTAAGAAAATGTAAGTACTGGTAGTACGACCTATGCGAAAGCATACTCGAAGTGGCGCCTCTCTGCTATGATACATGCATGCAGCTGTCCAACAGTGCAGTCCAGGGCTGATGCTATAATTGCGGGAGTAATCGAAAGACGTGCATCAAGAATCAAATAAGGGAGATGGAATAAATCCTCCACAGTGCCACCTACTGAAAGGCAGCATTCCTTCGAGTCAAAGTGGGACTTTCAGAACAGCGGTCCCGCGGGAGTTAGTACTTCTCACATGCTACTCTTCAACTTTGCAATTGGGTTTTACTCTCTATCTCTTACAGGGGCCACAACACAAAATTGAAATCCATGTTCCGGGACCTCTAGGGTCCTGTGTGCCGTACCATCGTGTAGCGCATCCATGCCTTGCTAGTCAAGTACGCTATTGTTATTCCAATATAGGACACCAGTGATGAGATATAGCGCTGGATCCACCTTTTTGGCATCTCCAGTATATAGGACCAACAATGGTAACAGGTGTACCTGGGCAGGTGTGAATTCTCGTTGGGCTTTGTGGTGCCCCTGGCAGTCTGGGTAAACATGTTCTACTCTTGCCAAATAACGGTTGGGTTAGATGATGAGAAGAGTATATTTGGCAACTTTTTCCGTTCCTTATTTATTCAGTCTTGAGACCTCTGGCAAATGTTGTCTTGCTGTGATGTAAACAAGAACCAAACTGGGAGAACCTGATGTAGACGTCTTAGTAAATCTATTTCTTGATGTATATGTCATGGAAACTTCCAAGGCTACAATGCTCATAACTTCGTCTTGTTCTCTTGCAGCCTATGGTCAAGCAGTCTCCATGGAGCAGCCACCAAGGCAGCGGCTGGAGCACAGGCAGCATGTCCTGGGGAGGGATGCATGGTAGAGACCGTCGCACTGCTAACATGGGAATCCCTGGCACTATGAACCAAATCTCGCCTTTAAAGAAGCCCTTTTCTGGCAACGTCATTGCCCCACCTAAATTCACACGATCCGCACCATCGCTCACTCCCAAGTCTTGGATTGACGACAATGTGTTCAGGACGGACAACAACAGCAACTCTCTCTTACCCTTACAGGTAAGAATGGTATGTAACCGCGCTTTACCCTTTAATGCATGCTTCATATACTGTCTGTCACTTGTTAAATGCTGATAACAACCGGGCAAGGCCCGCTAAGCTCAGATAAGACCGGAGACACTGCAGCATATAGATGGCCCAGTTACTCCCTCCTCTCAGAAGTTTCACAACTTACTCAATTTTTTTTTTTTTTTTTTTCGGGGGGGGGGGGGGGGGTTCTTCTTCACATGGTAAATAACAGTAGTATGTCCCATTAGTCCCATTGCAAGGTTTTGTCTGATCTATCAGTATTTTCACATGAGGCCATATCGGTCTTGTAGACCCCAAAAAGTTTTGCAGCAATTATAGAAGTAATGTTCTTCACTATTTTGTCTGCAGGGGAACATAATGGGGCTCATTCATAACTCAGGTAACTAAATAGTTACAGGAGGTAAATCATTTTTTTGAATGTTTACCATATGTGGTATCCGCAGCTTACCGAGTCACTGGGGGATATTAATTTAGAGTGGTTTTCCATCCATAGTAAGGCAGATAATCTGCCTGTAAGGAGCGGCGATTGCCACTATGGCATATCTATCAGCGCTTGTTAAACTTCAGTTAACATACGGCAATCATCACAAGTATGTACCCTAAACTGGATGGAGAGGTTAAAGGGGTATCCAGCCTTTAAGTATTGATGGCCTATCTTCAGGATAGGCCATCAGTATCTGATTGGTGGGGGTACACCACTTGGCATCCCTACCGATCAGCTGATTGCAGGGGCTGCGGCCCTCCTGCAGCGGCCACAGCCTTTTCAGTGTTTACATCTAATCACATATTATTTCTAGCAGCCGTTCTGCATATGACCCATTTGCTTCTATGGATCAAGCCTGTAGTACTCAGAACGGATCCTCCGCCAATCAGATATTGATGTCCTATCCGAAAGATAGGCCATCAATTTATGAAGCTTTGGTAGCCCCTGTAATAGGATTACTCCTTCCTATATAGTTTTCAGTACTGTTGGCACCACATCCTGTTTACACGAAGCGATGTGCTGCTGACAAGTGATTTTATTTATGTCTCTTGTGTTTGCGTGGTCCTGAGCTAATTGTTGCAATGTTTACATGGGGTGATGATCAGGAACCAACATGGGTGCGAATATTTGTTCAGATGATCATCGACCCGTGTAAATGGGCCTTAAAGCAACACTCCAGTTTCAAGACAAATATCTGTCCTTGGACCACAGGGGCAGGTATATTAACCCTTTCCAATCCAATTTGTATTCTGGTTTTCCTAGGGGGCTTACTCTTTTTCTGCCATTATACAATGGCGCTATATGCTGGCTAAAGCCAGTACTGCATGAGGTGACACGTTGGATAGGCTCCGACAGCAGAGAGGCTGGCAATATACAGTAAGAGAACCCCAATGGACGTCCTTCAACATCGTAACTGTACAGCCTTAAATCATAAAGTCTTCAGACATCTGACAGTGGATTGGAAAGGGTTAACTGCTGTTCTTCCCTACCAATATTCCTACAATCTGCTGGTTCAGGATCTTTTTTTCAGCTGTCCAAGATAGCTGCAATTTTGTAGCTACCTATTGCACACTGCGCACTGCTCTCTGACTGGCCAGCAACGATCACCTGAGCAGTTCTAGCAATCAGAGCACAGGTATAGTGAATTGGTGGTCTGGTCTAACACTATCAATGCACTCTGGAGCTTAGGTAGTCTAAAGATTGTCCAACTTTGGAAAGAGACAAATGGCACTCACCAATGGACGACCATCGCTGACTGTGACTCTATATGGTAACTCAGAGGTGCTTCAGCCTAAATTAAAGCTATTCAAATATCCAGAAAGGAAAGATGAAAAGGCGGCACTCCCTGTAGCCGGAGCAAAAACAAGACGAGGTGCACGAAGAATAGGCGACAGCTGTTTTGCTGCACATAGCGCTTTATCCAGCCTTCACCTTTTTAATATGAAATAAAGTGCTGCTTTCAATTCTGAATAACCAAGGAAAAGTTGTGTTGGCCATCTTGAATGGCTGAAAACGGGACCCAGAACCAGCAGATCGGAGGGACAGCGACACAGATGACCAAAAGCAAGCAGTACAGGTTGGGCTACGGGAAGTAGCTCTGCACCAGACTCTTATGAACGCAACCAATCACAGCACAGCTTTCATTTCTTACACTGCTATGGTAAAATGAAAGCTGCACTGTCATTGGTTGCTCGGGTCAACAAAGAAGGATTTTCCTTTAGATGGCTTTCATAAGAGTGTGGTGGCGGGCTACTTTTCAATGGGCCACCCTGTATAACTGTGCTGAGAACCCACATAAACATGGGTCATGGGCTCATAGGACAGGAGGTTCTGAGCTCAGTGCATTGAGCAAACTGCTCCTCTTCATTGCTTGTGCAAACATAGACCCAACCAACCCGTAAATTATATCTGAGACCTCCTCAGATCCATATAAAGATCTTTATAATGTTACTTGATCATGTGTTGACACTTGAATTGTGCTGGGTCAAGAACGCTATCTTTTCTCCTTAGGGAGAACACCTAGAAAGTGAGTTAGGAGACTTCTAAGGCCATTCATGCTCCTCTGGGTAATATGCAAATAAGGGAGATGGGACAATTCCTCTGCTACAATTCTCTGCATAGTCTGTGTCCCGAGTTGGGGAGAAAAGCCTAAGGGGACGTTCAGTCTGTGCATTGACAAAACTCCCAGAGTAGGACTCCCAAGGATCAGAATGTTATATTAAAGTAATACTGTATATTCTAGTATCCAGTAATGGGACTACCCCTGAGCCATCCTAAAAGCATATACTTCACATTGTATACAGATCCACAGGGGATATGTTCTTGATTTCTATCGAGTGAAAAGTTGGTTCGTCTGCATTACCCATGGAGCCGACACACATGCCGTCTCCCTGCCAGTGAAGCAGGTGTGTTCTGTGACAGTCGGTCTCTTGCCTTGGCAGGCCGCCATGCTCCCCACGCACTCCAGCGCCTTACAAGGCTCTTCTGCTGTGAAGGCCGAGCGTGTTTGTCAGCTTTGTTTTCATATGGGCAGTAAGAATGGCTTTGGGATAATTACAGAGTCCTTAAACTGGGTGAAACCAGCTTAGTTCAGTGGGAATTATCTACTTTAATGTGATGTGTGACAACAAATCTGTACCACTAGGTATAAAGATAGGTGGCTTGTTTCTTAAAGGAATCCTCGTTTTGGTCCTCAGGAATTGTAGTATATAAATAGATATGTAGATGGGGTGCCAGATACTGGGAATCTTCAATAATGGTAATATATAGGTTGGAAGCCACCATTTTTAATTATAGGCCTTGGATCTCTAGCAGAGGCATAGATAAAGGCTCATGGGCCCGGGTGCAAAAGTTTATCTTGGTGCCCACAACTTCACTTAATCCCTTAACGTAGACGCATAACTTGAAGTTCCTGGGCAGCAATGCAAAACCTGTAACAGGGCCCCTAACTATAATGCTTTATTCATAGTACTGGGCTCTCTATATGGAGAAGAGAGGCCTTATGGGCCACCTGAGGCTCCTGGGCCCGGGTGCAACCGCATTCCATATAGTTACACCAGTGATCCCCATCTTTGGCCAGGACAGACCATAGTTATTCACTTCTAAGAACGTTTTGTATGTTAGTTCCTATTCTGAGATCTTTTGGTCATACAAATATATGTATATACTTATCCATAATGGAAATACACGTATGTTTAGGCTTCTACGCACGCTGCGGGATATAGATATGACACGGAGACAACGGTGTTTCTTGTACCATTATTCTTTTATAGGACAGATCACCGAGATTCTCATTCGAAGCGTGTCATATACAGTACATAATGGATTCCATAGGTACAATACTTTGTCTCCAAGATAATGATTTCATAGATCGTAATCTATCAAAAACACTGCTTCTGTTGTCCCCGAGCTGTATCTACTATTACAGCTCAACCCTATTGAAGTGAATAAAGCTAATCTGCAGTACCATACTTAAGCCACAGATGAGAGTGGCGCTATTTCCGGTCAAAAATGAACAGGTTTTCCTAAACTCATACAACCCCTTTGAGTTGCTTTAAACTGAACCCGTCAGCAGTTCTCGGCATGTAAAACCACCTACACTAATGACACACTCAAGTCTAATGCTTTCCAAATCTCCTCTGTTTATAACTAAACAAGGCAGTATAACTTGAAAAATAGGTTTTTTAAAAGTTCACACACCATATGCTAATCTCACCCCATCGTTGCTACAGTTGAGCTGGACCATTTCTGCTGTTGAGTTTTTTCCTAACCCTGCCCCTCTCTGCCAGTCAAAATCTCTTGCTCATGTGCCGATCCGCAATCTTTCAGTGCTTGTGTGAGACTTTGATATGCGCATATATACATAGAAGGTTTGAAAACTGTTAAAGAGTAAAGGCCCATTTACATGCAACGATTATCACTCAAAATTCATTCAAACTATGGCATATGAGCGATAACTGTTGTGTGTAAATGCTGCCATCGTTTATTTTTAGGCTGAATGATGATTTTAAGGTGAGCTTAAAATCCACTGTGTTCTGCATGTGTGCCGGAGATTACATTGTATTCTGTTGGCAGCCCGTGCGAGAACAAAGATGCTGTGTCCAGAGCCCAGCCCACATGCTGTGCTCTGTAAACAGCTCCCGGAGACCCTTTACACGCAAATAAAGCTAATAAAGTGTTAATGGAAATAGTGGCCATTAACACTTTATACAAAATGATCAATAAAAGTGTCAATCTTTCAATCGTTTGAAAGATTGTCTTTGTGTGTAAATGGGCCTTAACTGCACTTCTTGAAAACTTTTAAAAACTTTTTCAAAAACTCAGAGTGACAATTAGTGGGGGGTCCGGGTGTTGAGATCCACACTGATTGCTGAAATTAAGGGTCTGCAGCACATATCCAAGTGTTGCACTCCTTAAACATTCTTGGTTGATTATTTTTTAAAAGTGCAATTACTCTTTAAACTTGAGTGTGCTGTTGGTGTATGCGGTTTTACATACTGGGAACTGCTGAAAGGTTCCCCTAAAATGTTGTTTCGACATAAAGTATTCACATATGTGTATCATACAGTTATTACATGTGGGGAGAGTCGGTGTATGAGACCATATTGCTTGCCTGGCATGTGGTGCTTGCCCAGATTGTGTCATCAGGATGGCGATGTGACTGCAGGCACCAGCAGGGTTGGCCGATACGTGTCAGCTGTAGTCCTTAGCTTATGCACTTGGTTCTTTCATCCTTACAAGGCCTGGTATTTAGAGGGAATCCTCCTTAGGAAACTGCAGCATTTTTCTTTCATGGGACCTTTAGCAATAGAACATTGTTTTTTCTACCACCATTAAGTATTCATTGTCTCTACTTCCGTAGCCTTGATGCTTCCATAGCATCTTCTCATTAGTCCAGAAGAGTCACCGCTCATAAGAAATGAACAGTTTTTACTATTGGGAGTTTTTCATCCCTTGTACTAGACAGGATCTGCTTGTCCTTTCCCATTGAGTTACCTAACAGTTCTCCTGCTCCTCAGTGTCACAAGTATTACGTCACATTGTACCAAAGACGAAATGGAGTTTTGTTTCAAATATATAGAACAGTATTACTTTTTTTTAATCTGGTCTTTTTCTGATGGAGTGCAGATGCGGAAGGTGTCTGGCAGCTCCCTGGGCACATTAGATTGTTGGCGGATCTAGCAGAAGACAGTGCAACTTGCTGTGATCAATCTAATTCGTTTAGGTGGATTAAAGAAGACATCCAGTAGGGAGACCTTGTCTCTAGCTAGTTGTCACCCCCTCTGTGCTTAAAGGGCCACTCCAGTGAAATTTTTACATTCATTATGCAACTAGTCCCCCAGTATACAGTATACAAGTCAGATAGTATTACCTTGTTTAGTTGTTTCTCGATCTGAAAATTCCTGGTGTCTTTCTCTTCCACTGGGTCATGTGATCTCATTGTGACCACCTGGAAATTACTTGTCTCTCTGTTCTCTCCAGGAAGCATATATTTATATTCCACAAGACTTCTGCTGTTAATCAGCCAACCCAAACAACCAATCACTGTGAATGAGCCAACCCAAACAACCAATCAGGTTGCGAATCGAGCAGAAGTGTTGTAGAATATAATATGTCTTCAGGAATCACCAGAACTTCCTGTATGATGAAACTGAGTGGACTGTACCACACAGGATCTTCATGGGGGGAGGGCAGAAAGTCCTATAACATTACTGCTGATGATTAGAGGCTCCTATCACATAGTTATAATGAGGTAGATCACACTTCATCTTCCCTGTGTGCAGACTTATCATCTTTAGCTTATTTAGTAAAATATACAGGGTAAGAATAATCACAGGGTTATTCCAGCAGGCAGAGATCATTCTGACTCTGGCTGGTCATGTGATGCTGTGCTGATGCATCATTGGATTGCTAACACAGCAGGTGAAATCTAAAAACCAAGATGGCGTCTGATAAGTATCAGACAGGAGGCTGCACTGCATGGAAGTGAGTGTAATATACATAAGAGTCGTCTAGTGTGTGGCGTAGGGGTGTAGGGATGGAAAATGCTTTTTTTTTTTTTTTGGAGTAGCCCTTTATGGCTGAGTGAGCACACATCCATTTTTCTATTAAGTCATAGTGACAAAAAAACAAAAATGACAGTGGAGACATATCTGTCACATAGCAAACACCAACGGGGCCTGATGGACCCCAATGACTATAATTGGATCATTCGAGTCTCTGTCATGTTGTGCATCAATTTACCGTAAAAAATGGCTGGGTTCACAGCATTTTCCAAAGCATATATGAAGACAGTCTTGGTAAGAAAAAAATCTATTTCACGTAAAACGCCTTGACGCAATGTTGGTCCTGTAAGTGCAGGAGAGGAAGTGCTGGTGATCAGCATTATAGAAGGCGACCATGTTGGTGTATATAAGAGAGGAAGTCCAGCATGCTGACCTTGGTTGCTGGGTTGTGCCAAAACTCATTCAGATGCTGATCAGCTAGCAAAACACATTCTCTTCCCTATAGACATGTACATTTTTATTTCCATAGGGGGTGGGCGATAAGGATCTGCCAAGATACCCCTGGTGCTGCTTATCGCTGTGGGGAACAAAGGGTTAAAATGTTATATACCCTCCACCTTTCTTCCTAGTAGTAGTTGTTGATAGTCAGAGTACAGTCCACCCTATTCAGTAGGCAAGTGAGAATTCCTTCACTAATCATTTCCTTGCAGCTCAACTAAAAATAGTTGCTGGTTGATTAATTATCATCTTTGTAAACAAGTAGTTGTTGTCTTTCGACAAGTATCCAGCAACCTTGCAGGGAGGTGTGCGCCTGCCACTAAATGTTGATTGGGTCCTGCCTTTTCTATTTAAAAAAAAAATCCCACTTAACCCTTTCCAATCCAATTTTGGATTCAGGGTTTCCTAAAAGGCTTTCTCTTTTTGCTGTTATACAACAGTGCCATCTGCTGGCTAAAGCCAGTGTGTGTGCACCAGAGAGGCTCCCACAGTGGAGTGGCTGGCAATAGACGGTAAGAATACCCTGTCGGACGTCTTCTGATATTGGAGCTGTACAAGCTTCAATCAGAATGTAGGAAGGCTTCAGACAGTGGATTGGGAAGGGTTAATGCTCATACTGGAAATAGTAGATATTCTGCGGCAAAAGCTGTCATTTCTGCATCAAAAACACTAGCAAAATCCGCAGCAATGGTGCAGATCTGCAGCTGATTTTACCCTTTCAATACAAGAATAGTTGATGGTACACTTTAGCAACTAATTGAAGTGACTGTTCAGATGATGGCTGTCCTGTGTAAAGTAAGTTTTGTGCAGTCGTTGCACCATTTCATAACCTCCCGCCTTGTTGAATTGCCATTTCCCTCCACGACCCCCATAGTGTTTTTGTGAGACAATGAATTGCCACATTTAGTCGTCGGCTCTGTTTCAGCCCAGGATGAATAGAGCCTTTCAGTGAATGCTCTCACTAATGTGGGAATACCCTCCATCCAGCCGGCGGTATACCAGGTTAAGCCCCCCACTGTGCCACAAAGCAGGTGGACGTGCAGTTGACTGTTTTGCTTTTCCTCTAGTGATTGACAGCAGAGGACAGTGTAAATAACGTATTGTTGTGGCTGGACTATAATTGCGTCCTTCTTTCCTTTATATTATTTAGTGGATTTTCTCCCCAGCCCCCAATCCCCGGTTTCCTGTATGTCACAGTGTACCAGGACCATGGCTGGATTTATTGATGTGTGACAAATGACCATCTGACATATTGATGGACCCACAAACTAAACTAACTATTAACGCCTGTAGTTTATGTACTAGACTATGGCGCTCTGTCGTCTCCTTTATTGCCAGTTCTGTAGTACGTTGTATAGCAGTTATTTTATGGAGCACTAAAGTAGAAAGGAAGAAATTCCCTGCAGTAAGACTGAGCAGTGCTGTTGTATTGTACGCGGCACCTAGGTCTACAATTACACAGATCCACCCCCCCCCCAAATTTAAGAATAAATCTTGATTTTCTTGTTTTTTTTGCTAAGCAAATTAAAATAATAAGTCACATTTTTTGCTTCACATAAGGGAAGTGCATGAACAGCAAATTCTTACCACCTACCAACCCAATTAAGTATATGCACATCAAGGTAAGGAAGGGGTTCGCACAAAATGCTGTACATGTACGGTAGTGGCACAGGCTCAAGACCTTACAGCCAGATTCCCACTGCAATGGAGGGAATAGGAGAGAACATCTTTCACCACCGTTAAAGGGGTATTCCGGGACTGTTACCCCCTTCACTATCGATCAGTGGGGGTCCACCATTTGGGATCCCTTGGTGATTAGGTGATCTGAGCCAGATGTTGACAGCTCCCTCCTCATTGCAGTCAGAGCCAGAAGTGTAAAAGAAGACACAGCTGCCGTTGAAATCAATGTTGATCACAGCATGTAAGTAGTTAATGGAGGGAGGGAGTTCCCTCTGTGACATCATTGGACCTACGCCATCCAATCAATGAGGGCTGATGAGTTGCAATGGTTACCAGACACCTTACAATGGCCTCTGGCTCTGTCATTGCTTGTCATAGCCAAGAAAAGATATAATACACTGCAGTACAAAAGTACTGAAATGTATTATGTACGTTATCATAGGATCGCAAGTTTAGGTCCCCTACAGGGACATAAAGGTAGGAAACAATTGTAGAAAAAAAATTGCAGTAAAAAAAAACATTTCTTTTTATTACATGTTTGGTATTGACAAATGTCATTACAGTAACAACCTGTAACAAATTGCACACATTTATTTTTCTTCAAATCTTGTCCTTGGCTGCTTTTTAAATCTGCTCCATTAGGTCAGAGCTGTAAGTTGTTTCTACAGTTTAGTTACCCAATCTGAAGTAGTCTGGGACACACCCCCTGCCTTATCATTGGTTGACGCTGCGGAGGAGGCAGCATGTGCAGATTATTAGAGGCGGACAAGGACTGCTCAGATCTGATTGGGTTGCCAGTAATTTTTCTGAGGCCGGCTTCACACTTGCGAGAAAATCGCGCAATGCGAGAGTGAGTGAAAACGCGGGATTTAAGAAACCAATGATTTTCAATGCTTTCATTCTCATTTGCAATGTCTTCACTCCTGCGATGCTGCGTGAAAAAAAATTGCAGCATGTTCTTTCTTTTTCTGATATCGCCCACTGTTTACAACGGGACCAGTGGCAGCAGCAACAATGGGAGAACATCGCGATCCCCTGCCGCAGCTGTGACAGCGACGCCGGGGGATTCTTTCAGCCACGCAGTGATGTGACACTGTTTCCATATGAAAACTGCTCTCATCCAGGGGTTTTCAGAAGAATTGTGAGGGCGATATCGGACCATGAATCACTGGCCTATATCACCCTCGCCAGTATGAAGCCAGCCTGACAGTCAAGTATTTGTAGAAATAATCCACTTTTTTTTACCGCACATAACTTGAAAAACCTGCTTGTGTTGAGTGACAGAACACTCAAGTCTGTGGGAAAACAATACAAAAAACCTTACTGAGAACATGCTACATAAAAAAACACAACAAACTCCCAAAATAAAAATCCTGTATATGTAGATTTTTAATTTTTAGCCCCCCCCCCTCCCCCCAAAAAAAGAAACACTGTTAAAATGTGGTGCGTGAATCCAGCCATACTACACGGTGATAAGAGATTGCCAAGTGTGCCAGAAAATACGGACACGTTTCTGCCCCATGATACAGCTTCGTTTACCCTATTTCGCATTACAATATCTTGAGAATTGTTCTAAATTGCCACAAGTACGCTATATTAGAACTTTGCTGCGTTGTTTCTTTTTTCAATGAATGCCCTTTTTTTGAAGCCTCATACCATTTTGCTGTAGGTGGCACATATGAGACGTACAGCGCTATGCCATTGCTAGGGAAAATCTACTATATTACAGATATCTGATGGAGCCATTCTGGCCTTTTCTGAAAATGGAAAATTTGAGCTGACCACAAATCCTAGTGGGGAATTCCCGTGTTGCCAGTTGTTTGTTCTAGAAGTTGACATGTCTTGTGCTGTGGAGCATCATGCGGAACTAAACATGGGTTAGGATCCTTTCATATTGACTCCCCTTCTCCCACTTACACACCGGGGCTCCACCGTGCTTGAATGCACATGATAAATTGCATTGTGACATCACCGACAATGTAAAAGCCCCCGATAATCTGCCCTCGCTAACGAGCACTGGCTGACAATGAGCATGTCGGTCAGCGCTCGTTAGCTCCGTGTACATGGGCAGATTTGGTCTACGGAGACAACCGGTTTTGTGTTAACACAGTTGTTCATTCCTCATACTGCTGTCATTGATCAGCTGATGCGCAAGCTTTCGCTCGTCCATCGGTTGTTGGTTTGTCCTCTTACGTGGCCAGATTGTCGGGTAAACGAGTGTTCATCGGAACGTCATTTAGGGCCGATATCGGCCACTGTAATGGTCCTTTTGCACGGCATAATTGTTGGTCTGATGTAATAAGTGCCAATTGGGACGCAGGCCAAATGGCGCCAGGGTTGCCAACTGGCCGGTAAACCACTGGCCTGGCAAGTAATTTACTATAGAAGCCGGATAAATGGCTGGTAAAAATAATTACCTGGTATTGAGCACCTCCAACCAGGCAGCAAAGATACTGTATCATCAAGGGCTATAACCCACTGTCAAACTCCAATGGGGACGCTGATGCAGCAGCGCTCAGGTAAGATCCTCATTCCTCCTCACAGAGTCTGCACTGTGTACAGTACATGCAGGAATGCAGACAGTGGGGAGGGGAACGAGTATCTTCTCTACGGCAGCATCCCGACTGGAGCTTGATAGTGAGTTGTAGCGCTTGATAGTATGGTTGCTGCCCTTCAGGAGTGGGGAGGGCACTATTACTGCTGGAGCCACAAAGGGTGGCTCAATTACAGCTGGGGTTTCCAAGAGGACACTATTACAACAGGGACCACTAAAGGGGTCCGGGGCCACTAAAGGAAGCACTAATACTATTCAGGCAACAAGAGGGGTCACTACTACTATTGGGGATTTTGAGAGGGGGCACTACTACTATTAGGGATGTTTAGAGGGGGCACTATTAGTATTTGGGCCACTCAGAGCAGGCACTATTACTATTGGGGATGTTGAGAGGGCAGCACTATTACTATTGGGGGTGGTGAGAGGGGAGCACTATTACTATTGGGGGTGGTGAGAGGGGAGCACTATTACTATTGGGGGTGGTGAGAGGGGAGCACTATTACTATTGGGGGTGGTGAGAGGGGAGCACTATTACTATTGGGGGTAGTGAGTGGGGAGCACTATTACTATTGGGGGTGGTGAGTGGGGAGCACTATTACTATTGGGGGTGGTGAGAGAGGAGCACTATTACTATTGGGGGTGGTGAGAGGGCAGCACTATTACTATTGGGGGTGGTGAGAGGGGAGCACTATTACTATTGGAGGTGGTGAGAGGGCAGCACTATTACTATTGGGGGTGGTGAGAGGGCAGCACTATTACTATTGGGGGTGGTGAGAGGGCAGCACTATTACTATTGGGGGTGGTGAGAGGGGAGCACTATTACTATTGGGGGTGGTGAGAGGGGAGTATTATTACTATTGGGGATGTTGAGAGGGGAGCACTATTACTTTTGGGGGTGGCGAGAGGGCAGCACTATTACTATTGGGGATGTTGAGGGGGAGCACTATTACTATTGGGGATGTTGAGGGGGAGCACTATTACTATTGGGGGTGGTGAGAGGGCAGCACTATTACTATTAGGGGTGGTGAGAGGGGAGCACTATTACTATTGGGGATGGTGAGAGGGGAGCACTGTTACTATTGGGGATGTTGAGAGGGGAGCACTATTACTATTGGGGGTGGTGAGAGGGCAGCACTATTACTATTGGGGGTGGTGAGAGGGCAGCACTATTACTATTGGGGGTGGTGAGAGGGCAGCACTATTACTATTGGGGGTGGTGAGAGGGCAGCACTATTGCTATGGGGGGTGGTGAGAGGGCAGCACTATTACTATTGGGGATGGTGAGAGGGGAGCACTATTACTATTGGGGGTGGTGAGAGGGGAGTATTATTACTATTGGGGATGTTGAGAGGGGAGCACTATTACTTTTGGGGGTGGCGAGAGGGCAGCACTATTACTATTGAGGATGTTGAGAGGGGAGCACTATTACTATTGGGGATGTTGAGGGGGAGCACTATTACTATTGGGGATGTTGAGGGGGAGCACTATTACTATTGGAGATGTTGAGGGGGGAGCATTATTACTATTGGGAATGTTGAGGGGGGAGCACTATTAGTATTTGGGCCACTGGAATAACGTGTTATGATACGCCATTGCCCCAAAAACCCTTTAACCAGTATTTTTTGGTGACAAAGGGGCATCCCTAATCAGCAAGAATCTGCTTGTGCGGATGAACGATCGCTAGTACGATTATTCGTCCTCATAGACTGGCTGTACATCTTGCTGTTCACAAGGGCCGATCAGCAAGTATTTTCATGCTCACATAAACAAGCTAGTCAGCTGACGAATGAGCGTCAACTTGTTTGATGGCTAATCATCGGTCCCTTTATACTGCCCGATTGTTGGGCAAACAAGCGTCCTGAGGACTGCTGGGGTTATAGCAGCGTCAGGATTGTGATCATGTGCAAATACGGCACGCTTCCTAATCCTATAGAAGCCATTAATGTTGGATCGCTTGTGATTATTGCAGAAATCAAGACGCCGTCCCTTTAATGCCTGACAATGGCTTATGTGAGATGGCAGTGCGTTCTTCCCAGATACCAGCTATATACCAGATATCTGCCCTGTTTGCCATCACCCAGAATACTAATAGATTTACCCCCAGTATTGTTCTCTGCTATTTGCTAACCTCAAATGGAAATTAGCAAATGAAGAACTGGAGCTATAGAGGGCACGGAGGTAGCGGTGGCAGCGGCGCCCTGGCAGAGCGGTAGTCCAGACCAGGCGATGGAGAGAAGTCACTGAGGGGAATCTTCCATCCAGTTCAGTTGTTTTTGGATTATTTGCCTGGGTAGTTTTGCAGAATTTAGACTGTTTGCTTCTTGCTTGGTTGGTTTAAATGTGCAGTAAAAACCTTTTGTTTCCAGAGGGACAGAGACATGAATATTTCATGGCAGGATGATCAGCGCGGCGGTTATCAGCTAGGTTTCAGCATGCTGGGGGTTTCACGAACACGAAGGGCCTCCATTTATATAAAAAAACCCTGTACTTATTATTATCCATTGTGGTTGGGCAACAAGGACACCTTTGTCGTTAGACAGTTTTGATACATAAGGGCCGCCTCATACGAGTGTATGCGTAAAACCCTGCGTGTATAATGTAGCGTTTTTGCACCACATAATTTGCGCAAAATCACACGCAGGATGTCCTATTTTTGGTCTTTTAGTGTAATTACACGGAGTAAGTTGCCCATTTAAAATGAATGTGCTATGAAAAAAATGCAGTAAATGCTGCCTGGAACTGCGTTTTTTAGTAGGTTACTATGGCACGGGGGGCAGAAAAAAAAAAGTCCTTCCTGTGTTGTTACTGTGCAAAAATACGCAGGCAAATGCGCACAAAACCGCAGCTCTGCACGCAGCGTTTTTACATACGCTCGCGTGAGACCGGTCTCTGGCTTTGTGTCTGTCGGGCAATACCAGCGGCTCCAGTATGTGGAAATGATCTCCCAAGTATCTGGAAAAGTTTCTCGAGCGAACGATAAAAAGTGTAGGTGCAGGAGGGGACGCTGGGAGTTCTGCCCCATTAACCTTTTGGCTGCCACACAGGCCAGCTGGCTGATGTTGGCGCAGGCTATGAAGGTAGCAGGTGTGCAGCTAATTGTTTGGAAGCATCAACAAGAGTAGAGCTCTTTCTGCGGGATGTGAGAGGTATTTACAGGCTGACACCTTTTTCTTGGCGCAGCTTTGTGTTTGTTCATTTTATGTCCATTTTATTGCTATAAAAATGGTAATGATGGCAGTTTGTAAATAGTCCCTGATGATTAGTCTAGCATCGTGTGCCGACTGCCGTTGGGTCCGCCTATGTGTAACGGTACACCTACTATGTTCTTACACAATCAATCGGCAAGAGTTGACGAAATTCTTCCATCAGGGACGTTTCCACGGAGCGGTTAACCTGTTGTGGCCCATACCATAATGCAGAATATCTCTGATTTTATGCCGAGGCGCACAGAGGTTTTGCATTATTCAGAGACCCCATAAGGGCTCCCACACACTTGCGTTTTTTTTAACGAAGTGTCAATGGGACTTTCTAATGTTAAAAACGCATCGCACAAAGATCGCAAATCACAAACTTGCGAAGCGTTTTTAACATCAGAAAGTCCCATTGACACTCGCGTAAAAAAAAAACGCAGCGATGTCGCAGCATTACAAGATGCAAGTGGGTCGGAGCCCTAAACCACAGAAGGCGGCCATACTTACTGGTATACAAAATACAAGGGCAGGTGTAGGCACCCAAATCCTTGGCATGCAGATGGGCAGATTTCTATATGGAGGGACGTGGCACGGGTCCAATATACTGATGAACGACTACCACATATTGGGAGGGTGCTTAGTATTATATTTGCACATAGATGGGGCATACGAAGGGTGCTAGAGCAAGTGATGTGTGGTGCACCACACCCGCTTACATCCTTCTAATAACATCATATACGATAAAGCCCAGGGGCTGCCCTGCACCTTAAAAGTAGCCCACATTGGTATTGCTTAATACTGCAGCCAAAATACACAAGCTTGCAACCCGCATCAAGAGTCCTCATTGTCTTGTCAGCCTCTACACTAACATTACAAATAGGGGCTCATTTCCACAAGCGTATGTGTAAAACAGCGTGGGTCTACCATGCCATTTTACACATACACAGCCCTTTTACTCTGCCGGCAGAGACAGCATATGGGCTGAGTATGCACTGCGCATGTCCAGGAATCTGACGTCGTAAGCATGCGCAGTGTGATTTATTATTTTTTTTAAAGAATTTTCTTAGGAACAGCGTTTCGATACGGAGCCCAAAGAAGGGCTTCTTATCGTACGCAGAGAAATAGTGCATGCTGCGTTTTATTTGCATACGTAACTGCTGTGTCCACACACTGGTGTGCATGAAAGAATGAAAGTCCATTGACTCTCATTGCCTCCATTCACTGCCTATCACGCGGTGAATAAACGCCCATAGACATGAGCCCTAAGGCTGCTGTCACACCAACGTTGGGATCAGTTCAGGGCGTCTCTCTGCTCCATTTTTGGAGGAGAGAACCTGAAATTAAACTGAAAAAAAAAAAATGAATCAATTTTTTTTCCCCCATTGATTTCAATAGCGCTTCAAAAATACGGAAAGCAAACAGAAAGGCTTCCATTCTGTCGGGTTACCTTTTTTTTTTTTTTTGCATGGACAGAAAACCTAGAGACTAGCAATATACACTATCCTACCAAAATTAATTGGACACCTGATCAAGAATCAAAAGTAGTATTTATTTCCATAAGTTACGACTTAGTGGGGCTCCTAAGGCTGATTTAGACACACCGATTATTCGCTTAAAAGCCATTGTCTTAGCGATAATCATTGTGTCTATCTTGCGGCTGTCGTTGAGTTTTCGTTAATGATTCGCTCATCGTTGTCTTTGAGTCCGCTTAAAATCCATCGATCAGCCGTTTGCTTTTCGTTTTGTGAAAATGACATCGTTCAGTCGTCCAACGATTTTGGGGGAGTTTTCAATGCAAACCTTACACAACGATAATATAACAACTGAAAAGCCCGACATTTTCCTACGATTTTTATTAGCTTAAAAACGTCCGTCTTTAAAAGCAAAGCCATCGCTCACTTTTATCATTCTAACAAATTTCGAGCGATAATCTAAATGGGTCTTAAAGCTGGTATTTCCCTCCATTCATCCTGCAAATATCTTATATACTGATAAGGGTGTCTGAATACTTTTGCTAGGTTAGTGTATAGTATCAGCAACGTGGATGACATTTTAGCAAGTGGGAATGTTCTGCATGGAAACCTGCATTGCATATTTTTAAATCCACACCCCATTTTCTGCTGAGGATTGTCATTATGGATATTGTCCCTTTCAATCTAGAGGAGTTAAATCCACCAAAAATCTGCAGCAAATTCTGTAACATGTGGACTTTGCCGCAAATGTGTGACGAAATCTATAGGTGGATTTGTGGTGCGTTTTTCCGCCCTGTGTGCAGCTATCCTTACAATCACAGATGGCATCCCATAAGGGTCTATGCATACATCCCGCACCCTAGATGAAGAGCCATAGAGGTATGATATGGACCCATAGCAGAATTAATGATGCATACAGCACGTATGCGTAGTATAGCTGCGTGCACCAGACCTTACTCTAGCTGGTTTGGATAGCAAGGAGTTAAATGTAAATATTTGTGGTGATAAAACGAAATTCCACGATGGAATAAAAAGTGTGAAAAAGGTGGCGGCTGCGCCAGTGTGATTTCCGTAAAGAATGAAGGATATTTTATGCTGGGGATGAACCTCTCCAAAGCTGCTTAATGTTTAGATTCGTGCTGGTAAATGCTCTCCCATATGTTGCGGCGCACATGCTATTTTGGTCCCGGTAAGTAAATATGGATGCTTGTGTTGCTGTGCCGTTCACCTTGAGCTGTCCTTCTCACATGCCTCATTCAGCTCCAGCGCTCCTCCCTCCGCTGCCTGCATCGCTCGTTGCTACGTGGACAATTAATGTGACTGCTCCCTCTGTCACTTGGAGAACAGTGTCAGCCGAGGTAATGGTATATAGTGTCTGCGCCCCACAGTCCACCCGAAATAAAGAGTTCATTGTGGCCACATTAATCCAGAAAATCTCATAAGCTACTACTTATTTCTAACTCAAATTACAGTATAATGTAGAATTTCACAACCCCGAAGCAGAGGACCGAGCAGTGCTATGGCTGCATCACGTCTTATGCTGCCAGTGGGGCAGTAGGTGGCCGCATGGGCATAACTAAAGGGTATGCAGAGCTTGGGGTCACACTGGGGCTCTGGAGTTTGAGGGAGTCCAAAATGTCTCTGTCCCATATAAATGGATTAGTGCTCTAAGGAAAGGGACTGTACAGGATCAAAAAACTGGTTTCTTCCAAAAACAGCGCCATGTCTGTGCACAGATTGTTTTTGGTATTTTTGGGCAGCTCCAATTACTTCAGTGGAGCTGAGTGGCAGTACCAGACACAACCTGTGGACAGGTGTGGCACTGTTTTTGAAGGGAAGCAGCCATGTTTTTGTAATGCTGTACAACTTCTTTTCAGCATGATAGTTACGTGTCTCGTCGGCTGCAAATGAAGGTCGGGTCCAGGGTGACATTACGGCATCAGCCTCAGCCCATGTGATCCTCACGCCGTTGTGTGCTCACTGTCATTTCGGCACTTCGCCGCTGGTGTATGGACAGATTGGTTGGTTGGCAAATGGGCATCCGAGCCAGTCAATCTGTTTGTTTATGTATATTTATTCCAACTCCTCCTCACAGAGGACGATGATTATACTGCTGGAAGGTGTTTCTGGTCATGCTGCCGGCTTCTAGTCTTGACCTTCATGTCACTTCTTTGAGTGTCATGTACTTTTGTCACTGTTCTGTTACCATCTAGTGATGGTCAGAGTCACCCCAGGCTCATGATGTGGGGTTGTCCTCATCAGGGCGAGCGCTCTGCTGGTAGACAAGTTCTTCCCTCAATCTAGGATTTAGGGTTACTTTCGCTTTTTTCCCTGTTTTGCGTTTCCTTTGACAGTTTTGTGTTGTCTGCATTTATACTGTGTTTATTGGTCCTTTTGGGACATAACCATTATGTCTGACTCAAACATAACAGTTTGAAAAGGACATGGTGCAACAGAACAGGCATTTATCAAAGTGATTGTCATGTGTTGTATTCCCCAAAACTACACTGTAAGCTACAAACTGGCATAAGGATCGACAATACATATTTGTAAATAAATACCCAAATGTGTCTGAACTTAAAGGAGTTTGCAGAACTGAAATATTGATAAACTATCCTTAGGTTAGGTCATCAGTATCAGATCGGCCTGGCACCTCCGCCAATCAGTTGCTTGAAGAGGCTGTGGCGTTCAGGTGATCGCTGCAGCCTCTTCTCTGGCCCGATGATGTCACATTCATCAGCCCCATGACTTATGTACAGCTCAGTCCCATTCAGGTGACTGGAATTAAGCTGCAATACCAAGTGGGACTGTGCTTGGTATGCAGTGAAGAGCCCTCGAAATCGCAGATTGGCGGATAGTTAGGCTTGACAGTGCGTCAGTATTTGTAAATGCCCAAGTGCTTTCCAAGACTATTATAAAACACTGTGTAGCTTCAAGGAATCCGCACATGACAATCACTTTCATAAATTCCTGTACTGTTCATATTGTCTATTTGCTGACAGTGGAACTCGGGGAAATCAAGTGATTTGGGGGCTTTTGAAGGGAGTTGTCTCTTGTGAGACGTCTCCTTTAATTTTTGGAGTGGACCTGAATAAACCATGGCAAAATATGTGAGCACTTTACGACTACAGTACAGAATAAAGGGAATTCATACAGGCATACCAAATCAATGAAGAATAAGGGTGCCCTGCAGGGGCGAGGTGGCAGAGCTATTGAGGTAGCATTCTGCGCTACTGTCTGTCTAAGCACGTAGATTGCCAGACTTACTATTGCTTTCCACCTTTCTTGGCATAGTACCAGCCACTGCAGAATGCATTAAGGGGTTTGTATGTGCATTAGCCCAGTGGTTCAGTGATTAGTACTGTTGCCTTCTGGGTTCAAATCCCACTAAGAACAGTACTCTGTTTTCTTCCCGCTCTTTAAAAAATGTGCGAATAGGTGAATTTAAAAATTGTGAGCCCCAGTGGGGACAGAAAGTATGGTGTAAAGTGCTCCGTAATATATGTATGCAGTATATAGATGAAGATACTTGCATACAAATATACACAGATCAGCTCTAACCTAAAAACCACTGGAGAGACAAGTGTAATACGTTGGATCATCTTATCACTTTGGCACCTGTCAAGGGATGGGATATATTAAGCAGCACATAAACAGTCAGTACTTGAAATTGATCTGTTGGAAGCTAGAAAGTGTAAGGAGCAAACAAGGGTGAAATCGTGATGGCTGGATGACCGGGTCAGAGCATCTCCAAAATGGCAGGTCTTGTTCAACTTCAGCTCTTTAGCCGAGGCCTGAATGTTTTGTACCAAAATGGACTGATATTTGGAACTACTCATAATTCCCTCTACCTTGACTAAAGACCCAGTTCCAGCGGCAGAACAACATCCCCAAAGCATAATGCTGCCTCCATCATCTTCACTGTGGTTATGGTGTTCTTTTGGTGAAGCGCAGTGTTGGCTTTGTGCCAAAAAGTTCCCCCTCGTATTCATCAGACCCTAACACGTTCTCCTACATACTTCTGGCAGACTTTGATGGAGGTTTTGGCAAAATGTAGCCGGGCTTGCATGTTTTCTTAGAAAAGGCTTCCGTCTTGCCCCCTCTACCCCACCGCCCAGACGTATGAAGAATACTGGAGATGGTCGTCACATACACTCCACAACCAGTATTTGTCAGAAACTCCTGCAGCTCCTTTAAAGGGGTTGTCCCGCGCCGAAACGTTTTTTTTTTTTTTTAACACCCCCCCCCCCCCCCGTTCGGCGCGAGACAACCCCGATGCAGGGGTTAAAAAAACAAACCGGAGAGTGCTTACCTGAATCCCGGCGGTCCGGCGTCTTCATACTCACCTGCTGAAGATGGCCGCCGGGGTCTGCTCCCTCCGTGGACCGCAGCTCTTCTGTGCGGTCCATTGCCGATTCCAGCCTCCTGATTGGCTGGAATCGGCACGTGACGGGGCGGAGCTACACGGAGCCGGCATTCTGCACGAGCGGCTCCATTGAATACAGCAGAAGACCCGGACTGCGCAAGCGCGGCTAATTTGGCCATCGGAGGCTGAAAATTAGTCGGCACCATGGAGACGAGGACGCCAGCAACGGAGCAGGTAAGTATAAAACTTTTGATAACTTCTGTATGGCTCATAATTAATGCACAATGTACATTACAAAGTGCATTAATATGGCCATACAGAAGTGTATAGACCCACTTGCTGCCGCGGGACAACCCCTTTAACCTTTTCCAATCCACTGTCTGACGTCTTTCTTCATTCCGATTGAAGCCTGTGCATCTCTGAAGTCAGCAGGGTATTCTTACTGTATATTACTGGCCGCTATGTTGTCGGGAGCCTCTCCAGCATGTCCCATACTACAGTACTGGCTCTAGCCAGCAGATGGTGCCATTGTATAATGGCAGGAAAAAAAAGCCCACTAGGAAAACCTGAATCCAAAATTGGATTGCAAAGGGGTAATGTTGCTGTAGGCCTCTCGGCCGCCTCCCGAGACAATTTTGTTCTGGTCTTTTCATCAATTTCTGAGGGACATCCAGTTCTTGGTAATGACAGCATTGTGCCAAACATAATCTGCTTCTTGATAACGTCTTCTCTGTGTTCGCTGGTATATGTAATGTCTTGGAAAGATTTTGGTCCTTTTCTCCTGACTGATACCTTCCAACAATCAGATGTCCTTGATGCGCTGTAAGCTCTTTACGGACCATGGCTTGTGCTGCTGAAAATGCAACTAAGACCTAAATAACGGCAACTGTGTATTTAGTTAACTGTGGCTAATACTGAACACAACCACATCCCCTAATATAAGAGGGTATTTACACTTCGGCCTCATGTCCACGGGTAGGTTTGATTTGCATAACCCACGCGGGACAATCGCAAATCAAGCCGCCCATTTACAAAAAACTGTTTACAAAAAACAGCGTTCTCGTTTTACAGCGCAGCTCCAAACGTGCCGCTGTTTAATGTATTATCAAATTGACCTTCATTTCCGAATGACTTGTCAAATGGCCTCTAATTGGATGGCTCTGTTGGTCCAAGGACTGATCTGCGCTCTATCACTGCCCAGGCTCTTAGTGCACATAATATAGAGCGCTAAGGAAGGACTTGTCTGAACGCTTGTAATCTTCCACTACAATGCCCCTCTGTATTAAAAACAGCCGAGTGGTGCAGAGAGCAGACTTAATAAGGATAATCTGATTATCTTTCTTTGAAATTCGATTCCAGCTCAGAAATTGTTGCCTTCAAGTTTGATTTAACTTTTCCACTCAGCAGCAGTTTTCTGCATTGTTTCACGTCGCGTCTTAAATTAGTTTTGTTGGATTTTATATACTGAACATTAGTTACGCTCAAACCACATACTGTCACGAAGGAAACCCACTAAGGGTCTGTTCGCATCAGCGGCGGAGGTTCCTTTCGGAGTCTCCATTGAGTTCCATTAAAACACAAGACTTAATAGCACTTCATGCAGCGCTATTTATTTCTGCGAAATGCCAGATGGAAACTAAATGCACCTCATCTGGCACCTTTCTATTCCGTCATAAGATGGATCAGTTTGGACAGTGGACTCCGTTCTCCTGTTCCTATAAGGGAGCAGAAGAACGGAACCCATAACGCCAATGTGAAAAGGGTTTAGCAGCAACCTCTGGTTTCGCTAGCGGCGCTGCCAAACTCCAGAGCTTTTTTTAAAGTAACAAAACACAATTGTACCTGCTTCTAGGGGCCTCGTGTGGCACAGATTGTTCAGCTCTCGCTCACAACCTGAAGGTTGTAAGTTCAACTGCCGCAAAGTTCTGGTAGCCGGCCCATCCTTCCGAGGTCGATAAAATGAGTACCCAGCTTGCTGGGGGGGGGGGGGGGGTAATAAATAAAAATTACCTTAACCCTTTGCAATCCAATTTTGGATTCAGGGTTTCCTAGGGGGCTTTCACTTTGTGCCATTATACAATGGCGCCATCTGCTGGCTAGAGCCAGTGCTGCAGTATGGGATATGCTGGAAAAGCCCCCAACAACAGAGCGCCCAGTAATCTACGTAAATATACCCTGCCGGACGTCTTCCCGCATCAGAGCTGTACAGCCTTCAATCAGAATGTCTTTAGACGTCAGACATTGGATTGGAAAGGGTTAATGCGCTGCGGAATAAGAGTCCCCTTCTATCGCACTGGATGTGATTACATTTATTGTACTGGTGAACAGGTCTGAATTATGTGGTTGTAGCATTTCTGATGGCTCTCTATTCACATGAGGGCCGATAACTTTCAGATCTATGATGGTTGGACCACTGGGACTCTTAATGGGCTGCAGCACATCCTGACCTGCGGGCAGTAGCAGTCGCACATGCACAACGCCGCTCTCCATTCATTTCAGTGGGACCAGCAGAATTGCTGAGTGCTTGAACTCAGCGGTCCCATTGAAATGTTATCTCTTGTGGATAGAAAATGACTCTCAAATATGGCACAACCTTTTTAATATAGGGGTCTGGGGCTCAGGTTTGATTTGTGGGATCTGACAACTGAATTAATTGTGGAGTCAGGAGTCTGAATTTTTTGGGGGGTCAGACATCTAAATTAATCATATGATCTGAAATCTGAGATTATTTTTGTTGTGTCTTTCATATATGGTTTTAGCTCTTTTTTTCTAGATAAAGAAAAAAATTACACAACTAAGCCAGGTCCAGATTCAGCGGATTTGCACGGTGTCTAGACCTGGCATAAATGGGTAGGGGTTCCCCAAGAAACTTTTTCTCCAAGGATTCCCAATTTCCAAAAAAAGTTGGGAACCACTGTTCTAGATAGATATACAGAGGGGATAATGTACATAACAGAAGGCCTGATCTCTAAACATCATAATGAGTATATTTACAGTTACTTGACTGATATTTCATCATATGTGGATACCCGATGTGCTGTGAGCAATCTATATGGGCATTGTATTTGTGGGTAGCGAGATAATTCTTTGTACCATACGTTGTAGGACTCTTACCTAGGCTAATACCAATAAAAGAGTTTAAACCTATCTACAGTACAAGTAATATTGGTATTAAGATGGTGGCGTCAAGATACACTAATAGCAGTAATATCTATATAATCTATTGATTATACTGTATAGCGTCAGTGCAAGAACTAATGGCATAAGTTCAGTTGACTTCTGATATTCTTATATTAAGATACATTTTTCCTAAATCTTCAAAGCCTTTGTCTTTTCTTAGACATCAGCTACATTTCCCTTTTGATTCTGATGAATTAAATCCTCTTGATATGTTTGTACCCCATGTATACTCTACATAATAGTGTATATAATACTGATAGCTTTACCAGCTGCTGACTGACATTATACACTGTAAGCTTCACCTAATGACCCCACATAACAGAAGCTAGACACATGCAACAATACAGGACATAATTAGTTCTGTGCTTCTATGATATCTTACAATATTACCTACCGGTAGCTGCTTACCATCCCAAAAGGCTACATTATAAGCCATCCAAATTATACCTGATTACTCAAACTGCTGTTCTTCTCTTGTAGGATCGTAGCCGAATGTATGACAGCTTGAATATGCACTCATTGGAAAACTCCCTCATTGAGATAATGAGAGCTGAACATGATCCCTTAAAAGGTGAGTAGACCTTCGAGATTGCTGATGTTATAATGTCTGTATTCGGTCAGTATTTGTTGACATATATGTAAATATGTTGTCACTTCAGTCTAATGTGAATGCAATAAGTAATGCACGATAATGGCTCTGCCCACACTACTCTCATGACTCCATCAGGTTTCTGTCAAAATATACGATTCTTGCTATCAAAAACATTAGCGCCCTGGCAGAAAGGAACCCAGCGCCAGTGCGAACAGAGCCTAAAGCTATATATAGAGCTATGTATAGAGCTGAACCCAAAGAGGAGCATTCAGTGTTGGATGGAATACGTTATACTTGAAGGGGTATTCCAAGCTTTTACTATTGATGTAGTATCCTCAGGTCATTGAGTGGTCAGGAACAGAAGTGTAATTAGAGGCATCATTCCCATTAATTTTAATGGGAGTGAAGCTGCCTATTACACTTCTGACCCTGACCACCGATGACAATGTCCAACCCTGTTTCACTGAGATAGAGCTTGGGTATCAGCTGATCAGCAGGGATCCCAAGCAGCAGATTTGCCAGTCAGCTATCGATGCCCTATCCTAAGGATACGTCATCAATAAAATAGACCAGAATACCTTAAAGAGGTTGTGCTACCAGGAAAACTCTTATCTCTATAGCTTATTAGAGCATTTAGAACATTTTTGTAAGCCAGAATGGAGAGGTGCTTGCAAGTAGCATCTCACTATGGCAGACTTGGGTTCATCCCAGCAGCCACCATGTAATTCTACCTTTTCCCGGCAGGGAAAATGCCTGGATGACTGTGGCTTTTCCTAACAAGATCAGTTGTTTGCTGGGGTCTTGAAAGCTGGATCCTCATGAAAGGGGCATGACATTTTGTATCAGACACGGGCTTTTTGTGTGCAAGAATTTGCAGGTCTGTAATTGACTCCACCAAATTCCACTTCTTATCACTTTGTCGTGGTTGTGTTACTGAAACCTCCTAAGTTCTATCTTTCAGCTTAAATGACACCTAAGTACTTAGCTGATGTTGACTTTACAAAAAGATCTCAGTATAGGTTTATGTAAGGATATGATTGTATCTTCCATGCCTGGGGAGAAGTGGTGATGGCAATATTCTTCTCATACTAGACTTCGTATTCTCCACTCTTTTTTTCGGATCCAATTCTGTTTCCGTCTGAAAGTCCTGAAACATTTGCACCAAAAAACAGATATGAGAATTCAGCTTTAAAGCAATCTATTCAGGATCCCCTTTTAAAGAAACGAATACGAAAATGCCCTCATGATGGATATGAGTCCTGCAGAATAGCAGACATTTGCATTAGCCCACTTTGGACACTAGAGGTGGTACCCTGCGTAGGGACATCCATATGAGCCATGGAGTCATGGGTTGTCCTTGTAAGCCATGGAGTCATGGGTTGTCCTTCATCAGAATTACCGGTATTCCTATAGCGTCATGAAATTCTATATAATTAATTACTCAGGACTTTGCTGAAGCAGAATGGTCATTGAACTGTGGCAAAGAGGTTCGGCAGGATTTAAACCATGCGCATCCATATCTCATTTCTGTATCGAAGGTGTTTTCTGAGCTTAAAAAAAAATCTATAGACACCCGGTAATGGTATAAAATCGAAAAGCCATAATCTCCTTTCCAATGGCATCCACGTACAGTGTTTTCATGAACCATATCTAACCCCAGGCACAATGCCCTCCCTTCTGCAGGGCCTTCTGACCTTGTTCTTGGTTGGTGATGTAGGTGCCCCCACCATTAAGTAGTCCTTGTGTCTTGGAGAGTCTGAGGAGATGCAGATTTCTTTAGTGCTAACATTTACATACCGCTGGCCGGCTCTGCGTAGCTGGGAATGTGTATGGGTTATACTCCTAAGCACATTCTTCTGCTGGAAGAAAGCAAGCCTTTGTGTTTAGTAATAACTCCCCTCTCATCGGAATAATCAAAACAAGCTAGGACAGTGCATCTTGTGTGCGGCGCGGCAGAACCCCGGAGAAAGTGGCTGGAATGTGAGGCACGTGGTGCGCAGCGCCTCCTATGACTAAGCATCTTGTCTATGAGTATGTTTTGGCACACACAGACAACTCTTGTATGTTGGTACAGCCTGTGCTCTGCCCCATGTTATTGCATGTATACACGGCCCCACACTTATTTCATTCACGCAGCCAGGAATTGGAGCAACGTTTTTATTATATTCCGGGAATATCTGCCATTTATGTACGAACAGATGGTATACATTGATAGTATATAGAAGAGCAGTTTGTATTTTTCTGCACCACTGCAAGGAAAAAAATTGTACTTTTTTGGAAGATTTGGGTGAATGCGATGGTCAATATCGAATGCCCCATTTAGACGGAGCAATTAGCATTCAGAAAATCGTTCACTTGAATGAAATTGATCGTTTCAGTTTAAACGCAAGCAAGAATCTTGGGGTTCTAAGCTTGTCGTTCAGGTTCAGCCAGCATGAAAATCGTCTCCAGCTCAATCAATTGGTGGGCAGTTTAAACACAGATCGTTGACTGTTTCACATGCGAATGTAAGATACGAGAATCGAGCTGTCTAAACGGGCTGCGCGAATGAGCTGGTGATGACGTCAGCAGCTCGTTCTATCGGGCAAACGAAAATCCTGAGAAAAAAAACATCTCGCGTCACTTCGCGGAAGTAGCGATCCTCCGGCGCGGCTGACAGCTTGATTTCTTTTTTTTCACTTTGAAAATTCCAACCAATACTGATACATGTGGACGTACTTTTTAACCCCTTAAGGACCAAGCTGGGTCCTGGACTTTAATCTTGGCTGATAGCAAAAATACGGTGGGATTAAAGCCTCTGCTCCTGCAATCTACCTGTTAGAAACAGCTGAGGACCCAGAGGAGAAAGCAGAGACAGTTTTTAACCACTTCTGTTTTCTCTTTCCCAGGCTACATAGCATTAAATGAGCACTATGTACTAAAGAGTGAAAGTAGAAGTATTACTTCCACGATGGTAACTGGCGATCATGCGAACGCCAGGTGCCCTCTGTCGCAGCAGAACTGCAGGGTCCTTGTGGACCCTAATCGGTTCTATTAATGACTATTGTCACACAAGGGGGATGTTTTTCTCTGTAACGGGGGCTCCTATGGATGCCACAGTTACAGTGGAAAAGTAGGAAATAAATAAATACAATGTAAATGACCCCCAGAGGTCTTATGATGTCATGGGGGGCATAGATGGTAAAAAAAAGGTTACAAAAATAAGTAAAAAAAAAAAATTACAGAATAAAATTTAAAAAAAATAAATAAATAAATAAATATATATATATATATATATATATATATATATATATATATATATATAAAAGAAAATGGCCGACCGCCGTCACCAACCAAAACTGTTTCCATATGTACCCAGTAATCCAAAACTGTACAAATTATATATCAAAACGTCTGAAATGAAATGAAGAACCCATTGCCGTACTTTTATTTTAGCTTAAATATACAAATTTAAAAAATTAACAACTATAAATTGAAAAAAAAATAGCTTTTTTATCTCCAATAAAATTAAAAAACTGGAAAGAAAAGTCGGTGAAAAAAAGATATAAAAAATAGTCCCATATGTCACGAAAAACAAAACATAGTAGTTATAATTTTGTTAGCTGGAGAAAAAAAAGGCAGTAAAACCACCACATGGATAAAATCCCTAAAACGTGTCTGGTCCTTTTAGGACTCAAATACTCTGGTCCTTAAGGAGTTAAAGAGGATCTGTCACATCCTCTGACTAGGGGAATGTGCTGCATGCCTTTAGGCCTCATGTCCACGGGGAAAATCAGGCCCGCTGCGGATTCTCCATGGAGAATCCGTAGTGGGTCCCTCCTGCCCCGTGGACATGAGGGCTGAAATTAGAATAAACTCACCTGCTGCGGGCTGTGCATGTCTTCCCTTCTTCGCGGCCGGATCTTCTTTCTTCGGCCCGGTGGATGTGCTCGGCACGCCAGCTGCGTGCCGCGCGCATGCGGCGAGCAATAGCAAGAAGATCCGGCCGGGAAGAACGGAAGACACGCACGGCCGGCAGCAGGTGAGTATATTCTGATTTTAGGTCTCCCGCGGATCCGGACGGCTTCCATAGGCTTCAATAGAAGCCCGCGGGAGGCCCACACCTAAATGGAGCATGGTCCGGTGTCTAATGCATCCCTGTGGGGCGCGGATCCGCGTGCAGGAAAAATGCTGCGGATTTTAAATAATACTTTGAAAGTGGACATGAGGCCTTAGAGGTGCGTTCCTGCTGACTCCATCACGGTTTTTGGTTTCGGCTTCAGCCCCCCATTCAGCCGCAGTGGAGCCCAAGATTAGTCTACTGTCAAATAGGCAGTCTCTACCTCCCAGTGTCAGTCACGTCAGCCATTGACACTGGATGGTGAAGACCGCACACTGAACAGTAGACTAGTGTCAGGCTCCAAAATTAATGGGAGCCGTTGCAGCTGAATGTGGCCAAAGAACGCAGTCCGTTCCTCGTCGGGACGTCGCAGGACCTCTTTAAGTGAATCTCTGGCAAAAAAATAAAAAAGGCTGATCTTTCTCAGAGGGCGATTGCCTTCCTCACCCCCAAAGTCCTAGTTGTAGATTTAGAGATCCATGTTGGTGACACGCTGGAAAGCTGGATGATAGTTGTAACCTTACTTGTTGTTCGGCTTTCCTGCAAGAAGATGCGACTAAACAGGAAAACAAGATTTTTAATGCAATTTTCTATTCGAGTGAAACGCTGTTTAATATTCCACACAGTGCAGTCTCCCCGGCCTCCATCTCTCCGGAGACCTGGCGGTGTATTCACGGAGACGCTGTTTCTGGCCTACTTTACATGGGACTCGTGGTTATAGCGCACATTTATAGAAGCCTTTGTGGAATTTACTGCATATTTTAAACAGAATACAACAGAAATAAATTCAGTGTAAGTTCATCTGAGGGGAAGTCTCCATTAAATCCTAGGCTGCAAGTCTAAGGCCTAGCGCATAGAAACAGCGGAGCAGCACCATGGCAACCAATCGGGTTACAGCTCACATTTTTGTAATGCAGGTTACAAAATAGAAGCTGTGATCTGATTGGCTGATACCTCAGCTCTGGTATTAGACATTAGGCCTCTGTATGTAATTGTAAGCTGTCATTATGTAGTAGTCCAAGAAGGATGTGCCATATTGCAGAGGCCTTAAAGGCTTTGTTTTGCTTTCCCTCAGACGATAGTGTAAGCGAATGGGATGTAACGGAAGCTTATTCACACACAATGGTAAATTGTTTGCGGCCTGGGTACTTTAAGCCCTTGGTGACTGCCCGATAGGGTTTTTATGTCCTGAAGCTGCAGGACGTGTATGGAGGGAGATTGCGTTGCGACCTCCATACAGCTGACATCTGCGGGCAACAGCCCCAACAAGCCCTGCGGCCGATCGGGGCTGTTAACCCTTTAAATGCCACTGTCAATTCTGACAACGACATTTAAATCCCCCGAACGGTGTTCAGGGGTCTTGTACGCCTCCACCGCAATGAGATCGCAAGGAGCCGTGCGGATGTCATGGCAGCCTTTTGAAAGGCTCCAGGGCTGTCTTGCCAGTACCTCACATTGTAATTGTATTGTTTTGCATTTATCCCATGCTTGAAAGCACTGCGGATTAAGTTGGCACTATACAAATAAAGATTATTATTATCAAGCCATCCCCATGGGGAAGCTTGACAGACTGCCTGTCAGATCGCAGTATGATGTAATGCTATGGCATTACATCATACTGCAGGAGCGATCAAAGCACGGCATGTTGTGGTCCCCTAGGAGGACTAAAAGAAAATGTAAAAATAGGAACAATAAAATGTAACTTTTTTTAAAATATATAATTACCATATTTACAATACGATATTTATAATAATAAAACAAAAATGCATATTTGGTATCGCTGTGTCCGTAAAAGTCAGATCCATCAAAGTAATGCCTTACTTGCCCCACACGATGAACGTCGTCCGAAAAAAATAAAATAAAGAACACCAGAAATGCGCTTTTTTTTTAAAAATCACCCTGTGGGCTTAGTCACACGGACACATCGGCACCCGTGCTCCTGCACTAAAAGACGGCCACACTGCAGATGCGGACAAATCTCAGCAGCGCCGGAAGAAAGAACATGTGACCGACTCCATTGCCAGTCGTGTACTTTTTTCCAAAGCTGCAGAGAGACGCCCGTCCTGTAGTGCGGCCGTCTTCTTCGTGCAGTAACACTTGCGCCAATGTGCCCGTGTGACTGAGCCCTGTCTCCAAGAAAAAATGTAATAAAAAGCGATCAAAAAAATCGTATGTATTCCAAAATGATACCAACGCAAACTACAGAATGTACCACACAAAATGAGCCCTCGCACAACTATGTCGACGAAAAAATAAAAAGTTATTGTGCGCAGAAGATGGCGGCAGAAAATTATTTTAAAAAATTAAATATCTTTAATAGAGATGAGCGAGCGTAGTCGCTAAGGCAAACTACTCAAACGAGTATTGCCTTATGTGAGTACCTGCCCGCTCGTCTCTAAAGATTCGGCTGCCGGCAGGGGGAGAGCAGTGAGTTGCGGGAGTGAGCAGGGAGGAGCGGGGGGAGAGAGTGAGAGAGAGATCTCCCCCCCCCCCCCCCCCCCCCGTTCCTCCCCGCTCTCCCCTGCCGCTCCCCGGCACCCGAATCGAGTAGTTTGCCTTAGCGAGTATGCTCGCTCATCTCTAAAAAAAAAATACTAGTAGTACAACAAAAAAAAAACTATGTTTGGTATCGTAGTAATCGTAACAAAACAAAGAAAAATTGAAGTGATGAATCAGCATTTCCATGTTTCGGCCTCTTTAACCTCTTCCCGCCCTATGACGTAAGGGTACGTCATGGCAGGGCGGTACTTCCCACAAAATGACGTACCCTTATGTCATAGGGATAGCGCGAGATCATAGCAGATCTCGTGCTATCCCGCAGCGGGAGTGCATCGGAGATGCGCCCCCCCCCCCTGTTAACCCCTTCCTTGCCGCAATCTAAGTAGATCACCCTCTGCGAAGTTGCCGGGCTCTCGCGATATAATCGGAGAGAGCCCAGCCTGTCGCCATGGCAACAGGATGCCAGACACTGGCGTCCTGTGTTGCCAGAGCCTATGATCCCTGTATAAGCGATAAGGCATGGCTGGGCATTAGCCGGGCCATGGCTTATCACAGTGATCATCAGTGCAGTGATGCAAGTCCCTCAGAGGGACTCAAGTTGTGTAAAAAAAAAGAAAGCAAAAAGGTAAAAAAAAAACCTTTTTTTTGTGCTTTTTCTAATATTAGCATAAAAGAAAGTAAAAAAAAAGAAAAAATGGCACATATTTGGTATTGAGGCGTCCGTAACAACGTGTGCAAAAAGTTGAACACGCTTTTTATTTTGTACGGCAAAAATTGTAAAAAAAAAAAAAAGATAAAACAGAGGCAAAATGCTAATTTTTAGCATTTTGCCTCCCAAAAAATGCAATACAAGCGATTAAAAAAGCCGCATATTCCCCAAAATGGTACCAATAAAAACTACAGCTTGTCTCGCAAAAAATAAGCCCTCATAGAGCTCCGTACATAGAAAAATAAAAAAGTTACAGGACTTTGACTGCAGCGATATAGAAATTTTTTTTTTTTTACAAAAAAAGGGTTTTTATTGCAAAAAAGTGGAAAAAACCTAAAAAAAAATAAGAATTTTGGTATCGTTATAATCGTACCGACCCGTACAAAAAACATATTGTGTCATTTATACTGCATGATTAATGCTGTAAAAAAAACCCCACAAATCTATGGCAGAATTAAAACGTTTTATCTCCCTGTTATCATAAAAAAAAAATAATACAAGTTTTACAATATAGTCAATGTACCCAAAAATGGCTCCACCAAAAACTACAGTTCGCTACGCAAAAAATAAGCCCTTATATGTCCGCGTCGACGGAAAAATAAAGTTATGGCTTTTGAAAAATGGAGATGAAAATCTGCCAAAAATCGTTGCGTCCTTAAGCCCAAAATAGGCCGTGTCATTAAGGGGTTAATATCGTTGTCCGGCTCTATCCTCAGAGCTGAACAACAAACATAAACTGAATTGCCGGATCCAACATATACTGAACACGAACAGCGCCCAATAGATACCATTGACCGTCATTTTTTTTTCTGGGCAAAATAGTGAAGCACGCTATGCTTTTTTAAAATCCAGGATTTTATGCCAAAACTGCGCTGAAGGGTTTGAACACCCCTCCAACAAAGATGTGAACAGAGCCTTGGGGCTCAATCAGACGAGCCTACGCAGATTTCAGTCCGTGGATGCGCAGCGTATTCACAGCCTGAAACGCTGCATATTCTGTGCTTGCTGCTGGGTTTTTTTGTGCGTTTTTCACTTGTGCAAAAAAGAAAACTCAGTAGGCCCCATTGATTTCCAGCATAAATACGCATGTATCATGCATATTCACTGAGTATTTGCGCAAGCCAATTGACTTTAATGGCTTATTGCGGTCCATTATACGGACCTATATAAGCCCTTTTTTCTCCTTTTTTTTTTCGACCAATTTTTTGAAGTGGCGTGTTTTTTTTTTTTCATGCTATTATTTTTTTTCCCCTGTAGTGAAGCGTATATAAAATTGTCAGAAATAACGTTAAATCTACAGCCAGCAAAAAAAAAATTGCCACTAACTTGAAAGCCATACAAAAGAATCCACTGTAGTCTGTTTCATATTTCCCGATTGAACTAACTCGCTGACTTCTGGCTGCAGCATTTTGTGCTGCGACAAACACAAAAAATTGCCCAGAAAATACCATGCAAAATATGCTGTTTTTAGAAAAAAAAAAGTGTGCGTGTAACCGCCCTCAATTTGCTTAGACTGCACCGTTTTGCTGTCTGTTCCGTTCGCAGGACAGCTGGCAAGAAATAGGCTTGTTTATGCAAACTTTCCTTGAAGAATTTCCATATTCTCCTGTATGTAAATGCATCAGCCTCCATAGGAATGTACAGGATTGGGGTCCGCAGCACACAATGCCTGAGCTGGAGCGCAGAAGCAGAGGTGTGTTCTTCATGCATGAATGGCATCCCCAGCCCTCTGCTCCCTTATTACTCACTACCATTTACCACCCTTGGGCAAGTTCTTTTGGTTTTTACAGCTGTGGAGCTGAATGCGTAAATGAACTATTGTCCTCCTTATATTCTTGTTTGTTTTCAGATCATTTTGGCCGCGCAGCGCAGTGTGTGTACTATGTCAATATTAGTTTAATTCGACAATCACCTGCAGCACATTTCCTGAATGGATAATGATATTTTTTTCCTAATATGTAGTTTGTAGCCACAAATATACACACAATCGATATGCTTTAAAGAGGGCCTCCTGTTTTGTAAAACCTTTCATTATGGGCTCATTCAAGTCTTTGGGAGTGCAGGAAACCTTGGCTATCCTTGATCTCCATGCTATAAGCCAAAGAGGTACAGTGTCTTTTGGGGTGCCTTAATAATAGGAGTCCTAGTCCATAGAATGGGACTAATGAAGTTCGTTGACACAACTTCATGAATAGTGTTTAGTGAACCGAACTTTGTTAAACTTTGGTTTGCGGCGAGCCCAAACCAGTGGAGGGGTTTCTGTGGCTCAGCAGTTGGCACTGTTGCCTTGTATTGCTGAGGGTCCGAGGTTCTAATCTGACAACATCTGCATGGAGTTTGTATGTTCTCCAAGTTTGGGATTCTTCATAATCACCATTATTTATAGTGCATACATTTATGGAGGAGGAGGAAGAAGAAGCAGTATGGTTGCTCAATGGTTAGCTCTGTTGCCTTGTAGCATTGGGGTCCTAGATTCAAATCTGACCCAGGACAACATCTGCATGGCATTTGTATGTTCTCCCTGTGTTTGTGTGGGTATCTTCAGTTGCTCAACTATCTAATGTGCATGGCCAACTTTGGACACCCGTTCTTAGGTGTGACTACCAATCTACATCCCCATAGCTACTTCCTTCTATACACATGTGAAAAGAATACCTAAAATATAGAACTAGAATACCTATCACATAGACACATTGCGGAAAATTCAGTTTTTGAAGGTCAATGTACTTATAGCACATTCTTCTGAAGACCCTCTTCAAGATCCTTTGGGGGAAAAATATTTTTAGATCTGAGTACTACCTGGTATTCCCAAATAGAGATGAGCGAACTTTTGAAAAGTTTGCTTTGGCTGGCTCGCCAAATTTTGGACAAAATGTTCCGTTTGGTCCAAATTAATTCAAACAGAACTGAAACTTCATCAATACCCCTAAAGTAATTATCCTGGCCAAAGGATGGTGGTGGTCCTCCTGTGGCTCAGTAATTAGGACTCTTGCCTTGCAATGCTAGGGTCCTAGGTTCTCCTATTAATATGTTTTGGAGTTGTGGGAGGAAACCCAAATAAACAAGGAGAATATAAAAAAAATCACATACTATATGTAATAATATATACAAAAGAAATATAATACTGTGTGTGTATGCTAGATTTATTGAGGAGGACGAAGCATGGTGATCAGCATGTTGCCTGGCGGTGCTTGGGTCTAATCTGATTATGGCATTATCTGTATGGTCCATTTGTTGACCCACAGGTTTACCGGATCCGTAAAAATAGGGGAAACTATTGTTGTTTGATTTAGTTTTAAATATGTTTTGCTATCTGTATCTTTAAAAAAAAAAAATTAAATTGGAAGCCAAACCCTGATGCGAATGAGCTCTAACCATATTTACTGGTGCTTTTTATGATAATGCCCTAATTTTGAGAAGTTACAGCATATATACGTTTTTTACCTTCCTTTTTGTAGTGCAGGACAGTGCCAGGAATATCTTCAGGACACGAAAACATAGGAGACTGTACCAGGAATGTCTATTTAATGTCACAACATGAAGAAATGATTGTTCTGTGTGGATTATGTTTCCGCCTGTTGGTTTATTGGCTACATGAGGAAGCTGCCTGCTGCTCGGGATATAGCGGGGGTATAGAGGCAGGGAAAGTGGGGGGCAGATCTCCGGAGGTTAGCACATTTTTGGACTGCAGGCAGCAAGGGAGAAGCCTCTTGTCCTATTGGATCAGATGCGGGATGTAACGCTGCACGTTATTTAACCTAATCACTTACTTTTGCTTGCGTACTTCTTGTTATATAACTTTTTTTTTTTTTCCAGGTCGTTTGAACTACCCCCATCCAGGAACGGACAGTCTTCTCATGCTGAATGGTAAATTATTTAGTTACTTGATTACATATTAGCTCCGCAAACACATCATTTTGCCTAAGTGCTCTTTATATATTCCTGGTATATTACGTCAATCTATATATGCTGCAAAGCTGAAATTATTATAGAATGACACTTTTTCCTCACCACATTTTAATGCCACTGAGTTATCGAGTTTACCTGCTACTTTTTAGTAGCATCAGCCAGTGCCAAGTGCAATCTGTTATATAGTACTGTGCACTGAATTTCCTAACGGGCACCTCGTTAGGCTATAAGATGCTGGAGCATTCCAGAGCAGTATTGGTATATCTGCCCTATTACCTTTTAGGCTCTGTGCACTAGTGCAATCTGTTACAATCAGGCTTGATTCATGATTGATGGATATGTTTCTCATGGACCTATTGAATGGCTTAGTGTATAAGGCGGCCCTTTAAAATCATTTTAGACATTAGATTTGTTATTGGCAGTTCCCTGCAATTTTGGCAGGATCCAGTAACAATCTTGTTGTCGCATCTGTCCAGGACTGTTGATGAATACAAACGATAACTATGGAAGACTGGACACAGGGGAAGTCAGGAAGACAAGTATGCAGGAGACTGAGGGTTGCTGGATGTAGGTGACTGTAGAGAACAATGAAGTAAGAGACCGCAAGGAACCCCATGATCTTGCCCGACTGGATCCGCTACAAAGCAGAGCACCCAGCCTGAGAAGGGCAACCCTAGTGCTTGCACATGGCAGAGTCGGATGTCAGTAGTGAACCAGGGGACCGGTCCATGGATTACCAAAGGATTGGATGCAGAGCCCTGGACCCTAACAATAGACAACCTGACAATTAACAATAGACAGTGGCATATTCTCTTCTTCGCAAGTTCGGCCACGCATGCATCTGTATGGGGAGTCGGAAGAATGGCTGTTGGGTATCTAAAGTATATTGAAAGATCAAAGGGGTTATAAGCAAACAGCTTGGAGCTCGAATAAAATATAAGATAAAAGTGACACTACGGTTTCAGGTCAAAATTCTGTCCTTGGACATCATTTAGGTTGGGAGGGGTATATTACCTCCAGTCGTGCTTCTTTGCTACCCCTCTCCCATATACACCAGTTCCAGACCCCAGTTTCAAGATTGCTGCAGCAATTTTTTAACAATTTAATGCACATTATGCACTGCTCTCTGATTAGCCAGTGTTAATGACATCAGCAGCTCTGACCAATCAGAGAACAGGTGTCGTGCATTCATAGTCTAACACTACTAAGGCGCTGTGGGGATTGCATATATATTTTTATTTTACAACACTTCTGCTCGATTCAACCCAAAACAGCCAATCACTGTGAATCAGCCAACCCAAACAACCAATCAGGTTGCTGGAATTGTGACTCAGCCAACCCAAACAACCAATCAGGTTGTGAATCGAGCAGAAGTGTTGTGGAATATAGATATCTGCGTGGGGATTAGGTAGTTCGAAGAGTGTCAGCCATCTTGAACATCTGAAAACTGGACCCAAAACCGGCAAATTGGAGGGACGGCAGAGAAGAAGAACTGCAGGTAATATAACCTTTCCAATCCCAGGAGAGTATTTTGTCCTAAAACCAGAGGGTCACTTTAACTCCCCTAATTCCATCGCTGCTCCTATTCTGTTGTTGCCTGGCCTCCTTTGCTGCCTAATCACCAGCCGAGCCAAACCCGTCATCGACTACAGTAGTTACCCGTCCCTTGTATCGGTGATGACATTGCTGCTGCGGGGCGACCATGCATCGATGGCAATATTTATCCATTTTCCGAAGCAAGTTTCGACTTTGGTTATGCTGGGGTTGGCAATCTGCTGAGTTGTACAGCCGGAGAGGTTTGCCATTCAGGAGTTTTAAGAAAGCTGAGTGATCAGCCCAATGAATGCTGTACTGGTAGCCATATTGGTTGTCCTACACCAGTAGAGTATTTAACAACCGGACAAAAGTGGGCAGACCTCTCAAGCTGATTATGTCTTGCTCCACTGCTTTCCCTATCTGTTTTGTCTTTAGGGTTGACTTCTACTTTTTACACCAAAGCTCTGTGTTGGTTGTTAATTCTGACCTTTGGCTCCAGGGGTTAATAAAAAGAGGGCAATAGAAAGGGTGACCTTTAGCCCCTGCTAGAATAATGATCTTCATGCAAAGCTATTGATCTAATGACTAATTACATAGCGCTGCTGTAGAATGAATCTTTCCACGCTAAACTCTCCCCCCTCAGCAACAATTTATTTGGTGCTTAATCTAAAACACGAGGACCGTTGCGACGATCTTATCATCTGGAACCACCATAAACATACTTTATAGCATCCAAATCCAGGTCGTCAGAGAAATATTTCCTTTTTTATGACTGCAAAAGAATAATTGCTATTGACACACGCGACTCGTATTTCTATGGCCCTTCTCATTTCCATTAATGTGAGGCCGGAGTAATCTAAATATGATGATTAACACTACTGCCGGTCATTGAAGTCACCGGCTCTATTACTGTCACTTGCATTAGTCTCCCCCCAGCAGTCTAACATAATTTGTCATGTTATATCTCTGCTTACTGCTGTAAAATTAGATTGTCAGCTCTATTGGCCAAGGACATATGTGAATGAATGCACAGTGTTGTCTAATATGTAGAGTCACGGAGTCATCCTGCTTGGTTGAATATCTCTGTTTGGGATTGCTGGGTGACGGTGCTCATGCGTCTTTGGTCTAAGGGTACATGCACGCAGGATATACTTTCCGAAGCAGAAAGTCCGTTGCAGCAAAATTCACACCCAATGCAAATGTTGCTGTGCATTTGGCGCAGAATTCATTCAAAAGGTGAAATACGCAGCAGAAAGGAGGATAAATTGACATATTGTGAATTTTTCTTTCACCGCATGTGGATGAGATTTAGTTAAATCCCATCCATTGTGCTTTACTAGACTCCTCAATATCACATCTGCCTAGTTATATATTTATGTGCTCGCAGGAGTCAAAGAAGCTGAGATATTGGAACTGCTTAATGGGGGTTGACACTACAGCAGTGTTTTTGTTTTTTTTCAACTCAACCCCCTCCAAGTAACAAAACAGCAACTGTACAGAGTTGAAATCTATAGCAATTTTCTTAAATCAAGTCTGCAAAATCCGAAATCGTAAAGACTCATATTCATGATCATTTTTTTTCAGGTGCAACTGTACAAACATCCTGCTACACTTAGGTCTTATTCACATGGGCAAGTGCAATCCATTTTTTTTCATGCGGGTTTGCTTTTTTCATGCACGCGTGTAATCCGTTTTTTTCCGTACGTTACAAAAGGAAGATGGCCCAAATAATGGTACTTCAAACTCCCACTGTGGTCAGTGGGTGTCAAAAAAGAACAAAACTGAATGCACTCACATGGCAGCCTGTCTTTCTGTCAGTGATGTCGTCCCCCGGTTGCATTGATCAAGTCATGTAAAGGGTTAAACAGCGGGGATTTGAGGTTTCACCAGTCCCCGATTTTTAGAGCTTGTGCCAGGTTGTTGTTTGACCTTGTGCATGAAAATTAAGCCCCCTTCACGGCAGCTATAAAAAGTGTATAGCTGGTTGTTAAGGGGTTAAGACTTAAACTGCTTAGGCTGGGTTCACACAGGGCGGCTTTACAAAATGCAGCATGTCTATTTTTTTTTTCTTTCCGCTGCGGCCGCGCTCTCCTCTATGGGAGCGCCGGCCGCAGCAGAAGAGCGAGCGGCCGGGCTGTATCAAAGCCGCCGCGGCTTTTTCTGCGGCGGTTCTCCTGGCAGAAATCTTGCGGTTTTTGCTGCGGCCAAACTGCGGGATTTCCAGCAGGAATCCGCCCTGTGTGAACCCAGGCTTAAAGGGGCTTGTCCAGCCGTAAACTATTGATGGCCTATCTTCTGTCGCCAGGGTTCCCCGCTGATGGGCTATTTTCTGGGCCAATGTGCAGAAAGCAGGCAATTCGGTTCCATTACAGTGGTGAGGTTTGGTATTGCATACAAAGTTCCCATTGAAGTGAATGGGAACTTTGCGTGTAATACCAAACCTGGCCACTGCAGAGAGAGCAGAGCTGTTTGCCTCCTGCAGATATCTGCTCAGTGCACAGACGCACTGCTACAGAGAATAGCTGATCAGCAAGGCTACTAACTTTACATAGCCACTTTTTTCTTGGTCCAAAAAAAAAAAATTACTGCTTTTCCTAGTGCGGACTTTCCGAGTTTTCCATATCTCGGCTTCTGTCATTCCAATGAGAAGGGTGTTTAAAAAAGCTAAACATTAGGATAATGCAGATACATTTATGTTTGGAGTGAAGCTAGGCTTTAATATAAAAATATCGATCGAACAGTAGAGGCTTGCAGGAAGTAGAAGTAGAACTAGCGCAATAGATGTCTCTTCTTATCTTCCCGCTCACTTGGGGCATTCCGTGAACCATGAATGTTGTTTTACTTTTGTTCTGCAAAATACTATTTTCAGATCCGGCATGAAATCTCCAATTAGAATCCGGGAGCTTAACGCACTCGGCGAGCTAACAGGCCTCTGGGGTTGAGTGGGATTAAGAGCCCTTTCCTCACTCGTCCTCCTTCTATCAGCGCTGACATCATTTTTCACCTGACAGGGGATCTGAGTTATGCTTGGGAAAGAACACGGAGTTATATAATTGAGAGCGAAAATGAGTTCAGGCAATTTTTATGCAAATCTTCCGACTGCTGTTTTGCCCGCAGCGTAGCTACAGTTTAATAGGTAGTTTAACATTTGTAGGTCAGCGCAGCTATTTCATTCCCGCACTCCAGCGTCAGAACTGGTTTTCCTCCATGAGACCCGTTCTGAATCAAAAAGGGTTTATTTCTACCTTAAGGATACACTGATGAACTATGGCTTCTTTCATAGCCGTGGCTTACAAGGATGTGATCTGTTAGAGGGGCACGTGAGTGCGGGTTATATATATGAAGTATTGGATTCTTATAGTGACATTCTCTGCATACAGTCTGCAGGATTCTGAGAAATACAAAGTATTGCTCGGGTGCAGATGTAGCAGAGTTGAATTTGGCCATCTCGGAGACTTTTACTATTGATGACCTGTTCTCAGAATAGGTCGTAATTGATCGTTGGGGGTGCGCTGCTCAGGATATCTGCCGATCAGCTGATTCCCGGGCCCCACTGTAAGTGTGGACAGTGCTGGAAGCAGATAGCACTGTCTGTATTGCACTGGGCCGGGTTGGTATTGCAGTCACCGCTCCCATTGAGTTGTGTAGAAAGGGGGAAGAGGTAAGCTGTGACCATCACCTATTGGGCGTGATGAATCCTGTTTTATTTTTATATTGGTGTCACCTTTTCATTGTAATCCTGCCTGTGATGATAATGAGATGACTTCTGAAAAGTTTTCTCAACAGAATATAAAGTGTCAACTCGGTAGCTAAAGTAAAAACTGCAGGATTTCAGGATCATTTTTAATATAGGTACTGACATGGAACATTTTTTTTTTTAAATGACCAAAAATGTTTTTTAAAAAGTTTAAAGGCGTATTCCCATTTTGGCCAATCATGGCCACAATGGGATTACTCCTCTGTACAAGGAGACTGGGGTGGCTATATGTATGGAAACAGCCAAGTGGGCTGTTTTATGCTATTTCCATAACTTCCATAGACGTGAATAGTAGTTATAGAAAGCACATAGCACGCCGTGTTACACTGTTTCCGTAACTCCAGCGTTACATAGTTCAGCCTTGTCTGTTATTTCCGTAATCCCATCCACAACCTACAGCCGAGCTAGAGAGGACAGAACTCCAGATTAGTGTGAATCCTAGAGGTGAGGCATATATCAGATATAGAGATATGCAAGAATAATGCCACCATATTGCTCAAAAGTGCTAATATAACTTAGAGCACCACGTTATGATCTGAAATAATAGTGCCATATAGTGCTGCAATAATACTCTTGTACAGCGTGGGCCATGGAAAAGTAGGCCGGCACCTCACTCTTATGAAAGCTGTCGAAAAGGGAATCTGTCTGTTGTCCTAAGCAACCAATCACAGCGCAGCTTTCATTTTACCTCCGCAGTATAGGATATGAAAGCTGCGTTGTGATTGGTTAATATGGTCAACAAAGACAGATTTTCTTCTAGACCGCCTTCATAAGAGTGTGATGCCGGACTACCTTTCCGAAACTCTTCCTTTACATTGCCTGATACCATAGCGAACACCATGATATAAATTCCCAACTATCCACCATAGGAGTATAGAGAGTCTGCTGCATTTGATGGAGACCATAAACAGTAGCGGCTGCAATATACAGTTGTCAGGTGTGCATGAATTGATATTTGGTAGCTACTGGCACTTGACAACTGTAGTTCTTTTTAGTTTAGTAAGCAAATAAGTAGAAGTGGTGCAGCAGCACCCTGCTTGTTTGTCCATTGTCTTCCTGTCTACAGACTGTCTGGGTCAGCTGACCTTCTGGCTTTTAGTATCCACATTTATTTGGTCTGGGCTAGAGATGGATGCATCTGTGTACACATTCTTCTTATGGCGGGTCTTGGGATTTGTGCCGCTTTCCCTGTGCCTGCAGGAAATAGTATTCCAGATGCGGCACTTCATTCTAAAAATAAGAGTGCGCACATGAATGGATGTGCAATGCAACACATGTAACGCTGACGGTTCAGGCTTCATTACTGTAGGACGCTTATATCGCTGTTATCGCTTCCAGATGTGACCAAAATATAGTGTAAGATTCTATCAGTCATAGAAAAGAACCGTATAAAAAATAGTATCTAAAGTGTGTATGTATGGGTGTGTATGTATGTGTATATATATATATATATATATATATATATGTATGTGTATATAT